>NC_139221.1:106579973-107192473 GCF_055691185.1 Crinia signifera | reverse complement strand
GATACTGCAAGTAGTGGCATCTGCTGCTTCTTGCCAACAGGTTGAAAGAACTGTTGCCGCTTTCCCTGCTGCGTGTGTGAGCTTGGGATCCTTATACTCCAGAGGCGGTGCTTCAAATGGGGATGATCGTGCCAGCCACAGATCTTGGAGAGAGGAGCCGTGGGCTGGCCACCCCTGCTGTATGGCATAGGGGTCTGGGCAGCGCAGGGGGGCAGAGGGTCCCTGTGACGGATGGGCAGACAGCAGTGGGGTCCTTGCGGAGGATGGGAGCTATTACCTAGTTCCCATCCTCCGCAGGGACCCTGCCGCTATCTGCCCATCCGTGGCCACGACCCCTTACTCCCATGGGCGCAACCCATATCCACCACCCCACGCTTCTTTCCACACTGCTGCATGCGAACGGGGCGGCAAGTAATCGATTTGAATTTTGGCTCATTCTGTGTAGCATAATGTGTAAGGGGCAAGTATAAGGGGTCTACTATTGTGTTGCTTAAAGGGTATATGGTGTGGTACACACCCCTATATCCTTTAATGGCCACACCTCTTTTCTGTAGCTCGCCACTCCAGGGGGGCCCTGTGACGCTGTTGTACCGGGGCCCAGGATTTCTCTTGGCAGCCCTGCTGGTGGGGTGCAGGTGTCCGCATCATCACCGCGTGGTGACAATGGTACGCTGTGCTTCGGTGCCGTGCGGGACATGGGTGGTGTGTGTGAGGCGCCATGTGTGTCCGTTCCTGGATAGGCCCTGGCTGGAAACGCCAGCAGATTGCGCAGCTGCGCACACTCAATGCCGGCTGGGTTCTGTCGCCTCCGCTGGCGGTCACAATCTTTTTGGTTTCTCCAACCTGTGCAGTGCGGCTCCACCACCGCCTGTCAAGTGGCTGTCCAATAGCCGCACAGCTCACCTCTTAAGTACTGACTGGCCGGACAGACCGGCAGTCAGTACAATGATGTCCATGCCTTAAACATCATTGCTCCCTCCTGGCTGTATACACTGTATACACTACAGATACTACAGTTCCTGACCTCCGGTGAAAGTCTACACTTCTCCTGCCGATCGTCTACTGCTTACCTGTGTACCTTGGAACCTGCTGCCGCCAATAAGGACCGGACAAGGTTAGCCCCCAAAGGGGTATTATCTTTATCCTGCATCCTGACGGTTAGTCTCCTCGGTTACGCCTGGTTCAACAGCCACGATCATAATCAGCAAGGACTCTCAGACTTCATCACCCAATCCTTCATCCAATCATCCAATCTTTCATCCAATCCTTCATCCAATTATCCAATTCTTCAACCAATCATCCAATCCTCATTCAGTCATTCAACTTATTATTCAATCATCCAATTCTTCATCCAATCGTCCAACCTTGAAACCAATCATCCAATTCTTCATCCAATCCTGCAATACTTCTTTCCATTATCAAGCATCTTCACCTTCTTCAATAGAGACTTGTATTATTGACTTTTATCATTTCACAAACCTTCAGTATATTATCGTGCCATCATTTACCACCTGTATTACAGTACCTTTAATAAATAAGGTTTATTTTACTTCATTGTTTCTTCACTTCTGTCGTTAATGCAACATCCCTATATTAAAGCACCTAGCCTCCGTTACACTTCAGCTGGTGCTTCACAGAACGTGACAACATCCCAGCATGCCTTGCCATAGTTTTAGCATTCTCTAATAGCAAAACCGTGTCAAAGCATGATGGGACTTCAGTGGCAAATGCATGATTTTTAGAGGGGGGGTTTCCAAATAAAATCCAAAGTCTCCCACTCTTCAGGACATTGGAGTAATTATGGGAGTCTGGGGGAGTAGTAAAAGCCCTGAAAATTGGTATTTTTATGCACTGGATACTGTATGGAATACAGTATTAATATTTAACAGTTCAGGTTGTCTATAGCAGTGATTTTCAACCATTTTCAGGTCGTGGCACACCGGATAAGACTTTAAGGGGGATATGCAATCTGCCGCCGCTATTTTCGACGTGGGATATAACGGCGGCTCGCTATTCAATGCTGTCATTAACGACAGCATTGATGCGGGATGACGGCAGAACGGGCCCGACTTTAGAAGCTGTCGGGCTCGTTCTGCAGATAACGGCCGTGGATTGTCGTTATCTGAGCCGCAGATCAACAATCCTTGGCCGTTTTCACGGCCATGCCCCCTTTGCGCCCATCGGCAGGCAGGACATTGAATCCCATCTGTCGTTATGTGGTCGATCTGACCGCAAATGGGCCTGGATCACGGCTGTCGGCGGATATCGACAGCCGTGATCCAACATTGCATACCCCCCTGAAATTGCCAAGGCACACCAAAAGTAATAACAAATATTGACATATATTTATTATATGTTGAGATCTGTTATTATTTATTTTAACATTAGTAGAAACAAATAGGTTTTACTTACATAAAAATATCAGTGGGAAACCTGTGCTTTTGTGACCATGGGGAATTCTTGTCGAAGAGACAACCAGAATGAGGCCATATCTGTTGATGAGTGCTTTAATTTCAGCCCCCTGTCATTCCTTATTTCAGCCAGCTCATCTTCTTCTGTAAAAAAGAGAACCAGTAGGCGCCTTATGTACACACAATTACAATTTAATTAATAAATGACATAAAACAATAACTTACATGCATGCAATAATACAATTAAAATAACCACATTTGCAATTGCATTTTAAAAGTAACCTATAGTTACCAAGTCCTGATTGGACGATCAAGCTTTGCGCAGAATTGGACAGATGATTTCAGTCCCGCAATAGAGGGTGGAATTCCCAGCGCTTTTAAGGGGGAGATGGTTTATCCTCCCAAATGGAACAAGTTGATGAACGGGTGAGTTCCTACTCACTCCCATGTCTCAGATGTTAATAAGCTGTAGACATTGAAGGCACTTGGTGATTATCCCAGGTGGTTATGGAGCAACTGGCAATGTCTCCCAGATCCTTTTGCTGGACTTTTAGCGAATGCCAAGGTGAGTAAGTGGATGCACGCTCCGCCGTGACCTTGCGGCGTCAGATGGTCAGCCAGCTGCTGCACCGGCCAGCGAGCCAAGTGCAGGCTGAAGTATAACGCGACGGGCGGGTGCGTCCTCTCTGTGCAAGTGAATGCACGCTCCTGATCAGAGTCACCGTGTAGGGGGTGCAATCCTCCGTAGGAACGGCCGGTGACAGGGAATCACTCTGTGCCGTATTAAACCAGCTCTGCTGGGGACCAGTGGGTAGGGTAAATCAAGAGTCTGTGCTGCGGATAAGCCCCTTGAGTCCTCGATCTCTGGTGCTGCAGAATTCCTCACAAAAGACGCATTTCGCCGCACTCAGGCGGCTTTCTCCATTAGGAATAGGACCCTTGCTGGCTGACCATCTGACGCCGCAAGGCGCACGGCGGAGCGTGCATCTACTTACTCACCTTGGCATTCGCTAAAAGTCCAGCAAAAGGATCTGGGAGACGGTGCCAGTTTCTCCATAACCACCAAGTGCCTTCAATGTCTACAGCTTATTAACATCTGAGACCTGGGAGTGAGTAGGAACTCACCCGTTCATCAACTTGTTCCATTTGGGAGGATAAACCATCTCCCCTTAAAGGGCTGGGAATTCCACCCTCTATTGCTGGACTGAAATCATCTGTCCAATTCTGCGCAAAGCATGATTGTCCAATCAGGACTTGGTAACTATAGGTTACTTTTAAAATGCAATTGCATTGATGTGGTTATTTTAATTGTATTATTGCATGCATGCAAGTTATTGTTTTATGTAATTTATTAATTAAATTGTAATTTTGTGTACATAAGGCGACTACTGGTTCTCTTTTTTGCATTTCTCTTTGTTGAGGGTGGCATCCCTCTACCAGAAGGCAGCCACTTGTACACAGCATACAACACTTGTCCCTAGCGCTCATACTTTGTTGCTATTTTCATCTTCTTCTGTAACACTTAGTTCAGCCGATGCATATGCACTTGGCACAAATGGATCTCTCACCCAGTCCAAGGAAGAAATATCAAGTGATGGGAAATACTTGTCAATGTTGTAAGTCAGCAGTAACAAACTTTGTAGAATTAAGTTGATCACATTTTTCTCAAGTCTGCAACTTTTTGTCAGCTGAAACATCTCAACTTTGTTCTCTTTTTTTTTATTCTGGCTCCCCACAATGTTAATTTTTCCTTGAACGTGGTAATTTTGTCAGTACAAGTAAGAATATTTTCATTTTTACCCTGCATACTTTTGTTATTAAAGTGTATTCAAGACTTGGCAAATATCAGCTGGGAAGGCAACTTTATTGCACCAGGTCTCATCACTAAGCTGGGCAGCCATCTCAGGATTTTCAGAAGTAAAAAAAATGATGAGCTCTTCTCTAAGTTCATAGAATCTTGAAAACACCCGCCCTCGAGATAGCCACCTCACATCTGTGTGTAGTAGGAGTTGTGTGTGAGCCGCATCCATGGCAGAACATAAGGCCTTATTCTAGTTCACTCTTTCTGACAAAATCCTTCTTAGGTGGACAAAACCATGTGCACTGCAGGTGTGGCAGATGTAACTTGTGCAGAGAGAATTAGATTTGGGTGGGGTTTTACTTCAAATGAGCTCTATATTGCAGTGTACAAATAAAGCAGTCAGTATTTTCCCTGCACAGAAACAAAATAACTCACCAAATCTAATTCTCTCTGCACATTTTACATCTGCCCCCCTGCACATGGTTTTGTCCATCTAAGAAGGATTTTGTCAGAGTGAACTAGAATAAGGCCCATAGTGCAGAAAACCAACCTTGATTTTAATGGCCTACTCTTGATGTAATTGACCATTTTTATTGTCTCGTCCAGTACTTTTTGCAGCTCAGGTACTACAGATTTTGAAATGAGGGCCTCTCTGTGAAGGAAACAATGTGTCAAAACAATGGCAGGGTTGTTTTGCTTGGCTAATGCAACAAATCCTTTCACTCTTCTCGACATAGAGGGAGCACCATC
Organism: Crinia signifera; assembly: GCF_055691185.1. NCBI lineage: Eukaryota > Metazoa > Chordata > Amphibia > Anura > Myobatrachidae > Crinia > Crinia signifera. Next base: position 107,187,511 of record NC_139221.1, on the reverse strand, counting down.
TGTGCAGATGCTGATGCATGATTCCCAACAGGGCCGTCTTTCCGTATGGGCTTAATGGGCACTTGCCCAGGGGCCCCAGATGTATGATAGCTGAGGATCCCCTTTTTCCAGGGATGCCAGAATTTTGAAAATCGGCCCTGGGGAACTGGAGATATCCAACTTCAAAGCAGCAGTCCACATCTGACCTGTTAATTGCATTTCCCAGCCATATTTCTCAGGTTCACACTGACATAGATTTTTTCTGAGAGCTGCGACTCTCCCCTTTCTGTCAACACTAGCGGCTTGTCTCTATCATGCCCAGAATTAGAGATATCAGCCTTCCAGCAGCCGGTCCCTGCTCCAGCTCCAAACGTCTGGTGTACAGTTTTATATTTTTGTCAATGGATTGCTCTGGCTCTTGATCTCTGATCCCCAAGTCCCCAGCACCTCCTGAGAGTTGGAACTCTGTTTTTATACTATTGAAGGCAAAGAAATCTATTTCCAGATAATGGTGATATCTGCAGTCAAACAAGCTGCCCTTCCACCGGAAAATTACGAATATTAAGCCCACTCCATTATCCAACCCTCCCCTGCGTATAAAACACCCCCTACCTTCCTGGAAGTCATTTACAAGGGACCCTTCATTCAGCTCAGTGCCCTCTTCCACACGTTAGTGTTCTCCCTCCCACCCCCTGTGCAGTAAAGGAGTAATTAGCAGAAGTTACTGCTCCAGGTCCTACATGTTGAGTGGAAGATAGAGCACCCCCTGCCACCCGTGGGACATCAAAGCTGCTGCTGATAGCACCCCCCACCCCTAGGAGGGGAGAATGGGTAAGGGCCCCAGTGCATTGCTTTGCCCAGGGGCCCACACTGCTGTTAAGACGGCCCTGATTCCCAAGACAAATTGTTAGAAGTGAAATAAGTGTTGACAACATCAAAAATGGCTTAGCCTTTTGTTGTTTCCGGAAGAATTTAGCAAAATAAAAATTGTTCAATGAATTCTTCATTACAAACAAACCTGCTGAGCTTTTCCAGTGATGTCAGTTGACTCATCCAGTCGGAATGCAAATACATTGGCTTCTTCAATGTTGGTGATGACTTGTGACTCAACATCTTCAGACATTTCTAGTATTCGCTGACTAATAGTGCTATCGGACAGAGGGATTTTCAAAATCTCTTATTCATATTTCTCGCCAAACATGATATTTACAATGTTACAGCATGCTGGTAAAATTACTGTCTCTGCAATTGTATGTGATTTCATCTTCTTTGCCACAATTTCAGCAACGGCATAGCTTGCTTCTTAAGCTTTGTCAGAAACCGTTGTGATTTTGGCCAGCTGTTTAACCTGGCGTTTTTGTTCAGCTAGAAGTATTTTAAAATATTCTAATGGCTTCTTGCACAAATGTGAGTGCTTTGTATGAAGGTGTCTCTTCATCTTACTTGGAACCAGGGCCGGAGTGGCCATCTGGCACTTTTGCCAAATGCCAGAAGGGCCGATGGCCTTATGGACCGATTTTGTGCAGCCAGACCAGTGCCGACTACCTATCAGCACTCGGCGCATCCCGACTTCAACCGCTTACTGGGGAATCAGGCGCACTAAGCATCCCAGCAGAGCCGACCCGAGTGCTGCAAATTTACATACACATAGTGCGCACACCCCCCTTCGCTACACCGTGTAACTTTGCGCCAAGTGACGTCACATAGGCACCATTGTACAGTGCCACAGCCACACTATGACTGCTGCCGATGACCAGGGGCATGGGGTAGACTGAGGATGGGAGGTGCCCACACATCCTTGTACCGGCGTCGGGAGTGCTGCCTGTTGCTGTATTGTGGCTGGCAGCACCTGACCTTCCTGACCATCGTGGATGGTGTAAGCCTGGAGGAGCAAGAAAGTGAGTACTTTTCAGGTTGGGTACTCAGTAATGGACATGGTGGGGGCATACTAATGTTGAAGAGTAATAATGGACACACTGGGAGGGACTTATATAAATGGACACAAAAAAGGGACATTTTAATGGACACTGGAACACATAGTAATGGACAAATGGGCATAATAATGGATCCAGAGGGGGACACAACATACAGATGGAGTGCCTCTCGCTACTGCAGGAAATGGCGGAAGATTTGCCAGCCACCATCCCCCGCCAGCCGCCATAAGGGGATGCGTGCGCATCGCCTTACAACGGGGCTCCCCTGGGTCCCCGCCGCCTCACCAAGGGTCGCCCCAGGTCCCTGCCGCCTTGCCAAACCCCCCCTCACCCTGTCCATCTCCCTGAAGCGGAGACGGACAGGGTTCCCGTCCCCCCGCCGACGGGAAACTGAGACGCGCGTGCGTGTGAGACGCATGCGCATCTCAGTCAGATCGGGCGACTGTCTGCCGCCGATCGCCAGCGGGCAGATTCTGGCGCTGGCAGAGCAATAGCGAGAGGCGCTCCATCTGTAATAATGGACACAGGGGGGACAACATAATAATTTACACATGGGGCTTAGTGGTAGGAAGGAGGACTACAGAATATTTGAATATGGGGGAATAAGATGGAGACGGAGGGGGGACAACATAGTAATGGATGTGAGGGGGGAGCACAATGCAAAAATCAGGAACAAACAGTTATCCCTCACTAGTAGCATTCCTGGTGCTATAGATTCTAGCAGTATTTTGTGTAATGGGAATTATGGTGTGCAGCATTTTGTGTAATGGGCATTACCGTGTGTTCCATAATGTGTAATGCTTCCTTTTTGTGATGCCACGCCTCTTTTCCATGAGGCCATGCTCCCTTTTTTGCTGTGCGGCTTAGCCGTGCAAGGGTCCCGTCTGCTACAGGTGGGCCTGTGTGCTCAAAATGCCAGGGCCGATTTCTGGTCCCAGTCCGGCCCTGCTTGGAACCATGACTTGGTTTGCCAGTTTCTCACCACATACAAGGCATTTAGGACGTGGCTGCTCTTCTTCAGATGAAATGAATCCAAAGGACAAATAATCTTCTTTATACTGGCGCACAATGGCTTTAGCAAAAGAACTATGGCCAGCAACACTTGATTCATTGTCATTTCATGCTAATGCATGTTTCTTATAGTTTTCCTTCTAGGAACCGGGGCAGGCAGGGCGCGCTGCACGAGGGGCATCGTCAAGGGGGCGGACCGGGCCCGCCGTCATCACTGTTCTGGGCGGTCCCGTGCCGCCTACGTCACAAAAGGGGCGGGCCCGGGCCGCATCGTGACGAAAAGGGGCTGCCCGGCTGCCGTCGTCAGGAAAAGGGGCGGGCCCGTCCAGCATCGTCATTGAAGGGGGCAGGCCCGGACGCACCGAAGGCTCTCCGCTGCCGGGGAAGCGCCGGGCACCGCTATATACTGCGGTGCCGGGCTTCGCCGATATCACGATAAGAGGAGGAGGCAGGCTGTTTTAGCGGGGTGCTGCCAGAGGGGCAGGGCGCATTTTGCCCTTGAAAAATCGGGCAGGGCGCGGCGCCCCGCTAAAACAGCCTAGCGGGAACACTATCTTAGTTAGAAACTTTTCCATGTTTAATAAACTCTGGGAAAAAAAGAAAAAAAAAAGTCAATTCAGAATTTATATTCCTCAAAAACACATTTACTCCCACATAAAAAAAACCACTGATCCCTACCTGTCAGTGGGCAGTATTCAATGAGAAAAGTTCTCCGTGTTTTGTGGAGAACTTGTGCTTTGTTCGCCTTGGACGGAGCATTTTGCTCTCCAAAAGCGAGCAACCCTATTCAATGTGAAATGTTCTCCGTCTTTCTAAGTGACTTTCTCCGTGTCTCTCCGTGTAGCAATTCTCCATCTTTTGATGGAGAGCTGGAATGTGAACTTTTAAACTAAAAGGTTTTTTTAAGAAATTTTGGTGTCAAAAAATCAGTTTTTTTTTTCTGTGAAGGGGCATGTTATTTTTATTCATGTGCTTATAGCACATGAATATATATTTAATTTAAAAAAAAAATATTTTTTTAAATTTTTTTTTTTTTTTTTACACAGTGCAGCCAGCAGGGGGCCGGAGCGCTCGAGCCGCTCATTAGATATTCATATATTCACTGCACCCGAACGTAACTATGCACAAACGGGTGCAGTGAATACTGGGTCCCCCGCTGGCTATAGGGGGGTGCAGCCTGGGTCCTGGAGAGCCCCCCTCCCCTCCACAGTCCTCTGGAGCAGCCAGGGAGACTTTAATCTCTCTGGCTGCTTCCGGCTCCCTGAAAGCTCCCTGCTCCCTGCAGGGGTTAAGACTCTCCGCGAGTGGCGGAGAGCATCAGCCACATTGAATAGAGGGAGCAGGAGTGGCAGAGAGCCCTCCGGAACACGGAGAGTGCATGGAGAGCGAAATAAAACGCTCTCCATGCACGGAGAACTTTTTCATTGAATACTGCCCAGTGTCTCAACGATGAGTGGCAAGAAGAACCTCGGTCACATGCTGGAGTGGCAAGAAGAACCTCATCACACGCTGGAGTAACAAGATGAATCTCGATCACACACTGCAGTAGCACAGAAAAAAAACAAAACAACACATTGACATCCACAGAAAAATAAACGGAGCTTGTTTCCTAGCAGGGCGCCCACGTTTTCATACATATGCTACCGTAGTGAAATCGCATCATATCGCATGTCATTTATTCACTGCTCTGTTGTCCCCAGGGGATTACGTCCACACCACCCCGAAGCGTGACGAGCGGCCGTCGGAATGCGTCCTCCCGACCTTTTCATACCCCCACTATCCACGTCAGTGTGGAGTTGGCTTTATATAGTGTGGCGAGCGCAGCGAGCCACCGAGCCCGAACCGTGTCACACCTTGAAAAAGCCTCTTTTACGGGCGAAACGCATTGGTGATTTGAGAGGGAACCTACAGTCCAACAACCTCTGCTTAAGCACCTGGAGAATTCCTGTGAGACCGAACCAGCCTTTAACACATATTTCATTTACCTCCCCCCAAGGTTTGGAGGAGCGGTCGATAGTCCAACTGAGTGGATCTTCCTCACATATTGGCCGGGGAGTGTTACCCCACCATTGGAACGCCACCCATACCAACTAAAAGACTGAACAACACTAAATTATCGATTATTATCATGATACTTCTTAAATGATCGTTATGGATTAAATTAAAATCGTAAATCTCTGGGAATACTTGATGTTCCACATACGAATGAATGAATAAATAAAATGATCTGATTTGTTACCTATAAGAGACCATTACTGCAAATATAGAATAAATATGTTCCGCTGATTATAAGTGAAATAAAAATATGAAAATAATTTGACATATTTGTGTGGGCTGTGTGCGGGATGCTCTGAGTTGGTCTTGAACCCGGGTCTCCCAGGTTGCTTTGATCCCACTCTAGCTGCTGCGCCACAACAGACACACCATGTTTCTTATCAGTAACAAATATTTCAATGTGGTGATAATGAAGAAAAGTAAATAATGGAACAATTGTTCCTATTTGTGTATACATATGTATAAAACTTAGATTTATGCTGTCATTATTCCATGCTTGTAATCACTTTTCCCCCTTGGTTATTAACTAAGCTGTCTCTCTATATAAAATACAGCTATAAACTTGCCATTGAGATACCATAGAAGCAATATAGGTTTGTCTTTTAATATATACACCTGTTGATTTAATTGCGAACACAACACAGGTGTTCCCTCTTCCAATTCTGCCGTTCTGATTGGTGAATAGCCTTTTAAATACCCACAAGGAAACTAAGAGAGTATCTTCTGAGGAAACCGTCAGATTAGTACGACGGAGAAACTAGTCAAGAGCTCTCCCTGCCTGTGATGCCCTTGTCCTTGCCTGCCTGTATCTCACTGCGCCAAAGGAACCCTCTTTAAAGTGACAGAGACTGCAAAGACTGCAAGACACACATATGCTACAAAGCGGAGCACGGCACAAGCCGCCAATCACCTGCTGGAAGCTGAGGTAGCTATACCCTCTAACTGCCGCGACATCCATTTCCCTGCAGCGTCCGTCATCCGGCGGTCGGCTCCCTGACACAGCGAGCAGGTCTCCATGCTGTGGTCAGGTTGAGGAACTATACGGCATATAAATCCAGGAAGGTAACTGTGAAAGTGCGTGTTTGCCTGTCTCCACACTACCTGTATTGACAGTGTATACACCAAAGGCTAAAAGTGAGAATAATACAGGTGCCTCCATATTTCAACCATAATACTGACTACTGATATCTATGTGTATGCCAGAATTACGGTCCAATTGACCCTCAAAACATCTGGTTATATCTGGACTTGCTCCATCTCCAGCTATTTAAACAATATCAATTGGAAACATTTGAACTCTGTGGATATGATCATCTGAAATAACACCATTAACCTGGCTATTGAAATCCACATTATCAGTTTTCTCTGGAAAATAAATATTGGCAGAAATTGGCAAAGGGACACTGTCATTTTATATATTTTTATGTTTATTAAATTATCTGTGGGTTTAATGTACAATGTATTTTTTTATTAAATATAATATCTGTGTTTAAGGAAGCTTAAATAAAATAGTATTTTTATACAGTGATATTTTTCAGTGTCTCTTGCGCTCTCTCTATATATATACTTGTTTATTTGATTTGAGAGGGAACCTACAGTCCAACAACCTCTGCTTAAGCACCTGGAGAATTCCTGTGAGACCGAACCAGCCTTTACCACATATTTCATTTACCTCCCCCCAAGGTTTGGAGGAGCGGTCGATAGTCCAACTGAGTGGATCTTCCTCACATATTGGCCGGGGAGTGTTACCCCACCATTGGAACGCCACCCATACCAACTAAAAGACTGAACAACACTAAATTAATTGTGGGTATATTGGACCCTTTGCACTATTGGATCCACAAAATGACACCATCAAAGGCACTCTATCTATTCTCCAAAAACACTCATCTATTTCTCCAAAAACAGATACGGTACTGTATGGACTGACCTACTTCATTAATTCCCTCTCAGACGTTTCACTTATATAAGTACTCATTTGTACCTACTGTTGTCTTTTTGCATTAATTATTCCCAATTTTATCATTTATTATTTTTTATTGTGTATTAATAAATTGCTTTTATAAGTAGAAAATCATTGGCACCTATCCGTTTTTCAAGTAAGAATTTTTAAATACTAGCGCAGTGTACACCCCCCCCCCCTTTTGTTTCTGTATACGGGTATGAAAACCCGTTTTTAGTACACTGCAGCTTGGCCAGACAACTCATTTTTAATGCTCCCCTCTGTGATAACTCGTAATCTCCACCCCAAGATCTATAGCTCCCCTGTTATCACATGCGATAGTAATAGTCTCTCCTTTTTAGAGTAGGCCTAATTCACACAAAGTCTCTTTGATTCAGAGTGCTTCTTTGGATGTCTCTGTAAGAGCCATGTATTCGGCCTCAGTCGTTGAAAGGGCAACGGTTGCTCCAGTCAGTGCAAACAGATAGCAGGTATGGGAATGCCGCTTGTCTTCATTTGCTCTCCAGTCGGCATCACAGAAGACTTTCAAGATTTGAGTTGCTTGTCTTTGTGAACTTTGGTTTCAGGGAACTTGTTCCTTTCAGGTATCTCGGGATTCTCTTTACTGCGATCCAGTGTTGCCTTCCAGAATTTATTGCAAATTGGCTTACCTGATTGACTGCATGTGTGATGTCGGGTGGGTTCCAACACTTGCATACATAAGACTTCCAATCAAGTTCTTGTAAGGGATATCTTGCATTTCCTCTATATATTCTACTGTGGTTGGTGACTTAGCATTTCACCATCTTGATACTTTTGTCAATTGGACTATTTACTGGCTTGGAGTCTTCCATTCCATACTTTGAAATAGTTGCTTCAATATACATTTGTTGGTCGATTGTAACCATTTCTTTCTTCAAGTCTTGGACAATCCTCATTCCCAGCAAATGATTGGCTGGGCCTAAGTCCTTCAATTTGAATCTTTGTTGTAGTTGATCCCTCACACCTTTGATGTGATCTTCTTGACCTGCCATCAGTATATCGTCCACATAGACCGCTATGATGAACAACTTTTCTTCTAACGTTTTGTGATATAGGCAGTGGTCAGTTTTTGATCTAACAAAGCTAATTTCAATTAGTGCTGCATCTAGTTTTATGTACCAGCAGCGACCACTCTGTTTTAGGCCGTATAATGATTTCTTCAGAAGACATACCTTCCCTGTCTGGAACTCACTCTCTTTGCTTTGTAATGATCTGGTGATTCCATATAGATTTCTTCAGCCAGTTCTCCGTTCAAGAATGCTGAATCGAAGTCCAATTGGTATAGTAGTAAATTGTGTAGGGCGGCGACTGCAATTACCAATCTAAGTGCTGTATCTTGCAACTGGTGAGTAAATCTCCCCGTAGTCAATCCCGAATCTTTGAGTGTATCCCTTGGCAACAAGACGGGCGTTGTAACTGGTGACTTTTCCATCCGCATTTAACTTCTTGCAGAATACCCACTTGTTTTTGACTGTCTTACGGTTGTCTGGCCTATCTATGATAGTCCATGTATCATTCTCTTCCAGTGCTGATAACTCTGTGTCTATTGCAGATTTCCATTCCGCCCAATCACTGCACGCTTTTGCTTCTTGAATACTCTGAGGTTCACTGAAAACAATGTCCGCATACTCTCCGCTATACCTTCTGGCTGGTATGCCCTTGTTGTTTCTTGCAGAAACCCTGTTTGTCAGTTCGCTTCCTCTTTTGGTATTCTCTATCACAGGCATGCTTTCTGTTGCGTACACTTCTACGAGTGCTTCCCTTTCTTGCTCTCTTGTTTTTGTGAGTGGTACTGTTTCTTTAAATATCACATCTCTGGATTTCAGAAGATGTCTGTTCTCTGCATCCCAGAGTCTGTACCCTTTGCTCTCCTCACAATAACCTAGGAGTATGCACTGTTTGGATTTCGGATCAAGTTTCTTCCTCTTCTCCTTTGGTACATGTGCATAAGCCCTGCTTCCAAAGACACGGAGGTGACTGATGTCTGGCTTCTTCTCTGTCCAGGCCTCTAAGGGGGTCTTTCCCTTCACGGCCACCGTAGGTGCTCTGTTTTTCAGGTATCCTGCAGTAGATACAGCTTCCGCCCAAAAACTCTTCTCCAGACCAGCATCATCCACCATTGCTCATGCTCTTTCGACGATTGTTTGGTTCGCCCTTTCACTTATGCCATTTTATTCTGGCGTGTAGGCCATCATCAGCTGGTGCTTTATGCCTAGTTTTCTGAGGAATTCAGTTAGTGCTTCATTCTCATACTCTCCCCCATTATTGGATCTCAGGGCTTTTAGCTTTAGGCCCGTCTCAGTTTTCACTAGGTTCTTGTACTCCACAATTTTCTTGATCACTTTTCTTCCTTATGAAGTACACGTGTGTCATTCTTGTGGCGTCATCGATGAGAGTCATGATGTACCTGTAACCGCTGGTTGACTCCTCTTCCATTGGTCCACACACATCCGTGTGTACTAGAGCTAGCTTTGACTCTGCTCTACTTGCTGACTTGGGAAATGGTTTGCTTGTCTTTTATGCAACTCTCGCACACAGGTCTTTCAACTTTTTTCACAGTGATTCCTGTTGCCATCCCATCAGCTAATTTCTGGACATTGTCGTATCCTAAGTGTCCTAAACGTCTGTGCCAGAGTTCCATCGACTTGCTTTCATCAGACGTTTTCAATGCCATGCATTCCTCTGTGTCCAGGACGTATAGTTGGTTGCATCGGGTTGCTGAAGCAATCACAGTCCCTCTTTCTTTGAGCACCATACATAACCTTTTGCCTCGAGTATGCTGATAGCGATAAGGTTACTTCCCAACTCTGGTATATACAAGACATCTTGGATATCTGTGATGACCGTCTGTCCCTCAATTCTTAGTCTCACTGTGATTGTTCCAATCTGTGATGCAGTAAGGACCTTTTCACTGATCCCTGTAACTGTCATCGGTGTACACTGTGTCAAAGAATTGAACCATTGCTTGTTGCAGTTGAAGTGTCTAGTGGCTCCTGAGTCCATGTACCAGCAATCTTCTCTTGGTTTGTCTGCTACATTCAATGCTGACTCATTTTTCTTCTCATGTCACTTTTGCACACCACCAGTGTTCTTTATCCTGCATTCAGAAGCCTTGTGGCCTACTTTGTGGCACACGTAACATTTGAATGTGTATTTCTTGGTTTTTACACCCTTCACTACTAAGGCAGAACTTTCGGCCATGGCATCCACGTGGATTCTTTCTTGGAACTGAAGTAGCTTGGCCCTCACAACATCGGTCGTAAGCTTGGTTTCATTTGACTCCAGTGCGACAACTAGGAAGTCAAATTCTGCTGTTAAGTTCTTCAGCATTACCATCGCCACTTCTTCCTCATCCACCTTTGCTCCTACAGATGCAAATTGCTGAGCTATCAATAAGATTTTATCGATGTAATCATTCATGTCCTTACACACATTACACTTTGTTCCATATTGTGTGCATCTTAAGCTTATTCTCCTTATCAGGCCTTTATCCTCATAAGCATCTTTCAGTGTTATCCACATTTCCTTAGCGGATTGTATCCCACATATCATAGAATAGACATGCTGCTCCATGGCCAGGCCTATCGTGCCGATGGCCTTATCTACCTCTTCTGGGTTTGGGTATCTGCCGGGGCTATCAAGACTTTCCATAATTTCTCCCTTTTGAGTTGCATTTCCATAGCGAACTTCCACGTAGTGTAGTTCTCTGAGCCCTTGAGTTTAGGAAAACTCATGCTCTGTGCTATGCATCTTTGTTAACTCTCACAAATGTCACTTTAGAAAAGCTTCCTTTGTGTTCTTTTATGTAGTGCGCTATCACTTGGCCTTTAAGGGTTAATCTTCGCAGCACATGGTGTGGCTGGGCCCATAACCTATTGGCAGAGTATCTGGCAATGGTGCTTGTGGTTGTTAGATGACACAATTCAGAAGACTTAACCAGCTTAAGGTTTGTTCTAAATGATATGCACACAATGTACAATGGTACTGCAGAGGTTAACATCAGGTATGATATAACTGGTGCATGGACCACAATCACAGGTACAATCTCATACAGGTGATATTCAGCAGGTGTATGATGCAGTTGTCTACTTATCTGTTCCTTGTAGCTTTATAGGTTAATGGCGGCAGCCCTGAACGTCCAGACTGATCTGCACTTGGGATGTCTGGACCGGACTCTGTCCCTCTAACCCTTCGGGGTGAATAATGGATCCCTCCATAGGACTCGCTGACAGCGGGGATATAACAGGACTCCCTGAATACACACTCCGGTGCTCGGGATGAAAGCTCTATACGCATGGGAGGACGCCAGTACACGCTTCTCCGGCACACAACATTCGCCAAGCTCAGAGGAGGAAGCTGTAATAGCCGGGGTCAGATGATGCTGCCCTGCTATTTGGTTATGCACGCTGTCACTTAGTATAGTGACAGCGAATAGGGACGCTGAGACTACTCTGTGCTAGCTATGGTGGCTGCAAGGGAACAAGGTAGCCTGTGGGCTCCTCGCTGGTGAGGAAACTATGGAGACAGGATGCTGAGCGCTCCTTTCCAACACTGTCAGGCAGGCTGGGGTTGAGTGGGAACTCAAGACTGATGTTAAAAAGCGCTGCGTATAGCCATACACAAAGGTGGACGGATGTGTGCTGGCTGGGTGCTTATAGTGAATCTGTAAATTGCATGCTTCAGTGATAACCGTCAATGCACCACAACTTTTTGGAGTTGGCCCCAGCAGTGACGGGGCTGCTGGAATGTTGAATCAAAGACAGCATCTGCTACCCAGGGACTCATGTCTGGATGATAAGTACCATTCATAACCATTCATACTACATAGCTCCCAACATTACCCTCTCCTCTCTCTTCCATCTCCTCCTATTCCTTACTCTTCTATCTTTCTCTTCCCTGTTACCTCTTATTCCTTCCCCCTCTCTCCCTTTCTCCCCCTGTTCCTTCCTTCTGTCTCTCACCCCCATCTGCCCCCAGTTGTTTATATTTATATATGTTTATAATAAAAAGAATGTAATAAAAAAAAACACAGGTGTCAGACAGGTGGCAGGGATACCTATAAGATGCTGCCTCTGCATTTTACCTTAATGTTGAAGGGGGGTGGAGGAGACAATTGAAGGGGGGTCAGTCCCTGCCCCTCCCCTGTAATGCCCAAGGGATATGGGCACCGCCATGACAACCTGGATCACCTGATCTCTGGACACCTGTCCACTGTCTCCAGCTTAGTCACATGATCCAGGTAAATGCAGGTATTCCTTTCCTGGTTCTGTGTGTGCTGCTGCTGCAAGCTGCAGCCATCTGGAGGGTTATAAGCCAGCCTCCCAGAATGCTCCATGCCTTTAACAACTTGTCAATTCCCCTGCAAGTTCTCCAGCATCCGTTCCTAAGGCTCCAGGCTTTCTCCAGGTGTCCTGTTGTTCTGCCTACCTGGTTACTCACCTACTGCCAGAAACTCCCACTGTTACCATCTCCAGTGTGTTTCAGTCTTCTGTGTCTAGCCCACGATATCTACACAGACACCGGATACTATGGGCTCCCAGGCCACACCATTGGTTTCCAGACTGTCTCTACCATAGGCTCCCAGGCCACAGCATTGGTTCCCAGACCAACTCAAATATCAGCTCCCAGGCCGCACTATCATTCCCAGAACAATCTTATCATTGGCTCCAGACCGACTGTATTATTGGCTCCCAGGCTGCACCATCAGTTTCCAGACTGACACTACAATCAGCTCCCAGGCCACACTATTGGTTACCAGACTGATGCTATCATCAGCTCCTAAGCCACATCATCGCTTACCAGACTGACCCTTGGTATTGGCTCCCAGGCCACACCATTAATTCCCAGACAATCCCTGCTATTGGCCCCTAGGACACAACATCAGTTTTCAGAATGACCAGATACCATACTGACTCAGCCATCCTCAGCTAGCTCAAGTTCCCCATTGCTTTGCTATCCACAATTGGTTAATATCCACCAAAGGATCCACCATGATGGTCCAATATCCCATCTTTGTCCAGTGTCATTCTCCCTGAGCATCCCACAGTCCCCACAGAGAAACCAGGGCAGAGGGCCGTGACCTGCTTGTCAGGTGCAGCGAATTCCATATCCCCTTTGTGGGTGGTCACTGGTGAAAACTCCTGGCAAGTAAGACTCCATGCCTCTGCTTCAGGTATTCCCAATTATCTGTATCCACTGTGTATTCTCCCAGAGCTCCCCAGCACAAGAGCTATATACATCTAATACAGGTGACTCATCGACAGTCGGGATTCTGACAGTCGTTTCTCTGACATCAAATTCCCAATGGTCAGGAGCCTGACTGGAGCCCAAGAGTCGGAATCCCTCAGGCGAAATTACAAGGGCTATTTTCCCTCTTGGGGGTACACAACTCAAATAGAGGAAAAATAGAATAGTTTGGTCACCACTAAGCCCGCAAGGGTTTTGAAGGCACTCACCCTGTCAGGCTCTTGACAGTCAGGATTCTGATGTCGAAGAAACAACCATCAGAATCTCAACTGTAGGTAAGTTATACCATACCCATCTCAGACCACCTAGCTTCCAGTTCCCTGCGCCCTCCACTACCTCACCCAGGTCATTACAGGGAACAGAACCTGACAAGCCCGTGACTCTGTTTGAAAAGAAAGGCAAGAGATATCATCAAATAAGGGAGAAAATGCAGATATAAGCTTCACTAGGTAACATATTAATAATAATTTATTTAAATTACAACTTACATTAAAATGTCTTTTTAATACAATTTAAATGTTATGTGCTATTAACAATTAGACTGATGATTCCTGTAATACAGTCTGTGCAATTGCAGTAAGGACCATCCTACATGGTGGGAAGACAGTATAGGCTCAGCCAGGTAGTTCTGACATGGGTGCGGGATGGCCAACTGACAGTTGGGATTCTGACAGTTAGTGGACCGACGTCAGAATCCCAACTTTTAAAAGCCCAACAGTAGGGATCCTGGCTTACACAGGCTATTCTCCCTTGTGAGGGAGAATAGAACCTGTGGAGAGCGCAGTGAGCCACCAAGCCCATCTAATAACTGCTGGATTTCTGGCTATCGAGAAGTCATACTACTCACTTCTGACATAGTCTGTAGTTACATTTTGAGTCCTTATCTTGCTTTAGAATTAACCCTTGGCTACCGCTGTAGACCAGAGTTGTATATCACGGTCTGAAGAATTCTGTGGTAACCATTTTGCTTCAGAGGGCTAGTAATTTTCTTATATTTACTGAAGGGCGCTGCCGAAACTCGGCGGGGGGCTCAATTTTCATAATTACGCCACTGGGTGGGATAGATGAGCGGGGCTACATCTGTACAACAGTAGGACAGTACAGGGTACACAGAACATTGCATAGATTACAGCAACCAAGCAAGATGGGAATGTGGAAGGCCAGAGAGGAGAAGGTTGCTAGAATCAAGTCCGAAAATGATTAAAGAGTGATGTGCATAGCTGCAACTGAGAGGATTGAGCAAGAGAATGAATGTGGCGGGCAAAGGATAGGGTTGAGTCAAGGTTGACACACAATAAGCAGAATTGGGGAACATGGAAGATGATTGTATTATCAATAGTGATAGGGAGATTGGGGGTGGGGTAGGCGTGGAGACTCTGCTAGGGAGGGAAGATATAGGCTTTGGTTTTGTCCATGTTGAGCTTCAGAAAATCCTCAGATATCCAGGAGTTAAATGGCAGAGATGCAGCTGGTTACCTGAGAGAGGACGGAAGGGGAAAGGTCAGGAAAGGAGAGGTGCAGTTGTGTGTCAGTATAGAGTTGGTATTGGAGGCTGAAGCTACTGATAAGGGAAGAGGTGCACAAGGGGCAAAGGACACCAATGAAAGGTGGAAACAAAGGCAGACACAGAGGAGGAGCAGTTGGCAAAGTAGTAGGTGAAGAATGGAGATGTAGCTGGTGAGATAGCTGTAGACAAGCTGGTCAAGCAGTTTGGAGGGAAAAGAGATATGGGGTGGTAGCTAGCAGATGAGGATAGGTTGAGGTTAGGTTTTTTTGAAAAAAGGGGAGACAAGAGTAGGTTTTATGGCTAGGGAAAATGCAGATGGAGAGATAAGTTAAACAGGTGTGAGCAGCCAGTGCTCCCGATAAGAAGGGAGGGAGTCCATGTGGAGATAGGAGGGGACGAGATGAGGGAGAGGACTTTTTTGACTGCAGTGGGGTGGAATGAGCACAAAATAAGGTGTTAAGCGTAAGGGATGGTGGGGGTGGGGCTGCAACAGGGATATGGGAGGAAAGTTCATGACAGATTGCCACAATTTTAAAGATAATGAGAAGACAAAGTCAGTCCCAGTCGCGCAACCCGGCATTTCAACCCAGGTCACAACCAGGGTTGAACACAACTCTGACCTGGGTTGCTGTGCTGTGCTGGGGACCTGGTTGAGCAGCCCAGATATTGTTTACACTATAGAGGAGGCAGCTCTAAGCACTGCCTCCTCCCTGGCTTCTGGGAAGGACCGGGGTCCAAATCCCGGGTGCGACCCGGCATTTGCGATATGAAGGGAGTTTTAATTGTCAGAATAAGTTGAATTCCCCTTATGCAGCACTAAAGGACCCTTCTGACAAGTTATAAAAAAATAAATAAAAAAATAGAATAATAATAATAATAAGAGAGCTCCCATGGAACATTAATAATATTTATCATTAAAATAGTTAATGCTGCAAATATCACATTTCTTACTTGCATTCTTGTATTTCTCCTCCTGTAACGCACGCATAATTAATTTTCATACATACAAAATTTTCTAATTTATTAGGTTAATTTCATTGTGACTCAAAAATATGGCTCAGTCTCAAACAGGGTTTGCAAATAAGACTGCTAACTGGAAAACAAGCTATACGTTTTTATTTGTTACATGCTCTGTGAATCAGCTTCCATCTGCTGTCTCCCTCACACACAAAAACAGATATAAACAAACTCATACAGAGGATGAGATAAGTTCTTGCTGTACCAGCAGATGGCTCCCAACGACTGCCAAAAACTACTAATATCATGTAACATTGATTTGTACAACTGCAAATGGCACTGCAGACCAACCAACAGTTGTAGAAAATACAGTATCTGCCAGGTGGCTTATTTTTAGTTAACAGTTTGGCAGGCAGTTTCCAGGACTAAAGCTGTGTACACACGGGGGTAATAGGGGCTGAAATCGCTGGGAATATGGTCGCTGGCAACCATATTGCCAGTGATGGGAGTTTTCAGCCCCTTGCTGGTCGCAGGAGCTTGCTTCTGCGACCAGCTGATTACCTCTGCTGCTCCCCCGGCAGAGGTTGCCTTTCATCAGCGACCATCTCTGGTCGCTGATGAAAAGGAGAAACTGAGCAATATATTGCTAGCAATATATTGCTAGGCAATATATCTCCCCCGTGTGTACGGGGCTTAAGGCTACCACCATAGGTTCGGTACTAATTAAAAAAAATAGTTCTATAGAGATTACTATGAAATCCCGGCGGTCGGAATCCCGACGGCCAGAATCCCGACCAGCGCAATGCGGACAAGGGGGGGGGGGGGGGGGGCGGAGAGAGGGACAAAGTGCCGGCATTGCGGCGGTCGGGATTCCGGCGTCGGGATTTTGACCGCCAGGATTTGGACTGCATCCCATTCTATAATAAGAACAATCCGAAAATGCAAATGCATTGGGGGAAATGTAATAGGATGAGAGATTCAGAAAGTGAGAGATTTGGTAAGAAATCTCCAGTTTTTTTTAAACGGCAATCATTTACACTGCAAAACCAGTTTGATTTTGATAGCATTTGGAGGGCTGCCGACGTCTGCACGTAGGTGAGGAATACTGCATTATGCTTGTGACTGGGTGTATGGCTTTATAGGTCATTGGTACGACTTCATCTAGAGTACTGTGTTCAGTTCTGGAGGCCATATCTCCAGAAGGATATAAATACATTAGAGACTGTACAAAGAAGGGCAACTAAAATGGTGCATGGCCTACATCACAAAACGTACCTGGAAAGACTAAAAGATCGTAAGACAGATGGAGCCGGGCTCTTCTTTGCAGGGGATGGCGATGGCGACGCCATCCCCCGCCACCCGCCATCTGTATTTGCGAGAGGGGACGCGCGCGCACGAGATGCGCGTGCATCCCCTTTCGCACGGTTCCCCCGGATCCCTGCCGGCTTGTCGGCGGTCACCCGGGGTCCTCACCGCCTCCCCGCACCCCCCCCAGGGAGACGGACAGGGTTCCCGTCACCCTGCCACCCAGAAACTGAGAAGCGCGTGCGCGTGAGACGCACGCGCGTCTCAGTCAAATGGACGCCGGGCTGCTGGTGGATCGCCAGCGGTGACGTTCTGGCGATTCGCCAGCAAAAGGGAGCCTGGCTCCATCTGTATGTATACTTTGGAGCAGAGAAGGGCAAGGGGGACATGATAGAAACTTTCAAATATATCAAGGGCTTTAACAAGGTACAGGTGGGAGACATTCTTCACAAGAAGAGGAGCAGCAGAACACGAGGACATGCACTGAAACTAGAGGGAGGAAGATTCAACGGAAGTTTGAGGAAAAATTACCTCACAGAGAGTACTAGATAAGTGGAATAGCCTCCCATCAGAGGTGGTAGAGGCAAATACAGTTTAAACATACTTGGGATAGACATATTGATATCCTTACAATAAAATAAGGATCAATTATGGTTTGAGGTAACATGTTTAAAAAAGGGGCAGACTAGATCGGCCCAGTGGTTCTTATCTGCCATCAAATTCTATGTTTCTATGCAGTCGATAGGTCAACAGTAGGGGGGGTGTGATTGAACCCGCACAGACAGGGAGAATGATAAGATATTAGTCAAGAAACCAATGTGGAGGACTATCTATAGTAAATTCTGATAGTCATTGATTGGTGGTGCGCCCCAAAATTCAGTATTGTAACTGAGTAAGGGGTTTTGTTCACTTGGGAGAAGCAAACCAAAGAAAGAAAAAAGCTTTGTGGGCGCACTCTTATTGTTAGTAAATGAGATATTAATTTAAAATTTAACTTTTATTGAGATCCTTTTTAAAATAGGGTAACAAGAGTCGTTACATAGGATGGAAAGACAGATAGATTTTATAGAAGAGAATCTATAATTAAATTTATAAAATGTAGTGTGATAGCTCTAGTTGCTTTTTCACACGTTACTCTCCATTCAGCGCATTAGTTCCTTGTCATCATTGGTATATATACACAATGCCATGTGCCATGCCAATATATATGCCATGGCGCATACTGAAGAAGCCAACTCCGGCGAAACACATGTATTTTGACGGACCCCAGCAAGAGCAGCAGCGGCGATTTTGTGCCCACCAGCTCTCCCACCAGCCTGGACACCCCAGCCCTCCACACCGGACCCCCGAGGGCCCTTCACATCAAAACGCCAGGACCCGGCGTCTCAGGGACCGGTGTTCCCTGTCCGCGCTCAGCGGCAGAGTGACACCTAGGTTATAACAAACGCACAATTTAGTGCTCATTTACCCAGGACATAAACTTGTTCTCCATATACGCTGAACCTTCCTGATTAATAACTGCCATTATTACTGGTAACAGCGCTGGGTCACGGTACTTTTATTTCCTGCAGCAGCCCCCATTGAAATATTTTTTTGTTACAAAGTATGAATGACAGTATCTATATACCTGGACAGAGTAACAATTAGTTGCTTATTTGACTCCATTTTTCTCAAATGACTCATGATTTCTCACTAATGGTTGTTACATCCAATTGCCTGAATACAGGTGAATAATTATTCTGTGACAACACTATCCCCATTGTGATTCAGCCCCCTCATAAAATACCAAGAATATCCTAACAAACCTCCATAACTTTCACATACAAGCCTTGGTAATACCAAAAAAAAACATCTTTTTCTACCTCCCCTTCTCTCTGTTTTTTTCACCCAATTCCTCACCCACACCATTTACCTCTCCCACTCACCCTGCCAATCCCCTCTATCTCCCGTCTTCTCTTCTTTTTTCTCCCCCCGTTTTCCACCTCTTTCCCCCTTTCCTCCCCCCCCCCCCTTTTTTCTTCTTTTTTACTCATCTCTCAATTGCTCCTCTATTGTTATTACCTCTGTATCCTAAAGGGCACCCACGGCATACGATGATGGTAAATCTCTGTTTCAACATACAGTTGTAATTTACCAATACCGGTCTCCGTGACATTTGAAATATATATGGTATATAGTTAGCTATAAATGCTCTAACTGCAGTTAACCAGGCAATTGCAGAATGGGAATTTGGTCCTAATTATACCACCATACCTCACTGGAACTGCCCAAAAACTTCCTGAACTTGGAAGCAAAGCAGTGAAGGGCCAGTTCAGTATTTGAGTGGGAGACCCTTGAAGAAACACTGGTGTGGTATCTAAAAATTGGACAAATTTATTCCCCAATTTGATTGCACTGGATACGCCTACTGCATGAGCAATACAAGCTATAAATACTAAAAAGCTCCGCTGCTGGGGCAACCGATATCCCCCAAGGCAATTCCAGCCTTTTAACTGAGGGATACAAACCATTCAACTTTGCCTACAATCACATTGTGTATATATACCAATGATGACAAGGAACTAATGCGCTGAATGGAGAGTAACGTGTGAAAAAGCAACTAGAGCTATCACACTACATTTTATAAATTTAATTATAGATTCTCTTCTATAAAATCTATCTGTCTTTCCATCCTATGTAACGGCTCTTGTTACCCTATTTTAAAAAGGATCTCAATAAAAGTTACATTTTAAATTAATATCTCATTTACTAACAATAAGAGTGCGCCCACAAAGCTTTTTTCTTTCTTTGGTTTGCTTCTCCCAAGTGAACAAAACCCCTTACTCAGATAGGTCAACAGTATAAATTATTAAGTTTCTTATATAGCGCACACATATTCCGCAGGTCAACACATTAAAAAGGTTGACATCCTTTAGGTCTACATGATCAAAAGGCTGACACAAGCAAAAGGTCGAGATTAGTTTTTCAGGATATTTTTAAAAAAAGAACTTATTCGTACTTTACATGATGTGCACAGCGAGGCCCAAAGCATGGCGAACGCAGTACACAGTGTGACATTTTTCCACCTAGACACCAAGAAAATTCAAAAACTCACAATGACATTTTCCATGTCGACCTTTTGCTTGTGCTCACCCTCTGAACATGTTGTCCTTTTGCCTATTCAATTAATAATGGATGACCTATTGACCGTCCTCCTAATTACTGTCGACAAAATGATCCACACCCGTTACTGGGCTCTGGAGAATTCTGCATGTGCATTGGCCCTGGAGCGCTCCTACTTCTACCTGGGCAACTTTGAGCCCCTGCTTGTGCCTGGGCACTGGTGAGCCTCTGCTTGTGCATGTGTCCTGGTGATTCCATGCTTGTGCCTGTATCCTGGAGAGCTTCTGTTTGTGCTTGGGCCTGGAATGTTTCTCAGTCAGGGCCGGCCTACCCGTTACGTGGACTACGCTGCTGAGTAAGGCTCCATAGCAATCAGGGCGCTGACAGTGTTGTCTTCATTGCTGGGCAGAGAAAGCAGTGACAGCCGGGCAGAGTGCGGTGGGCAGCTCCGCTGTATTCAGTGCAGCTCCGCGGTTAATTTAAATCTCCGGCTGGCTCGCAAGCCAATCATAGTTCACAGTATGGCAGCCAATCCGGAGCAATCACTCCTGATTGGCTGCTGGACCCCAAGCTCTGATTGGCTTGCGTGGCAGAGCGAGATTTGAAATAGCTCTGGACCTGCTCTGAATAAAGCTACCATCGCTCCTGCCTGGGTGTCTTCACTCACAAGAATTCAACTCCACCCTTGCAACAAGCATTTCACCTGCCCACCACCCCCCCGGCAAGGAGTATTTCTCTCCCCCATTTTTTTCCCGGGCCGGATTGAAGTCCCAATCCGCCCCTGCCATTGATCATCGTATATTAGTGGCTAACCAGGAGTTACTTGCGACAATCTCACCATTCCTGCCCACGTGGGTTTCTATGGGGAATGAGAATCTGCCAGGTTTATCAATATCTAGAATGTAGGTCTGAAGATGGTGGTAGCCCATGGGTTACACATAGTTGGGCGGGCAGCTTGTTTACCCATAACCAGAGCCGAATTTCCCATTAGGCACCGGCCTAGGGGCGGCACATGTTTGGGGGCGGCACTTGGATGCCTGTGATAGTACTGTCAGCCCAAAATGTACCAATAACTGCAAAATATCCACTGTACTGTACTATATTCCATCTTAAATAGAGTGTAAATGGATAGGACATGCAGATACTGCCCCTATAAACTGTCCTACTTAGTAAACATTATTGTTGTGCCTAGGGGCGCCCTCATCCCTAAATCTGTCCCTGCCCATAACCCTCCAGGGAATTGGCCCTGGGCAGTGTAGTCTGGCTGCACAGCTCACTGAGAACATTACATACACACTTGCTGATGCTGAACGCAATGAGTGACGGTGGTGGGGAGAGTGGGGGCCTTGCTGCATTCCGCAACATGGCTCTCACTAGCCATATCCTCCAGTGTGCTGCATGTACAGACGATGGAGGATGTCGCTGAGACACGGGAGCTGGCATCATCAGCAACAACGTGCCTACACATTAGACAATATTAGTAATAGGAATCAGCAAAATAGTTTAAAATATCATCCACAGTGGACCCAGCTGCAGTACTTGAGTGCCAATCGTCACTGAACACTGGGGTAAAATTTAATAGGATGAGAGATTCTGAAAGTGAAAGATTTGGTATGAAATTTCCAGGATTTTTTTAAGCGGCAATCATGAACACTGCAAAACCAGTTTGATTTCGAAGTGTGAATAATGATTGCCGCTTTAAAAAATCTGGGAATTTCTTACCAAATCTCTCACTTTCTGAATCTCTCATCCTATTACATTTCACCCTGGGTGTTATTTCTTGTGCTTGTTCCAGTCCCTAAGGATGCCACTCAATGGGGCAGGTGTATCAAGTCTTGGGGAGAGATAAGTTGGTGAAATTGCTCAAAGAAACCAATCAGCATCCATCATTTAGCACAGCCTTTGAAATGTCTGAAGCTGACTGGTTGCTTTGCCTAACTACTTCACTTTATCTCTCTCTCCAAGGCTTCATGCCTTGGAGAGAGACAAAGTCCTCATGACCCAGCACCCCTAAGGCACAGGTACTGGGTTGGATCATAGGATAGACAAGCATTAGGTCGACCACTGAAGGTCGACATGCATAAATGCTGACATGGGGTTAGGTCAACAGGGTCATTAGGTCGACACAAGCATTAGGTCGACATGAGGAAAGTCAAAAGATTGACATTGGGGTTTTTAAAAACTTTTTTACCTGAATGTCAACACAGTTAACATGGACACCGTAACGTAGCACAGCATCCCCTCGCATGGCTGCCTGCCTGCCATGCTTCGGCACGCTATGCTCGGCACCCTATTTTATTCTCCCTCCACACCCTAGTGGATGGTAGGGCATGAAATACTGCATGTCGGCTCAAAATAAAGTGAAAACCCCCATTTCGAACTTTTGACTGTCGACCTAATGCTTGTGTCAACCTAACCCCATGTTGACCTTGGTGCATGTCGACCTAGTGACCGTATCCCTGCTGTGCCCCAAAAAAAACAACACTTAAGCCTGTATCCTGGTGGATCAGTCCTGTGGTCCATGGTGTGCCACTACTCGCCCCATACACTGTGTGCCAGCCAGAGCAGAGGGAGGAGGCCAGGGAGGTGGATCGGATGTGCTCAGGCCAGGAGAGAAAGCCAGTCTGAAATAAAGCTAGAGGGAAAGAAGACAGAGAGCTGCTGTTATCAGCCTCCCCTCCTCCTATCTCTCACCCTCCCCTCTCCACCCCCTCCCCCTGTCTCATTAAGCCTCTCCCCCTTACTAGTCAGTGCAAGGGATTTCTCAGCCGGGATACATTTTTATTTCCTGTTGTATCGGAGCAACCTGGAGATCTGGGCTATGGAGGGTTGCAGCAGTGGCCATGTACAGTAGCACTGAGCAGGACCCGCAGTTGGAGTGACAGCAGGACGTTGTTGTGGACATTGTGTGGCTGATTTGTGTGCAGCTCACTGCCTGGTACCATCACAGACAGGAGGGGAAAATGACAGAAGAGATCTCGGAGGTCCCCAAAGAATTACTGGGTGAGACTTGAAATCATGTGCCCTCTATGGATGTCTGGTGTTGTGGGCCATCGCTGTGTGTGAGCTGCACCGTGTCCGTGACTGTGTATGTGGCTTGCAGGTGACACAGCGGTGGTGGTGCTGCTGCTGCTGGGAGGCAGCATTGCACGGGTTAATGGGGTGGGGGCGTGGCCGCGCATAGTAGGCTGGCAGCCTGGATGCCGGGGCTGCTGCTGGGTGCTGGGGCTGCTGCATGTATGACAGCAGCAGGGTACCCTCACAGGCCAGGGGAGGGCACAGAGTTTATTTGGGATCATGATGGATTTAAATACTCGCACACCATCCAGCCTCAATAGAGATAACAGGTGATGTACACCTAGGTAGGGTCATGTAGGGTCATGTTGCTGCTGTATATTACATTAATAATATGTGACACCCACACAGACATCTGCAGGAAACTTACTGTTTGTTTACGTCCAGTATTAATTCCATAGTGCTTTCCAAAGCCATGTAATAACCATTTTATAATAGTACTATAAGTACACGGAAAAGAAATGCCATGTATTCATTACTTTGTGGTAAGAATTGTAATGCTCATGACCCCAGGCTGTTTTGTACTTGGGAGGGTGGGGATCTCTATACTGGGATTGACAGTGCCAAAATGTTGACACAAGCTTATGGTCGACAGTTTATTTATTTTTTTTATACTTCACTATCCAAGTAAGCATAGAGTGGGAATATAATAGTGTGCCAAGCGCAGTGAGGCATTGTTCCCGAAGCATGGCGGGCTAAGCGGTGTGTGTATAAATATATATATATATATATATATATATATATATATATATAATTACGGTGTCCATGTTGATGTACGATTACATAGACACCGAAAAATCATGAAAAACTCATGTCGATCTATGATATGTCGACCCTTTTTCGGTGTCAACCTAGACATTGTCTATCATCTATCCCAGGGGTGGCCAACCGGTCAGAGGTAAAGAGCCGAAAAATATCGATAGTCAAGCTAAAGAGCCGACATCATGCGCTCGCCGAAGGCGCATGCGCCAAAAAAAGGGGCGTAGTCTATTTTGACCCCTTGGGTAGGTGTGATACAAATATGCCTCCAATAGTGCAGTGCCATATATACATATGCCCCCAATAGTGCCAGATACACATATGCCCCCCACATGGTGCCAGGTATGCCCCTACGGTGCCAGAAAGCTGGTATGCCCCCACAGTGCCAAAAAGCTGGTATGCCCCCACAGTGCCACAAACTGCTATGCCCCCACAGTGCCACAAACTGCTATGCCCCCACAGTGCCACAACCTGCTATGCCCCCACAGTGCCACACACTGCTATGCCCCCACAGTGCCACACACTGCTATGCCCCCACAGTGCCACACACTGCTATGCCCCCACAGTGCCACACACTGCTATGCCCCCACAGTGCCACAAACTGCTATGCCCCCACAGTGCCACAATCTGCTATGCACCCACAGTGCAAATTTCCCAGCTGCAGCACTCACCGTCCTGTGACTGGGCTGTCCACCAATCAAAGCTCGCTGGCGGACGGCCCAGTCACAAGGATACACAGTAAGGGGTGCACAGTAAGGGGTAGGAGAGATGCGCGATGCGCACTCTCCTCCCCTCAGAAGGAGAAGGGATTCCGGGAACCGGCAGCAGGGGGGACTGGGACGGATGGTGGGCGGCGGGCAGCAGTGGGAGCAGGAGCCGCACTTTACAAGGGGGAGAGCCGCATGAGGCTCAAGAGCCATGGGTTGGCCACCACTGATCTATACAGTTACCCTCTATATACTATGTACAGTCAGTATCTGGGGCTTCTGTAATACTGCAGTGCACACAGCAGAATGTGAGCCTTTTTAAAGGAATGCCATATTAATGGGTTTGCATTTTTGTACGTGTCTTGAATGCCAGAATGTCTACATGTACACAATATGCAATGTATGTCTACCTCATTGTGTGACAGATACTGATAATACAAATTGAGTTTTGTTTTACATAACCAGTTTCAATTCTAAAAACTACTTTTTACAACCAAAAGCTAAGTGATTTTAGCTGAAAAACAAAGTCTACAATTGTATCATTATATTAGGCTGTTGTTTTTAAGCACACAATAGTAATTGGAAAGTGGAATTGAGCTGTTGCTTATGTAATCAGGCCCCTGGCAGAAATAAATGGTTGCAGTATTTCCCAAATATACTGCAGACCTGTAGGTGCCTAGATGGAAAATGTACGTGCTGTAAACAAGTCATCCATGTACTGTACAATGGTAATAAAATGTACTGATGGCTATTTAAATAAGACCGCACACAAAATAACTGGTATAGAGTGATGTTGACAACTGTGGTCATTTGCCTAAAGTACTTGTAAAGCTACATGTGGCTTGGCTTATTTACAGTGTAAATTTTTTTGCTTTGTTCAGTCATTCATTCTGACTTCTGCATGTATGTATAGACCCTGGCATTGGGTGTCCTGTGTGACCTAATTGTCAATCACAAATTGTATAGGTCCAAAGATGGCTCGTTCCGATTAATCAGTGACTGCACCTGACCGTGCTCTCCTTAACTTTAAAGGTCCTTACACACTGGGCGACTATGCCCAGCGTGTATGGACAGCGATGATGTCAATCATCGCTGTGGGGAAAGCCGCTATGTGCATACACACTGAGCGGCTTTCCCCCTGCCCGTCGCCGACGAAGGGGGGAGGACGGCGTTGCATAGCTCAGAGCTATGCAAAGCCGTCCTCAACGACGCTCCCGGCGATGATGCGGAAGCGCGCAGCAGCGCTCACCGCTTGGGCATACACACTGGGCGGCTTTGAGCTGAAAGCCGCTCAAACAGGCTGTTTTGAGCGGCTTTCAGCTCAGTCGCCCGGTGTGTATGGGCCTTAAGCTCCTGAAGACACTGCTATGCAATGTCTGTATGTGTAAATCACCTACTGTACTTTATAATTTTACAATTTTTCATCATTCAAACGTTTAATGCAGGCATGTCCAAACTGTGGCCCTCCAGCTGTTGTGAAACTACACATCCCAACATGCCTTGCAATAGTTTTAGCATTCCCAGTAGCAAAACTGTGGCCAGGCATGATGGGACTTGTAGTTTCACAATAACTGGAGGGCCATACTGTAGCTTGGGCACGCCTGGCTTAATGAAACTGCTTACACTAATTTTCACTTACCTGAAAATCCTGGTTTATTGCAAATGAACAACCTGGAATTATTGTCAGTGGAAACGGCTTCATGAGGATACAGTCATCCTGGAATCCTAAAACCCTGCGGGATTTTCCTGGTAAGGACATGGGTAGAACTCAGTGTAAATGGGTAATCTGGATCTATTCAATACAGGACTAGGGATGGCCATTGGTGCAGTCACCATTGATGGTTGCAATCGATGGTGATACTGCAACCAGCCATCGATAGTAGCAAACTATGTGATGGATGACCATTGATAGTTTTAACTATCGATGGTCATCCATTTTCTTTGACTAACTTGCCCACTGGCCAATCTGAACATGTTGGCGGGGCTTCAGCATTGTTGGGGATAGAGCTATGCTCCGTGTCCTGGCACCTTGAAAAAACACAGTCAAAACATCGGTTTTGCTGTGCCATCGATGGAGGGAAACCATCTGGTTCTCCACCATCGATGGCAACAGTATTTGACATCAGCCATAAACCATTGATGGTTTTGAAATCATCTATGGTCAATAGCCACCCCTACACAGGACCTGTTTACAGCATAGGATGAGCCGGTGCCTGGAGATGATATCCTCTCCAAGCATCGGTGTTATGGCTGTGTAAAGTAACGTTGCGGACCTGAGTTCAGCTGTCTGTCTGAAAGCGGTCTCTGCCGGGTCACATCCAGGTTGGACCCATGTACAAAGTCCCGCTGCAACCTTGCTTTTTGATCTGAAAAGGCTATTACAGTGCCCGAGTTATTCCTGGGTCACCCCAATTGCCCTACAGTGTAAAGGCCCGGTATGGATTACCCAGGTAGCGAGCAGGGTGCACCCATGTTAAAGGGCATTGTAAACGGGTAACCTGTGTTAACCTTCTGAACCACTCCCATTTGTAGCAAGGGGAGCTCAGATTTCCAAGGTCTGGCAGAAGAGTTCTAATGCATACTGGAGCTGTATATTTTCAGCCCAGGCAGTGCTGAGCACTAGTACTCAGCTCAGACGCTGCCCGCAACCATGTGACATCATAGGGTAACTTCCTCCCCGCAACATGACCCATTCCATTAGGTACAAAATGCTCTGCTCCTGGACTTCCCTCTTACTGTATGTTTGCCATCACCTGTGTTGAAACACCCTTCTCATCAATTAACTAGTTCTAAACAGGTGTTAGTAATCATACAGTAATGGCCCTTCTACATTACTGCAACTTCTACTATGGGAGCAGTTGCAGCCGATGCCTCTTGAGCCGCCCAAGACCAACCCGGGCAGCAGGATCACATGCAATATATCCGTCCTTTTGTATGTGATATATCTTGAGCAGTGCCATTGCTAGGAGGCTGTCTGAGGTCGGACACACCAGCATGATCGGATACGCACGTGAACGCCCAGCGAATCGAATATCAAAAACAAATGAGTTGGCCACTTTTCACATGGTTTCTCTGCCCAATCCATCAGAATCGGGTGAAAAGTGACAAAATTGCACTAGTGTATGGCCAGCTTAAGAGGCAAGTCCTGGAGCAGAGCATTGTACCTAATGGAATGGGTCATATTGGAGGGTATTCTCAGTGGGCACCCAGCTTCCTAATAAATATAACAAGAAATGAATGAACGTATGCGCTTAAAGCAGCCTCTAAGAGCACTACTGAATAAATGTATCACCAGTACATCACATAGGATACCACAAAGAAAAGAGTTCAGTGTGTTCCAGGGCGCTGATCACATTTAGAGTTGGCTAATGGATAGGACTTTATTAGTGAGGGGGTACCCAAAAGAAAACAAATACAATAGAATAGTAAAGTATTGTTAAGATCAGATTTTTCAATACAACAATCAGATATTAAAACCTTAGGACTCGTACCAAAGAATTTGGTCTACTGTTTGGGACACTGCCGTCACCACTGGATTCAAATGACCTCTTCTTCTGTTTTCACTCAGTATATAAAACAGTGGAGATGAATCATGGTGTAGCACAATTAGATTCACAAATAAAATTATATAAAACAGGGATATCAGGTAGTACAAGTGATGGTCCACAAAAAATCTTGCAACAACAAAGCACCATGGAAAATAAACAGGCGCCCCTGGTGGGATTTGTTTTCCTCACACTGCGTCCAGAGTCCTTCTATCCCAATATTACCCCTTGTAGCTGACTGGTTACAATATAAGATATATCTTTATCAAGGCATAAATTCATACTGGTATATAGCCGTTCTATAAACCCCTCATCCAATTGAACAGAAAAGGCTGAATACCAGACATGGAGTATCTACTACTAAAAACTCAAATACATTTTCCGGATTATTCCCCCATGGTTTAGGTGAGGCAGAATGAGTCCATCAGGTGGATGGACTCACTAATCATGGCTCTTTCAGCCACTTCCGGTCCCGGGAATGGAAGTGACCTGTGGGTTCCACCACCAATGTTACTTCCGGTATTTCTGGCGGAAGTGATATCACCAAGGAACTTCTGGTTGCGTTCCACCTATATGAAGATTGCAGGAAGTTCATTCTCCTTTAATATAATGCATGGGCAAGTCTTTCCATACTAGTGGCCATGCTGTTGAAGCCCATATTTAAAGTTTTCTATATCATGGGCATTATCCACAGCGGTTTAGCACTACCATCGTGTGCAAGGTAGGCATGAGCCAGGCAGCTCTGCAGTAGCCATGTGACAGCAAGGAGCTATTTCTAGGCACTCAGCAAGCCACATGCATGTGATGTGAGGCAGTGTCCATGGAGATCCTGGGACCCTACATCATGTGTGACCTCGCCACTAGTTACAGCCCTAATACTATGCATCATTCCCTTCTAAATCCATTCAAGGCTATTTTTGTCCAATCCCAAAGATTTAAAAAAATGCGTAGTTTTTCATCTAGTTGCAGCACATAAGGCGCATGAGAGACACTCCTACAACTTGGTCAGCGTAGAGCATCTTTTCCCCAAAAAAATGTGTGGCATAGGCATTGCTATGCACAAGCAGGCAAAGATATTAAAATTATACTAGCCGATGTGCCTGTTAGGTTTCCTGGGTGGAACATTTGATTCCTTTTCACACCCTTTCACATAATGTAGTGTACACATGGTTCTGATTAACTATCTAGTCAAATCGAACGGTTTTCAGCAGCATTTAATTCCAATTTGATCCAGATGCGTGCTCCATTTGGTAGGAATCAAAAAGAAAAATAGACTGTGCAGGTAATACTATATAGTACAGATCCGGGTACTTCCTCATCTTTGCGGCCACCGCTATGCCAGTTACGTTAGCCGCTACTTAACCGATATGTAAGGATTATTGGCGAGGGAACTATTACAAATCTGCTCTAGAGGACGCCACCACCATGGGTCCTCCTGTGTCCGACAGTCGGGATTCCGACAGTCAGTACACAGACATCGTAATCCCTAATGTTTAAATGCTAGACAGTCAGGATCCCAACTGACTGGGGCTATTCTCCCTCGTGGGGATCCACGACCCCCATAGAGGTAGAGTAAAATATAAACGTGCACTGACCATGGATTACAAACTTGTGATCTTCCTAAAATCCTAATAAAGAAAAGTAGTCTGAGTGGATTGGTGTGGAAAACATAGTTTTACATGTCATGATGCACCTGAAACTCCTTTCAGACGGAAGATTGTCATTGACAATACTTGCCTTCTTTAGACTCTGTTTATCAGATATGTCCTGGAAGTAGCTGCTGACCATTGACATTCTACAGATTTGACTATACACAATAATTTACGATCCACCACTGTACTATTCTCTACAACATATTAATATCAATGCATGTATTATTAATATTGTGTCAATTTGGTCTTAATTCTTTGATGTGATCTTCGATTATTTTCTTAGAGAGCATCCGAGATGTTATTGGAAGAAAAATTAAGATTGCAGTGCGGAAGAAGGTGAAACTTGAGATCAAGGGAGACAAGGTTGAAAACAAAGTGCTGGTATGTTATGTGTAAAAACTATTTGTTTTTATTAGTATTTGTTGTGATTTAGGGCATTGACCGTGAATATTCACAAATATTAGTGGGGGGTCACAAGAGCTTAGGTCTATTGCTGCCCATACACGCTGCTTTGTGAGCGTGCTTTCCGTGCTGTACTAGCACGGATCACATTGCATTGCATTGCATGTGCATCCGTTGTGCATGCAATGCGATGCAATGTGATGAAACCTAAGTACAAAAAGTATGTGCAAGCACATACTTTTTGTACTGTGCGATGAGGTGCCGCGGGAGCACGCACCTCAAAACACACATCAGGTCAGCACTATAGCAGTGTGTATGGGCTGCTTATGGACTAGAGAGCTACTATGCCTAGGGTTCTGTTGGCAGTTTTAAAAGGGTTCTAAAGAACCCAAACGAAAAATTGTCACTATGAGTATTCTGAATTATTATTATGATTATTATTGTTACCCATAAGGACATTTTCTGTGGAGAATCAAACTGTTCATGAATAATAAGCTTCATTTAAGGCTTGTTGCTCTTGAGCTGCTTTTTTATTTATTTTATTTTATTTTGGATTCATTCTGTATTTATTCTGGTTTGTTGCAATGACTTATGCTGGCCTTACATCAGACCGACTTTCCTCCAACCATCCGACTATTTGGTTGGATGGAATAAAAATCTGGTACTGTATTGGGGCAAATGTAATTTATTAATTATAAATCTGAAAATGGACAACAACTGTCACTCAGACAATGTACTGTAGTTGGACCTATTTGATTTAAACAATTTGACTAAATGTGGGCCAATGTATTTTATTTTTGTTACCTAAGTGGACCAGTGTGATTGTTTTTTCATATGGGGGGCAATGAGGTTATTTTATTCCTTTTGGGGCCAATGAGTTTTTCCCTGTGGGGATCTAATGGTGTGCCTTGGCAATTTAAAAACTTGTTTGGTGTTCTACGAGCTGATAAACATTGAAAATCACTAAAAGGATTAGGGTCCTGGATGCCCACTAGCTGATACTCAACCATTGCTATAAAACTAGGGTGGGTTCAGTAATGGCCTAGCTCTGAAATGTACTGTGGTTTGGTCCATATTCACTCTATTCCAACTGATGTGGTAAAAGCTTACAAAATTAAGTTGTTTTATGTATGCATATGGGAAATGCTTACCTTGTGGTTTGGGGCTGGGGAGGGACACTGCAGTGGCACAGAAGAATGTGGCAGGATTGACTGCTGGTTTATCTTCGTGCCGCTAGTCAAAGATGTACACCCTAAACAAGCTGTACTTCTGTATGCAGCTGCGAGGTACAAAGGTGTATTCATTTACACTCATCTGTAGTGCAGATACACTACACTACACAATACACGACACTAGCTTGATGGTGTGGATAGTAAATGCTAGTAAGTTATTGACATGGACACAAGACCGAATAGTATGTTGGCAGTTTTTAGTAATAGTGAATGTTGCATGCTCAATAAAAAATTACATTCAAAGAAGCTCCCACATACAACTCTCACAGCAGTGGTTCATAAACTTTTTTGAATCACAGTGTCCTAGAGTGTCAATTCTTTTTTTCCTGGCAGCCTAGGCTAAAAGCTCCGTATTGAGAAAGTTACCACAGTAAAAAAAACATTAAATTAAGTTAGTTGTTTGTATAAGTCATGCTTCCGTTTAATTATGTAGTTGGGAACAATGGTACTCTTTACCTAGAACGGCGCCAGCGATTGAAATCGCGGTCGTCGTGGGTAAAAATCGCGGTCATCGCGGTAATCGCGGGCATCGCGGGTAAATCGGGATGGCCGCGATGCCCGCGATGACCGCGATTTTCCCATAGGGAACAATGTTAAAAAGCCTGATTGACCGCGATTTTACACTTAAATGCCTCAATGGACCCGATTTGGGCATAGAAATCAATGTAAAATGGGCCACACAGCCCAAATAGGGCCAATTAACCGTTAAATGTCCCCCCCCCAATTTTTAACGCCACCCCACGATCCACGCCAACCCGAAGCGTGGCGAGCGCAGCGAGCCCGCGAGGGGCGGCGGTACGCGTCCTCCGACCTTTTCATGCCCTACTATCCACTAGGGCGTGGTGTGAGAATATAATAGTGTGGCGAGCGCAGCGAGCCACCGAGCCCGAAGCGTGGCGAGCGCAGCGAGCCCCGCGAGGGGACGCGGATACCTTCACAGGTAGACGCGTCCCCTCGCGGGCTTCACAGGTGTCCGCGTCGCCACGGACACCTGTGAAGCCCGCGAGGGGACGCGCATAACTGTGAAGGTATCCGCGTCCCCTCGCGGGGCTCGCTGCGCTCGCCACGCTTCGGGCTCGGTGGCTCGCTGCGCTCGCCACACTATTATATTCTCACACCACGCCCTAGTGGATAGTAGGGCATGAAAAGGTCGGAGGACGCGTACCGCCGCCCCTCGCGGGCTCGCTGCGCTCGCCACGCTTCGGGTTGGCGTGGATCGTGGGGTGGCGTTAAAAATTGGGGGGGACATTTAACGGTTAATGGGCTCTGTGGCCCATTTAACATTGATTCCTATGGCCAAATCGGGTGGATTGAGTCATTTAACAGTAAAATCGGGTCCATCGCGCCTTTTAACATTGATTCCTATGGGAAATCGTGAGCGTCGCGGGCATCGCGGGTACATTTATGGCCGGCCGCGACGCGACCGACACGATTTTCATGTTTAACATTGGTTTAAATGGGAAATCGCGGGCATCGCGTCGGTCGCGTCGCGGCCATACATAAATGTACCCGCGATCACCACGACGGGCGCCGTTCTAGGTAAAGAGTACCGGAACAATTTTTTTTATAGGCAGCTTCAAGCACTGATATTGCCTGTTATATTGACCATAAATAATTTTATTTGGTCCTACATCACCAATCCAAGGCTCCTCTACAAGTTGGCTTATAGTAAAAAAACAATCCAATGGGAAATAGCTTATGTAAATTTGACAAAATGAAAAGGACAAATAAATAAAAATGTGAATACATGGGTGCACTACTATTAATGAAATACTTTCTATTGGAGAAGTCAAATAGCCAGCAAGATCGTGATGTCATTGTCATGGTGTATCTTTGCACCAGCTCTCCTATTGTCTGCATGCATCCTTTTAATCTTATGAGGTTGGATATACATCCTCGTCCACCATTTTGTCATTTGTCCTATCTCTAGGGGCAAGATGTACTAAAGTGATAACATGGAGAGTGAAAAACTACCAATCAGCTCCTGCCATTTTTTCAAACACAACCTGTGACATGGCAGTTAGGAGCTGATTGGCTGGCTGTTTATCACTTTCCATTTTATCACTTTTAAAGCTTAGTACATCTGACCCTAAGTCCTTCTTATAGGGTCTAATACTAAAAGAACTAAGGGGTGTTAGGTTTGAATGAAAAAGAGTGCAGGGATGCTGGATGAAAGTCTTCTTTGAATTTAAGCGTGCATTAATAGAGTGGGCGCGGCATAAGAAAAAAACTGGAGTGGGAAGTGGTGACCAGGTAGAAGGAGAGGTGTCTGTCAATGGCAGACTGGAAGTGTAAGGGAGAGAGGTTAAGTAAAAATTATGCAAGAGATTTAGAAGAGTTGTTGACTTTTTTTTTTTTTTGCAAAGAGATTTCTTAATCGGGAATGTTCTAATGTTTGCTCATATGTGGTAAACTATAAAGCTGAAATTTCAATCCAATGGTTTACGAACTTCTCAATGTTCTCAATGAAGTTGGCGGTTGTTGAATTCATGAAAAATGTCTCAATATCTGTAACTAATACCTAAACATGCTGGAAAAACCTCCATCCATCATTCCAATTAAAAAAAAAAAAATTGTTACAAAATTTATAACCAAAAAAAAATTCCATCTTATGGTATCTATTTGATAAAATATAATTGTTTAATTGCACAGATATGAGCTTGGAGAAGTTTTGCATTATACAGTATGTGCACTGCAAATCTGTCAGAACTATATTGACCAACTCCAGTCCACCTAAGTGCATGTTTTACAGGTCTCCTATCACAAGTGAATACGGTAATTAGCACCACCTGTGGAGATTTGAATATGTGTGAGCTGGTAATGAATACACCTGTGCGCCAGCAAGAAGATATGTAAAACACGCATGGTTAGTGGTTCCTGAGGACTGGAATTTGGAAACCCTTTTTACATTGTATGGGTGAATCAATCAGAAGTATTTATAATTATATAGAGCTGCTTTTGTAATGCATGTACTACATTAATATTCTTTGTCTTAGTGCAGGTTTTCAGAAGTAGAAATGTTGCCAATAGCAACCAATCAGATTCTACTTCTCATTTATCAAGAACCTACCTTCTAGAAGATTAGTAGCTACAATATGCTTGGTCACCATGGGCAACATCTCTACTTCTAAAAACCCTCAATTTAGCAAATATAGTCCCTAATATTTGGACACGTATTTTCTGTGAACAGTAAAAGGTAGTGTTAGATTGTAAAAAGGAACACAAGATTGCTATGCTTTAGACCAGTGGTTCTCAACGTCGGTCCTCAGGACCCCACACAGTGCATGTTTTGCACTGTGTGGGGTACTGAAGACTGACTTTGGGAACCACTGGTCTAAAGCATAGCAATCTTGTGTTCCCTTTTTACAATCTAACACTACCTTTAACCTTTTTACAATCTAACACTACCTTTTAGAAATGGGCGAAAATTGCCCATTTTTCACTTGGTGAAGATTTTACCCATGAATAAGGTATGCAATCCTGGGTAAAAGTTTCACCAAGTGAAAAATGTGCAATTTCCACCCATTTCTTGGGCAAATTGAACTCTCCTTATTCAATCCCCTTGATGATATTTCCACATGGGTGTCTCAACCAAAACTGTGTAAATCGGTGAAATTGTGGCGAATTCACGTGGTTTTGGCGAATTCACGACTGTTTTTGCCTATGCCGAAATGTAAAATGACAAAAATATACTAAAAAATGGTCGAAAATGCCCGTGATTTAATACTGATAGGCAAATCTTGCCTGTTTTTTTTTTTTCACCTGGTGAAAAATGAAGATTGAATACCCCCTATAGTTGGTTAAGGTGTTGGGGTGTGTGGTTATGTCCCACTGTGTGGACTGGATATGGCAGCATCTCCTTTGTAGATCGGCACACCAAGTATTTTTGGGTGTGCATTTTGAGATAGACAGTGTCTAGGTAGACAGTTAAAAGGTTGACCCCAAAAGGTGGACATGCAAAAAGTTGACAGGGAGAAAAGGTCAACATGAGTTTTACACATTTTTTGGGGGGTCGATATGGATCCCCAATCGCTCGGCACACTACCTTTCTCAATTGTAGTCCAAGTTTAAAAAAAAATGGAAAAAATGATGACATTAATGCCGGTTAGCTGACAACATCCGGGGGCGCGGCACCGAGATGGTGCTTCATCGCGGGCGGGGGAGGAGGCAGCGCTTAGCGCTGGCGCTGCTCCAATCGCTGCCTCCTCCATAGTGTGAACGGGAAACGGGTCAGTCGACCCGTTTAACCCGTTCACACCGCCAAGCAACATAGCAACAAACTGGTAAGAACTCTGCTTTTTTACCGGTTCGTATTGCTGTGTTGCTACCCGTTTAAGGGACACGGTAACCCCTTTCACATCGCACTAATTACGGGGGCAAAATGGCTTGTACCCGGTAATTCATTGCGATGTGAAACAGTAGTTTCTCTTACCAATAGACTCTTTAAATGAGCTGTAAATCGCCGTTATTCTTTCTAGGAGTGTAAGAATTGTAGCACTACTTTGTCAATAATTCGGCACCAGTTTACTGACATTGTGTAGAGCGTGAAGTAAGCATTGAGTCTGCATTTACC
The DNA here is from genome assembly GCF_055691185.1 of Crinia signifera. Lineage (NCBI taxonomy): Eukaryota > Metazoa > Chordata > Amphibia > Anura > Myobatrachidae > Crinia > Crinia signifera. The sequence continues at coordinate 107,151,486 of NC_139221.1, read as the reverse complement.
TGCATTCATTGTGAATTAATCATTACCCTTTAATGAGGCACAGTGCAAACTTTTGCCTTCAGGAAGTTATTCATCGTGACTCACTGAGTGTTCGTAAATGTTGCCATTTCTTTTCTTTACTGTCCACAATTATAGATTTTATTTTTTGACTAGATCACAGTTATTGATTAATGAAGTCACTTGTAATTACATGAAATAGTGCATTACTGCTGCAGAGAAGTCGCCATTTTTGCTTTATCCCATAATAATTTTAGTCCTCACTTGTGTTCTGGTTCTAGATTATTGTAGATCACAGGAGTATGTGCACTGACACAGCATTTAGTACTTTACCACTCCTCTTATGATTGGTTGCTGCAAATAAAACATCTGCGTTCGTGGTGTATCCTCCATTGATAACTGCAAGTGAAATTCCAATCACATTTTACATACTGTTTTATTGGAGTGACTCTGTAATAAATACTGATGCTAGTAAGGTCTGTTACTAAAGTTGCAGGTATAAGTACCATTGATTATGCCTAAATGTATTTTCGGTACTTGTTTAGTTTCACGGCGGCAGCATGGCCGCCGTGAACTTCCGGGTACGGCGCTCACCAAACTATCTAAAATAAACAAAATCTACTCTATGCCAATGTAGATAGTTCATACCCCTACTATCCATGTTGGCAGAGTTGATTTCAGATAGCGTGGGCGAGCGAAGCGAGCCCCGCAAGGGGACTCAGACGCACGGCCGCTGCCGCCGTGAAACTAAACAAGTACCGTATTTTCTATTAAAAACAATTATCACAAAAACCGACACTTGCATGTTTAAGCATTAGACACACTGGCATGGTCCTCACTCCTCAGTGATCGCTAAGGACCGGTTAGTGGCCCCTATTCTGATTGCCTCGCTCCTCTGCGTGTTCACACAGGAGAGCGATGGTGAGCATCTGCGAATACATGTTTATGCACATGTTCAGCGGCAAACCGCTTTCGCTGTCTCGTTCGCACCTAGCAGTGGGCGTTCCCATGCAAATGGCTGGTGATGCGGTGCCGGGGGCAGGCTTATGAAGTCAGCTGCCCGCCCGTTTTCCACCCTGGGCGGTCGCAGAGGTAAGACACCAGAGAGGTGTCTTACCTCTGCGAGCACTATAGAAATCATTCGATGGTTGGGGACCATCAAATTATTTCTCCTGTGCACCCAAAGCTGTGAATGGATGCTTATGCTAAACATCTATTCGCAGCCGTGTGGGGAACTCAGCATGAGAGGGGGAAGGGCGGGCGGTGTTTGGTGGACTTGCAAAGCTTTGCAAATCAACCAGAATAAGTGCCAGTGTGTGGTCAACTTTATACATGTCCATGTCTTTAGGGCTAGCAGATCACTGAGCATTCTGCAGCTTCTTATTCAAGGTGTCTTATTTATGTCTCCCAGCTATTTTCACTTACATTTGCAACAAGCAAGGGTCAGGAAATGAATGTCTGCCCGAAGGGCATTTAAAAGCCATGTACTATTGTATAGTTTGCAGCATTCATTTCTTTCAGTAAGATATGCAATGCATACAGTATGTAGCTAGAACATCCTGCAATGATTTCCCATTATATTATTCCTAGACGTGATGAATCACTGCATTGTGCCGGAGGGCCAAATACGACTATTGTGCACATTTAAGATATTGTGTTTCTCCTAACTCTGGTTTTAGCATAATTATTATTTTAGGTATTATCCAGGTCTGTATTCTAGGGTTGTTTCATATGTAAAATTCTGAGGGTATATCCTAAGGCAAAAACAGCATATGACTTAAGCCTTTGAGTAAACCATGCATTCAAGTCTGAACAGATTGCAAATTCCGCTAGACTAAAATAGTAGAGCGAGAGAAGAGTAAGTCGCTGGCTGCTGGAGTAGGAATTTCCAGCTGTAGCCCAATATTTCTTGTACACGTGACAATAACTAATATGTAACCTTTCTTAGCCATTGTTTTGCAGTACAGAAAGCAGCAGATTCTGAGTCACCGGCATCGTGGCTGTAGTAGCAGGTGTCCACGGAAGTCTGATTTCTATCTTAAGGGGCATACACACGTGGTGATTTTTAGTGGTTTTCTAAACAATCTGACTAGATTGCTTAGAAATTAAGCATGGATCGCTCCGTGTGTATGCTCCCAAACAATGGCAATGCCCCGTCCTGCGCGTCTCCATCACCAAACTAGATTTTGACTACATGTAGTGAAATCGGCAGCCTGTGCCACATCGCTATGTATGTATTGGCGATCTAGCCACCGGGAAGCACAAGGCGATTTCCCTAGCCTGCATCACTCAGCATGAAGGCTAGGAGAAATCACCCCCATGTGTGCGGGGCTTAAAGCTAATGCAAGTATCTGTTCAACTAATGTGGTAGTTTGTGTATGTGTAAGCCAAAACAACTACTACACATTTCCTACCGACTGCTCCAACTGTCATCATTAGTAACTGCACTTTAACTAGCCCCATGCTAGGTGCAAGAGATAATTCAGAAATAGGCATCCCTTTCCCATATGCATGACTCGGAATGCTGTTGAGCTGTTGCATACATGCTCACGACCCTTCCATGACCCTACCATAAGTCATATTGGAGTGGATAAATTGTTATTGCCCATTTTATGCCCCGATTTGTCCTAGTTCATGGAAAGACAGATCCAGCCAAGTTTCTACCAACTCTGAATAGGACAGACATGCACAAAGATGCTTACATTCACATCTGCCCTTGCATGTATGCAAACATTCCCCATTTGCTCCGTGAAAAGAGATCCATGCAAAAATCCACATCTAATGGGCTAGATCGCTTAGAAATGAAGCTCAAATTGCACCGTGTGTGCCACCATAGCGATGGCAATGTACGGTCTATGCGTTACTATCGCCAGGCTAGGTCATTGAAGCCTGCAGTGTAAATCTTGTCACGGGCAGTGTTCTCTCACCAGAGCACACTGACCATGACCGATCGCTCAGCACACATCGCTGGTGCATTGCTGTATGCTGAGCGATCTGTACACAGGGGCTCCTTTGTGTGTGGGGGGCAGAAGTTCACGAGTACACTTTAAACATTGATACAGATGTGTCCTTTTTACTGTTGCTTCAGTCCCAGCAATAGTCCCTCTCTGTACATAAGGTCCCTTGCAATACTGCTGTGCCATGTGTCTTTTTATCTTTTTATTGCTTAAAATGTGAATTTTATTCACATAATAGAAAAAACTAGATGTGACCAAACTATTTTGCTAGTGTACACTAATCAGTTGCGATATTTAGAGATCTGTGTGTGACTATCAGAATCTATGTAGAGATTGCTATTATTCACGCTGCTGTGTTTCATCTGCAACTGTGTAATTCTGTAAAACCAGTTGCCTTCTTGTGTCTATAGTACTCTGTGGGAGGCTTTTCCCTGCATCTTAATGCGACTAGTCTCATGGATCCTGGACCGCAGTGAGTGGCCATTTTTGCCGTTGTCTCTGCATTCATGTTATATTGTTTTTATCTATTTGCCTTTTTAAATACATTTTATTGGTACCATATCATCTTCCTTTATTTTGAGAAAAAAATTCTGGTGGTGATTATGGTGTGAATATCTTCCATGGCCACCCAAAGAAACTGCTAGGTGAAGGTCTCAGCTTGTGAGTACGGTACGATTTATTCCAGATATTTTGGATATATTAATTTCTGGTACTACTGTATTTACCTTTACCTTTACCTATGCACAGGGTGGGAAAGGTCCATTTAAAGAAACCTTTATGCACTTGAATACAGATCTATTTCAATTTGATTATTCTGAAGAAAATACACATCCTGTGTTGGTACCAGATGAAAGGACGGACTGGAGCTCCATTAAACACTATCATTTTCTAAAAATCTGCCACTGTGCTCAGTCTGCGAGATTGCATTGGCTTAACTGTGACTGGCATGACTTCATATTGGAAATCCCACATGCCAGTCAACAAGGTAGTCCCATTTGGTGGTATTCCCTCCCTCCGGTGCTGCCTCTTTGGCTTCTATGGGCTGCAGGCGATAGAACCCGGGGCATATGTACCTAGATTGGTATTGTGCATGCGCCAGTCCCGATGCCTGTCCTCATTGTACAGGCACCCGGTCCAGCAGCCTCCCTCCTACTATTAGGTAGATGGAGAAACCTCATTTAAAATGCATGCAGCTGTAGGGATCAGGGAGATTACTGCCATTTCTGCAGAATGCAGAAGGGTAGGCAATTATGCATCTGATTATTCATTAACTCAAGTTTCATAGAGGAAGTGAAGCATTTGTAATAAAAGCGTGTTCTGAATTATGTATTGTTTGTGAATGTGAGCTTTTAATTCATGGTAAATCCTGTGTGTGGAAATTCTGCTTCCTGGCTTAATAACACCGTTGTGTATAATTATTAATAAATGATCCAGCGTTTGTCCTCTTTTGAAACCTTTAAGACAGGTCATAACAAGTATGTCTGACATATCGAGCAGTGTATGCTCCCGGTAGCCACAAGAGTATAACGTGGCATGTTTACATGCTGCAGTTAATGTACAGGCATGCGAGTATGTAGCTACTGGCTGCAAAGTGTGCTCCTGGAGAAACCATTTTCTCGTGGCCTACCCCAACAACTCTAAAATGAATTGCAAGGATGAATTAAATCCTTGTTTATGCCGGGGCTGCTCTTATCTCTGAGAGTTACAGTTGTCCAACATGGCTCATTTTTAACACAGACCTCTATGGAGTTTGAGGGAAGAATGGTGATACTGGTGACCATATATTGCTGGCGTTGAGACTGTCCACACTGCTTTCTGATCACATTTCTAAGTATGGGCCTAATTCATGCCTGATCGCTGAGCTGCAAAGTTACAGATGACAGCAAGTTGATAGCCGCCGCCCCCATGTGCAAATGTAAGCAAGCCTGACCCTACCGTCTTTTGCAACAGAGGCAGGTTGATCGAGGTGACCATTGTCACAGACATTCCGTAAAAATACTTTTTTTTTTGGTCACTCCCCAAAAACTTCCGGTTACCACCCCCCAAACTCCAGCTTCCTGTCACTGAACCTAAGGCCACATTGCGCTTACGATTTATACGCAATTTCTACCGCTATTCATTGTCACACATGTACACTAGGATCCATATGCATGCGCAGTCATTCAATAATCACTCCATCTGTGCATTTGCTGATCAGCTATCAACTCTGAGACAGGGCCAATATGGGGTTAATGTTCTAAAGGTCACATTTATTTTTTATTTATTAACCGGTTCTTGTATAGCGCACACATATTCTGCAGTTCTTTACAGAGAATAGTTGAACACTCACATCAGTCCCTGCCCCAGTGGAGCTTACAGTCTATATTCCCTACCACATGTACACGCACACACATTCATTTATTCCAGGGTTAACTTTGGTGGAAGCCAATTAACCTACCAGTATGTTTTTGGTTTGGGGGAGGAACTGGAGTACCCGGAGGCAGGGGAAGGTCTGTGGGGGCACTGGACAACAAACAGGTGAGGCTGGTACCTGGGCAATGCAGGTGGGCAGTAGGTCCCTGCAGCGGTCTGGGAAGTCCGCGTCAGGGTCCCTGCAGCATATGAATAGTCAGCAGCGGGGTCCCTGCCCGCCTGCGCTGTGCTGTCCGCCTGCGCTGCCCGACCCCGCTGCCTGAGAATGGGGTGACAGGAGCCCCACACCGGAAGCCGTGCCGGTGTGGGGGCCCCAAGGCAACCGCCACTCTTGCCCCTTGCTTAATCCGCCACTGCCCGGAGGAAACCCACGCAAGCACGGGGAGAATATACAAACTCCACATAGTTAGCGCCATGGTGGGAATCAAACCCATGACCTATAATATATATATATAATTTTAATCAATTGAAAATGTTATGTTGCACCTTGATGGTCAATCTTGACGACTCACCACTTTGCAGTAACCACCTATGTTAATGTATCCACCAATCTGCATAGATACAGAAAATCATTCGGAGGTGCACCGTACACATGTCCTACCAATTTCATTCAATTGAGCAAACTTTTTGGGTTGTCTTCCAGAACACAGCTCAGTTCAACCTTATTTATGGCTTTCATAAATCCTGATGGTGCGAGGACGTGTGATATGTCTATGAGGGACTTTCCATTACAGTGCTCATAGCGTGTCTGAAATGAACTTCTCTGTCATCCTAGATTATTAATGGAACCTGTGGAGAAATGCATTTGCAGGTGCGGTGACTGTAAAATAATACATGTCACACTCCGAATTGTGCTGCATGTAATAAATCAATAATCATACACTGTACTGTAAGATATAAAGGTAACATCATTAAAATAAAAAGGGCGGTGTTTGCTTCATTTCTATTCCTCAACCAGCCTTCGTTCTGGATAGCTTGGTCTAGCTTTTACTATAGCAAGTAGACAAAGGGGGTTATTCTGGTTGATTCGCAAGGCTGCAAATTCGCAGCCTTGCATATCCACCAAACCCCGCCTTGAGAATGGTTGGCTGGTGATATCCGCTACCCACCCCCCACACCTGCATCATAGCCTAATTAGCATGAGAATGCCCAGAATTCTCATGGGAACACCCATGAAACGCTGGGTGTTCCCATATGCTAATGGGGCTGCCTGCGCTCCACGCCCCTCTCCGCCCCCTGCCTGCTGTCCTGGGTGTATGCCCAGGACCGTCTGTTTGCCTTGGGTGCACGCACCCTGCGTATACACATGCACATGCGCAGTACAAAAACATCGGTCTCTGTGCGAACGCAGCCTTGCTGCAAATGGACCAGAATAAGGACCAAAGAGTATGAGGCCGCATAACCAGTGCGGGCTGGTCATTGAAGAGAGAGTCCCCCTTTTTTTGACAGGATAGTGGTGAGGGGGTGAATGGTCTCGCTACCAGAAGCTACAAATAGTCTGCACTCTCAATGCCCTTGACTGTAGGAGCTGGTGTAATTAATAACACTTTGATGTTCCTATATAATGAACATGATCTTCATACCGTAGCCATCATACCCAGAGACGCGACCATGGCTGCCGTTCGGAATGTCAGACGCTGGTCACATTTTGCTTCCCTCTGGATGTGTGACTGCGCTAACCCCTGTGTGTGTGTGTGTGTGTGTGTGTGTGTTTTTAAATTCTTATTCTAGTGGTGTACAAGGTGTAGAACACCCATGTCCATTATACTGGATTATTAGATTTGCCCCACATGCCTGTTTGGGGGGGGGGGGGGGGACATCAGGCAGGCTTTAAGCATAGCAGAGGGTACTCCACACTAATACCCCTTTCACATTACAGCTAAAACACGGTAAATTGACGATTTTAAATGGCTTTAAAACGTTTCTAGCTGTAATGTGAAAGGTCCAGAGAGAATTTACCGTTTTTAAAATACCTGTAATCCAAAATGGGTTAAAAGCAGTCTCCTACCCGTTTTAGAGCCAATCCATTTGTAGTGTAATGCCCCTTTCAGACCACACATATTAACCGTTATATTGCCGTTTTTTTGTCTGAAAGGTGCTGAGTGATTTTACCGTTTAAAAAAAAAACCCCAGCTTTTGGAAATGGTAAATATGGAGGGTCCTACCCGTCTCAGACCCGTTTATTTGGTGTCTAGAACGGGTCTGAAACGGTATTCCCCCCCCCCCCCCCAGCGCAGGGAAGGGAATGGTAGCGCTGGGGGCAGGGGGTCCCTGCAAGTGTCCGGGCCACTGTGTCCTGCCCTGCCCGGGGTGAGAGCAGGGGCTGCTGCTACTGCTGGCGCTGTGGAGGTGAGCGTGGGTGCGGGCGGCTGTCTGCCCTGTCTCACCGGTTCCGGAGTGGGGCAGCAGCGGAGTGCGGGAAGCGGGCTGCGGGAGCACGATGTGGATGTCCCGCTGCCTCCTCGCCCCTCTGGGGCGGTGGGGGTGGGAGAGACGGCGCTGAGAGACAGTCCGACACAGGCAGCAGCACAGGGTGTGCTGATGATGAGAGGGGGGCATCACCTCACCATGTGCCCCCCTGCCCGCTCTCCATCAGCTGCACCGCTGGCTGCTCTCCGTCCCTCTCCTCATCAGGAGAGCAGCCAGCGGTGCAGCTGATGGAGAGCAGGCAGGGGGGCGCATGGTGAGGTGATGCCCCCCCTCTCATCATCAGCACACCCTGTGCTGCTGCTGCCTGTGTCGGACTGTCTCTTGTAGGACAGGCAACTTCTTGAATGTTATCAAGTCAGGTCATAGAACTAGATTCCCTATAATGATTCGACAGCAGAAGTGCATATAAACCACAATCCACAGGGACCCCTAGCAAGTGTCGGCTACTAGTGGTCCTCAGCCAAGTTTTACCGCTTTAAAGCTTTACCGCTTTTCACTGTTGCTTTCACACCGCAAACCTGCTTTAGACCAGGTATTTACATGCGGTGTGAAAGAGGTTAAACTTGCTCTGACCCGTTTCAAAAACCGTTTTAAATACCTGGCCTGATAAGGTTTTGCGGTGTGAAAGCAGGTATTTACAAGTCATAAGCAGGTCACAGAGGGTGACAGGCTATCTCCCTTGTGATCTCACTAGCATAGGCAGGAAGTAAAGAGCAGAGAGGAGACTTTTTTTAACCCAGTGCATATTGTGCAGGTGTTGGGATCATTTGGTCAACAGTCCTTAGGTCGACACTGTTGGGTCAACATGCTAAAAGGTCGACAGGTGTCTAGGTCAACATTGCAGAAGGTCAATATGAGTCTAGGTCGACATGAGTCTAGGTCGACAGGGTTCTAGGTCGACATGGGTGAAGGTCGACAGGTGTCTAAGTCGACACATGCGTTAGGTCGACATTGGCTGGGTCGACATGCCGTTAGGTGAACATGGGTTTTTTCCACTTTTTTTGAGCCGACATGTGCCAACAGGTGGTATTTCATGCCCTACCATCCACTAGGACATGGTGGGAGAATAAAATAGTGTGCCCGAAGCATTGCGAGCGGCTGCGGTTCACTTCCAACTGTGTCCATGTTGACTGTGTCGACATTCGGGTCAAAAAAGGCGAAAAACCCCATGACGACATAACGACCTGTTGACCTAACGCATGTGTCGACCTAAACCCATGTTGACCTTGTTTCATGTTGACCTAGACACCTGTTGACCTTCACCCATGTCGACCTAGAGCCCTGTCGACCTTGCCCCCTGTTGACCCAACGGTGTCGACCTAAGTATGGTTGATAAAACGATCCTCACCCTTTAAAATGACATCCACTGTTTTCTATGGGTGAAATGGTTGAATGTGAATGGTACAAAAACGGTATTGAAATGGTAAAATGCCAGTTACAACATGCAATGTGAAAGGGGTTTAACTGGCTTTAGACCCGTTTTAAGAAACGTTTACAAAAACGGGTTGAAAGCAGGTTTGTAATGTGAAAGCAGCATGATACATGTTCTAGGGATTATAGGGTTTGTTCACATTTCCAGTTTCAGAATTACTTTTTATTTAATGTACATAGTGCATTATTTATTATTTATTTATTTCCAGTTTCTTATATAGCGCAGCAGATTCCATTAGAACTGTTTTGTCTCATTAAAAGTATAGCAAAAAATCCCAGATTACACCATAGCTATGATCTAATACAGAATTCAATTACTGTTGCTAAATGGGTATGGCTGAGCCTGGCAAGGAATGCCAATTAAAATGTATCCCATTATCTCATTGCAGTTGCAATTGATGCACTTTCTCAGTACTCTGCTGGGAATGGCCTCATCACTAGGCTTGCCTCCACACTTTTAGCAGACGTGAATGGGTTGACCTGTCGACAGTAAAAAGGTTGACATGTTTTTTTGTTTTTATTTGGGGGGGGGGGGGGGGGTCTGTGTTGACATGAACACCATATAAGTGTATTGCATCCCCTTGCATGGCTCACTTTTTGGTCGCCATGCTTCAGGCACTACTATATTTCCCCTCCATGTCCACTGGAACAGTCAAGGGTCAGATGCACTAAGCTTCAAAAGTGATAAAATGGAGAGTGATAAACAACCACCCAATCAGCTCCTGTCTGACATTTTCTTTTTTTAACATCAATATTTTATTGAAAAATATTTACATTTTTGATGGAGGGTTACAGAATAAAGTAAAAAGGGGGGGGACGGGGACTGTCTGACATTTTGAAACACAGTCTGTGACATGGCAGGTACTGTAGGAGCTGATTGGCTGGCTGTTTATCACTCTCCATTTTATCACTTTTGAAGCTTAGTGCATCTGGCCCAAAGTATGAACAAGTACTTACAGTAAGTACTTAAAAAAAAAAAAAAAAGTGCGAAAAACTCATGTTGACTTTTTTCATGTCAATTTTTTGCTTGTATAGAACTTTTCACTATGTCGACCTTTTTGGTGTGCCGACCGCATCCCGAGCAGACAACCCTTTATTCTACCACAACTCAATACACATGAACAAATTTTCTTTGGACGTGCTATCTGTTCTGCTTTCCAGACTCCCGATATTGGGATGTATGACTATGCGTATACTATGGTATTTGCATATGTATATGTACTTAGGTGCATTTGAATAAAGCAAGGTGCATGACTTTAAACTTCAGAGACGTTTTTATTCTTTTTCATTAATAACTTCTAGGGGTAGAATTACTAAAACTTAAAAAAATGAAAAGGGGTGATGTTGCCCGTAGCAACCAATAGCTGTAATGTCTCCATAGTATCCTTGAAAATGATAAACAGAATCTGACTGGTTGATATAGGTAACTCCACCACTGTTCATTTTCAGATGCTTTAGTACATCTACCTCCCCCCGCCAAGTGTTTTCCTTAAAACTAAAGCATCAATATATATAAAAACAATATTTAGGTTTGCATAATCTAATAAATATTTGGTTTAATTATATTTGTGAAAGCTGTCATTTAGGGATACCTCTCAACTTTCTTATTCCCCAAATTGGGACCGGTATGGGTGGCCCAAAAGGGGGTGGTATAGGTGGGCATGGCCTTGAGTAAAGTGGGTGTGGCCTAGCACTACAAACCCTCTATTTAAGCATTTTTTGGGATGTCCCACGGCTCCCTCAATGCCCTCCCTATATTGAAGAGATCACCGCTGCTCTGCAGAGTAGATAACTGTGATCTTCAGCTGCCCCCACCCACGGGACATTGCCAGCCACAGGGAGAGTCTTCAAATAGTGGGACATTACCGCTGTAATTGGGACAGTTGGTAGCTATGATTTTGGGATTGGGGCGATTTTGATATGAGAGATACTGTCTATTAAAAAAAAAAAATAGGTACTCTTTACCTAGCACGGCGCCCATCGCGGTCATCGCGGGCATTTAATGCACTAAAAAATCAGGTGCGACACGACCGACGCGATGCCCGCGATTTCCCATAGGGAACAATGTTAAATTGACGTTGATCGTGGGGTGGCGTTAACAATTGTGGGGCCATTTCACACTTCAGGGTGGCTATTTGGCCTCTGTGGGCCATTTAACATTGTTTCCTATGGAAAAATCGTGTCAATTGAGGCATTGAAAAGTAAAATCGGGTCAATTGAGAAATTTAACATTGTTCCCTATGGGAAATCGCGGGCGTCGGTCGTGTCGCACCCGATTTTTAAGTGCATTCAATGGCCGCGATGCCCGCGATTTTTTTTTACCTGCGATGCCCACGATCAAAATCGTGGGCGCCGTGCTAGGTAAAGAGTACCAAAAAATATTCCAAACTCTCTATTTCTGTTTCCTCTATTTGCATCTACAATTCAGTTTAAATATTGTTTTTCAATCCTTTCTCCATATCTCGTTATAATGTATTCACAAAACGACTGTGACATTTTAACAATTATTTTTATTAGACAACTTTCTCAGGGGATCTCCTCCTTCTTTTTTTTTTTTTTATTTATTTTATATTTACTTTCAATTTGTGTTGTAGTTATATGATAATGTTTTTGTCATCAATAGTTTTTTTTATTGAAACTTTTGTTCTGTAAACCATGGAAAGGGAAAGGGTACAGAAAGAAAAAAAATGGGAGGGGGATAGAGGAAACAAAGGGAGAGAGTCAGAGTAAAATTTCTGTTTAAAAAAAGGTATATTATTATCAGAACCTTTTTTTGTCTGTTAATTGTTCTTTTGTACCACCCTTGTATGGTCCATTGACCTGTTTCTGTCAATTGTATTTATTCATACAATAAAACAAACGGTACTTGTTTCCTATCTGGGCGCCCAGGTTTTCTACGTACGGCACCGTAATGAAATCGCATCGCATCGTACACATACACGATATTGAACGATGCGATGCGATCCGATTCGATTTCCCATAGGAAACAATGTGAAATGGCTCAATTTAGCCAAATTATCATAGGAACAATAGTAAATGGGCCAAAAACACCCCTGAACATTGAAATGTCCCCCCAAAAGTAGTTGACGCCACCCCGCCATCAACGTGAACCCGAAGCGTGGCGAGCCCGCGAGGGGCGGCGGTACGCGTCCTCCGACCTTTTCATGCCCTACTATCCACTAGGGCGTGGAGTGAGAATAGAATAGTGTGGCGAGCGCAGCGAGCCACCGAGCCCGAAGCGTGGCGAGCGCAGCGAGCCCCGCGAGGGGACGCGGATACCTTCACAGTTATACGCGTCCCCTCGCGGGCTTCCCAGGTGTCCATGGCGACGCGGACACCTGGGAAGCCCGCAAAGGGACGCGTTTACCTGTGAAGGTATCCGCGTCCCCTCGCGGGGCTCGCTGCGCTCGCCACGCTTCGGGCTCGGTGGCTCGCTGCGCTCGCCACACTATTCTATTCTCACTCCACGCCCTAGTGGATAGTAGGGCATGAAAAGGTCGGAGGACGCGTACCGCCGCCCCTCGCGGGCTCGCTGTGCTCGCCACGCTTCGGGTTCACGTTGATGGCGGGGTGGCGTCAACTACTTTTGGGGGGACATTTCAATGTTCAGGGGTGTTTTTGGCCCATTTACTATTGTTCCTATGATAATTTGGCTAAATTGAGCCATTTAACATTGTTTCCTATGGGAAATCGAATCGCATCGCATCGTTTAATATCGTGTATGTGTACGATGCGATGCGATCAGATTTCTCTACGGAGAATAGCATGGTGCGCAATTAACTTAGCGGGCGCCCAGATAGGAAACAAGTACCAAACAAACTTTATGATTATCTTTTTTTTTTTTGTGACCATAGTACATTCGAGCAGTAGCTCAGGGGTTTCTTTTACTGATAGCAGGTGTAAATATGTAAAAGCCATTCTAGGGAAAAGAAAAGTTTTTTTACTCCATTTTATTTGTTGTTGAAATTACTAATTTTAAAGAGTTTGTTGTTTAACAGCTTGTTCATACTTGTATTCTTGAAAGATTTCTGCTATTCATCATGAATACCTGGTTTTGCTGACCTTTTCAATTCTCATTTGTGTCTGTAGAACAGTATTGCCTTTAAGCCAGTTCTGTTGCTCTGCTAAAGAACAGGATGAAAAGGACCTTGTGCTTTTTGTGCTCCCCTCTTATTTATTGTGTATTTATGGAGGTTGTGTAACACAAATGTTTGTGTTGTTGAGCATTTCAACTATAATTGTCATCTGAGGTGAAATAATAATCTAGACTATAGCAGCCTAAAAGCCAACAGGTTAATTTAACAAACCAGTTAATCTGTTTACAATGCACCATATAGAATAGCAGGAACAGTGGAGTAACAAGAGTGGTATAGGTGGGGCATATGCTGGTACACAGTGTATGTGCTGGTGCCAGGTCATGTGATGTGCCCTCTATCGGGTAACCATGACGAGCCTAAGTAAGATCCTTCATGGTTATTTTCTTATTACATGATTAACGAAATGCCGGTGGGTGGGGGTTGGGATGAACTTCCATTCGTTTGATTGGCCACTTCAGAACTGACGATCTTCATGTTGTGCCAGGTCCCAGGCTGGTTAACCAACCATTTTATCACCAGGCAAAATAAGGAGCACTCTTCCCACAGTGGCAGAACCACTTATAACTTGTCCTATCAGGGTTTGGCTGATATCACCTATTGCTCCTGTATTTGGGGACACCCCAGGGAATCAGCATCAATTGCTTTGCCAGGGCCCATCTGTCACTGTTCTGGTGGATGCCTACTAGTGTTCATTCTAGCACCCGCTATATTTGAAAACCCATGCAGTTCCTCTTCCATGCCTGGGGTGTCATTGTCTGCTGTAGTGCTTCTAGCACAGTGTGGTCTGTATGTCAGCACTGATATGCAAACCAGACCTGTGCTAGAAACACCACAGCAGACAGCGACATCCCAGGCATGGAAGAGGAACTGCATGGCTTTTCAATTATTTATAGTTACATAGTAGGTAAGGCTGAAAAAAGACTTGCATCCATCTAGTTCAACCTGGTATAGATATCCATTGCTGATTTGGTAGGTTCTGGTATTTTACAGACAAATTATATTTCTTATTTGTGCCCATGGATGTTTTTCTCCAGTAAATGTTTGTCCAACTTTGCCTTGAACGCATTTAATGAGCCAGCCCTTACCACCTCTCTGGGAAGAGAGTTCCAGAGTTTGACTGTTCTGACCGTAAAGAAATTCTTTCTACTAGCTGAATGAAATTTTTTTTCTTCTAATCTATACTCATGCCCTCGTGTCCTAGATTCCTTTCTAGTAGAAAAGAGGGTGTGTGACAGTTCCTTATATTGGCCCTTGATATACTTGTACATGTTGAGCATGTCCCCCCTTAAACGTCTCTTTTCTAATGTAAATAGTCCCAAATTGCTTAATCTCTCTCCGTAGCTTAAATTCTCCATTCCCCTAATAAGCTTTGTTGCTCACCTTTGGACTTTTTCTAATTCTATGATGTCCTTTTTATAGTGTGGGGCCCAGAACTGCACTCCGTACTGGAGGTGAGGTCTCACCAATGCTTTATACAGATGCATAATTACCCTTGAGTCCCTAGTTTCCATTCCCCTCTTAATGCATGCCAGAATTTTGTTGGCCTTTTTTGTAGCTACATTACAATTGGCACTACATCCCAGTTTGCTGTCTATTTGGACTCCTAGATCCTTTTCAAGTATGGAATTACCCAGTTCCTCTCCGCTAAGGTTGTAACTTGCACACTGGTTGTGTCTCCCAAGGTGCATAACCTTACATTTATCTACATTGAACCTCATCTTCCATTTTTTTGCCTACTCATCTAGAATTGCAAGATCATTTTGAAGCATGGTGACATCTTCTGATGATTTGATGACTTTGCTTTGAAGTTTTGTATCGTCCGCAAAGATGGATACATTGCTGAGTAACCCTATCCCAATATCGTTAATAAAAATGTTAAACAAATTGGGCCCCAAAACCGAACCCTGGGGCACTCCACTTAGTACCGGTATCATATCTGATACGGCACCATTCACAACCACTCTTTGTTCTCTATTACATAGCCAATTCCCTACCCATCTGTAGATATTTTCACCCAATCCTAGGTTCTCCATTTTATTAATCAATCTCTTGTGTGGGACAGTATCAAATGCTTTCGCGAAATCTAGGAAAATCACATCTACAGCATTTCCATTATCAAAGTTTTTGCTAACCTCTTCATAGAACCCTAGTAGATTAGTTTGGCATGAACGATTTTTCCCGAACCCATGTTGGTTAGTACTGAGTAGACGGTGATGATCTAAATATTCCTGGATACCATCCCTTAAAAATCCTTCAAATAGTTTAACATCAATTGATGTTAAACTAACGGGTCTGTAATTAGCGGGATCTTCCTTTTTTCCTTTTTTGAATATTGGCACTACCTCTGCTATTCTCCAATCTTTTGGTACTATACCTGACGATAGTGACTTGCAAAAGAAATAATGTAGGGGGGTAGCTAGTTCATCCCTTAATTCCATTAATACCCTCGGATGAATCCCATCTGGCCCTGGTGATTTATTTGTTTTGAGTTTGCTTAGCCTCAGTATTATTTCCTTCGGCGTGAAATCCACAATGAGATCTGGCTTATTTGTCCCGTTTGTGCTAAATGTTCGTTCCACAGTCTGCTCTCCCTTAGTAAATACTGATGAGAAGAACTCATTTAACAGTTTTGCTTTTCCCTTGTCCTCAGTAACACTTTTTCCACTAGTATCAGTTAGTGGGCCTATGTTTTCCTTAATTAAACTATTTATGTATTTAAAAAACTTCTTTGGGTTGGTTTTGCTTTCAGTGGCTATGCACTCTTCATATAATATTTTAGCTGCTTTGATTACCCCTTTACAAGTTTTGTTTGATTCTTTGTATTTTGCGAACGCCTTTTCAAGTTATTTTTTATAGAATTTAAAGCAGGCATGTCCAACGTTGGCCCTCCAGATGTTTTGAAACTACACATCCCAGCATGCTTTGCAATAGTTTTAGCATTCTCTATTAGCAAAACTGTGGCAAAGCATGCTGGGATGTGTAGTTTCAAAACATCTGGAGGGCCAACGTTGGACATGCCTGATTTAAAGGCTCTGGTTTTATTATGGCGGGTTCTAGAATGAATACTACCTACACGGATGGCTGTTCTGTACCCTCACTCAGCCACACTTTGAGGGGTTAAATTTACTAAAACTTTTAAAAATTTAAAGAGGTGGTGTTGCCCATGGCAACCAATTTGATTCTGTCTATCATTTTCTAGGATGCAATAGAACAATGATAGACAGAATCTGATTGGTTGCTGTCACCACTTTTCATTTTTAAAAGTAAATTTTACCCCTGAGAGTCAAGCTGCAATATTGAGCTGTCTTCTCTAATGAGTTTCCATTCCAACTGTGAGTACCCAACTAGTAGTTTTAAACCAGCAGAGCCATCATCACACACACTGTTGCAGTTACCTACAGATTTATATGGAGTTAATATTGTCCATGATATCTATTTTTTATGCCACTCCAATCCACAGCTGCTGCTTAAATATTATGTTAAGTTGATGCCTGACCACGACTTTAATATTGGGGACCAGGAGTTAGTCAGCATTCTGGACTTCCACAGGCTCCGCTAGCCCAGTGGTTCCCAACCTCAGTCCTCAAGTAACCCCAACAGTTCACGTTTTCTAGGTCTCCACACAGAATTGCAAGTGTAATAATTTGTTTCAACTGTGGATCTTTTAAAATGTGACAGTTAGTAATGAGTGCATCTGCCGGGTGACTTGGAGGTACTTGAGGTTTGAAGTTGGGAACCACTGCACTAGCCTGCTGGCAGCAGGTGAGCCAAGTAGTCACTCAGTTTGCTGGTTTTAAATACCTAGATAGCTAGGTATTATCTTATATATTAGATTATAGTGCTAATAATGGAGATTTTTCACTATTGTATGTTTTGCTATGCTTCTGACACTTTCTCCCTCTATGGGTGTCCACGACACCCATAGAGGGAGAATAAATGAGTGTGCCGCTGCGTGGCGAGGACAGCGAGCCCGCAAAGGGGGGGGGGGGGCGATCCACGTCCCCACTTGTCGCGATTTCGGCGGTCGGGTTTCCGGCGTCGGGATTTTGAACGACGGGATTCCGACCGCCAGGATTTAGTACCAATCCCCTCACAGGCATCGCCTCTTCTTGCCCCCAAGAAGGCTCCACCCAAATGTCATGCCAGATACAATGAAGCTGAAAAGAAGCACCTTCAGAATGCAGCCAGGAAATATGCCTCCAAGTAATCCTTGGTTGCAGCGTGCTGCAGTGGCTAAGTACCGGCGGAACAACCTGAACCTGTACAAAACAATCCAGAAGATGAGTAGAAAGTGGAGCACATCCATCATCTGAGACTCATAAGAGACTTATAAGACCATAAGACCGCACAGTAGCCCTGAAGACACTAAGCCACAAGTGCCAGTGCTCTCAAATTATTGGACAAAGCCCTCACCATGGGCCTTATTCTGGTTCACTCCTTCTGGCAAATTCCTTCTTGGATGGACAAAACCATGTGCACTGCAGGGGGGTAGATGTAAAATGTGCAGAGAGAATTAGATTTGGGCGAGTTATTTTGTTTCTGTGCAGGGAAAATACTGACTGCTCTATTTTTACACTCCAATATAGATCTAACTCTCTCTGCGCAGGTAACATCTACCCCACCTGCAGGGCACATGGTTTTGTCCATCTAAGAAGGAATTTGCCAGAAGGAGTGAACTAGACTAAGGACCCATGTGCTGCAGCGCTGGCAAGGTGCCATTCCTGCCTCCAAACCTCTGCTTGAGACGAATGAAGCCAGGCACATCAAGTAGTTTAATATAAAAAGGAACATTTTATATATTCTTCTCCTTTAAATAATTGACTCTAATAAAATCCAGTATAGAAAATGATGGAAAATCAGTTACATAGTCTCTCTCGTTCTGTTCATTATGAGACTGTTAGAGTGTGAATTTTAGACTATTGCGAATTAAGCTATTACATCTCACCCTTGGTCATTTGAAAAACATCAGCACTGCTGGATTCAGAGCTCTGCTGTAGTAAAGCATTACCAGTCCAATGTACACCCTACACTTATGTCCATGTAGAATGCCTAGAATTATGACTAGAATAACTCCACTTTAAGTACATTGCTATTCTAAGTCAAGTGAACTAATTATTGGCCTTTTCACTAAAAGTAACATGCATAGCCCATACCCACACATTGATTAATCTATTCAATTTAGGTTTTCAAGTGGATTTTAAAGCAAACACCCATTCTAGTTCTTTTACGCACTGCATATTTAAAATGGGATAATTTAAAAGCTGCTTCAGTAAAAAAACACATAGGCCCTTATTCAGATCTGATTTGCAGTACAAATTTGTTTGGGAATGGGCAAAACCATGTGCAGAGCGAGTCAAATTTGGGTGGGTTGTGTTGAAACTGAAATCTAAATTGCAGTGTAAAAATAATACAGCCAGTATTTACCCTGCACAGAAACAAAATAACTCATACAAATCGAACTCTCTCTGCACATGTTACATCTGCCCCACCTGCAGTGCACATGGTTTTGCCCATTTTCCAAACAAATTTGTACTGCGATCAGATCTGAATAAAGACCATAGGGTGAGATTTAATAGGATGAGAGATTCAGAAAGTGAGAGATTTGGTGAGAAATCTCCAGGTTTTTTTAAAGCGGCAATCATTTACACTTCACAATCAAACTGGTGTAGAAGTGGAGATTTCTTACCAAATCTCTCACTTTCTGAATCTCTCATCCTATTAAATCTCACCCATAGTATCTGATCTGGAGCCGCAAGCAAGGTGGCTGAATACAGACAGAAGTCCGCGGCCATTTTCACACATGCATTCCGTACTAGAAAATGGCGATGGGCTTCCACCTGTATTCAATTAATTTGAATTATTACAAATGCCCAATCATTGCACAATTACAGCCACAAAGGCACAAGTAGAGAACCAGATGACTACTGTGCGACTCTGACTTGCCCTGTATGTCCACAAAGAAGTGAATGTCCACCTCGCCAGCCACTCCTGCAGTGTAGTGCGAAATATCTCAGCTGTGAGTCAGGGCGGTAGTCTATCTTTTATTATGGGTTTGGGGCATCTTGTATATATTTGCATGTGGTAATGTTTGCTGACATATTGTCCCTCCACTGTTTTAATTTTCAGACTTGCCTCACCATATTTTTGTATTTTTTTATGTATTGCAATAGAAATATTTATTTATTAGCTTTTACATTTTTGACATGCTCCTATTGGTTCAGTTGTTCCAATAAAACTAATATGGTAAATAGTAATGTCCTAGCTTATGCTTGACGCAGTTTACTTGATGCAAATTGGACAGCGCGTGTGCAAATTTAGGCTGGTGGGCATGAAACCGAAGATTACTTCCCACAGCTATTACTATAGGCCAATGTAATGGGATCCTTAAATCTTATGAACATTTTACAAGTTAAATTATTTTCAAAAAATAAATGACCTCTCCTAGTTTAAATGACTATAATGCTACTGAGTCTGCCTTCCCATCCTCTTTTTGAATACATTACCCTTTGTAAAGGTGAGCTCAAAGAAACCTATAGTACAGTACACACCTACAAATTGAACATCTCTGAAGCAAATGTTGGCTAATTTATCATTTGGTCGTGGTGTTTTCTTGATTTACTACTGTGGATGCGTTGTGACTGGTTTATCATTGCATGTCATTGTGCTGTTCCTGCTGCCTGTATCCTATAATTAACAGTTTTGCTGATATGCATTTTCTTTACAGCATTTTAATGATGTCCAAACACTCCTGCACTCCAAGCACTGCTGAATTGAAATGGCTATAATACGGCCTACACACATGCCGATATTAAGGTATTTTCTAAGCGATTTTAGCACACAGAGCTGACAGCTCGCTCTGTGTGTCTGCTGTCAGCTCTGTGTGCTATGCGATAGCGGCGCAGCACAGCCCGACCTAGCATAGCTAGGTCGACCTACACACATCGCTATGGGCCTTATTCGAGTTCACTCTTTCAGATAAAATCCTTCTTAGATGGACAAAACCATGTGCACTGCAGGGGGGCAGATGTAACAAGTGCAGATAGAAATAGATTTGGTGATTTTTTGGTGATTCTTTGCAGGGTAAATACTGGCAGCTTTATTTTAACACTGCAATATAGATCTCACTTTGAAGTAAAACCCCACCCAAATCTAATTAGATCTGCACAAGTTACATCTGCCCCACCTGCAGTGCACATGGTTTTGTCCATCTAAGAAGGATTTTATCTGAAAGAGTGAACTCGAATAAGGCCCTATGTGTGTAGGGCCCATTAATAAATGACAAGTCGCTTTGAGTATGCTTGCTTTGAGTGTGCATTATTCTAAACTTAGTGGTTGTTTCAAGCAAGAAATGGGTAACAAAACATGGATTTAACAACTCAGGCTTACGAATACTATTCTTATACATTTTAAATGAAATGCTGTATTTTTTACTTGTATACTTCTTTACATGTTGACTTTTATTGAACTGTAATAGCCAAGATTACAGCAAAAAGAGAACTTTTCTGTATGTAATTTGTGTGTGGGCAAAGGTAGATTATTTTATTAGATATGCGAAGAATAAAGTATACTTGTCACAACTATAAAATAATATTCATTATTGATATTAAGCAACATTTTATTTCTAAAGATTAAGACCTACATGAATACCACTTACATGAGAACTTGGGCGGGATGTTATAACATCCGCGGCCCCCCTTCGCCGGACATCGCATTTTTAATAACGGCATATGCTATAACATATGCCGTTATTCATGCAAGGGACAGCTCTTGCGGTAAGAGCTGTCCCTTGCGATGCGGTGCCGGCACTGGACTTCCGGGTCTGTGACCCGGGAGTCCATCTGCGCATGCGCAGACCCCGGCGCCGGCCGCAGGGCACGCTGGGAGGGATCCGTGACGGATCCCTCAAACAGCGCTGCGGTAAGAAGCCCATAGGCTTCTGCAGGGATTCGCCAGCTTTAGCTGGCGATTCCCTCCGCAGCGCTGACACTGCGGAGGCGCCATATAGCATATAGAAATGCGGTAGAAACCCCGAAAACGGGGTTTTTACCGCATTTCTGCTATATAGCATCCCGCCCCTTGTGTGGAAAGGGGAACATTATGTATACTCTGTCATATAAGAAAGTGGAAAAATACCTGTATTGAGAGAAACCCATGTGGTTTATATTAACTAACGGACTTCATTTCTGAAACACATACTTACATATTCAATTGCTTTCAGTGCTACAGAAGGACACCGTAAGAAGCAGCATTTCTACTTTGAACACATAGCGATGCCTTTTCTTTTACTTAATCATCTTTACCTATCCCACTACTGAGCTTTCTATATCACCTTTTAAAGGAACTCTCATTGAATACTATGGCCCTTATTCAGATCTGATCGCACTACAAATTTGTTCTCAAAATGGGCAAAACCATGTGCACTGCAGGTGGGGCAGATGTAACCTGTGTAGAGAGAGTTAGATTTGGGTGGGGTGTGTTGAACTGAAATCTAAATTGCAGTGTAAAAATAATGCAGCCAGTATTTACCCTGCACAGAAACAAAATAACTCCCACAAATCTAACTCTCTCTGCACATGTTACATTTGCCCACCTGCAGTGCACATGGTTTTGCCCATTTTGAGAACACATTGGTACTGCGATCAGATCTGAATAAGGGCCTATATTTGTTGTGCTTATTCATCAGGATTTAGGGCCTGCTTCAGAATGGATCACAAAAGCATAATATTTCTCTTATGGGCAAAACCATGCCCATGAGAGTTTCACCTGTAAACAGCAGATATAACTTTCTTTCTTTCTCCCCCTCTAAGATGAAGGTAGGGTACTCTCACAAACTGTTCACTGCAATTAGTCCACACATATTTAGAGATGTATGGTATTGCACAGCAGCAGGGAAGTCAATGTACAATACCATTCAACTAATATACTAATGCAAAAAGAGGCATCTGTAGAAAAAAAGACTCCTGCATGCATTGCAGATATGATTGCCGTATCCGAAGACACAGCATCAGATCATCATAGAGAACCTCTGTCTTTATTTTTACAACCCTTGGTTATATAACTAAGCTGAAGTTTATGCTGACCACGCATCAGACCAACTTTCCTCCAACCATCCAACTAGTTGCTTGGATGGAATACAAATATGGTACTGGATGGGAGCAAAGGACAATCGTAATTGTGCTCACAAACCCAGGAAAATGGACAAAAACATTCAGTCAAATTGTTTAAATCAAACAGGTCCAACTACAGTACCATGTCTGAGCGACCGTTTTTGTCCTTTTCCAGATTTTGGGAGCAAATTTCTGAAGTAAATATTACATTTGCTCCCATCCAGTACCATAGTTTTATTCCATCCAAGCAACTAGTTGGATGGTTGGAGGAAAGTTGGTCTGGCTAGCTGCTGGGACCAGGAACCCAGAGACTCTTATGCTGGCCACACATCAGACCAACTTCTGACCAACTTTTTTAAAACCCTTCAAACCTCCAACCATCCAACTTGACAGTCCAACTAAAACAGTTCCCCACACATCTAACCAACTTTTCTTCCAACCAGAAAACTTTTTTTTTTTTTTTTTAGTCCAGCCAACTTCTGTCCAACTTCTGATGTCACAGAAGTGGGCGGGCATTGAATGTAACAATACACTACTTTAATAATAGTAGAGTTTTATATAGTGTGATGAAAAGTAGAAAAATTGTTTTAAAAATGTAAGAGGTATAGGATGCTCTGACACTTATTTGCTAGATATCACTTTAACTTACTACTTCTGTTATTAATTTGTTATATTTTTATTATTTATTATGCTTATTTTGTACCCCTTATTCCAAAAGATGTTTCTCCAGAGTAGGCTGGTAATAGACGTTGCTGCGTTTGTAATTTCTGTAATGTTTCCTTTCAATTCTTTGATAATGAAATAGTGTTACTATGTTGCTGTTACAGTCACTTCTGTTATACGGGCAGGGTTACTTCGATACTGTGTCAGTTCAGTCTGGGCTGTGTGCCAGTTGTTATATTCAGTTTGATAGTTCTCTTCTGATCGGCTTTAGTTAAGTATGCCTTATTTACCTTTTTGTTTTTATCCTTTTTAAATAATTTATTAAAAATTCAACACATGCATCTATTATGTCCGCGTTCTAGCCTATACGTTCCAATGCTGCATTAGTATTTATATGTTTAGCTGACCACTTGTCCTTGCTAGTATGTTAATGTCGGCTCCTGTGTGCCGCTCATGTGTTTAACAAACAGTCTATTATCAAAGATATGATCTTATATTTTTTGTATTCCTTTTGTTTTATTTCTTGGGCTATAGTGGTTTTATCACAGTTTCTACGGGAATAATATCTCTGTTTATTTAGACTCCAGTAGCTACCTGTCACCGCATGTAGCTCAGAGACCCCCGCTTGTCTCTCCTTTATTTCAGCATAGAAAATTACAGCTGTTTTTTTTAATTACAGATAAGTGGTGCTATATTTTTATTTATGCATCCCTTATGTTTTAATCATTGGGGTTCACGTCACAATTCATATGGGATGATATTTCTTATCTATTTTAACGTTGGCGTCTTTTGTTCTCCCACACACGCCGGCTTATCTCTCTATAGTCTCGGACAGGATAGAGAGAGCAGAGAAGTGCATAGGCAGGTGTGCTGACAGGGAGCATAGTTGGGGGGTGAGTGTACTGATCGTGGGGGTTAGGGGGGTCTGAAGCAGTGAGCTGACTCAGTACCTGGCAGGAGCAGAGACTGTGCAGGCTCTCCAGGACTCAGCTGGCAGCTACAGCACAGCGGCGGTGCCTGGACCTTGCTGCCGGCAATTGCAGGGGTGCTGGTCTATGTGGATGGGTGCCGGAGACTGCGGTTTTGCCGGTAATGCGGAGGGGATATCTGTGATTGCCAGGGGAATGTGGCTTTGTGCTGCTTTTAGTGGTTAGGAAGGTGCAGGGGACGTGCTGCTGTCATCAACTCCCCCGCTCACCCGAGCCGCTGGCAGGGAAGAACATGTAGTAGGCGGACACTGCTGTTCAGTGTCCGCCTACTTATCGGGCAGTTGGGGGAACTTTCCCCACACATCAACACGATCAGCTGGGAAAAATCAAACAGGTTTGATTTTTCCCAGCAAGTTGGAACGACCGTTCAGGGCCGTTTATCAGCGTTTTTGGCCGTGTGGGAGCAAACGGCTGATAATCGTTTGCTCCCACACACTAGAAAGATTATCATTCCAACCAGCCAAAAGTTGGCTGGTTGGAACGATATCTTTCTGATGTGTGGCCAGCATTAGGTTCAACTCCCACCTCTCTGATTTGTTAAACAGTCACCATTCCCACCCATTCTCCAAATACCACAAAATGTCAGTCATGCTTTAGTTAAGTAGGAACTGCCAACGTTCAGACAGGACTTTTCCGGCACATGCACAGAACAAGTCTTGCACATGTGTAGACCGACAATCATTGGAGATGTACGTAAACCATTGGGTTTCCATGCGTCCCTGAATCAGGCGCTGTGTGCAGCAGCTGTCCACATGCCATACTATAAGATGCTACACTGATCCTTATGAAAGTGCCAATTGTTTAAAATGAAAAACCAACTTGGCCTTGAATTTTACATTATTGCTTTAAAAAAAAGATAAAAAGGTCCCATCACAAATGAATGCAAGTTTTATAGTAGCTTCCATGCTCTGGACATGTCTTCAGATGTTTATTTACGGGTGTGGTATGTTTCTCCGACAGTCGGGATCCCGACAGTCATTCTCCCGACGTCGGGATCCCGACTTCCCGGCCCCAGACAGCGTGGCCAGCGCAACAAAGCCCCTTGCGGGCTCGCTGCGCTCGCCACGCTGCGGGCACGGTGGCCAGCTATTCTATTCTCCCTCTATGGGGGTCGTGGACCCCCACAAGGGAAAATAGCCGACGGCCGTCGGGAACCCGGCCGTCGGTGTTTTAACAGTCAGGATCCCGACATCGGGTTAATGACTGTCGGGATCCCGACTGGCACCCTATTTTACTCACTTCTGAAATGTTTTCACTGATTTTATCTCCATTCTGGAACTAGTTCTAAGAATTACAAAGGCTGATGCGTACCATCAGAATTTGTAATTCTTAGAACTAGTTAAGTAATATCAGAAATAAAGCTTTGATTGCAGTAAAGTAATGTCACTAAAATTATAATGGGTAAAATCCCTGATCACAATGTAATGGTTCACCTCACCATGCCCCCAGTCCATCTATGGTGCTTGTTGTCAGGGGAACAAGGAAAGATTCATCTACTACTTAATTCAAATTATTAAATGTATTTTTAAAGATGCCACTGATACAGTTAGATATTGTGTTTTTATTTGCTGACTGTCCTGCTCTATCACGGGGCAAGATGCACTAAGCTTCAAAAGTGATAAAATGGAGAGTAATAAACAGCCAGCCAATCAGCTCAGCGCCTGCCATGTCACAGACTGTGTTTTACAAATATCAGGTAGGAGCTGATTGGTTGGTTGTTTATCACTATTGAAGCTTAGTGCATCTGGCCCATGGTCATGTACTGTACTGAGAAATGTGGTTTTGTGGCCATGAATAGACTCATGGCCACAAGACATTCAATAGACTAGTTTTCTTTGCCTAATCATGTTATGTTTTATTACAGTTTTTAAAATGTCTCACAGTACAGTTAATTTTCATTCATTATCTGTAATTGTTGGGCATTTGTGTACTTGTATTTCCAGTATATTTTGCATAGATAAAATCTTTTGGACTTTTTTGTAAATGGATGTATGTATTTTTTTTTTCTCTTACTCTGTCTCTTTTTTCCTTTTCTGCATGTGGAGTACTATTTGGCTTACTGGTGTGCAATACAGATAAAGTGTGGGTTGTTTTGTGAATTTATGCATACTGACACTTTACAGAATAGTATTCAGCCCCTTCATCCTGTAGCGTTAAGTACAGCTACTGTCTCCCTCCAAAACTGTAAAGTTTTCAATCCTATCTAGTGCATCTGCTTCATTTTGCTGCATCTGTTCTCTTATCCAATGAAAGCTCAGTATTCACTACATTCTGACACTAAGTACCTAGCAGATGTGCAATGAGAGTTGTAAGGAAGCCCCGCCTCTACTCTCCCCCCACAGTTCTCACTGGACATCTGACTCTTGGGCACACTACCTCTCTTCCACAGACTACTTCAGTAGTACATTTGTTTACCTTTTTTAATATATCCTATTTAGTGCCTGGGTTAACTTACATATTACATGCATAGACATTGCAACTTGCATGGGAGGTATAAAGATAAAGGAAAGTTAAAATTTACATGCGTTTAGTAAAGTTGTAAATCACAGAATGCCTCAATTATGGAAGCAAAAAAGTGCACATTGGTATGTTTGTTGGGTCTTGTAATTCACTCTAGTTATTGCAAAGTATAAAATATTTTACATGGATGTTCGGTCTTTTCCGACAAAATATCTAATGAGAAAAAAAAGTGGGTTTCCTTCTAAACACAATTGTATTCATATCACACCACATAGTAATGTACCTTATTCACATAATGACTCACAGTTGTGCCCCTTATTCATGTTTTGCCAAACAGTAGTGCCCCTCCTGAGGGGGGAGGGTGCTGGAGAGAGAGTGTAATGGGTGATGAAACATGGCACGAGAGCCCCCTGCACCTCAATTATCAACGCCTCCATTTATGTACTCAGCTGCTGCTGCTCTCCGACTAGGCTGGGCTGCTGCTAACAGTAGCTAAGACTCTGAGCGGGAGCCATTAACAAAAACCTGAAGGAAGGAGCAGCTCAGCACTGTTAGGTGTGTTCTCACTTAGAAATTTTGGGTGGGCCAAAGCACTGGCCCCTGAAGGGCCCATAGATCTCGACAGAGGTGCACATGGGCAATGGCAGTTGCACATGTGAGAAGATAAGCATACAAATTGGTTTAAAAGGGGGAAATAATGGGGGCGCTGCTATAAGCACATAAAGGGGGGGGCAGACATAGATGGTTGGTTAGACAGCTAGCATATAGTGAAAGTGAGTCAGATGTGGACTGAGGAGGAATGCTGCGGTTGGGACCATGTATGGTCAGGATAGGATTTAAGCAGATTTTGGGATCTCACCCCAGATCTGCTTTAAGCCTGTCTTGGCCAGACACCTTTTTTTGTGGCCTAAAATCAGAAAATGCTGCATATGCACTAAGCCTTGGAATCTATGGGCTTCTATTGCATTTCCCGGCTGAGATGGATCCAATTGGGCCCATACAAATGCCAAACACCTCACCTTCCCCTCTGATGATGCATGAGTAAGTAGGACTCTGGTTATAAAACCAGAAGTTCTATCAACCCATACAGTGGGACAGCTCACCACAGCTGCACTTTGTAACATTCTTCTTCAAGCATGCAGAGAGTGGTGGGATGCATCGTATGCAAAATTCAATGCGTGATTTATTCCGCCCCTGGTTTCTTACATGTTTTATTGCTGGTAACGTGGATTTCTCCTGTACTGTGCGGTCCTCTTTGTCTATGCAAGGCAGACAGATAAATGTAGCAGCAGTCCTATTGACTTCCGTGCATGCATGTGTTTTCAGTATAGAAGAAGGGAGACGGCGTGCAGGGGTAATTACTCGCTGGACAGCAGACAGGAAGAGATGGTGGGGACAGCACAAGAGACAAGGAGCCGCTCCTCACGCTGCCGGCACCAGCCCCTTCCTTACAGTGTGATAGGCGCTGCAGCTGCCAGCAGCAACAGCCCAAAGCAGCAGAGTAGCAGAGCAGGGAGAGTACCTCTCCAGTCCGGCACCTCCTGCTTTGCATACTGAGTGGGTTGCTTTGTCCCTGTTTACACTGGGTCAGTGTAATATTCCCTGTAAAGTGTTGCAGAATATATCTGTGCTACAAAAAGAACTATTAATAATGAATAATAATCTTTTTATCCTTACCTGACATTTTCATTTGTCAGAGTACAATGGGATGGTGAATAGAGGCGACACTGTGTGTAGAATGAATACTCCGATATCTGTAGGAAGATCTCTGATGAAAGAAGAACAGTTATTTTCTGGCACATAGGATATGTGAAGTTCAAGGTCATGGGAACATCTGTATATAATTTAGTTTACACATTTCTGTATGAGAGTTGTTGATAAGCCCTGCAAACTATAAATAAAGAAGGGGAACCTGTTGCAACACAGCCACATAGTTTCATTTGCCATTCTTTAGTGTATGGACTCACCTTGGACTTCCCAAGTGTTCGAACAAGATTGAGCTTGTAGTGCTTAATCTAGCCTGGTAGGATTATTACCAAAGTTAAGTAAAGGTCTTCAGTATTATAAATCAGGCCATTTCTATCATTCTAAAATGGACCACATCTAATTGGATACCCCCATATCCTGGAAATAATTGTATGCAATATTTGAATAATTTTGTGCATAAAACAAGGTTTATGTA
Organism: Crinia signifera; assembly: GCF_055691185.1. Classification (NCBI taxonomy): domain Eukaryota; kingdom Metazoa; phylum Chordata; class Amphibia; order Anura; family Myobatrachidae; genus Crinia; species Crinia signifera. The sequence continues at coordinate 107,122,761 of NC_139221.1, read as the reverse complement.
CATTGCACCTTCAGAAAGCAAGAAGTAGTGCTAAAGAAAAATTGTACACCACAGATGGGAGACCCAGGGCTGTGTTACAATGCCTAAATCAGAGTTAAGCCCCTTACACATAGGGCAACCCGGCCTCTCTTGCTGAGTGAGACGCTTAACTCTTTGAGTGCTAAGTGAATTTGTCAAAATTGGTGTGAAAATCCCCAAGCAAACATTTTTATTCATCATAATGACCTGTAACGATTACCTTTTATATAGGAAATATTATCTTTTTTTTTTGCATAATATTTTATTATTTTAAGTTATATAACAAATGTGAGCGACGCTGGCATTTTTAGCAGATATTTTGCTAATCTCTCACAGATATGTTGGCACTCAAAGGGTTAAACAAATCGCTCAGCACACGTCGCGGCATATGCTGAGCAATTTGTGCAGGGCGGGGCTTTGGCTATGGTGTATGGGCAAAGCCCCACGATATAGCCTTTGCAGCCTATGCCCGGATCCATACACACGGAGCGATCCGTGATTCATTTCTAAGCAAACTAGTCAGATTGCTTAAAAATGGGGTGCAAATCGCCCCGTGTGTGTGCCCCTTTACCGCAGTATTATGTTTAATAGATAATAAAAAACGGTACTCTTTACTTAGAAGGGCGCCCATCTCGGCCATCTCGGGCATTGAATGCACTAAAAAATCAGGTGCGATGCGACAGACGAGATGCCCGAGATTTCCCATAGGGAACAATGTTAAATGTCTCAATTGACCCGATTTTCCTGTTCAATGCCTCAATTGACCCAATTTTTCCATAGGAAACAATGTTAAATGGGCCACAGAGGCCAAATAGGCACCCTGAAGTGAATAATGGCCACCCGAATTGTTAACGCCACCCCACGATCAACGTCAACCCGAAGCGTGGCGAGCGCAGCGAGCCCGCGAGGGGCGGCGGTACGCGTCCTACGACCTTTTCATACCCCCACTATCCACGTCGGCGTGGAGTTGAGAATAGAAAGTGTGGCGAGCGCAGCGAGGGGACGCGGATACCTTCACAGGTATCCGCGTCCCCTCGCGGGCTTTACAGCTGTCCGCGTACCCTCGCGGGGGTCAGTGCGCTCGCCACGCTTCGGGCTCGGTGGCTCGCTGCGCTCGCCACACTTTCTATTCTCAACTCCACGCCGACGTGGATAGTGGGGGTATGAAAAGGTCGTAGGACGCGTACCGCCGCCCCTCGCGGGCTCGCTGCGCTCGCCACGCATCGGGTTGACGTTGATCGTGGGGTGGCGTTAACAATTCGGGTGGCCATTATACACTTCAGGGTGCCTATTTGGCCTCTGTGGCCCATTTAACATTGTTTCCTATGGAAAAATCGGGTCAATTGAGGCATTGAACAGGAAAATTGGGTCAATTGAGACATTTAACATTGTTCCCTATGGGAAATCTCGGGCATCTCGTCGGTTGATCGCACCCGATTTTTTAGTGCATTCAATGCCCGAGATGCCCGAGATTTTTTACTAACGATGCCCACGATCAAAATCGTGGGCGCCCTTCTAAGTAAAGAGTACCTAAAAAACAAATATTGTATGCAGGTGACAGTGCAGCATTTGCGGAACTTCACCACCACATCTGCTTTTTGTCTTTTTATTCTGCTAATGTGTCCAGGCTAGCACTGTCTATTATTGTCAGTTATTGCAGTTATTTATCATGATGACTCTCATATTATTGGAGTATTGTCCTCTTTCACTCCTCAACACAGACTAGACCAATATAGGTAGATGTAGACTTATTTTATACCAGCTATGTGAGACTGTTTAACACTCTTATGTGTCACTATAATCTGTGAATCCATTCAGAAACCATCCTGACAGGGACAGAGCAAATTAAGATTTAATTGTGTAACGCTAACTTCGGTCATTACCACATTTATTTTCTGTGACAAAAGGATTCATCATCAGCAGTCCTCTATTGATTTTAGTGGTGTTTATAGTTTTATTTTTTGCTGTGAGTCAATGTATCCTGTCACTTGTATCTTAGCAGTAGCTGATATGGCTTCTGGGAAATTTTCAGTGACCGAATAGCACTATGTATGCACTATACACACTTAGGGGTAGATTTATGATCTGACGATCAGGGGTATATGCGCTATCCCCGTGCCTTATGGCAGGGGATAGCGCTTCCCCTGATCTATCACACTGTGCAGTAACGGCGGCGGTGGGGGGACGGCGTCATAGCGCATGTACTAGTTTTAGTACAGGGCGCATACTGCATATCTAATTTATGAACGGTCAGCATCGCTGACCGTTCCGCCGCCTGCAGCTATCGACTTCAACAGCTGCAGGCGGCGATGCCCTATGTCTACAGCAGGGACAGCGCTGTCCCTGCTGCTGGCTCTGAGCTGCGCTGGGATCTCGCGTGAGTAGCGAGATCCCGCGCATGCGCAGTCCAGCCGGCCGGGGAGAAGCAGACAGCGCGTCAGTGTTAACTGACGCGCTGTCAGCTTGAGGGGACATCGCCGGAGGGGGGAGTTAGCGCTCCCCCTCTTCGGCGGCAAGATCTTAATAGATCTTGTCGGTGTCCCCTCCTGCTTCGCCTCGCTAATGAGGCGAAGCAGGAACTGTTATAGCGGCGCGATAGGCGCCGCTATAATAAATCTACCCCTTACTTACTGTAGCATCTTTGATTTTAGTTAAAGATTAATTAAATATAGGAGCTGTATTCATAAACCTATAAATGCTTTTTTTTTAAATACAATGTAGTAGGACATTCTTCAGAATGATGAAACAAGAGTCTAACATAAAGAATTAATTGTGAAAACCACTCCCCACAGATAATGACCTGTCCCACTGCATACGACTTGTCGTAGCATTGGTTCACTGTCATTGATACATTTGTGTTTTTTAATTAATCATTGTTAGTAATGAATGTGTATAGAATTGATAAACAGAGATTAGACACAAAGGGGCATATTTAATAAAGGCAGATGTTCAGTTTCAGTCCATTTTGAGGTGATTTGGTGGTACATTTGGCAATCCGGTATTTACTACAGGTAAAACCGACTCAATATCTAGTCAAAATCACCATAAATTTGACTTCACACACACAAAAAAACTTCAAATAGACCCCACCCCCCAATAGACCGCAAAGGGGAAAAGTTAATTTACTATAATTCGATTTGAAAATAGAACCAAAAAATCAACCAAAATTCACCAGCATCAATAAAACATAAGAAACCATTTTAGTTGATTTTAATTTATGTGGAATTGTCTGAAACCTCAATATGATAGAAAAAACGTGGGAGAGTAGCATGTGGGGCATTCGGGCCATAAATCATAGCTTTTAAAGGCACAACAATGCTTTAAAAAATGTGGATATGCTAATTAGTCCAACAGTAAAGGTGTTTGTGGTTAATACATGGCACATGTCATGTTTTGGCAAAAAGGAATGCTTTTGTATCATTTTGATATACTGAGGTGGAATAGAACACATATAAAGCGGGATGTACTAAGGTAGAAATGCGGTTAAACCCCCAGTTTTCGGGGTTTTACCACATTTTCAAATGTATCAACACCCAGCTGCACCATTTCGATGGACTTTTATCCCATCCTCCATCAAACTCCTCCTCTCCCTAGCAGCATGTCACAGCGGGATGTCCTTCCGGCTGCAGGGGGTAGGAGGAGGCGCCGGGGACAGCTACTGAGCCGGGGATGTGACAGAGACCACATCACAGGTATCGCGGGGGGGCCTTCTTCTCCGCTTTGCGATGCTAGGCGCATATGTTAATACATATGCGCTAGCGGTGGTGATGTATTTTAATACATCCCGCACTTAGAACTTCAAATAGAAACCAATTTGTAACACTCCTTTGGGATTACAGTATGTTTACCTGTAAATATGTTTAATATCTTTATATGTGTAATATGGAAAGGTTATACATATTTATTTAGGCTATTAAATCTATAGCGGGTTGATGAATTTCTGTTCTGGGGCTTCTTTTTTATAGATAGGGACAAGCTCCGGGAGTGGCAGTTATTAGCAGGAGAGTTATTGTGGGCAGTTGATTCAGGGAGCACAGGTAGTATTGGCACTTGCAGTACACCAACCTATAGTGTGACGGACAAGACTGCTCCCAAGTGTGATGGTAAGTCTCCAAGCAGTGATCCTCTAGTGCAGGCATGTCCAACGTTGGCCCTCCAGATGTTGTGAAACTACACATCCCAGCATGCTTTGCCACAGTTTTGCTATTTGAGAATGCTAAAACTATTGCAGAGCATGCTGGGATGTGTAGTTTCACAACATCTGGAGGGCCAACGTTGGACATGCCTGCTCTAGTGAAAAGAGACACAGCTCCTTCATGTATAACCTGAGGAAGAGTCACTACCTATAGCTATCGTGAGCAGAAGGTCCGGGCAGTACCTGACAGGAGGAGGGGACGGAGGACCACCACACCATATATACTGAAAGCCAGGGTCCGCTCATAGCATTCTGCAGTGTTGATGCTGTGATATGATTGTTACAATCACTTTCACAAGCTCAATCTGCTACTACTGTACCATCTGTCTTATAACAACTGGAGTTTCGTTCCTGTAACACACATGCTCGTAGTTATTCATATAAGTAACTATGTATAAATTTCATAGCAAAATTTAATTCACAAAAGGCACGTATTAATTACTAAGCGACTTAAAGTTCAGGCAGTAAGTATATTTAGATTGAATAATTCTGCCAAACTACCGGAAAAGGAGGAGTCATTACAAGTAAATCCAAATAGAAATTTTGGGACTGCATTAGAAAGTCAGATGGTTAAAAGAGAATTCTAATTTGAATGACATTACTGTTTAAGCAGACTGAGAACCAGATGCACTAAGTGAAAGTGAAATGGAGAGTGTTAAACAACCAACCAATCAGCTCCTGCCTGACATTTTTTCAAACACAGTCTGTGACATGTCAGATAGGAGCTGATTGGCTGGTTGTATATTACGCTCCATTTTATCACTTTTGAAATGAAGTGCATCTGGCCCTGACTGAGCTGTTCAGCTCGATATTGGATAGGATATTATCTTTCAAAAGGAGCTACTTATAATCTGCATGCTTAATATAGACTGACTCTCTGGGATATTAACTACTGTATCCATTGAATCCAGGGAAATACCACAGCCGATACAAGGGTATACTGTGACACAGCTGAAAGTAACCCTGTTACAGGAGATGCAAATGCAGATAAACTTTTACTAATTTACAATGATACATTGGGCGTTATGCAGTGTCATCACCAAGCAGTGGCGAGGGGGGTTTGTATGGCACGGATGGCTTTTTTTTTGGCGAGGAAAAGCTGCTCGCCATATTCTATGTTCCGGGGAGATCCTCACCTGGAATGGCAAGGTTAGCCACAAATGCAGGGAACCCGCTGCATATAGTGGCGAGCCTTGCCGTTTTGACGGCCGCACTCGCCATTTCCACCTCGCATCTGGGGAGCAAGAAAGGTGGAAATGGTGAGTGAGGGGAGAGCACTGAATACTGACTGCGGGCTAACGGCGCTACTCACCGTATAGCACCGTATAACCCCGATGAGATGTTCAAAATGCAACCAATCAGATTCTATTTATCATTTTCTAGAAGGTGCTAAATAAATAGCATCTGATTGGTTGATATGAGCAACAACCTATTTTCAATAGAACTCTTAGCAAATTATCTATTTTGAATAGAAACTGTTGTCGATTTCTTCAGGGGTGGATGTTGATTCTATTCTGAACAATTATTAAATAGAACCAAAATCAACTTCTAGTAAAAATACCCATTGGTCGCATCTGTATGCCTGAGTTCTTGTGTGTTTACATAATGCCTGAAATAATATACTAGAAATATGTTACATATATTATGGGGACGATGTAACAATGGCTGATATTCTTGTTATCACCCATTGCATATGATAAATGGTGCTCCAGCCAATCATCTGACATTTTTCAAACACTACCTTTTAAGAGTTGATTGGCTGGAGCACCATTTAACATTTGTATCAGTGATAACAAGAATATCACTAGTGGTTAAATTTGCACCTACGTGTGTTACAGTTCTTCTTAATGGGAAGAGATATATTTAGTAATGTGCAAGCTGGTTAAGAGATTAGGATACTGTTGTTATACAGCAGGGGAGCAGTAGGGTGAGGTAGTGTCCACCAAATTTATAACCGGATCATAGATGTCAATATGTACTGCATGGAGGCAGCAATATGGTCAAACTCATTTGGCGATTCGTTCAGTATATATGTTAGATACCTTAATGTTGACATCAAATCTGTTAACATGAGAAGGTCATAATGTTGATATTGGACATGTCTACATTCAGAATGTTGACACTAATGTTATGCTGACAAGAAAAACAGTATGTTGACATTCTAACATTCTGTCCCTAACCCTTATGCTAAATGTAAGCCTTATGTAAATGTTGAGTTTGCAGCTGTCAACAACATTTTGAATGTCATCATGGTAACTGTATTCCCTGATAATAATAAAATATAGAAAGATCAGATTTTTTTTGATAATTGCCTGGCACTGCCTAGAGCGTCTGAGTTGTTGGTATGCTGGAATTTCCGCCTGAATTCCACTACATGCTATTTTCTTGAAGGCGTGGATTGGATAGTATCATTCTGGGTAGTTTTCCTTCAGTAAGCTTATGTTGACTATCAGACTAGTAAGCAACATATTTCTTAGCCATTAAGAACACAGGTTGCTACAGTACCTAGTATAGTGGCTAACCAGTCTCTGCTGCTATTGAACCTCACTTAACTTGCCCTGATGGTATCCCTGTGGAAGATTTTTGTAGAGGGTAAGGCAGCCATCTTCTAGATTTTGTTGGATGAAATCCCCACAAACACAGGGAGAATATATAACCTCCACACCTATAAAGACTTGGGGCGAAATGTAATAGGGTGTGATTTTTTAGACATGTGCGATTTTTGGTCAAAAACGGCCGAAATCGCACATTTTCCGAAAATCGCACATTTAATAGGTTGAAAATCGCGGTAAAAAATCGCACTTTTTACCGCGAAATCGCACTTTTCTAAGTGCGATTTTTAGTCACATTTCAATTCGCATCCAGATGTTTTCCCATTATAAAGTATACAACTCGCAAATGTAATAGGGTGCGATTTTTGGTCAATGTTACCAAAAATCGCAAAAAAAATAGACCAGGTTCTGACAGGCGATTTTGACAGAACCATGCACAGATCATTGAGATCTGTGCATGGTTCTGTTAATAAAAATGTGTAAAAGTGTTTTTATAAAAAAAAAACGGCGTGGGGTCCCCCCTCCTAAGCATAACCAGCCCCGGGCTCATTGAGCCGGACCTGGTTCCAAAAATACGGGGGGACAAAAAGCATAGGGGACCCCCGTATTTCTGAAACCAGCCCCGGACTCTTGGACCGGTCCTGGTTCCAAAAATACGGGGGACAAAAAATCTGGGGGTCCCCCGTATTTTGAAACCAGCACCGGGCTCCAACAGCCCGCGGTGTCATGCCACAGCCGGGGGACACTTTTTATACAAGGTCCCCCGACCAAAACATGAGCACCGTGGCTGGTCAGCCTTGGACGGGGTACCTGGAGGAGTGGGGACCCCCCCAATAAAGGGGTCCCCCCCCCAGGCTTCACCCGTCCAGGGCTGAAGCCCGGGGCTGTCACCGGCGTCCGTGGCCAGTGGACGCCGGCCTGATAGGGTTAAATTCATCATACATATCATTACATTGCTTTTTACCGGCGAACTACAAGTGCCAGCAGACCTCCCCCGCATGCTGGGACTTGGAGAACCACAAGTCCCAGCATGCGGGGCATTAATGGGCCCGCTGGGACTTGTAGTCCACCTGTAAAAAGAATGTTTATAAAAAACACACACACAGAGAAGTACAAGTTTATTACACACACACACCTCAATTTTACACCAGCGTTACTTACCATTCCTGGATCCAGCGCTGGTCTGGCTGCTTTACAGCCGGCTCCCCCCGAACTGACAGGCAGCGGGGAGAAGCGGCTGTCTCCGTCGCTTCTAACAGCCTCTGTAGCGCTGTCCGAGTGCTACAGAGGCTGAGAGCGTGATTGGCTGAGCTACAGTATGCGTCTCCATGGAGACGCATAGCTCAGCCAATCAGGACTGAGCTATGCGTCTCCATGGAGACGCATACTGTAGCTCAGCCAATCACGCTCTCAGCCTCTGTAGCACTCGGACAGCGCTACAGAGGCTGTTAGAAGCGACGGAGACAGCCGCTTCTCCCCGCTGCCTGTCAGTTCGGGGGGAGCCGGCTGTAAAGCAGCCAGACCAGCGCTGGATCCAGGAATGGTAAGTAACGCTGGTGTAAAATTGAGGTGTGTGTGTGTAATAAACTTGTACTTCTCTGTGTGTGTGTTTTTTATAAACATTCTTTTTACAGGTGGACTACAAGTCCCAGCGGGCCTATTAATGCCCCGCATGCTGGGACTTGTGGTTCTCCAAGTCCCAGCATGCGGGGGAGGTCTGCTGGCACTTGTAGTTCGCCGGTAAAAAGCAATGTAATGATATGTATGATGGATTTAACCCTATCAGGCCGGCGTCCACTGGCCACGGACGCCGGTGACAGCCCCGGGCTTCAGCCCTGGACGGGTGAAGCCTGGGGGGGGGGGACCCCTTTATTGGGGGGGTCCCCACTCCTCCAGGTACCCCGTCCAAGGCTGACCAGCCACGGTGCTCATGTTTTGGCCGGGGGACCTTGTATAAAAAGTGTCCCCCGGCTGTGGCATGACACCGCGGGCTGTTGGAGCCCGGTGCTGGTTTCAAAATACGGGGGACCCCCAGATTTTTTGTCCCCCGTATTTTTGGAACCAGGACCGGTCCAAGAGTCCGGGGCTGGTTTCAGAAATACGGGGGACCCCTATGCTTTTTGTCCCCCCGTATTTTTGGAACCAGGTCCGGCTCAATGAGCCCGGGGCTGGTTATGCTTAGGAGGGGGGACCCCACGCCGTTTTTTTTTTTACTTTTTTTTTTGGGAACAAAATCGCATTTATGAAAATGCGCACATTTTCATGACTGAAAATGCGCACATTTTCATGACTAAAAATCGCGGCAAATCGCATTTTTTGCCGCTAATTCGCATCTCATTACATATGCGAATTCGCGGCAAAAAACGCGATTTTTAAAGGTGCGATTTGGTGCGATTTTTTTTTAGTCTAAAAATCGCACCCTATTACATTTCGCCCTTGGTAGGAGTTAAGTCCAAGACCCTGGCACTTTGAGCAAACAATGCTTATGCCTCTTCTACATTCCAGCTCGCTCTGTCTTTCATACTTGACACAAAACAGTCCCAATTGCATCCTCCATCTTCCTTTCAGCCTGTTAGTTATTGGACTTACTATAATATGGCAGAGTAAACATTTGTAGTAAAATTGGTTATAATGACCAGTGTAAAGATTAAGGGCCTTATTTTGGTTCATTCTTTCTGACAAAATCCTTCTTAGATGGACAAAACCATGTGCACTGCAGGGGGGGCAGATGTAACCTGTGCAGAGAGAATTAGATTTGGGTGAGTAATTTTGTTTCTGTGCAGGGAAAATACTGACTGCTTTATTTTTACACTGCAATATAGATCTCACTTTGAAGTAAAACCCCACCCAAATCTAATTCTCTCTGCACATGTTACATCTGCCCCACCTGCAGTGCACATGGTTTTGCCCATCTAAGAAGGATTTTGTCAGAAAGAATGAACCAAAATAAGGCCCTAAGTTATATAATCTGTTGTTCTTACATAACGGACTCATTATTTTAGCATGACAAATACTATTATTTATTTATTATCAGTTTCTTATATAGCGCACACATATTCCGCATCGCTTTACAGAGAATATTTGAACATTCACATCAGTCCCTGCCCCAGTGGAGCTTAAAATCTATATTCCCTACCACATGTACACGCACACACATTCATTCTAGGTTTAATTTAGTTAGGAGCCAAATAATCTACCAGTATATTTTTGGATTGTGGGAGGAAACCGGAGTACACGCCAGTACGGGGAGAATATACAAACTCCTCACAGTTAGGGCCATGGTGGGAAACAAACCCATGACCTCTGCTCTGTGAGGCAGTAATGCTAACCATTACACCATCCGTACTGCTAGAAATACTATAAGCTGTTTCATGTAAATAAGAAGCATTGAAGATAAACTGAAAATATGTAATTAACCACAATCATGAAATACTTAAGTCTCAATTTCTCTGAGAAGTAGAAATCTTAATCTGCTGTTGAAATGACATACTGCAGTTACTTTTACAACCAATATAGATCAGCAAACTCGATCTGTATACCTTCCTACATTTTTGTATATATAAAAAAATCACGATAAAATGTAACTATGGGGGACATTTACCAAAATGGATTCGTAGAAAAAAGGTGTATTCGTAGGGAGAAATACACCTTTTTTTTACGAATTTGTATTTTCGGGATTTACAATCCCAAAAATACAACAATTCGTAGTCCTAAAGATGGAACATTCGTATTTGTAGTTACAAATACGAATGTCTACACCATCGATAGGATACGACAGAAATCACCATTCAAAAGAATGGTGGTTTCTGATTTACTAAGCAGCCGTACTGACAATACGGCTGCTTAGTGGTGTGAAACACCCACGCAAATACGACAGGAAAATAGAACACCATTTTCCTGTTCTATTTGCGTTTTAGCCTGCACGGATCAGTCAGATCCGTGCAGGCTTCAGTGTAAAAAAATAGAAAAAATAAATAAATTAAAAAAAAAAACGGCGTGGGGTCCCCCCCACAGCCGAAACCAGCACCAGGCTGAAGGAGCCGGGGCCGGTAATTAAAAATCAGGGAACCCGACAAATAGGGGTTCCCCGATTTTTAACAACCAGCCCCAGGCTCCAGGTCCGGGGCTGGTTCCCAAAATACGGGGGACAAAATGAGTAGGGGTCCCCCGTATTTTAAGAACCAGCCCCAGGCACAACCAGCCGGCAGGGTAATGTCACAGCCGGGGGACACTTATAATATAAGGTCCCGCGGCCAAAACATTCTCCCTACCGACCAGTCAGCCTGGCCAGGGGCCCTGGGGGAGTGGGGACCCCCCCAATAAAGGGGTCCCCCCCCTCCAGGACTTACCTGACCAGGCTGAAGCCTGGTGCTGTCCCCGGTGACCCTGGAGCGGTGGTCACCGGGCTGATGGTATTGTGTAAAAAATAGATAAACCATTGTTTTTTACTGTGGCACTACAAGTGCCAGCAAGCCTCCCCAGCAAGCTGGGACTTGGAGAACCACAAGTCCCAGCCTGCTGGGCATTAAAGGGCCCGCTGGCACTTGTAGTTCTACAGTTAAAAAAATAGTGCACAAAACACACTGACACACTTTTAAAATAAAACTTTATTACACACAAAGCCCACACATACTAATACTTACCTATCTTCTTTCCGTAGGTAGCCCTGGTCCTGATGTCCTGTGTCGTCTTCGGGATCCATGTCGACGTCCTTCTTCATGTCGACGTCGCTGTCGGCGATGGTGTCCCCGTCCGGATCCGAAGAAATCCATTTGGGAAGCTGTGGAAGGAAACCATACTCACCTGTCCCAGCGCGACGTAGTCCAGGTTAGGGTCTTTGCAAAAAAATAAACCGAAAACCCCGAAACCAAACCGGACTCTGACGGAGACGCACGTGTGTTTATTTACATCGTGCGGCTCCGCCTCCCGAATGCCGCTATTGGCCGCCTTGCGGCCTAGCGGCTCCTGATTGGCCGCTAGGCCGCAAGGCGGCCAATAGCGGCATTCGGGAGGCGGAGCCGCACGATGTAAACACACCGTGTGTCTCCGTCGTGTCCGGTTTGGTTTCGGGGCTGTCGGTTTGTTTTTTTGCAAAGACCCTTACCTGGACTACGTCGCGCTGGGACAGGTGAGTATGGTTTCCTTCCACAGCTTCCCAAATGGATTTCGTCGGATCCGGACGGGGACACCATCGCCGACAGCGACGTCGACATGAAGAAGGACGTCGACATGGATCCCGAAGACGACACAGGACATCAGGGCGACCTATTGGAAGAAGATAGGTAAGTATCAGTATGTGTGGGCTTTGTGTGTAATAAAGTTTTATTTTAAAAGTGTGTCAGTGTGTTTTGTGCACTATTTTTTTAACTGTAGAACTACAAGTGCCAGCGGGCCCTTTAATGCCCAGCAGGCTGGGACTTGTGGTTCTCCAAGTCCCAGCTTGCTGGGGAGGCTTGCTGGCACTTGTAGTGCCACAGTAAAAAACAATGGTTTATCTATTTTTTACACAATACCATCAGCCCGGTGACCACCGCTCCAGGGTCACCGGGGACAGCACCAGGCTTCAGCCTGGTCAGGTAAGTCCTGGAGGGGGGGGACCCCTTTATTGGGGGGGTCCCCACTCCCCCAGGGCCCCTGGCCAGGCTGACTGGTCGGTAGGGAGAATGTTTTGGCCGCGGGACCTTATATTATAAGTGTCCCCCGGCTGTGACATTACCCTGCCGGCTGGTTGTGCCTGGGGCTGGTTCTTAAAATACGGGGGACCCCTACTCATTTTGTCCCCCGTATTTTGGGAACCAGCCCCGGACCTGGAGCCTGGGGCTGGTTGTTAAAAATCGGGGAACCCCTATTTGTCGGGTTCCCTGATTTTTAATTACCGGCCCCGGCTCCTTCAGCCTGGTGCTGGTTTCGGCTGTGGGGGGGACCCCACGCCGTTTTTTTTTTTATTTATTTATTTTTCTATTTTTTTTTACACCTTGCAGCCTGCACGGATCTGACTTGATCCGTGCAGACTGCTAGAAATAATTCGTATTAGCGGCCGTATATACGGCCGCTAATACGAATCATTACACCATCGGAGGGTTACAAAGCAGTCGTATCTGACTGCTTTGTAAATCCCCCTCCGGAACACGACTTTGCATACGACTTAAACAGTCGTATGCAGTCGTAGGGAAACAACCAATACGAAAAACTAGGTTTTTCATATTGGTAAATTTCCCCCTATGTATCTAATTGCCATACTACCCATGACATGAAAAGGGTTTCAACCACCCAATCTTCTTTTAGGAATTCAATTACTCATGGTAAATTATACCCCTTTTCCACTCCTGAAAAGAACCCTGGTTACTGCAGGGAATAAATCGGCTCAGTGGAAACAATCTTGGGTCTAGTGGCCTGGGATTTTTTTCCCCGTTAACGAGCAGGGTTTTTAGTGGGTAAAACCGCTTACAGTGTAGTAGAAATGGCTCTTATCCAGGATTTTATCCACGGATAAATACAGAAGCCGCTGGTTGCTGGTATAATTGTTTTAAATGACATCCACAGATTTTGCTGGGTTTTACTGTACAAGATTAATTGGAAACAGAGGCAACCCAGGAAAAACCTGGGACTTAAGTGCAGTGGGAACGTGGTCTAAGCCAGGTTTGACCCGGCAACATCACAGGACAGCCCCGGAATTTTGGTACAAAGAGTAGTAGTGCAAACCAATTGCTCCCTGGGGCTATCCAATGAGCCTCGAAGTTAGCCCAATGCCGGTACTTATCTGGGAATAAGTGTCTGTTTTTGCGGCAGTGAAAATGCATAGGTCTTTTCATGGGTTCTATGTGTTTCTACCCAAAATTATCTGGGCTGTTTGAATTACCCCACATAGTTAACTATTGATATTTTTTTATTTTAAAATATTTTTTTATTTTAAGTGATCTTTGGAGGCATAAGCTGTACTAGTTTAGTTTATAAACCTGCGTCATTATGATTAAGCATGGAGTGTAACATTGGCTTCTTTGATTTAAAAAAAATATATATTCTGGGAATCTACCATGTTATGTGTTCGGTATTTCCTATCCACACCCATGCAAGCCTTTCCACACAGCCTCTCATTCATGGCATACTGGTTCTTTCTTAGTAGATGTCTTTAGGAAAGTTTTCTATTATTTTTAGTGTTACTCTGTGCATACCTCCCTTACGTGTATTTAGTATTCCACAAACCATGTTTTCTTATAGCCAATGATGGATAGCTGGCGTGTTTTACAAAAAAATGTGTGTAATTCATTATTCCTGTTATGCATTTTGTTTGGATCCAGTCAAAATGTAAACCCCAGGATGTCAACAGGTTGACCAGAAAAAGTTGACATGACAACCAGAAATTTTGACATGGTTAAATATTCATTATGTTGACATTTAACATCTTGACAGCATAATGTCAACAGTACAAAGTTTAAGATTCAACTATAATATGCAAAAACTATATATTGACATCCTGACGGTGATGGGTTAAATGTCAACTGGGCCATCAGAGTAGTAGCAAAGCCGATGCATCTTTTTGCACAGCATCTGTGCTAAAACATGTTCATGCTGTAGGAGGTGTCTAGTGTAAATAGACTCCTCCCACAACAATTGTGATCAGCTGCTGTGTACGAAGGTGCAGCATCGGATCACTTTGCGGAACTCTTTGTTTACAAATATTGACTGGCATTTTCATGCAGCCAGGACCCCTGCATCCAAGTAGCAATGCAGAGAAAGCAGGGCATACACGACCCAGTTTTGTTAGCCTAGTGTGACTTCAATGTGTGCCGATTTATTTCTGGAAATGTCGCACACATCTATTCAGTGTGGCTGGTTAAGACCACATTAAAGGCGTGCAGATTGAACTTTTTAAAAAGTAAAATATGCATTGTCAAAAATGGCCACTGTGTTGTTGAATTTGTGGCCATTTTAGACAATCCACGGCTTGAAACTGACTTTATTTCGACTGTCTGAAACATTCCGACAGTCGGCTTCAACATTGAACACAGCCCATAATGTGTGACAAAGGGTTAATCACCACAAAACTATCTTGCAAACCTCTTTATTCAAAACTGCCATGATGAGGTTTGAGTTAGTAGCTGATTTACAGGAAATGATAGATTACTATATGACGTATTTCTTTCTACAATATAACTAAAGTTAACCAGAGCTATTGCTATCCATACAATACCCTGTATTTACTTTTATATAGCATCCCAACAGTGTTTAGATTCCTAAACCACCCAAAAATGTTTTTGTGTAATTGCAGTAATTGTTCACAATTTGTATTTTAAGCTTCGTAAATCCATCAAATGATCTGAAGTGCAAAGCGGTGATTGTGGAAAAAGTTGCTCTGTGGCTTGACATTGGCCAGATCAAGTTATCTGGGTACAGTGGATGAACAAATTATACTGTCAGTGTATTTAACATCAGTGAAGGGACTTGACTCACCTCAGCCTGCCTACCTACAGTACTTGTCTCCTTTTACTGTGTATCCCAATGATGCTGGCCATGTTCAGTGCATGTCCTTGTGCACCGAATACTCCACCAGCTAGGAATAAAGGGGTTTGTTCTATAAAGGGGTTTATTTACTAATTGTGCCCATATATGCATATGAGATTTCTCATCGCATCTTAAGTGCTTTTTTCCAGCACATGATGTTGCATGCCACCTGCAATGCCACATCCGGTGCTGGAAGAGGGCTGGTGGGTGCCAGTGTAGCGGAGAGCTCTCTCAGTCAATCAGAGGTCCGCCCAGTCTTTTGAAATAGTTTTTCAAATTCTGCAGCCCACCGCTGACTACCGCCTCCGCCAGCCCTTCTGCACCCACTCCGCTACACCGATTTCCACCAGCCCTCCTGCCTTCCGCGTTACAAGCATTCGCATTTGGTTACAAACCACAGGTGATCGCACATGCAATTCAATAAATATTATGAGCAGCAGATAATATCTATTGACGCAATATTCAACCAGCGGGCCTGTGCATCATGTCGGGTGATACATGCAATGGCTTGTGATCCATGAAATTTGTCGAGCCAGTTTATTAAAATCTCATGGATTACATGCAATATCTGCCAGGTGTATGGGCACCATAAGATGGGAGGTCTATTGAAGAATTTACTGATTTATTTAGCACCTTCTAGAAGATAATAATTCAAATCTGCTTGGTTGCCCATAGCAACATCCCACCTTCAATAGAACTCCCATCTTAGTAATTAAAAGTAATATAGACCCCAAAGTGTCTAAATAGAGGTTTGTGGGCAAACTTGGATGTTATTAGGGAAGGTATTTGAGTGGGGGGGGAATTCAGAACGTATATTTATCTATAATGCAGATTGTGTAGAAAGAAAAAGTAAATCTTCTTATAATTGTTACCTCTCAGTCCCTACTGCAATTGGTATTAAGTAACAAAGCAGACTGATTGTACTCTCTTCACATCTACTGCACCTTTCTGCCCATCCCCACACTGGCTCCCCATAACCTACACAGAATTAAATTCACGTTATTTTCCAAGAGATTTTTTTAAAATTCACCCCTACATTTATTTCCCACCCATCCTACCACCACCTGATACTACAGTGCTACAGTGCTAGCTGCTGTATACGGTTCCCTTCCACTAACTGTAGACCTATGCATCATGTCTGTACCTTCATCATCCTCATTGATAATTTTGATATACTGTCATTAATGTCTTCACTATTTTTTACCTTTCTCGAAGACCGGATAGGAACGGATGTGTCACACAGAATGAATAATGCTTTTTATGCTGCTGTACGTGGTACCATTTGATCACAGAAGGCAGTATATTTATTGCTTGTATGCTTTTAATATTGGAACATAGATCCATGAAGAAAAAAATTGATTTTCTCTTTCAATGGTCCTGGTGACACAGCTTCACATTGGGATGTAGGAGGGTCCGCAGGAGCCAGGCACCTATCCTAAAGCTTTTGGAGGGTAGGCTCCTCCCCTACTGCATCCCAGATTCCTCAGTTCGTGTTAGGTGCCCACTGGAGTGGGTGCTATTCTAAAGGGCTGCCGGAGCAGCCGAAGGAGTAGAGCTAGTTAGGGTTTTTATTATTTTATTAACTTTTACACTAGCTAGGTAGGCACAGTGTGAGGATTCTCATTAGTGAATCTTCACACTGCTAGCGCAGCAGGAGCTGACAGAAGCGCGTCCTGTCAGCTCACTGTGCACATGGGAGACGCTGTCTGGCCTCCCTGTGCAGCGCTTACAGCTTCTTTTAAGAAGCTGCCTGGGCTCCGGAGCGCTCTGAAACCGGCTTCACGCTAGGTGGGGATCATGGGGGACAGGCGCTCCGTGATGGCGGCGGCCATTTTATGCGGAGCTTACACACTGAGCTCCTGATACGAGAGGACAGCAGTGTTGTTACAGGCATGTTCCGAGTGGTCCCCAGCTGAGGGGGAGATACTGGAACAAGGAGATCCTACAATGGGAGCGGCTGTCTGGGGGTAGTTGGCGCCAAAAGTCACAGACCCCGCAGCAGCAGGGACTTGATCCCTTCCCTCACTCTGTTTTGGCGCCATTCAGAACGCTTGCAGCGGAGCTGAGCTGGCTTACAGATCCTGACAGAGTGATTGGATTTCCTGGGCATCGCTTTCCCCATTCTGAAGACTACAGAAAGCTAAGTGAACTGAGTATATTGGTTCTGTATATAATGTTTGTACATTTAATGCTGGGACTGTGTTAATTGAGAACATCAGGTCTGAGCAACAGCCTGTGGTCTTGGGGGAGGGAGCCTCAAATGCATTGAGCGCTTGCAGTGGTTGTACACTGAGAATTGTCCCTGAGGGGGGCTTATGTATTTATATGCGCTGCTGTGAAACCCATGGGGAGTGAACTCCAGAGGGTAGTACATCGGAACTTGCATGGGCCAAGCCCTAGGCAGGTCTGAAAATGCTTTGGTGCATTACTGGACAGGCAGAGTGATGGCTGGTAATTTCCCTAGACCATTGCCATTCTCTCAGCAGTCCCCTAGCTCTGTGCCTCGGACCCAGACAGATCCTGATTTATTACTGGTCATGCAGGATACTGCTATGGGAATCAGCAGGTTTAAATTACTTGTTGCACAAGTTTTATGGTTATTCTGTGGGGACACCTAAAAGGTCTTATTCAGAGCCATTATTAGCTGCTGATGAGGTAGGAGACTACACAGAACCAAACCAGGGTGATATTTCTGAAGAGTCCTCAGCCTCAGGGGTAGAGGATTTTATTACTGCTGTTAAACAGGCATTAAATTTGTCTGTGAAGGATAAACTCCTGCAAAGGTTGTTTTTTATGAGACAGCGTAAAGATTCTGATATCTCCCTGCAAAGGGGCCTAAAAAACCCCTGATAAAAGGCTTCAGATACTTAAAAGATTTCTAAGCCTGTACCCCATGCCTGAGGCGCATGCTGACCTCTGGAAAAAAGGTCCCAGTGGTAGATGCTTCTGTGACACGTGTATCAAGACCTCAGGTGGAGCCACTGTGCTACCAGTACAAGGGGTAGCAGCGTTTAAGGACCCCGCAGACTAAAAGCTGGAGGGTAACCTCAAAACATTATTTTAAGGGGTGGGATACACCCTACGCCCTCTGATGATTTCAGCCTGGGTCTCTAAGGCCATGATCGTGTGGGCCAGAAATTTGTGCACTATTTTACACGTTGACCCTTGTGTGTTATTGCTTGCAGAGAAGCTTAAAAACGGCTGCAGAGCATGTATTGAAGTCTGAGAGGAAGCTCTCAAAATGGCTGCCAGAGTTTCCACAGTGTCTGTAAATGACAGGAGAGTCCTCTGGCTTAAGGCTTGGGAGGCAGATAATGTGTCTAAGAAAGCCTTAGAGACAATAGCTTTTAAAGGAAAGCTGTTATTTGCTTCTGAACTGGAAGAGGTTATTAAGCAGGCCACAGGTGGCAAAAGTAGTTTCCTGCCAGTCCCTGCAGCCAAGCAGACATCAAGGTTTCTGCTTTCAGGCCAGCCTTGCGGCCCTCCCTTAGAGGAGGTGCGTCTTTCTGAGGGCAGCCCTTCAGGGGAAAGGTCCTAAAGTCTAAATTTGGTTCCTTTCAAAAATAAGAAACCAAAACACAAAGAAGAGGACAAACCATCTGCATGACTGCCAAGGGTTTTGCCCGGCGGTGGTCTAGATGGGGGGACATCTGACACTGTTCAAAGACGCATGGGCATTGTTAGACCGGGATTCTTGGGTGTTAGAAATTACAACCCAGGGTTACAGAATTCCCTTCAAGGGTCTTCTTCCAAGAAGATTCATTCCCACGCCAATACCAAAAGGGGCTCGGCTCCGTACAGCTCCCTTGGGAGCGGCTCATTCTTTTTTAGAGAAGGGTGTGGTGATCCCGGTCCCCAGAGCGGAATGGAAAAAAGGCTTTTATTCCACTGTGTCGGGTGTCCAAACCAGACGGGTCTTTCAGACCGATTCTCAATTTAAAGTCGTTAATTATCCATTTGTGGGTAGACCATTTCAAAATGGAGTCTCTATGGTCAGTGCTGTGAAGCCTGGACCAGGGAGAATTTTTGGCGTTCATGGATGTCCAGGACGCGTACCTTCATGTTCCTGTTCACCCAGGACATCAGGCCCTATTGAGATAGGAGACCATACACTTGCAATTCCAGGCGTTGCACTTCGGCCTGGCCTCAGCGCCAAGGGTATTCACCAAGATAATGTCTGTAATGGCGGCTGTGCTTCGACTGAGGGGAAACACCGTGATCCCATATTTGGACGACCTGCTGTTCAGAGCGGAGTCAGCAGACATGTTGAAGAGTCACTTGGCAAAAGCCATTGGGTTTTTGGCAGGCTCACGGCTTGTTTTTAAACTTACAAAAGTCTCAGTTGGTGCCGTCACAGAGACTCCAATTCTTGGGGGTCATTCGGGTTACCCATCTACATCGGGTATTTTTACTGGAGGCAAAGGCCAGGGATCTGGTTGCCTTAGTCCAGGAGATTCTCAGCTCTCGGAGCACATCAGTATGGAGGTGCCTCAAGCTGCTGGGGAAGATGGTGGCGTCTTTCGAGACGCGGCAGTTTGCCAGGTTCCACTCTCGGGTGTTCCAGTGAGAATATTTTGAAGGCTTGGTCAGGAATCACACAGACCATGAAATCTGAACAGATAGTGCTGTCTTCGGAAACTCGAGCCTCCCTGAAATAGTGGACAGACGTGGACTCCCTTCAGTGGGGTTGGTCACTGCAGTCCTGGAGCTGGCTGGTAGTCACTACCGACGCCAGTCTCAGGGGCTGGGGGGGCAGTAGTCTTGGACCTGCGTCTGCAGAGTTTGTGGACTCCATAGGAATCTGCCTTACCGATCAGTATCTTGAAACTGAGAGCTGTGTGAAAAGTGTTTTCTCTAGCGGGAGACAGGTTGCAGAGGCTCCCTTTAAGGATTCAGACTGACAACGCCACAGCTGTGGCTTATCTGAACCACCAGGGAGGCACACGCAGCAAGCTGGCTATGTGGGAGGTGTCCCGAATCTTCTTGTGGGCGGAACAGAATGTTCCAGCATTATCAGCAATATTTATACCAGGAATGGAGAATATAGAGGCCGACTTCCTGAGCAGGAAGGAGCTGATGGAAGGGAAATGGAGCCTGAACCCACAAGTATTCCACCAGATTACATGGAGGTGGGGAACCTTGGAGGGGGACCTGATGGCATCCAGATTCATCCATCAGGTACCCAGGTTTTATGCCAGGATGAGGGATCCACTGGCAGAAGCGGTGGATGCCATGTCTGTCCCCTGGGAGGGGAATTCTCTTTATGTTTTTCCACCAGTTCCAATGCTGGCAAGAGTGTTGAAAAAGATACAGGCCCTGACAATTCCAGTAATTTTAGTGGCCCCAGATTGGCCAAGGAGGTCCTAGTACTCGAGGCTTCAGAAATTCTCTGTGGACTCATGGCGTCTACCTCTGAGGTCAGACCGTCTAAGACAAGGACCGTTTAACTATCTGGATTCAGCTTGATTAATTTTGATGGCCTGGCAGTTGAAACCGCCATTTTGAGGAATATAGGATTCTCAGAGGTGGTGGTTAACACGATGATTAAAGCCAGAGAGTCTTCTGAAAATTATTATAGGGTCTGGAAGACCTATATTCGATGGTGTGAAAGATAGAAATCACACACATCCCGATTTAAAGTGGCTAAAATTGTTGGAGTTTTTTACAGAATGGACTTTCCTCTGGGTTAAGCCTTCAGTAACTCAAAGTACATATCTCGGCCTTGTCAATTTCTTTCCGAAGAAGGGTTGCATTAATACTGGAAGTCAGACCTTCCTGCAGGGGATTTTCTCTATTGAACCCTCCCTACAAGCAACCAGTAGCGCCAGGGGAATTATCTCTGGTTCTGGAGTACCTTAAAAAGGCGCCTTTTGAGCCGTTAAGGTTGGCTGACCTTAGTTTCCTTACAGGGAAGCTGGTATTTTGTTGGCGGTGGCGTCAGAAAAAAGAGTATTGGAGTTGGGAGCTTTGTTCTACAAGTCTCCCTCCCTTATATGTCATGATGATAGGGCTGTCTTTCGGATAGTACCCCAAGATTTTTACCAAAAGTAGTCTCTGCTTTTCATCTAAATCAGGAGATGGTTCTGCCTGTGTTTCAACCCCCAGAGGGTTCTAGGAAAAGGGACAAATTGAGGAATTTGGATGTTGTGCGCGTCTTGCGCGTTTAGGTGGACAGAGTTAAGAGTGTCAGAAAGACTGATACTTTACTGGTTTTGTATGACATACACAAAATTGGTTGGGCTGCTTATAAGCAGACCATTGCTAGGTGGTTGCGCTCTGTTATTGCGTTTGCATATGCTAAAGTTGGTAGGCCTGTACCGGCCAGGATTAATGCGCATACCACCAGGTCGGTTACCACCTCTTGGGCGGTTCGACTTGGGGCAACAGCTGAGCAGGTTTGCAGGGCTGCCATTTGGTCATCTGTTCATACTTTTGCCAAATTCAATAGGTTCCATGAGTTCGCGTCGGTGGACGCATCATTCGGGCGAGCAGTGATGAGAACTGCAGACCTGAGCGTACCCACCCAAAAGGACCGGCTCTGGAACGTCCCAATGTGAAGCTGTGTCACCAGGACCATTGAAAGAGAAAAAGGGATTTTTGTAAGAACTTACCGTTCGAATCCCTTTCTCTGATATGGTCCTGGTGACACAGCGATCCCTCCCTTACGCTCAGTAAGTATGCCAGTGTTCATGATGTTTCATGTTATAATTGGTTGAAAAGTTAAATTTAAAATTGTGCATATGATATGTGCAGGCGTTGTACTGAGTTAATGTATTCCAGTGGCTTTGAAAGATTGAACTGAGGAATCTGGGATGCAGTAGGGGAGGAGCCTACCCTCCAAAAGCTTTAGGATAGGTGCCTGGCTCCTGCGGACCCTCCTACATCCCAATGTGAAGCTGTGTCACCAGGACCATATCAGAGAAAGGGATTCGAACGGTAAGTTCTTACAAAAATCCCTTTATTTACTTTCTGTAAGAAATCCCACATACAGTATCCCACATGTACAATGATGTATAATCTGGTCATGTACTGTATATTTTTTCAGATGATCATCCAACAGTTTCATAGTCTTGACAAATCAATTGATCTTGAAGTGCGTCCATACAGTGAATGGTTTACACAGGTCTGTTGGGATTTCTGCTATGTTTGTATGTCATTTGGGAGTGATCTTTGCCCTTCTTTGTAGTTTTGCTTCAACTTGTATAGGGTAGTTGGATGATACATGTGGTCTGCTATTTTCTAATAGAATATTATCTTCGCCTTTTTGTTGTACATCCACACCCGCGCGTCTTTTACAGCCCCCTCCTTCATCTGTGAATGCACAGACGACGGAGCGGATCGTTAATGCAGCATGGCCCCTGCTCCTTCCCCCCCACACACAATGCCATACGGCAGGGATGGGGAACCTTTGGCCCTCCAGATGTTGTTGAACTACACATCCCAGCATGCCCTGCTACAGTTTTGCTATTTGGCCATGCTGAATCTTTTGCAAAGCATCCTTGGATGTTTAGTTCAGCAACAGCTGGAGGGCCGAAGGTTCCCCATCCCTGTCATACGGGGTTGAAGGGGATCGCCTTTACTTTGGCACGTTTTCTTGCAGAACGTCCCTGTATTTTGTCTCATTCAACCGTCCTTCAATTTTACCAATGTGCTCAGAAACTTCCCATAACATAATGTCTCTATCGCCATTAGGATGGGGGTTTATTTGGTCACTCCTTATGCATTGTAATACTACTGGAGCGTTGTTTGTATGCCACAGTCTTCCTGAATATTGCATATACCTTTCTGGTTATGATCTATCCTTCTTCCCATTGGCACCTTCAGCTGGATAACATTCCATGTCCAGTGGTGCAGAGAAAGGAAGGGGAGGGGATACAAATAATGGCAGCATTAGCTGGCGGCAGCAGCAGCTCTTCTCGACCCAGCACATGTTACCAATCTGGCCATGGAGGTGTTTAAATTGCTATTTTTTTCTGTATTTTAATGTCAATCATCGCTGCGGGAAAGCCGCTCAATGCATACACACAGACCGGCTTTCCCCTGCCCAGCGCCAATGGAGGAGGGAGGAATGCATTGCATAGCGCAGATCTATGCAAAGACGGTATAACCAGCAGATGAGCGGCTTTCCCAGTGATGATGCGGGAGTGTGCAGCAGCGCTCATCGCTGGGGCATACACACTGGGCGGCTTTGAGCTGAAAGACCCTCAAACAGGCTGTTTTGAGCTGCTTTCAGCTCAAAGTCGCCCAGTGTGTATGGGCCTTTAGACTGCATGGCCATGCCTCCTGTTATTATACCACGCCCCCTAATAAGTACCTTGGCCCGACCAGGCTCTCTACTGCCCTGGCTATGTCACAAAATTCTTGTTATCTCAAGCTGGTTGCATGGATATTCACAAGGAGTTCACTGTAATACATTGGCCTCCATAGTCCCAGATCTCACTCCTCTTTAGGATTTTGTGGAATAGATTTGCAGTATGAATGTGTCCCTGAGAAAGCTACAGCAACTATGTGATGCTATCATGTCAGCATGGACCAGAATCTTTAAGAAATGTCTCCAGCATCTTGCTGAATCCACGCCACATAGAATTCATGGACAGATTTTATCAAGCCTGCAGAAGTGATAAAGTGGCTGGCACTTTATCACTGGCCAATCAGCTCCTAACTGTCAAGTAGGCTGGGTTTGAAAAATGACAGGAGCATTTGGTTGGTGCGTTATCACTGAACACTTTATCACTTCACCAGGCTTAATAAATCTGCCCCTCAGACTGATGTGGTGGTAGAGGTGGTCCGTGTACCTAAAAGAGTGGCCGCTGAGTGTATACATTGCATAATAATTAATGTGTCATTTTGATGTATTTACACAAATTTTCCAAACATTTGTGATGGTTTATTTTGAGTTATTTAAGCATCACTGCTCTCAAACATTGCAGTCATGAAGAAGAATTAGCTGTTTCCTCACCAATTTGTATTGTATACTTATTTTGATAAAACTAAAACCATGCACACACAGGACTCAGCCCTGGTGATTTCGGCTGAGCCCCATGTGTATCAAGATGCAGTTAAGCCTTCAGTGAGATGGCTAACTCCGTCCTGCCATCCCCGGGAGCCGCAACCAAATATACAGTGTAGCAAGAATATTCTTGCCTGCACTGACTATTCGGCCAAGTGATAACGATGCTGCGGGGCTGCGCATCGCTATAGCCCGCTGTTTACACATGGGGCTATTCAGACCATCCAAATAAGCCACGGGTGTCAAACACAAGGCCCGCAGGCCAAATCCGGCCCGCCAGACCTCGTCATGTGGCCCACGTGATGTGGCCCACGTGAGGAGATAGCACGCAGGGGCAGTGTGTCTAAAACAGGAGTGCTGCGGGCCACGTCCACGTCCGCGGCCGCCTTACCTGTTCCTCCACTGTCGGCGGCCATGTTCCTGTAGGCACATATGTATGCGGCTTCAGAAACATGGCCGCCGGCCTCCACGGCTACATGGAGGAGGGCCCGGCCGCCTGTTCCTCTGATGCCCAGCAGTGACAGACACTGGGTGGCGACGTCATGACGATGACGCCACCCGCCCATGCGTCTGTAGAGAAGTAGGAGCAGGCAGGGAAGCTGGACCCGGAGTCGGGGACAGTGTGGCCGCAGCAAGCAGTGAAGAAAAGCTGGAAACCACAGCAGCTGCAGGACAGACAGAGAAACAGTAACTGAGGATGAGGATCACACTCACAATAAAAAAGTATATATATCTGCTGTTTCCTGAGGTGTCCCCGTGTATAATAATAATAATAATGCCATGACACCACAGGCTGCTCCTCCTGTATAATCATTTATGTGTCATGGCATTACTTTTATTATATTATACAGGGGGAGCAGTCTGTGGTGTCATGGCATTATTATTATTATTATACAGGGGGAGCAGCCTGTGGTGTCATGGCATTAATTTTATATTATACAGGGGGAGCAGCCTGTGGTGTCATGGCATTATAATTATACAGGGGGACCTACAGATACAACCGGCCCTTTGAGGGTGACCAAACTGCTGATGCGGACCCCGATGAATTTGAGTTTGACACCCCTGAAATAAGCTATTTGGACGATGTAGTCAAAATCGCTTAGAAGAATTGCCCCATGTGTACACCCCTTTACTCTGACAGAGAGGAAAACAGCCTATTTAACAACAACCTCAATAAAAACCATTGTGTATTCCAGTGCAGTGTCATGGGGATTATAGTTTGGAACTTTGCTAGGCACTTTCAGATCCTGTGTGAATCCACCCATTGAGTACAAGATTCAAAACAAGTTTTATTCTGGCCAAGAGCGAAATAGACATTTCCTGCACATACACAGGCTTTGAGAAAGCGGCATGATGAAACCATGCACATATATCCAGTTCACAGCTGACTAAACAGCGCTCTTCTCCTGAGTGATGAGATCAGGACTTTTGTTATTTTCAAAACTGTCTTTTTTCAGATAAATGCTTAATTTTACTCTTTGTACCTGAAATGTAAAAACCAATCCACAGAACAGGTTGCTCAAATAATACCACTTGACGCTTTATCACGCCCTAGTGGGCCTTCTTCACACTGTCAAAAGAGGCTTCACCCCCTTAACTTGTGAACGCCTTTATTGTGTGAAATATTGTTTGTCTTTGATGCAGGATGTGCTACATAGCTTACCGTACTTAGTTAGCCGATAAATGTTTTAGATGAAAAGGGTGTAGGATGTGTTGTGAATGGTGTAGGTGTGGGTGTTGTGGTGTAGCGTCAGGTGGGTGAGGGTTGGTGCAAGGTTGGGGTGGGTGAAGCATGGGTGCTGTAGTTGGGGGAGTGATGTTGGGGGTGGGGGTTTATGTGGCGTTGCGTTGGGGCGTCTGTGGTTGGCATGGGTTAGTGATGTGGTGTGGGCATGCTGGTGATGGAGTCCAGAGTGGCGTGGGGGAGGGGTGGTAGTGGTGTGGTAGTGATTTTTTAAAGGATAACGTGGCGCTGGTATGATTTGGGGTTCGCCTCTCTAAGTATTCAGAGATCTAACCCTCAGCTCTCTAGCTAAATTTAGACAATGTACAAGGTTATACTTAGATTCTTGGTGCTCCTTTAATGGACAAAATGGGGGTAAATCTTTAAGGAAATATACTCTCCTTCCTTTGGTATCAATGCTCCTTATCCCGATGGTATAGCTTGGTAGTGGTGTGTTTGCTAGTAGATTTGCTGTTGGTGGTGTAGGGGTGTGTGTGGTGGTGGCATGGGTGGGTCAGGTGCAAGGGTGCTGTGTGTGTAGTATTGTGTTTGGGGGTGATGTGGGTGTGTTAGTGGCAAGTGTGGGGATACTGGGGGTGGTGGTGTTATGGGTACAGGGGCAACCCATGTGGGTGCTGTGGGCTGGGCAAGTGCAGAGGTGCACAGGGTGTGTGACGCACAGTTGCAGTGGTGCTGTGTTTGGGGGTGGTGGTGGTGGGTGGTGGTGTATGTGGGTTAGGTGATATTAGTGATTACCTGCAGTAGGTTCCATGGCAAAATAGTGTCCCTAGGTGCACCTCTTATAACAGCTCTCTGGGGACGCAGTCAATGTGGACAGGGGGCAGTGTTGGTGTATGTGTCACGCATTGCCTCCCTTCCCTCCTCGACTGTAGTAGCAGCGCTGGTGAAGAGTAGCATGGCCGAGCGGCTCCGCCCACTACCAGCATCTGGGTGTGTGGGTGGAGAGTATCGTGTCCGTTCGGATCCTCCCACTCCCAGCATCTGGAATTGTGTGTGTGTGTGTGTGTGTGTGAGGTGTTGGCAATCGCCAGTTGTTTGAGTGTGCTGGGCTGGAAGGTAGCTCCGCGTGGCTACCCGGTGCACTGAAAACACAGCGGTGGAGGAGCAGGGTGTCCAGATGGCGTGGGTATGGTGGTGTGTCCACTACCTGGAGGCACGCCCCTGTTCGGTGAGAGGGCACGCCTCTCCTGTCACTGAACAGGGGCATGTCTCAGCAGTGACATCACAGGACCTTCAGGAGGCTACTTTGGGGGTATTAATGTTTTATACCCTGCTGTAGCTGGAATGTGTGGCCACATGTATATAGCCCTTGTGCTGTGCGCAAATGTATATACTATTGTGTGGTGGCCTGTTCACTCTATGACTGTGTGTGTGACACCGCCCAAAATTATATGCACAGTCACAGATTGATATAAGACACATTTCGGTACTTGTGTACTTTCACGGCGCCAGCATGGCACCATGCGTCTGTATCCCCTTGCGGGGCACGCTGCACGCGCCCACGCTGCGGGCTCGGTGGCTCGCCACGCTATCTAAAATCAACTCCATGCCAACATGGATAGTGGGGGTATGAACTATACATGTTGGCATGGAGTTTTCAGCCCCGCAGCTGGACACAGACGCCATGATGGTGTCGTGAAACTACACAAGTACCCACATTTCACTTTTTAGTGAAAAAGCACTTACTGTATATGCTTATACAAGTTTAAAAAATCTATGCCAGTGGTTCTCAGTCAACGAGACTGGATTATCACCTACATGGGTAAAGGTGCCTCCTTTCTTCCCCCATACTTACCAATATCACTGCATCCAGGGCTGGACTGGCCCACGGAGGAACTCCCAGTGGGCCACACTACCTGGGGACCCTACCTCTTTTTGGGGCTATGGTGCATTTTCTACAGTGCATTGCTATTATTAATCTAGTACATTATAATGCATGCACTAGCAGTATTTACCATTTATACACATTGATATTGCACTCTTTAATAGTTAGCCAAACGTCTGTGGCAGTCAGGCCACACCCCTCTAGAGATTAACCACACCCATTAACAAGGCCCCCCTTTCACTGCATTCCTCGTGGGCCCTTTATGTCCCAGTCCAATACTGTTCCTGCAGACCTTGGGGGGGATATTCTAACATCCGAGCCCCCTTACTGCCGGCTACCGCAAACATAATAATCGCATATGCTCTAACATATGCGATAATTATGGCAAAGGACAGCTCTTGCATTAAGAGCTGTCCTTTGCAGTGGGAGACAGCGGGTCCCACCGGGAACGCGCGGCTCCCCCTTCCCTCCCTTACCCGGCGCTGCTGCGCCGGGCTCTCCTCTTCCCTGCACCCGGAAGAGGATCATAGTGCAGGAAGGAGGAGGTCACAGGTCCGGGCAGCACAGGTCTGTGCTGCCCGGACACAGGTGAGGGGTGGTCAGTGCGGGGTGGCGGTGGGTCGCGTTAGAAGCTCATAGGCTTCTATGGGGCATCGCCATCCTGTCTACTTCACTAGGTAGTAGACGGGATTCAGAAGTTTCACTCTTGCACAGGTTTTGGGGGACTGCATAAAAAATATCTCAAAACTTTCTGGAAAGTTGCTATGTATCAAATTGAATAAATAAAAAATAATTTTAGACCAAATGAAGTAAATATTACCATACTTGCCTACTTTTGAAAACTAGTTTCAGGGAGATTATAGTTTGTAATAGAATTTTGCAAAGCGCCCCATTGAGGGGGCATGTTATGATCCTCCCAAAGGGCTTGTCTATTTCCATATATGGAGAGATTGTGAACGTGGCACCTAGAAGCGTGGGTGTGTACTGCTACATCTGAGAGGAATCTTGTAAAATGACTTATATCCAAATGTAGATGAGCCCCAAAGCAGTTAGTAAGAGCTACTATACTTGGTAAAGTGCTGGGATTCAATGTAAATGTATCTGTCTCTCATTCCTTTTTTATCCCAAAATGTAACCGTGTAATGTGGGCTAGGTGACATGAGGGAGATTGCTAGACTAATGAAGGAGATAGCTGCTATTTCAGGAAATCTCCTGCAGAATGCAGGAGGGTAGGCAGCTTATGATATTACTATATATTCCTTTCATAACTGAGGTGCTTAAAATGTATACATGCCTTGGTTTGGGGGAGATGGCGGTAAAAACGCAGGTGTGTCCCAACCCTGTTCATGCATGTTTCCGCCTATACTCCGTAACCCAGTAACGGTGACTCCAACGTCTCACTTCCTGCTTCATTTAGCCTACTGTAATGCAGGGTACACACCACGACGACCCGCTCACGATGCACATCGTGAGCGAGTCGTCAGTGTCTCGTCCGACCCGCTCACGGTGACGCGGGGGGGCACGACCCGCTCACGATGAGCACCATGAGTGGGTCCGATCCAATGGCGACCCGCACCCGGCAGTATGGTCGTTATTCAGATCCTACCTGCAGCAGGTAGGTTCTGAATAACGATCGACCGACCCGCGGGACCGCGCATCGGATCGGTATCGGTCCATACCAGGACATGTATCATCATGAATAAGGCCCAGAGTGTGTGGAGAGTCACGGCCATCCCTGTATCAGGTAAGGTTTAATAGACTGATAAATTGGCTGCTGTTTAGTAATTCTTGTCTTGACCTTTCACATCTGGTGACTGAACTGATTAATAGAATATATTGTGTGCTACAACATGTCATGTGTACTTATGGGGCGTGTCTCACATGGCTTGTGATTAGATTCCGATAAGGCCGATAAAAAAATATAAAAAAACTCCTTTGCATTACGAAGCACAGCTGCCCAGCACTCAGGGAATCTACATATGAGCCCTTTTGTCACTAATATGATTGGCCTAGTAATAAGTACTCCACAAGTATACACTGCTCATAAATATTTGTCTTAGGACCCAGCCAGTACAAATGATTTTTCTCTCTATAGACACATTGTACTGCTGGAGGAAGTAGCATTTGCTTCCAGCAGACTGAGCTCTGTCCCTCCTACACAGGAATGTGTGAGCGATCAGCAAATAACTGGGGAAATGTCATACTGCTCTCTTCATTCATTACAGCTACAGACACTTTAAGTGTGCCACTTAGTGCCAGAGTGCTGTGTTACTATAATGGCGTACTCATTAATACTGGAATGCAGTGTCCTAAGATCATTTAGAATCATATTAGTTTATAAATCGCTTGGAGTGCTTTATATGCATAACAAATAATTTTTTTTTACAATACGTGACCAAGTAAAAAAAAAAAATATATATATATATATATCTTATGTGAGAAAATGAGGACACTCACCGGGCTTCATACATGGATAAATATTTTTTCTTTTAATCCATCTTCAGCAGTTCACAAACATAAAGTGCAATGTGCATGACAGTGGGCCATGGGCCAACGTTTCGGTCTGCCCCCAGACCTTTGTCAAGGCCCCCACTATCTCCTCCTAAAGTGCACTGCTATCTGGGTCTCTATTGATGGACTGTGCCATGACTAAGGGCCCTGAGGAGGTCCGAAACGTTGGAATTATGCAGTCATTTTAAGGCATGGGTTCCCAATCTTTTTTGAATCACGGCACCCTAGAGTATCAGATTTTTTTCACGGCACCCCTATGCCAAAACAAAATTAATTAGATTGGGTTTATATACGATTCCTAGGGTCAGTTATGTGGTAAAGGGCAGGATTTGCTTCTGTTTGCACACATTTTATGATTGGCAGCCACCAGCACTGGTTTTGCTCATAAATAATTAACCATTAATAATTTGAGTTGGTCCTGGACCACCAACCCAGGGCACCCCTGCATGCGTCCCGAGGCACCCCAGGGAGCCACGGCACACAGTTTGGGAACCACTGTTTTAAGGAATAAAAAGCAACTTTGCATTGAAAAAGTCTGGTGAGTGCCTTGTTCTTGGACTCATACAAGCCGTTCTGGCATCTGCACGCAGCACCCCAGCAACAATTACAAGGATTTACTGTGAGTGCTCTGGAAAGAGACATATATATATATATATATATATATATATATATATAATTATTATTTTTTATTTTAGTTCCAGGGCGTGTTTTGTAAGAGCCTTTAATGGAATACTGTAGTATGTTCAGAGGAAAATATAAAAATAAGAAAATGTCCTTGGCACTTTCCACACACTCTCCTCCGTGCTGCAGTTAGCAAGGCACGTAACTGTTACTTTGGGTGTGATCCTTTTCGCTGTGAGAGACGTGTTCCTTTTTCCATCCTCTGTACAAGGTGTTCATTGACAGGAAAAATAAATGGCTTTTAAAGTGAAGGATTCTGGGTACAGATTATCACCAGAATGCAGATTTAGTCCTGATTATATGCACATCATATACTTGTTTCTACAGCCTGCAGGGCTCATAAATTATATTCAGGAAAAAAGGCTGCTTTAAAGCAGAGCCAATTCCTGAGAGATGGGTATGCTGCCTCGGAAATAGTGGTGATTTCAGCACTGAGGAAATCAAATCTTGTACTGTGTTTTTGGGAGATGCTCATATTGTGACAGGTTCCTGTCTGGTCTTGTTATTCTGTCTAATCATTTCAAAATTGCTTTGTGATGCTAGGAGGAATAATATTGAAATGGACAGGATATACACATATATTGAGGAATAAAATGTAGGGAAACAGATTATTTTGCTATACAATAGTAATGTAATACTGCCACCTGACAAAACACTACATATGGGTTTGTTCAGTGACATGATCTTTCCACATATTTAAGGGATAAGTGAAATTCAGTGATACAGATGTCCTCATTCACCTAACCTCTAGGCACTATGGGCCATATTCTAGTTCACTCTTTCTGACAAAATCCTTCTTAGAAGGGAAAAACCATGTGCACTGCAGGTGGGGCAGATGTAACTTGTGCAGAGAGAATTAGATTTGGGTGGAGTTTTACTTCAAAGTGATATTTATATTGCAGTGTAAAAATAAAGCAGCCAGTATTTACCCTGCACAGAAACAAAACAACTCACCCAAATCTAATTCTCTCTGCACATGTTACATCTGCCCCCCTGCCGTGCACATGGTTTTGTCCATTTAAGAAGGATTTAGTCAGAAAGAGTGAACTAGAATAAGGCCCAATGTGGCACAAGTTACCCACACTGAGTGGTATAAGTGGAAATTTGCATCTTATTCGTGCAAAAAATTTGCGGGGGGGGGGGGGGGGGGGGCAAAATGGGTAGTTACGCCACTGGTATGAGGATATATAACTTACTGATTTCTTAATCAGGGGTTTCATCATGGGGGGACAGTTTGGATTTCAAAGGCCAAGACTCAGTGGGAGCTTGGGTGGCAGCAGTGTGGATAAGGGCCAGGCTAGCAGTGCATTGGCATGCAGCCACAGATAGACTGGGATGGTGCAGTAATATGAATGTAGTGCTGCAGCTACTGATTGGCTGCTGGTTTGTGATCTCTGATTAGCTCAAGGTAGACACTAAATTTATATTACCTGCCTGCTGGTGTGCGGTATGCCCCAAGCCACAATGCTGCAACCTAGGTCCATTCTCATTGGTAAGCTGTGGAGGCTGCATGAGCTGGTGGCTGTGGAAATGAAGGGCAGGTACAAGGAGGTGGTGTAGGTATTTGTGTGTGTGTCTATAGGGCAGTTTGTAGTGACTATAGGGTAGTGTGGGTGGCAAAAGTGCAAGATTTTGAAAAAGCATGTCAGGAGAGTGTGATGGTGGCACCTAGAAAGGACACACACTGCTACATAAGAAAAGTGCATCAAAAAGGACTTACATCCAAATGTATATGAGCCCCAAAACATTTAGTAGAACCTACTGTACTTGCTGCAGAATAGACACTGATATGTGCCAGGGCTTGTTTATGTATTGTTTTTTGGGTCGGGATTGTTTTGTCTACAGCAAGTTGGTCGACATGGGTCTAGGTCGACATGGGTTTAGGTCAACAGGTCATTAGGTCGACAGTGTCTAGGTCGACAGTCAAAAGGTTGACATGGGGTTTTTCACTGTTTTTTTACCCTAATTTCGGCACAGTTGACATGGACGCAGTTTCAAGTGCACTGTATCCCCTGCTTCGCTTGCGGCACACTATTTTATTCTCCCACCACGTCCCTAGTGGATGGTAGGGCATGAAATACCACCTGTCGGCACATGTCGGCTCGAAAAACAGTGAAAAACCCCATGTCGACCTAGACCCTGTTGAACCATGTGGACCTAGATCCATGTCGACCTAATGCAGTAGACCAAATGACCGTATCCCTTTTTCTTTTACAGTCGTTCCATATAAGTGGTTATGAAAGCCTTCTCTAAATAAATTTGGCCACATGGATAACTGTACCTTATAACTTATGCAGGAATATGGCACTGATGGCTATATTTCAATGTATATATCTCCTGATTTATTTTCTTTTTCCCTCTTAAATGTAACAGCTGCATAATTTGTTTGGTGAAATCAGGGAGAATGCTAGACACTTCAGGGAGACAGGGAGATTACTGCTATTTCAGGGAGTCCCATGCAGGAGGGTAGGCAACTATTTTATTTATTTATTAACAGTTTCTTATATAGCGCAGCATATTCCGTTGCGCTTTACAAAGGAGACAGTGATACAACAAACAGGGTATTTACAGACAGTCAGAATGTAGGAGGGCCCTGCTCGCAAGCTTACAATCTATAGGGAAATAGGCATTGATACATAAGGATAGATACTGTATTCTTTATTGCATCGATTCCACCAGAACGCAAGGTTCTATGACTGGTTCTGGAATTTGATAAGCTTTCCTGAAGAGATGAGTTTTTAGGGAACGCTTATAGGTTTGGAGACTAGAGAAGAGTCTTATTGTGCTTGGGAGGGCATTCCACAGAGTGGGTGCAGCCCGAAGAAAGTTCTGCAGTCGGGAATGGGAGCGGGTAATGAGTGTGGATGAGAGACGCAGATCTTGGGAGGAGCGTAGAGGTCGTGTTGGATGATATTTTGAGATAAGAGAGGATATGTATGTTGGTGTAGTTTGGTTTATGGGTTTGTGTGTAAGTAAAAGAATTTTGTATTGAATACGGTAGAATACAGGTAACAAACGAAGTGACTGACAGAGAAGCTTTGCAGACGATGAACGTCTGGCTAGGAAGATTAGCCTCGCAGCTGCATTCATGATGGACTGTAGTGGTGATAGTCTGTATTGGGGAAGGCCAATAAGGAGACTATTGCAATAATCAATGTGTAAGATGATGAGAGCATGGATTAGAGTTTTTGCAGTGTCTTGTGTAAGGTAAGGGCGAATTTTAAATATGTTTTTTAGGTGCATGTGGCATGATTTTGAGACAGATTGAATGTGGGGTACAAAGTAAAGTTCTGAGTCAAGGATAACACTAGGCAACGAGCTTGAGAGGTAGGAGTGATTGTCATCTTCTCAACAGCGATAGAGATATCAGGTTGGTAACTACTATTTATTGGCGGAAATATAATTAATTCTGTTTTTGAGATATTAAGTTTGAGGTGGCGAGATGACATCCAGGATGAAACAGCAGAAAGGCATTCAGAGACAACTATGCTGTGTCATGGGGTTGCCCTGCCTGTTTTGTCAGTTCCGGTCTCCATAATTTCTGATCGCAGTCCTGTTCTTACTAATGCTCTCCGTGACATCCTGAAGGGCTATCATAACTAGGGAGGCCAATCCCGGGATCGGGATTGGCGGGATCCCGGGATTTAGGCCTAAAATCAGCGGGATTTGAATCCCGGGATTGAAGGTTTCAATCCCGGGATTCCGGATTAGTACCCCGTGTAAAATGCACAAAGCCGGGCAGCACTGAGCACTAGTATATGGCTCAGGTGCTGCCTGGCTAACTCTTCTCACCCCCCCCCCCCCCCGTGCGGCGCCGCTGTTAGGTAGGACAGTGATCTGCGCTGACAGACATGTCCGTGACCCCTGACATTACGTCATGCTGCGCAGCCTGGCCACCACTATGCCTGTCAGCGCAGATCACTGTTGCGAACGCAGACGCCCGGCCATTCTTATTTATTACTGCTATGTGAGGTGCATTATGAACGTGTCATGTCCAGCCCAGCGATCAAGTATACGCCACCCCGCTGTGCATCCTGTCCGCAGGAGACAGACTCCTGCCTGTCACAACCAAAGTAAGTGACTGCATTGTCACTTACAGGGGGATGGGGGGGATTGTTAGGGGGGTGGGGGGTTTATAGGCATTTGCAATGACATGTGCGGGGAGGGCAGTGTAGGGGCGGGGTCAATATTTTATTAGAGAGGCCAATCCCGGGGATCCCGGGAATCCTGGGATTGAGCATTTTTCAATCCCGATTCCCGGGATTGAAAAAATGCCCCAGGATTGGCATCCCTAATCACAACCCTATCTTCTGCTGCTCAATGCCACGATTCATGACAGCGGCAGGGGACATGGCTACAATGAGTCATGTCCTCAAACAGCAGATAGCCCACTTCACTTTTTGGAGTACTGTATGTGAGAGCTCCCTGAATTTTGGGAGTTTCCTCAACATTCACCGAGAGTAATCAACTATGGAGAAATGCGGTCTGGTCTCCTTCATTAATCTCTAATAAAATATGTGTCATAGATTTGGGAAGTAGATACTGAGAGAAGGATTCAGTTTAGCAAAACCTTGTTTCGCTGCAGGGTCCGGGAGATTTAAGATGCACAGACAGAGCTGGGAAGGGAGCGTGTCCTACTGTAGCTCACTTCCAAACTGCAGTTTAAAAATAAAGCTGCATCAGTATTTGGGTGCTCCATGCAGAGAGCAGGCAGCATTTTCCTGGCATGCAAAGACAATGTTTTTGTGCCTTTTGTATCACAACAAGATTTAACTATGTTTATAATTGCTTCCCTTTACCTGGATTTGCTTGTAGTTTACTGTGAGGCCCCATATTTTTTTTTTTCTGTGATTTCTAAAAGGAATCGACAAAACTTGTGCAGATTCCAGTAATTCTTCATTAGCTGACGGTGAGCATAGCATGCTGGGGCTTGCACTGCAACTGTAGACTTGAGAAATTCTGCAAGGCTATGTCCAGCAATAATAAATGTAATGTGATCTGATGCTCTGTGGTTATTCAAGACTTTAATTAGAGCTTATGGGGCCTAATACACAAATAACGATGTACAGGCCTTTTCTAAGCAATCTCACTAGTTTGCTTAGAAAATGCCCCATATCGCTATGTGCGTAGGGGCCATAGCGATATTGATGTGCGGAACTATCGTCCGACGATTTAATGTCCAGCATGCTGCATATTAATCAGTCAGGGCCAGTGTTCTCTGGTGACAGATTGCGCAGCACACAGTACTGACACATGGCTGTGTGCTGAGCAGTTTTGCTGAATTCTAAGGAAATCTAGTTTCACCCAAAACGCTCCGCACATGTCCCTATGTATAAGCCACTTAAGTGTTCTATAGAAGAGCTGCTTAATAGGTAAAACAAAAATATGAAAGGAACTCTTTATACAATTGGTATAATACTTTATTCACATTAAATAAATACGACATACAGTACAACACAAAGTATCAGTATTATTATTATCATTTACAGGTTGAGTATCCCTTATCCAAAATGCTTGGGACTACCAGAATTTTGGATAACGGATTATTCTGTGTTTCAGAATATTTTAATATTTCAATGATGTATTTTGAAGTATCTTGCATGTATGCTGTATAAACACATCAACCACATGAAATGCACACAAATATATTTTATTTGTTAAAAAAACAAGGTTTCAAAACATGAAATAAAATTTGTGTACTATCTCAAGCACTGAATTTCAGTGACGTGCGGTGAAATCCGTGGCTAGTGAGGCACTGGTTTGTAATCAGTGGTGCAAGTAGTAATTTTTTCTTACATGGTACCAAAAATGGTCGTGGTCAAGTGTGATGAGGGGGTGTGGTCACACGCAACAGAGGGAGTGGCAACATAACAACAGAGACATGGTCACATTATTCCACACACCATAATGCCCCTTAAACATTATGACACATAACATAATACCCATGACACATTGTGCCACAGATGGTAATGCCCGTTACATATAATACCATACTATGTAATGCCCATTACATATCACACCACACACTGTAATGCCCATTGCATATTATACAATGCAACATAATGCGCCACGGGAGCGCGAACGTCTATAGTTTCACCAGCCCCTGCAGAGATGGAGCACACTCATCTGTAGATGTAGGCCATTTAATTTGTCTGAAAAGTAAAGCCAAGTGAGATATAATAATGTATATCTTCTTATATTCTTTTTAATTAAAGGTAGATTAATGTCCAATACATGTAAAATATTGTAAGCACAATTTGTTAATGAATCCTTCAGCTTTTTATATGTTTGTATATGGAATGTGATCTTAACACTTTGGAAACCAGTGCATTGCTCTTCAGTGGAGGAAGGTGCTGACTTTGCTGCTTCTGGCTTACTGCTGATCCTCAGCATACATTTTATCATGCTCATGGAAAGCAAATATCATTGGGAGGTACTCTTTACCTAGAACGGCGCCCGCGATTGGCATCGCGGGCGTCGGGGGTAAAAAATCGAGGGCATCGCGGGCATTGTATGCACATAAAAAACGGGTGCGACGCGATGCCCGCAATTTTCCCATAGGGATCAATGTTAAAAGTCAGATTGGACGCGATTTTAGTGTTAAATGCCTCAATGGCCGCGATTTTTACATAGGAAACCATGTTAAATGGGCCACAGAGCCCTAATAGTCCCCCTGAAGTCTTAAATGGCCCCCACAATTTTAAACGCCACCCCACGATCAACGTGAACCCGAAACGTGGCGAGCGCAGCGAGCCTGCGAGGGGCGGCGGTACGCGTCCTCCGACCTTTTCATACCCCCACTATCCACGTCGGCGTGGAGTTGAGAATAGAATATGTGGCGAGCGCAGCGAGCCACCAAGCCCGAAGCGTGGCGAGCCCCGCGAGGGGACGCGGATACCTTCACAGGTAAACGCGTCCCTTCGCGGGCTTCACAGGTATCCGCGTCCCCTCGCGGGGCTCGCCACGCTTCGGGCTCGGTGGCTCGCTGCGCTCGCCACACTATTCTATTCTCAACTCCACGCCGACGTGGATAGTGGGGGTATGAAAAGGTCGGAGGACGCGTACCGCCGCCCCTCGCGGGCTCGCTGCGCTCGCCACGCTTCGGGTTCACGTTGATCGTGGGGTGGCGTTAACAATTGTGGGGGCCATTTCAGACTTTAGGGTGACTATTTGGGCTCTGTGGCCCATTTAACATGGTTTCCTATGGAGAAATCGCGGGCATTGAGGCATTGAACACTAAAATCGCGTCCAATCTGACTTTTAACATTGATCCCTATGGGAAATCGCGGGCATCGCATCGCACCCGTTTTTTAGTGCATACGATGGTCGCAATGGGCGCCGTTCTAGGTAAAGAGTACCCATTGGGATGTTAAACAATGCATCTTCAGGTGCAATCGGCATTGGTAGGAATGCATGAAGAGCCTGATTCAGAACTGTTAGCTAGGCTGCATATGTTCACAGCCTAGCGAACAGGTAAACACTACCTGGACGATCCACCCCCTGTGTACCATCGATGATTTCTTCAGCCTTCGCTCTGATAAGTAAGTCATTACTCACTTTTCAGATGGCTGCTGCCTACAGAATTCGGGGCGGACGCTGATCATGTGACGACAACTGCCTGCCCCAAGCAGTCATCACCATACCTGCATTAGCAGAGGAACGCCCAGCGTTTTGATGGGGACTGCTGCAGCCCCCTTCCCTCCCCCATTCTGCCCCTCCTGGAGCAACCGGCTCAGCAAAACTTCCGGTGTTTGCGCATAATGGAATCGAATGGACGGATAAGAATCAGCCCCTAAATCAGTATATTAGTATGTTGTCTGAAATGTCCAAACTTTTTTTCATAATGCCGGATTGAGGGAACCACAAAATATTTCTCACATTTATTTGACCTTTGAGCAATTAGAAAATAGTTCTTTGCTGAGTAAATAACACTG
This sequence comes from Crinia signifera, assembly GCF_055691185.1. Taxonomy (NCBI): domain Eukaryota; kingdom Metazoa; phylum Chordata; class Amphibia; order Anura; family Myobatrachidae; genus Crinia; species Crinia signifera. Next base: position 107,083,789 of record NC_139221.1, on the reverse strand, counting down.
TAGATAATCACAATTTCTTGAAATAAACCTATTTAAATGATTTTAGATTTTAAATGTTCTTACTGCAATGAGATGCATAATAATGTAAAATGTGACACAGTAGTCCTCATATGTCCTAAATGCAAGTAATGCTTTTTGTGTATGACATCGCTGTTAGCAGATGACTTCTATACTTGTTTGCCGTTCACTGTAAAATTAGGAATTGCACGGTTGTCACAAATTAACAGCCATGAACAACCCTGCAGCTATGCTCTGACATAAAGGAACATATATCCTTATGAAAGTTAAGTTGTTTCACTCAAAAACATTTTCAACATTGTACTTCTTGTTTATATATTTTGCGCTGCTATGTCCCTTTAAGCTGACAGTGTATATATAACATACTTCCTCTGTGCGGTTATCTCTCCTCTCCCAAGTGCTTGCTGTTTTTATTGTATTTGTGAATATGTGATAAGGAATCCAGTGTTTAAAAGTCTCAATCTCTGGATCACCAATGCTATAAGGGAGGAAACTTTTTTTAACCACCACATTGTCCCGTATTCAATGCAGGTGACGGCGAGGATTCCCCCAAACCGCAAGGCTCGCAGCTAATGCAGGGAGCCCTCTGCATTTAGCCACAAGCCTCGCTGTTTTAGTGGCCGCAAACGCCGTCTCCTCGGCGCTGCAAAAAAACAGCGCCATGGAATTAATGTGTTCAGGGGGTCAGGTGAATACTGACCGTGCGAGCTGTGACAGTGAGCAAACACCCCCCCCCCCCCAAATATACCCCAATCTGTATGTACTGTGTTTTATTTAAAAAACATACACTTATATAAATTGGGCAGTATTCAATGAGAAAAATTCTCCGTGTTTTATGGAGAATTTGTGCTTTGTTCGCCTTGGACGGAGCATTTTGCTCTCCAAAAGCGAGCAACCCTATTCAAGTTGAAATATTCTCCGTCTTTCTAAGTGATTTTCTCCTTGTCTCTCCGTGTAGCAATTCTCCATCTTTTGATGGGGAGCTGGAATGTGAACTTTTAAACTAAAAGGTTTTTTTTTTTAATTTTGGTGTAAAAAAATCAGGTTTTTTTTTCTGTGAAGGGGCATGTTATTTTTATTCATGTGCTTATAGCACATGAATATATATTTAATTTAAAAAAAAATATTTTTTTTAATTTTTTTTTTTTTTTACACAGTGCAGCCAGCAGGGGGCCGGAGCGCTCGAGCCGCTCATTAGATATTCATATATTCACTGCACCCGATCGTTAATATGCACGATCGGGTGCCGTGAATACTGGGTCCCCCGCTGGCTATAGGGGGGGGGGGGCAGCCTGTGCTGCCTGGGTCCCGGGGAGCCCCCCTACCCTCCACATTCCTCTGGAGCAGCCAGGGAGACTTTAATCTCTCTGGCTGCTTCCGTCCCCCGGTTTCCTGAAAGCTCCCTGCCGCGGACACTCGTCCGCTGCAGGGGTTAAGACTCACCGCGAGTGGCGGCGAGTCTTAAATACATTGAATAGTGGGAGCAGGAGGCTCCGGAACAGGGAGAATCTCCGCTAAAACACGGAGAGTGCATGGAGAGCGAAATAAAATGCTCTCCATGCACGGAGAACTTTCTCATTGAATACTGCCCATTGTGTTTTACATTTGGGAAGAAATTAGTAAAGAAACAATGATCGATAATATCAGACCTGCAAAGATGTAAGCTAGCCATACATGCAAGCTTACAATCTATAGGGATATAGGAATATGAAACTGTTTATGGGTATAATGTGGGGTACACACCAGGACGACCCGCTCCCGATGCACATCGTGAGCGAGTCGTCAGTGTTTCTTCCGAGCGTGGGGGCACGACCCGCTCACGATGTGCACCGTGAGTGGGTCCGATCCGATGGTGACCCGCACCCAGGAGTATGGTCGTTCTTCAGATCCTACATGCAGCAGGTAGGATCTGAAGAACGACTAACCCGCGGGACCACGCATCGGATCGGTATTAGTCCACACCAGGACCAGCATCAGTGCTACATGTTCCAAAGTGATCCAGACAGATTGTAGAGGTTCTCGTACGCTCCTGCAACACCATAATGTTGGCCTGGGGTCAACAGCTTATTTGAGTGTAGGAATAGACCATGTGTAAAGTTGGGGGCCAGATGCACTAAGCTTCAAAAAGTGATCAAATGGAAAGTTATAGGAGCTGATTGGCTGGTGATTTAATACTCTTCATTTGATCACTTTTTCAAGCTTAGTGCATCTGGCTCTGTATGTGAATTATGTAGAGGTAAGTTAACTGGATGGAATGGTTTATGGAGGCTTTGTGAGTGGGTATATCCTTGCCTGAAGAGATGAATTTTCAGGGATCGCTATGAGGTTTGGAGACAAAAAGAAAGTGTTTTTGTGTGGTAGTGTAGAGAAGGCTACAGTACCAGAGAGTTAGGTTCAGGCTTGCGGGAGGGTTAGGCACTAATGAAAGGGTTCGGATTTGGGTCGGTACTTCCTGAACCCCTTAGTTACAGTTGACATCACGACAATGTCACCTTCGGACCCTGTAAAGGGTCAGAATCAGGGAATAAAGGTTGTCTAATATGTTGGATTTTTCCTATATCCCAACGCTGGTGTCTGCAGAACAGGCTAGATGTATAAAACCCTTAAGTATGATGTCTCCTGCCTCAATAGCAAGGCAGTTAACCTTGTTCTACTAAAATACAAACATTTATACATGTTTATACTGAACAAAACGAAATTATTACAAACCCACACATTTGGGTAAGAATTTGCACAGTTTTAAGTGTAGGTTACAGAGACATTAACCTGTTTTAGTGTATTTATTATAACTCCTTAAGTCCATGTATATACAGAGCTAAATTACCTCACATTCATGTTTGAAACCCATAAAAGAACCAAATAACTAATGGCTTAGCAGATTAATATTAAACAGCCAAATTATTTTTATCTCAGATAATAAGCCTGGAACACAATCGGCACACTTCAGATAATACAGTACATTTGCCTAATTAAGATGATTATACTAAGCCCAACCTGAGGTGAAACCAAGTTCAGAGGGCTTCTCCATTGCGCACCTAAAGCGCAGCTGCTGGTGAAAAGGGATGTGACTACGTGGTTAATGGGCACCGCTTAGCAGCCCAGACCTCTGCTTTTGTCAATCTATAGGGATATAGGAATATGAAACTGTTTATGGGTATAAGTGCCATTTTTTGTGGACGCACTCATCCCTCACAAAAAAGGAATATAATTAAAAGTGTAAAGCTTTATTGGGGTAATTTATTAAAATATATCCTTGAGTTTGTCTCATTTGTCTTATATTAAAATTAGTAGGTAATGGGTATTTTGGACCCTATGCTTAAATTTTATTGTTCGGAAAGTGCCCTTATGTTAGGGCTAATCAAGCGAAATATAATATAAAAACAATAATACAATAGTCAGAAAGAAGAAATGAAGTATGGAAATATTAAAGATTAAAATCCATCCCTGTATGTGTGTTGTTGTTGATCTGGTGTCCCTGTTCAAGGGTTGTCACACTAGGGTGTTATATGTTGCTGTTTAGGTCAATTTTATGCTTAACTTGTACTGTATTGGGTGATATAGACTGCCACCACTTAACAGTAAAATGTCATTGAATTTGTTAATAAATCCTACTTGCACACATATATTGTAGTGCTAGTATTGTATTGTAGAGCAGATGTTTATTGTCTCAAAATTATTTTTGCATGGGTAAGTATAGTGCTTCTAAACAGACTGTTATTGCTAGTGTCTGTAATCATCAGAAAGAGCAACTGTTGCCGTACATTTATATAAATGTATCCGAGTGCCTGCTGGAGTAAATAATGTAGCAGTTTATAACTTCAGATGTATCCCTGGAGGTCAGCCTTATGGGCCCTACACACGGGTTGACATTCAGGCGTTTTCTGACCGATTTTACTAAATTGCTCAGAAAATGCCTGAAAACGCATAGAAATCGCTGTGTGTGTGTGTGTGTGTAGACCACACAGCGATTTAAATATATGGCCCCGCTGATCTGAATCCACCGGTGATTAATAACTTGCACGCAGGTTATTAATCGGTCGGGGCAGCGCTGTGTTCTGAGAGAGACCAAGCATTCTGAGTGAAGTAGCTTCACTCAGATTGCTAGTTGGCCCCTGTGTAAGGCCCATTAGTGCCGACTACTATACTGTGGTGGGTGCTGCATGTAAAGTTACAGAGCAGCTTCTGACTCCTGTCAATGAGTAGGAGTGAGCACTGTGGTGTCACCCCTTGGCTGAATACACCCAGGTGCGACCTACACCCCTATTAGTGAGGCTAATGACCCTAACCTATCTTGCCTACCACAAACTCTTGAGATAGGTAATATATTTCTGAATAAATAATTTCCACACAAGATAGGGATCATTAAAAGTTATGATTTACTTATAAATTCCCTAGACTTTTGTAACCTCTACTAAATGACTCCTTTTTGCTTTCATGATGGTAGGGGAGGTAGGGGAGAACAGGTAAGGAGACTACTGTAATAATATGTAAGATAATGAGTGCAAAAACTTTAATTCATGCAATCTGTTCATTTGTGATATGTTCATATTCCGGACATCTATCTGCAATGAATTTTACATGATTTGGATACTGAGTGAATGTGGGATGCAAAGGACAGCTCAGAGTCAAGAAAACACATAGACAGCAGGCTTGAAAGGTATATTTTATTGTCATCCTGTCGATGAAACAAGGTTAACTTTGTTTAAAAGATTGAGTTTGAGATGGTGAGATGACATCCAAGATGAAATGGCAGAAAGAAATCATTAATAAGGTGAGACATTTTGAGAAGATTGCTCTATTTGGGTATCATCTGCATGTATACAGATAACTCTTAAATCAAAAAATCTGATTAGTTTTCTAAATGACGTGATCTACATAGAGAAAAGCTGAGGACCTTGGACTGATTCTTGTAGTATTCCACCTGATCAAAGAAGTGGAGATTAGTTAGAACCAGAAAGCAGGCACTGAAATAGTGATTTCATTAACAAGATGAGAGCCAGAATAGGATTGTTTTATATACTTAGGTTTTCAGCATTTATATGGGATGAGAGGGGTCAAATCCTGTAGAATTGGAAGGGAGGGATGACTGTGATCACCTTAGTACAGTCCATGGGCGGATTGGAAATGTTAACATTTCCAAAAAGTGTCCCCCTTACAACCTGCCACATTCTGCCCCCTAACACAACCACATCACGCTTCGGCCCACCCAAAATCTTAACAATGGGGCTGCAAAGCTGTCTCTGGAGTGCTTGGAATAAAAGCCAGACTGACGTTGGTCCAATACATTATGGCCCTTATTCTAGTTGATTCGGACGGATGCGTATTTCGGACAGGAACAGAGTGTTCTTAGCCCCGCCTATCGTACGGATCGCTCACACCGTCCGAATGCAGTAAAATGCCGACTGAACGGACCGCGAGAGGATGTTTCATGTGAACACCTCCTCCATCTGTGGGAACATCCCCCATCCTCCGATGGTCACCGACCATCGAATGATGGACCGAGCGGTCAGGCAGCACCGAGTGCTCCAGAGCACCAGACATTTTTCTGTATGAAAGCAGGGATATGGGCGGGCAGCTGACATCCGGCTATGTCAGATGTCCGCCCCCCACATGTGCGTCACGGGCGCATTACAATAAATACGCTCAGAGTTTTCATGGGAATGCCCATTAAACGCGGGGCGTACGCATATGGTAATGAGCCCAAACAGCCCTTCACTCCCTTCTCCACCCCCTGCTCGGATGGTTCCGACCGATCAATTTCTGCACGGAATTCACGCCATGTTCGGACGTGCGAGGCGTTCGCACATGCGCAGAAACGCCTCTGCACATTCGCAAACACCAAACATCGGCCGTCCAACTGAACACGCAGCCGCCCGACTCAATCAGAATAAGGGACAATGTTTGGACAGGAAGGTTGGGAGATGGCAAAGTGACTTAAGAGAGGGTTTGGGTCTGAATTGTCTTAAAGGCCAATAAACAAAGTGAAAGTAATACCACCCTACAACATGTAGAGTCATTGCTTACTGATAACAAGCAAAGTCATAATCAGGTGAAGGCAGCCTTTGGCACTCCAGCTGCTGTGGAACTACACATCCTAGCTTACCTTGCCATAGTTTTGTTTTTAGGGGCACGTGAAAACTGACAGGACATTCTGTGTTCCACAGCAGCTGGAATTTATATTTATTTCGAATTTGTATACCTTTTTTTTTAATCTGTAGAAATTACAGTTTTCCACTATTGTTTCAAAGAACATTTATCCTACTACATTTTTTTTTCGGTACTTGTGTAGAATCACGGCTCCACGATGTCCATCGCATAGCAAAAATTTTTTTTAACAGAAATGCATTGAATTTAGTATCAAACATGTTCAAAGGCCCCCAAATGGCATTTTTGAGGCTGTACCACCCCGACTATCAACGCGAACCCGAAGCGTGGCGAGCGCAGCGGCACGCGTCCTATGACCTTTTCATACCCCCTCTATCCACGTCGGCGTGGAGTTGAGAATAGAAAGCGTGGCGAGCATAGCGAGCCGACACTGATACCTTGCGGGCTTCACAGGTGTCCGCGTCCCCTCGCTGCGCTCACCACGCTTCGGGCTCGCTGCGCTCGCCACACTTTCTATTCTCAACTCCACGCCGACGTGGCTAGTGGGGGTATGAAAAGGTCGTAGGACGCGTACCGCCGCCCCTCGCGGGCTCGCTGCGCTCGCCAAGCTTCGGGTTCGCGTTGATAGTGGGGGTGGTACAGCCTGAAAAATTACATTTGGGGGCCATTGAACATGTTTGATACTAATTTCAATGCATTTGGATGCATTTCTGTTAAAAATCGCATGCGATCGCATGGCATACGATGCGATCGCATGCGATTTAAAAATAAATTGCTTAAAACTGCAAAAATCGCATCCCATCGCATGCCACTACATATGGCATGCGATGGCATGCGATGGGAGCCGTGAAAGTACACAAGTACCTTTTTTTCTAGTGCTGTTGGGAGCAGTGAAGGGCTTGGTTGCTGAGGGTGTTTCCAAAGCATGGAGAAGTGGCTGTGCCCCACACCAACAGGAGAACTTGTGATCATAGCGAGATCTTGCGCATGCCCACTAGAGCCGGCTGCAGCGAGACACAGCACTTTAGCACTAGACAGGGTGTTCTTGCAGAGATCGCAGGAGGAGTGATGGGGGTGTTCATTCCCACAATATTACAGCTTACAGATGTTCATACGGCTATCCAGTGTTTCTTCCTGCTTCACCGTGGTAATGTGGCAAAGTAAGAACTGCTTTAGTGGCACAAAAAGTAAAAAAAAGAGGAGCCACATTAATTGCCAGTAAGTCCCGGATGGCAATGTTTGTGGTGACATTTAAATTTGGACTGTGCTGATGCCCACCTCTACAATTGCCACAAGAAAGGAAGGCCAGGAACAGAGCAAATTGCACTTAATAGAATAAAATAGAATCCACTTTATTGGCCATATATGCTTGCGCACACTAGGATTTTTTCGTGGATTACAATGCAGCATCAAACGGGTGGGGGGGGGGGGAAACGGACATTACATGCATTTCATTTCTAGCTACGACTATGGTGGATAGGTCGCCAAATAGGGTCACGTTGTTTGGCTGTTGATATTAGGATTGCATTCACTTTGATTGGATTGTTCAGGTGATGGAAGGCTAACGGAAAGAAGCTTCTTGTGGATCTGGACGTTTTAGCGGGGACAGACCTGAACCGTCTTCCGGATGGTAGGATGTTGAACAGGTTGTGACCGGGATGCAGCTTGTCCTTCGCAATATTCTCAGCGCGTTTTCTTACCCTGGATGAGAACAGATCCCTTATCGGGGGGAGGTTGGTCCCTATGATCCTTTCCGCAGTCTTCACTACCTTCTGCAGTTTTTGTTTGTCATTCTCGCTTGCGGCACAGTACCAGATTGTGATTGAGGAACATAAGACAGACTCCACGATGGCGGTGTAGAATACGCACAGCAGCTCCTGTGGGATGTTGAATTTCCTGAGTTGCCTCAGGAAGAACAGGCACTGTTGGGCCTTTTTGATATTTGTGGTTATGTTTAATCCACATCTTAGGTCACTGGACATGGTTGTTCCTAGGAATTTGAAGGATTCAACCCGCGACCATTATCTCTTGGAAGAGAAACTTAAATGCTACTTCGGTTATAGCCAGGTACATACTCATGCTAAGGAAAATATTCTGCAAGCACAGCATTTTGCATAGTTATGACCTTTGAGTTAGAAATCTCCTACTATTGTTGTTCACGTTATTTATCCTGTTCAGGCTAGCCGGATAATTTAGCTTTTAAGATGCTGAACAAACAGGAATAGTTTTGTTCCTCTTGAAATAATATCGTGTTACTTTGAGAGTTGTCTTTTGTATGAAAATAATATAGAATTGTTTGCTGAGCTTGTACATGCATGGGGGGAGGGGTAGAAGGTCTACTTCAAGGCAGTGAGACCCTAATGACCGTTAGAAGCTGATAGGCTGGTACTTAAACTCTCTCCAAAGTTTGATAAATCTCCCCTTTATGTTTCTGTGAAGTTGCAATATAAACAGGAATACCGGTAATTTGTAATGGAACATTTTGTTTTAGATTTAAGAAATGCACTCAAACATTTTCAGTATAAAACCCCCTCATACACTACAGCGACTTCTCCCCTGGAGCCACCCCGGAGGCTTATCGGGCAGCAGGATCACATGCAATATATTGCATGCAGTCCCTTTGCATGTTATACAGGTTGAGTATCCCTTCTCCAAATACCCGTTATCCAAATTATTCTGAAAACCATAGTCTCCAAAATGTATTTTTTTGTTGTTGTTGCTAAAAACTTACTGGGTACTCTGTAACTGGCACTACTAGGGAGGTCATATGTAACTAGCACTACTAGGGAAATCATATATAACTGGCACTAAATATATGCAAGAAAATGATTGCTTGGCATTAAAATTTCATGCAAAAATAAAATATATTTGTGTGTATTTCATGCGTTTGATGTGCTTACACAACATAAATGTAACATACCTCATTAATATATAAAAATATGCCAAAATATGGAATAATCTGTTATCCAAAATGATTCTGGTCCTGAGCATTTTGGTAAAGGGATACTCAAACTGTATATCACATGCAATCCCATTCCCGGAGTCGGAGTTCGGACGTGCAAGTCGGCCCAATCTCCACTTCTGATCTGATGCACTTGGACCAAGCATCTGTTTGGATCAGTTGTGAAACACCTGCAATTTGGCCACTTTTTACACGATTTCTCATCCCGATCTGTTGGAATCTGGTGAAAAGTGACCAAATCAGACAAGTGTTAACTCACCAAACCTGATGAGGGGCTTGCTCAAGTGAAATTCAGCAACAGCTAAAGCACAGAGAGGATATATTTAGATGATCTCTCCGAGGATGGGTCTGTGTTCTTCACTGGTTCCTGATGGCCTCCTGACAGTCAGGATTCCTTCAGTCAGTAGAACGACGTCGGAATCCCAATTATTGAAAGCTCGACAGTCGGAATCCTGACTTACAGGGGGCTATTCTACCTTGTGGGGGTGCACAACCATCCGAGCAGTGCTCGCCCCCCCTTTTGGAGTCCCAGCAGTCGGGATTCAAAGTCTAATGACCATTAGAATCCCGCCTGCCAGCAGCACATACCACACCCATTCCTCACATTATTAGGCCCCACCTCTGATTCAGCATAATGCCACAACCTGTGAGTGTGTGGGGGTGGCACAATGATCAAATTATGCAATTCTCATAGAATTAAGTCATGTTGCCGCGCCCCTACAAACTAGTAGAATGTTTCCCATCCTGCCCACTTCACCAGAAAATGGGCGACATACAGAATTTCCACCCACTCTGGGGTCTCTTGGACCTTTCAGGAAAGTAGGTAATTATGACCCATACTAGAGCACCAAAGGCTGTTTATATGACAACTCTTCTGTCAGTATAGAGAGAATCTATATAGCCATTATTTGCTTCTTTTTAATTTTGTTATGTTTTTCTTTATCCATTCGACATGAGGACGTATACAGAGACTATTGTTGCTCATGAATTCAGATATGGGGCTTGTTAAACATGTTTTATTACTTTGTAGAAGTCATTACAACACCATATACTCACTGGCGTTAAAAGGATGCATTTTACTAGCATTTTAATTGCTAATTTTCTTTACTAAAGCAAACGGTGTAACATTTGCACTTATATATTCCTTTTTATTTGTGTCTTCCCCACAAAAAAAAAACCTCTTCCTTTCACCTCAATTTATAGGAAATATAATGTACAATATATGGTGCAGAGCTGTAACTAGGGGTGTGCAAGTGTTGCATTTACCTGGCTTGACACTCTGCAGCCAAGGGATGCTCCAGGCAAGCAGCCTGCAGACATTCCTGGTAGTGTTCTGCTTTCTAGAGCTGGTGGCCGTACCCCCTGGGCAAGGCATCATGATGTCACTCTGTTAGGGGTGGGGCCAGCACAAGGTAGCATAGAAACAATAACATACAGCACTTTACAAGCTGAAAGAACCGCCTGACATAATACCTTTTTGCACTTTAACATGGCCAAATGCCGCGTTCCTCCCGTCTCTATATACTGCCGTACATAAATTCATCCAGCGGTTTTCGAGATTAGCGCTTTCAGACAGACAGGAGCGCTTCGGGGACTTTCTTTTATATTATGTAAGGATTTGTTTATGTGTATTTCACAAATTAAAACATATAACCCACTTTTATTACCACTTGTATTTAGCCGCAACCATGCAATTGCAAGGCCGCCATTTATTTTCTTGTGAAAGTAGTTCTCATCGTCAGCAGCATTTGCACAAGCTCTAGTCTTGGTGCAGGGGATAAAATTAAATCAACTTGATCTCTCACCTGTGATGGGTTGGGATCGTTTTGTCTACAACATGTTGGTTGACAAGCATAAGGTCGACATGGGTGTAGGTCGATAGTCAAAAGGTCGACATAAGGTTTTTCACTTTTTTTTCACCTGAATGTCGACATAGACACAGTTTGAGGTGCACTACATCCCCTCTCATCACTCGCGATGCTTCGGACACACTATTTTATTCTCCCACCATGCTCTAGTGGATGGCAGGGCATGAAATACCACCTGTTGGCTCAAAAAACCCCATGTCGACCTTTTGACTGTCAAACTTTTGACTGTCGACCTAGACCCACGTCGACCTAGACCCACGTCGACCTAGACCCACGTCGACCTAGACCCACGTTGACCTAGACCCATGTCGACCTAGACCCACGTTGACCTAACGGTGTCGACCCAATACTTGTCGACCAACATGCTGTAGACCAAATAACCGTATCCCCCTGTGATTATGCCACAACTCCATCAACAGGCTCAAGAACCCTTCCTACACGTGATCACTCCATTGCTGACCAGTAACTCACTCAGCTGCAAATGAAATTGTGTTAACTGCAGTAAGCCCTGAATGTCCAGCAGCCTATCCAAAGAGAATAGATACTGAGCATATAGTATTTTTGCGTAAAACGTGGATCGGCGAGTAATTCACTGTTTAACGTGTTTTCTGACCATTCCAATTTTTCTGACAGTCAAAATATCAGCAATTGGATTGAAATGTTAATTTGACTGAAAACCCAGTTTTAGGGTGCCTTAAAGATGGTGTTTGGGAACCACTGATGAGAACTGTAATAAGAGCTATGTTGTACTCTGGCTTAAACATATATGAAAACTGAATCCGTCCATACTTGCCTACACTCCCAGAATGGTCAGGAGGCTCCAAAAACTCTGTTCCAATACATGGCCCCTCCCGGAAAGGTGGGAAAGCCTCCCATATGCCCCATGACCTCCTACATCTCCTCTGCTCCGCCATTTAAATACCATAAAATGTGTCTTATTGGGGAGGGGGCAGTGCAAAAATGGTGCAAACTATCCAATCATTTTAACCCCACCCCCTCTGCATAGACACGTGAATCGCAGTATTGGCTGTACTGGGGGTGGGGCTTCATGATCTCAAGATCAGTCCCCGCCCTCTGTAAGGCAGCTGACAGTCTCCTTTCCAGGCTTCTCCCAGTGAGGAGACAGAAAAAGTACCGGTAGGTATGTATGAATCAGTCAGTCCCTTCTCTTAAATAAAAATACAGATTAATAGCAATTAATTATAAAAAGTGGATATACTCATATGTTTAACCACACAAACTGAAGCATTGGCACAAAACCCTACCTTCCTCTATATTGCCAGGCAAAAACAAAACCGTATATATTTTAGTATTCTGCTTTTACTTACAAAGATCTCTCTAGACACCAATTAGTATTGTTGTTACCAGGCTGGTTTTTCTAAGGACAAGAGATTGAAACAAAAGCCTGACTGCATGAATAAGTAATGCCAGTTTACAATGGAGAGTTTAAAATGCAGGCTCACACATTGGTATGTGACGAGGGATTTTGTGATCTGAAACATACGCTATATTATTATATAGCTTTACAGGCCAGCAAGGTCCATAAAATAAAGGAACATGACTGCATGTTTTCTTCAAGGAAATCTCATGAGCACATTAGTAAGAAATACAGATATTCTATATGACAACTGTCACTTATGTCAGTGGCTTTTTCGTTATATGAGATTTAAGGTGCATACGCACTACGCAATGTTGTTAACGATATTGTCAGGACTCCTGGGCTAACAACATAGTGCATACACACTGAGCGATATAATTATTGAGATCATTCACTGATGTCATCGGGTCCCTGCTCTGTACGTTCAGTTGGTGATATAATCCGATTGGGCTGCGTTGTGCTACCAGAGCGTGGACATGGACCCATAAAGGAACATGTGTATGACTTATAGTGTACAGCTTGGCTTGTCTTTTATATGATCCATTCATGCCTTGGTTACTGATCAAATCCTAATTATTTCCTCTCCGCTGCACTGCACATTACCGGTGTTCAAGTGCAACTGGGCAAGCTTTTTCTGTTGAGGTGGGAGAATGTTTGTTTGTTTATTTATTAACTGTTTCTTATACAGAGCAGCGAGTTCCATTGCGCTTTACAATTGGAAATAGGGATAAAACACACTGGGTAGTTACAGACAGTCAGAATGGGAGGAGGGCCCTGCTCGCAAGCTTACAATCTATAAGGAAATAGGCCTTGATACACAGGGATAAGTGTTATCTATTGCAAAGATTGCCAAAAGGTTCTTGGTGGGCGGTATGATAGGGTGACCTAGCTGTTTGCCTGGGGTCAGGAGGATGGAACGGTGAGAGAGAAAATAAGTGAACATGTTTGTGCTGTATACTGGAGATGTAATTGTATAGGAAAGGTTTACAAACTTTATGTGGGCGGTTCTGGAATCTGATACATTTGTCTGAAGAGGGGAGTTTTCAGGGAATGCTTGAAGGTTTGGAGACTAGAGTCTTACTGTGCGTGGGAGAGCATCCGCAGAATGGGTGCAGCTCGAAGAAAGTCCTGCAGTCATGAATGGGAGCAGGTAATATTAAGGTTCCCTAGCCAATAAGCCCTTTGGCAGAGCATAGAAGTAGGTGAAGTAGTCCTAGCTTTGCCATGCCAATCATAGCAAACTCTCTAAAACGACATCCCCTTTTTTTTTAATTGTAATTACATATAAGCCACTCCCTTCCCCATACATGCAACCGCTATTTCTGCTTCCTATAGTCTCTCCTGCTTCTAGTCCTTTCTCCTCGTTCTTTTCTGTGCTCATTGCTCCTCATATTTATAAACATTGTATTTTTCCCACAATTGCGTCAAATAGTTGAACTTTTGCAGTTGCTATTTGTTTATTCTTTCTTCAAATGTTTTTTTTTCAGGGCTAATGTCTTTCTTTCCCTGTGGGAGCGGCCTATGTGATCTATTTTTTTCCTGGGGATGTTAATGTGATTATTTCCTGCTGTCACACACTGTCTAAATGTTGTTCACACCAACCTGCATGGTTTTGCAGCGTTAAGCTGTGTACACACATGGCGATTCATCTAAGCGATTTTGACTACATCGTCAAAATCGCTTAGAATGTTTCCAGCCATGCACGGCCCCGCAGTTTCGCTTACGACTGGCCAAATTTACACTGCAGGCAAGACCAGCAGTGTCTATTCGGCTGTAGGCACGGGCTGGTTATGGCCGAAGACTTATCTTCCGGCAGCGACTGGACGATTTTGACTATGCAAAATTGCTTCGTCTAAATTGCCCATCCTGCAACCCGTTTGTACACCCCTTTACACACACACACACACACACACACACACACACACATACACACGTGTGTGTCTGTGTGTATATCATATATTTTCTGTTACTGTATTCTTGATATTTTTTTTTTTTTTGCAAATAGTTTTTATTAAGATTTTCAAACAGGAACATATCGCATCAGAAACAGAGTAAGCAAATATTGAGCGATGCAGAACGCTTCGCACTCTCTGTTACAAAATAAACCAAAGAACAAGGATATCTTTAATATTCAAATGTTGTTAGATACTAAGGTGAGAATCTCCTTGTTTCTCATTTCAGAGAGAAGAAGAAGGAAAGTTTTAGAGTTGTATAAGGGAAGAAAGAAGAAGTGGGGGAAAGAAGGTTGGGTGTCGGTGCGACTCTCATGCCTTGTGCTGTGTAATTCGGAAGATATTTTGGTATTAAGATTTTTATTTTTTATATTTATTTATTTATTTTAAATAAAAAGACCCCAGAGGATATCATTTTAATGTTTTGTAGTGATCTGATTCTTTGTATGTCAACCATGGGAGCCAAGTCGCATTGAAAGTTTGGTCTTTGGAGGTTATGGAATGTACCAGGTCGTCCATTGCCATATATTGATCGATTCGGTTGCACCAGTCTGCCATTGAGGGGATAGTGGTGGACTTCCAATGTACTGGAATCACCGCTTTTGATGCGCTAAGAATATGTCTAACTAGGGATTTTTTATAGTTGGATTGGGGTCTGTGTATAAGATTGAGTAGCCAGAAGCTGGGGGTGGCGGGGAAATCATCTTGCAGGACAACGTTTGCAGTTTCAATTACCTTTTTCCAATATGACTGAATGAGCGGACAGTCCCACCATATGTGCAACATTGTACCCGGATGTGCCTTACATCTCCAGCAAAGATTGGAGACTCCAGGGTATATTTTTGCTAGCAAGGTCGGGCACCGGTACCATCTAGTAAGGACTTTATAGTGGGTTTCGGTCGTCAAGACATTTAGTGACGAGGAGAAGGTGTTTCTAAGAATTTCTGGCCAATCATCATCTCCTTTGAGGTCGTGAAGATCTCTTTCCCAATCCTCCATAAATTTCGGTTTAGATGGAAAGATATCCTCAATGACCAGTTTGTAGATGTATGAAAGGAGGTGTCTGGGGTATGTTTCAGCACTGCATAGTTTTTCAAATAGGGTAATGGACCTCAGCTTTTTTGCTGGTGGGCCTAAGCTTAGGAGAAAATGTTTGATCTGTAGGTATCTCCAGATCTCCCCACCCGGTAAGTCCCATTTCTCTCGAATTTCCGGGAATGGCAGGACCCCCGTCGTGGTTATTAATTGATCTATTCGGGATATCCCTCTAGATCTCCACGCGGCGAATGAATTTTCAACCATACCCGGAGGGAATTCCGGATTCCCAAATAGAGGCATTAGAGGGGACCCGGGAGGGGAAATCATGGGGGAAGAGCGGAGTCGAGTCCAACAGTCAAACATGGGGGATGCTAGTGGATGTGTGATTTTCGGGGGTTTTTTGCACCAGGGGAGGTCGGGGTGGGCTTTTGGAATGGTGGCTAATTCTAGGTCTACCCACTGTTTTTTACCCGATTGAGAGGACCACTCCATTATTCTGGTCAGCATGACTGCATTGTAATATGAAGAGAAGTGAGGGAGTTGGAGACCCCCCGCGTGTTTCCTTTTAAAAAGGATCTCATGCTTGAACCTCGGTTTTCGACCCGCCCAGATATAATCCCGTAATTTACGTTGTAAAGATAAAAACCATGAGTTAGGAATACTGACCGGCAGTGTCTGTAATAAATACAAGATCCTGGGTAGGATATTCATCTTTATTACATTGATTCGTCCTAGCCAAGAGATCCTTTTTGCTCCCCAAGAGGATAGGTCGGCCTGTAACTTATTTAATAGCGGGGGGAAATTAATGGCGTATATATCAGAGATGTTTCTAGTGAGGTTTACCCCTAAGTATTTAAGTTGTGTAGGGTGCCACGTGAATGGGGACACTTGTTTCAGGGTTTGCAAACTTGTCTGGTCCAGTGTTAGGTTCAATGCAACTGATTTGGATAGGTTCACTTTGAAATTAGAGAGCTCGCCGTAACGACGAAATTCATCTAATAAATTGGGGATCGAGGTTAAGGGGTTTGAGATTATCGCCAGTAAATCATCTGCGAATAAGGCCAGCTTGTATTCTCTACTCGCTATCTTGAGTCCCTGTATATTGTTATTTTTTCTAATTGCCCTCGCCAATGCCTCCATACA
Source organism: Crinia signifera (assembly GCF_055691185.1). NCBI lineage: Eukaryota > Metazoa > Chordata > Amphibia > Anura > Myobatrachidae > Crinia > Crinia signifera. The sequence continues at coordinate 107,067,325 of NC_139221.1, read as the reverse complement.
GAGAACGAAAATCACAGGAGACAGAGGACAACCTTGCCGAGTGCCGTTAGCTATCTGAAACGTATCGGAGAGATCTCCATTGACTCTGACCTGTGCAGCAGGGGCTGAGTATAGGGCTTTAATTCTCTGGTATCCCCGGGGGCCTACGCCTATATGTGTCATTATCCCCAGAAGAAAGTCCCAGTCTACCCTGTCGAATGCTTTCTCCGCATCCGTTGAAAGCATGATAGCTGGGGTGGAGCCGCATTTAGCGGCGTGAATTAAATCCAGGACTTTTGCTGTGTTGTCTCTGGCCTCACGGCCAGGTACAAAGCCAACCTGGTCAGAGTGGATCAAACCTGGAAGAAGCAGTTTGAAGCGGTTAGCCATCAGCTTTGCATACAATTTCAGATCAACATTCAACAGGGAGATCGGTCTATAGCTAGCACATTGTGTTGGGTCCTTCCCCTCCTTGGGGATAACGGAGATATGGGCAAGCAAAGATTGCTTTGGGAATGGGGTATCATCAGCGATCTGATTAAAGGAGGCGAGCATCAGAGGGGATAGGGCATCGCCAAATGTCTTGTAGTACTCTATGGGGAAGCCGTCTGGGCCGGGGCTTTTACCATTCGGGGTGGTTTTTATAGCTATTTCTAATTCCTCAAGGGAAAAAGGGAGGTCAAGGGCTTCAACTTCCCTGGTTGACAGTTTCGGAAACTCAATTTCTGTCAAATAGCTCTCTATAGCTGCTTTCTTAAGTGCCTCTGAGTCTAGTCCCTGCTTCTTAGTGAGGTTATATAATTGAGAGTAGAAGGCATTAAAGGCTGCGGCAATGTCCCTAGTTGAAGTAAGTGTATGGCCGTCTTGGGATTTGACATTGGGGATAAATGTTGTGGAGCGTTGTGCACGTAATGCTCTTGCTAGTAGTTTACCAGGTTTATTTCCAAACAGGAAAAAGCGATTACGGCATTTGCGTGCTTCCATTTTAAGTTTCTCAGACATAAAGGAGTTTAATTCCTTCCGGGCTTCTGCTAGTTCATTTAAGATATTGGCAGAGAGAGAGGATTTATGCAAGAGTTCCAGTGAGTTTATTTTTTGGACTAGCATCTCTCGTCTTGCCTGTCTTTGTCTTTTTAATTGGGCCCCTAGTTGAATTAGCTTACCTCTAATTACGCATTTGTGCGCTTCCCATATCACGGCTTTAGAAGTCTCTGGAATGTCATTAGTCATTATATAGTCTTGTATAGTTGTTCTAATTTGCTGTTGGAATAGTGGGTTTTGTATAAGTGACGTGTTTAATTTCCAAGTGTATTTCTTAGAAGATGGAGATGGGTAATTAACGGTTAGAGATACTGGTGCATGGTCCGACCATGAAATCTGGCCAATGTTGGATTTGTGGATGAGGTGTAAGAATCTATGTGATATCAGGATGTAGTCTATTCTGGTGTATACATTATGGGGGTGCGAATAGAAGGAATAGTCTTTTGACAAGGGATGCTGGATACGCCATGGGTCTGCTAGTTGATAGGAGTGGAGGGTCCTACGTACTCTACGGTGGAGTTTGTCTGAGTAGCGCATGGAAGCCTGTGATGAATCAATTCTAGGATCTATCATCCAATTAAAGTCTCCCCCACACATAAAGACCCCCTGTAGGTGAGGTTGAGCTAGAGATAACGCTTTTTCCAGGAAAGCCGGTTGGTTCTTATTGGGAGCATAAATATTAAGCAGAGAGAATTCGTTGTTAGAGATTTTACAGGTTATTAGAAGGGCTCTTCCTGGAACCAGATGGTGGGGGACTACATCAGTTACATTTATGTGGCGAGAGAATAGAATAGCTACCCCTAGCGTTTTGCCCAGTGGGTTGTTGGAGAAGAAACCCACCGGGAAGTCCCTATTTCCAAGAGGAGGGGAGGCCCCCTCTTTAAAGTGTGTTTCTTGTAAGAACACTATGTCCGCTTTTCCTATCTTCAATTCTCTTAGCACTCTGGACCTTTTCTCAGGGACGTTGAGACCTCTGGCATTAACAGTTAGGAGTTTAAAATCAGTCATACTGGTTGTACTACCAGGCATATGTTTTTTAGTGCGTTCTGAGAGTCGCGACGTGGGGGATATAGAGGTGGATTTGGGGAAGAGAGTGAGAAAAGGACAGGAAGAAAGTCAGGAATACATGATACATATCTATAGAACATTAAGTGAGTTAGAGATAGGCATAACAAAAATAACAACACTGCTCCCAGTCCACCAGGCGGGAGCAAAAGCGCTCCCATCCCTGTGTCTGAGACTGTAGGTTGCAGTGTATCGGGGGGCAACAGGGGGTTGGGCTAGGGCCCATCCCAAATACATCAGAAACATAAATGCTAACTGAAACATGCAAAATTACATTTATAACATATGAGTTTAGGGGATAACTGATCCCCGAGGCACTCAGGAGAGTGGGCTAAACTTCGGTTAAATGGGACCAATAAGACCAAGTATACTTGCCTCTATGAGGCTGCTTAACTAAAACACTGTAACATGACTGTAGAAATGTTTAACTAAGGTCTCTGACCTCTGCGGGGTTTTCTGATAATTGAAGACCTAGCGGCATGACAGTTATAAGTCAGGTTATTGGTTGTGCAAAGGAGGGGGAGTTTGGAGATCTCGCGGACTGTGGCCTGTTGTGGGGCTTCGATGACTTTTCGACGGTCTGAAATGGAGGATTCATCGCGGGAGGCAAAGGAGGAGATATCTGGGAACGAAGAGAGCGCCATTCAGGGGCTTTCACTGGAGGTATGCCGAGGGTAGCACAAAAAGAGTCCAGGTCTTCAGGGTTGCGGAGTGTCGCGGTTTTCCCTCCATGGGATGCTGTAATACTGAAAGGGTATCCCCATCTGTATTTGATGTTTAATTTCCTCATAGTGTCTGTCAGAGGCTTAATCTGACGCCTGGACTGAAGTGTGAGCCAGGAGAGATCTTGGAATATCTGGATTGGGTGCCCATCGAGTTCTAGGCCCGTTGAGGAGCGTGTTTTCCTAAGGATTTCATCCTTCTGGGAAAAATAATGGAGCCTGCAGATTACATCTCTGGGACGGTCAGACTGTAGGCCTCTGGGGCGGAGCGCTCTGTGGGCTCTGTCGAAGATTATAGAGTCATTGGGATCATTTTCCAATATTCCATTAAAGATTTTTGTGAGGACATCACTGAGGCCTTGCGAGGGAATGTCTTCTGGGATACCTCTTACTCTCAGATTGTTTCTCCGCCCTCTGTTATCGATATCATCCAGATGATCGCGGAGTGACTGTATTTCCTCTGCCTGTGATCTAACTGCATCCGCCAGAGATTTATTGAAGGCATCAGATTTTTCTCCTGCAGCTTCCAGAGATTCCACTCGTGAGCCGAGTTGGAGCAGCTCTTGTTTAAGGCTGGATACTTCCGTATGGACTACTTCTCGCAGCTTGGTCTCTAAGGAGGTAAAGTCCTCCTTCGTGGGTACTTCTGCTTTGGTGGGCAGAGTTTGTAGAAGTTTGAAAATTTTTTGCAGATCTCGGTTATCTGTTTGTGGGGTTGTATCGCTTGGGTTAGACGAGCCCTCTGATGCCTCTGAGTGGGTTGGGGAGGCAGGGTTCGATGAAGTCGCCATCACTTTGTCTGTCTGGGACCTCAAGTATTTTCGGAGGTCAACGGTGGGCTGAGTTTGTGAAGAGCGAGTGCTTCCCCCTTTTCCCCTACTTCTCTTGGAACTCATGTATGTCCACTCATTAAGTTAAGTAACTGTGTAGGGTACAGTGCAGTGATTAGGTTCAGAGTCAGCAGGTATGGGAGGAAAGAAACAGTAGCACAGGCAGAAGTAGGTTGAGGTTTTATTGCTGAGGTTCACAGTCCATCTTAGAGTATATCTCTTATCTCATGGCCTTTGTTGCATATATAGGTCTGATGCAGTGGGATTTCGCCGCCATCCCCCCTGAGTGGGATCACTCAGCCATCATGGGTTTGTAGGGCCATCGCGAATATTCATGCACTCAAACGCCAAATCAGTGGTCTGGTCGGGGGAATGAGGGCGGATGTGCCAGTAGCTTGTACTTGCTGGAGAAAGTTATTGTGGGCGAGTTTAAGTGCAGAAGGTCACTGCCCGAAAAACGTTGTCTAGTTGGAGAGGCTTATTGCACTGTAAGAGGGCCAGTGCTAGTTTTTGAAACTTGAGGTCCCCAGTACGAAACTGGGGGAGGGGTCTCCCTTTCCAGCAGGTATGGGACAGGCTGCTATTGCAGGGTTAAAGCTGTAGTTATAGCCAGATTCAGTCCAGGCTGGGTTGAGAAGAGTCTTATGTGGCACCTAGTGTTGGGCAGGCAGTGATGGATTAGTCACTACCAGACCTGATTTTCTTGGTGTATAGTTCAGGTATGCAGGGGGGGTCTCTAGGTCTGCCAGTCCACCTCAGATACAGGGAGAGGCAAAGGGGGGTGTTCAGCTCGCTGAGAGCCACTCGCTCCTTGGCCAGTATGTTTTTATTTGTGGCCCCAAGATGGAGGGCACGGGTCCCGCCAGGCACTCCCTTGGGGCAGCCAAGGGGTGGGAAGCCTCCCCAGGTGTTTGACAGAGTCTTAAATCAGGCTCCAGGGATATTTCTAGCTGCTGGGGGAGAGAGGGAGGTGTCTGCAAGATGGCCGCCGTCACCCCAGGCAGCAGGATCTGACAGGGTGTGCGGCGTTGGTGTGCTGTCTCTCTCTTACCTCAGCCCCCGGTGTCCTGAGGCCACTGTCATCTAGCCTGCTAGTAGCGGGGGGGGACCGGAGGCAGCAGAGGGAGACGCCGCTGCTCCGACCGCCGCTGCGACCGTCCGGCACGCCACGGAGCTCAGCCGGCGGCTGTGTGTTAGAATCTAGGTCCCGGCGCCTGGGGAAGGCTAGGCCGCGTCCCGCAGCACAGCTTCCCTGCGTCTCCCGGACTCGTGGAGCGTCACGTTCTGTGTCCCTCTTCGGCGGCAATCAGGTAGAGTCCGTAAGGGGGGTAAAGGGTGTCTGCCAACAGGGTAAAGTGGCCCCGATTCTGGGTGGGTAGGGGAGCCTCAACAAAAAGCAGCCTCACCGCGTCTTGGCCAGGCCACGCCCCCGTATTCTTGATATTTTAAGTTTTTTGAAAAATGTTCTAGCTGGATATCTTGTTTTCTCACTGAATAGTCCATGAAACAGTAGAATTATGATGTTGTTCTGAACTGATATGTGTAGGCACACTAGCAAGAGAGACTAAGTGGAGGTAATGAAGTTGACAAACTGAGCTTTATTAGAAGAGACAGGTTACTGATAGAGATAGTATTACTTTAGCAGCACAGCTGCATTTTTTTGAAGTACAGGTAATATATGAGCTTTGGCTGAAGAGATGATTTTGCGGCTCAAATGAGTAATTCTAAAGAGCTAACAAAAATAATTTTGTGAGTAAAAATGTATACCTATAGGAATGATTACTTCCAATGACAGGATTTGTTTTATGTTGTGAAGTCACTGAGTACACCAAGCAATAAATATGCTGGCATTTCTGTCTGAAATCTTTTGTTTTTGTGCCGGTGACCTGACTGATTGCTTCAAATAACTAGAAACAAAAAAAAGATAATAACAGTTACACTTTTGCAAATATTGATACATCCCAGCCTAAGGGGTAAATTTACAAAAACTTCTATATATGAAAAGAGGTGACTTTGCAACCAATCAAATTATGTTAATCATTTTCTAGAATTCAATAGAGAAATGAAAGAGAGAATCTTATTGGTTGCTATAGGCAACATCTCTTTTTCCATAGTAAATTCACCCCCTAGAAAAGGGAATTGCTGACTGTGCTGCCATGTTTCTGTGGAAAGTTCTATAAAAATGTAAATAGAATTGTTAACCTTTATTGTTAGATTGTACTGTCTCAGTCATATTGCCTTCCTACTGTCTGCTATTGTGTTCTTTTGATGTATATTTTTCAAGGTAAAATCCTGCAGATTAGTAGCAATTACAAAGTGCAGATTTTTAAACATTTCATCACATGTTGTTTGGTTTAACCTCGGAGGTGAAATGCCTGGAGAGTGCTCTCGGAGAGGTGGCTAAGTGTCACCTGATGTTCATTGTAAGCCGCTCTATTTGCAGGAAGCAATTTATTCAGCTGCAGCAGCCATTCTGAGCTAGTGTAAAGCCAGTGATAAATTGAATTGCCCTTTCAGTCTGTGTGAGCCTTTCAATTTCACTGAGCCTGCAGATTTTTCATTCTGTTTACTTTTACTTTCCCCCTACAGAGCATAAAATATAATTTGAGTGAAGACATTCCAGATAAGGATGTTGCCCATCATTACAAAACTGATATGTGACATGGGGCCTGATTCACTAAGCTTCAAAAGTGATAAAATGGAGAGTGATAAACAGCCAGCCAATCAGCTCCTACCTGTCATGTCACAGGCTGTGTTTGAAAAATGTCAGGCAGGAGATGATTGGTTGGTTGTTTATTCCTTTCCATTTTATCACTTTTTAAGTTTAGTGCATCTGGCCCATGGTCACTTTTCCACATTACTGATTGGTCTTAGTTAACTAACAATTAGAAATCAAGATTCCATTGCTTTGTAAGACTTTGTGGAAAAAAATCTTGCCCAGTATGCTAGAGGTTGCAATATTTTTAGTTCATGTGGAAATCCTGAACTAGTTTATTTGTATACCTGTTGCGGTTGATGATATTATTAATTTGATAGGTACCAGAAAGTGGTTAATGTAGAGCAGTGGTTCCCAACCTGGGGTACTAGTACCCCTTGGGGTACTCTGCAGACCAGTTGGGGGTACTCGAAAATAATATTGATAATGGCAGAAGATGAAAAAAAGGCTTTTGATGGCAGAAGAAGAAGACCCATTGCTATGGAGAAGAACCAAGTTGTGTCACTTACGGTTCTGTCTTCCGCCTCATCAGTGTCTCATTGTGCTTTTGCCTGATCAGCAATCCAATGTGAGCTACCCTCAGACATCAGCGATCATCTGCCCTGCACTGATACGGGTGGAAAAAGCAGCGGCATTAATCCTACAGGTGTAAGTGGGAACCCTGGAGACAATACACAGCCAGCGGCCAGACATGGAAGGGCACGATTCCTGACCGCTACTACTTAATATAAGGTCATGCATAAGGATAGGCATACCGCTCACTTCCACTTCACTCATAAGTACTCTCTATATTTTAAATTGAGGGGAGGGGTACTCATCAATGAAAAGCCTAATCAAGGGGTACGGGAGTGAAAAAAGGTTGGGAACCACTGATGTAGAGCATACATATGTAAGCAAAGTAAATCTAATAAATGCAGGTATGAAAATAAAGAATAAGGATGGTTTGCTTATGATAAATCCTACAGAGAGGGATGCACCATACTTCAAAATGTGGGCACATACTGAAAATGAAGTTTGGTTGCTCAGTGCATATGTAATGTTCCTTCTAGCACCCGCCATCTTTGAAAACCCATGCAGTTCCTCTTCCCTGCCTGGGGTGTCGCTGTCTGCTGTGGTGGTCTGGTTTGCATATCAGTGCTGATATACAGACCACACTGTGCTAGAAGCACTACAGCAGACATTGACACCCCAGGCAGGGAAGAGGAACTGCATGGGTTTTCAAAGATGGCGGGTGCTAGAATGAACACTACATATGCACCACGTTCCATAATGCAATAGATTAGAAGTGGATGTGTTGGACAACACTATCTATAGATCAGGATCGCCTACTTTTTGGCTGCCCTCTGCGGGAGGCAGAGGGCAGGGCTGACGTTGGGATGAGAAAGAGGCATGGGTAATGCATTTGGGGGCGTGGCCATGTCCCTGCCGTGCAGTGCCAGAATTACAGAGGTGGGCGGGGCTACAATGATGTGAATCACATCATTTGGCCCTATGCAAGACTGGTGGAAATGTGAGGGACTCCCCCCCCCCCCACTGGGAGGGCCGGGGGGCGGACCCAATTTTCGATATCCTTCTGAGATGATAGGAAACCCTGCTATAGATGCCCTATAAAAGCCTATGGGCTTCTGGCAAGTCACCCCAATTTGAGAGGTCCATTATAGCACCCCCTCATATTCATTTGTAGATATGTCCCCTGGTCAGAATCCCGGAAGTCTTATCGCAAAGGGCAACTCTTACCACAAGAGCTGTCCCTTATGATTTTATTCCAACATGCTGCTTTGCTAGATGCATGCTTCATTGGCTTGTCTACTTTGTCCTAAACATATTTCTATAAACACAGTTAGGGTTCATTTGCCCAAGATCACTCCTTCTGTGTGGTGAACAAGGAGCTTAAAACAATCATCCTGCTGGTGCTCTCTGCTTTCCAAGGTGACCGCTGTATTGGAGATGTTTGTGGATCATTGTATAATGTTAATGCAGCAAGAGTCTGCAGGTGACACTTATCAAGGTTGATGTGTACCCAGGTACAGGCTATACTCGTGTGTGTGTGTGTGTGTGTGTGTGTGTGTGTATGTGTAGGATGAGGTGCTGGCTATATGTGTGTATAGGTAGGAATTGTTACTGGCTGTAATACTGTCTTTGTTTACAATTCAATTCCAGGAATCCTGGGATTATCATTTTTCAATCCCATTTCCTGGGACTGCAAAAATGGGGCAAGATTGGTTTATCTTGTTGAGGGGGTACCAGTGTGAATGGTACAGCTGGTAAGGTCTTATAATGACTTATTGCTTTCACATTGCAAAATGAAGGTTCACACCCAGACTTTGAAACGGTTCAGTCCCGGCGCGAACCCGTATTTTGGGATGTTCACATCCCCACTGCGAATTGGCAGCCGGTTCGCTGATGTCATCCGGGGGCGAGGAGGGGAGTCGGCGCATCATCGGGGGTGGGGCTTAGAGCTGGCGCTGCTCCAAGTGCTGCCTCCTCCATAGAGTGAACGGGAAACTGGTTGCTCGACCCGTTTAACCCGTTCACACCGCCAAGCAACACTGCAACGAACCGGTAAGAACTCTGCTTTCTTACCAGTTCTTATTGCCCTGTTGCTACCTGTTTACGGGACACGGTAACCCCTTTCACATTGCACTGATTACTGGGTCAAACTGGCTTGTACCCGGTAATTAGTTGCAATGTGAAAGGGGTATTAGAGATGTACTGAGCTAGAAAAGTGATAAAATGGAGAGTGATAAAGTAGCTTCTCCCTATCAGGTAACATGCTGTGTTTGAAAATGAGAGTTAGGAGCTGGTTGGTTGTTGGGTCACTCTCCAAGTTATCACTATTCAAGAATAAGTATATCCAGGGCTATTTTTCAGCAGGCTCCAGCAGGAACTGAGGCCCTTATTCTAGTTCACTCTTTCTGACCAAATATTTCTTAGATGGACAAAACCATGTGCACTGCAGGTGCGGCAGGTGTAAAACCCCACCCAAATCTAATTATCTCTGCACCTGCAGTGCACATGGTTTTGTCCATCTAAGAAATATTTTGTCAGAAAGAGTGAACTAGAATAAGGGCCTCAGTTCCTGCTGGAGCCTGCTGAAAAATAGCCCTGAGTATATCTCACCAAGGGTATGTTTAAACACTGGTGGACTGTGTATTATGATGTGATAATAGGTTTACCATTTTCAGGACCGCACTCTGGACCCGGTTATTGCTGTGTCCATGTGTCTCCAACCCGGGTCAAGGTGCGGTGTGAAAGCACCACTGTGAAAATTCCTGGGTTAAGTAAGACTGCATTTCAACCCTGGTCTTGACCAGGGTTGAACACGGCTCTAACCCAGGTTGGTGTGCAGTCTGAAAGCTCCCTACCCAGGTTATTCAACACTGCTTTCATCAAACACAGCTATTGGGAGATTTCTCTGTCTCCTCTGATGAGGTCAGCGGCCAGAGCCTGTAAAAAACAAGCAGCACACTGCAGAGCACACGTCTGAGGCAGCATTCCGGCAGTAGCACAGCCATGTCCTCATTTGGTCAGATGTGGAGGTGAGAGAATATGCTGAATATAAGGGGAGAGGAAGAAATCCATACACAAATGACAGGAACAGTAAAATATGCTGTGGTTTACAAAAACATAGCTAAAAGAGAGGCTCTCCCCCTGCGCAAATATAGGCGTCACTCAGTATTCCTCTCAGCCCCTCAATTTTATTTCCTTTGTGACGTTATGTTTGTAAGCCTGAAAAAAACTCCACTTTTAATGACACCCATAGGTTTTGCTGTGCTGACCCGGGTCCAGTGTGAAAGAGGCCAACCTGTGAATAACCCAGATTGAAGTGCAGTGTGAAAGGTGTCGTAGCAGGGATGGACCTGTGTTCAAAATACCCGGGTTTGCGGTCTGAAAGCAGTATAAGTAGAAGTACTGTAGTTAGAAGTCCTGTATTTATCGTTGTTTATAAGATGGCAAGGGAGAATATTTTAAAATGAAGTGTGAGGTGTATGAAGGGGTGTTCTGTGATACTAATTATGTTGTTTGTAAAATTGTAATGTATTGTTTTTATTGTACAGACAGAATTTGACAGTAACAACACAGTTTGTTTAATCCCTATTTATGATTGTAAAACATAAGGGAACCTGCTGTGCTGTATAAGAAACTCCTTATAAATAAATATAACAGGAAAGTACTGTTGGTTGTTAGAAGGTGTAAAAAAAAGGTGATATTTTTTATATGTTTTCATACATCTTATATATTTATTTTTTTTGTGCAATATATACTGCAGATGTTATTGCATTTCTCGGGTTTTACTATTGTTCAGATTTAGGACCTTATTCAGGCAAATTTGCCCTGTACTGTGCATAGTGTCTACTATTGAATTTCAGACCTGTCAATAAAAGGTTTTTAATAAAAAAAAAAAAAAGTGATATTTGGCAAGCATTTTTTATTCAATGAAAGTTTTTTTTTTTTTGCATTTTTGTGGTACGTATTAAATGTATGTAAAGAAATATTTTAGTGTTTTTAATACCATTTTGTAAATATTTGGAATTAACACTTTCAGGGATTTTTAAGTTACAAAAACCCTCTTCCATTAATACAACACCTCCACGTACTGGGCCTACATCATTTAACTTACTACTGAGCTTCTTTTTTTCTGCTATTTAAACCAGGATTGCCTACCTGACCCTCTCCTTCAGGGAGAAAATGCTCTGTTCCTGGACTTCCCTGGTAATGTACGATTGCCATCACCTGTGGTGAAACGCCTTTCTTATCAATTACCTAGCTCACCACAGGTGATGGTTATCATACATTACCAGGGAAGTCCAGGAACAGAGCATTTTCTCCCTGGAGGAGAGGGTCAGGTAGGCAACCCTGATTTAAACCAGTCCAAGTGTGTGATTATTTGTTAAGAGTGGTGAACCAAGGGTTCTGCACTGTATCCATGTATACAGTAAAATAAAGATATCACTACCTATTCACCTGCTCAAACCTAAATTTCCTCTTTAAAAGCAATGCAAGTTCAGAAATTGGCTTTCAAATTAAATTTGCAGTGCAAGTTCACCATAAGAACTGCTCGCAGGGCCCAACTGAAATCTACCGGTAATTGGATTGACCTAATTAGATTGACCCCATGGAGTCTGTCCCTGGTCATTGAGCTTAGATATTTACAGATGTGTCCTCATACATTGTTCCTGCAGTCACACCAAACAGGTCCTGTGGTACTCTGTCAGCATCAGGCATATTTTTTTGTTTTTGCTTCTTTTTACCTGAAAGTGTACCTTTGCATCTAATGGTGTGTACACACGGTGAGATTACCTTGCTATCCGACTTAATGCTGTGTACACACGGTGTGAGTACAGTGCAATGCGATCCCGACGTGATCAGATGGCATCGGGATCGCATTGCACAGCATGCATGTGATTTTCATAAACTTTGGCTATATAGTGCAGATCTGCACTATATAGTCAATGCAGTGACGTGGCTTAAACCCTATACACACAAGCCGATGATCTTTGTGAACGATATCGTTAACTGAATTGCCGGTGCTCCCAGCGAATGATATAATGCATACACACTGAACTATATTGTTAATGATATATCTTCTAGTGTATATGGGGCTTTATAGCCTTGAAAAGTGATAGAGGAGAGTAAAGCGGTAACCGCTCCTAACTGTCAGGTTATTCTTTAAAATGACAGTTAATAGCTATTTTAATACCCATTTTGCTTATTGATTGTTTTATAATACATTAACCTCTTGCCTTAATACATCTTTAATTTTATTTCCTTGTTACCCCTTAGCCCCTTTTGGTGCATACTTAAAATACAATTTATTTGGCAGTTGCTAGTACTGTATTGCTAACTTGTTCATACATTTAACCTTTTAGGTCTTTCCATATCCATTTATGCCTTCACTACCCATATATTAATCAATTGTATTTATATCCTAAGCTACCTACACAGTCACCGAACCCCGCTGACACCGATATCTGCTATCGGTGGTTCGGATCCGGTGTGGGGCAGCATTGGCAAGTGCATAAACACAAAACTAAACCATAAGAGAGCGCACTGTGTTGATCTAATATAGAATTTATTCAATAAAAACAAATCTAAGAACCTATTTCAAGGACATGTAAATAAAAATAAATATATATCGGCATACAATTATCCAATTCATTAAACAATTAATATTGTCCAACAGCATCCACTAAATTACTAACAATTAGTAAATCACCTTTGGGTGCCTCAGATCCACTAAGTCTCACGCAGATATTATGTGCATTAAAAAATGGGGAGCTCCAAATTCATTTGTAAAATTCCGGAATTATTTATCAATAGATGGTAGAAATGAAATGTTCATTGATCATAACACAAACTTTTTTGGAACAGTGGCAACAGAAGTTGGCAAAAATCGTTATTTAATTGAAGCATAGGTAAAGTCTGCTGGAAAAAAAGATGATTATATTATTACCGGCTGGTGGGGCTTGGAAATGCGGTGACGATGACTACTTGTAGGTCCGCTGCCACCGGCGTTGCTCCGATGTAAAGGGAGCCGGTGCCGGGAGCAGACACAGTAGTTGAGGAGGTGATCACGGGTCTGCTAACAACCAGCGTAGCTCTGGTGGACAGGGAACCGGCGTTGGGAGCCGACTGGATCGCACGTTGTATTCACCTTGTTGATACTGGGGGGGATGAGCGATGGTGAGAGCAGCAGTCATGCAGCATGCCCATCAGTAACGAGGACCTCATGCAGGAAAAGAGAGGGGGTTGTTAACTGTGTGCGGGAGAGCTTATCGCTAACTATATGGAGTGTACACACCAGGCGATATTGTAAACTATATCGCCTAGTGTTTATGGGGCTTTACAATTACGATAGTATGCATCTTATCCTATGAACGTGGGCTGCATCTAAAGCTCATGTTCTTCCTGTTATGGTAAGGAAAATAAGGAGGAGCAATGCATTATTATACCAGCTTATGTTATTTTTAATGAAAATCAGGAGCAATTCATTATTATACCAGCTTATGTTGAACACTTGATCTTTATGCGTATCTATCGCTTTGTGTTCTTTTACAACCTGTACATTTATCCGAGTTAAACGTTGCTTTCTCACGTTTATTGTCATTTTTCTAAGCTCTGTATGCGACTTATCTGCTTGCATAAATTGTCTTGATGTATATACGGGTATGCTCCAAAACAAATTTAAAAAAGCATATAATAATTTATGAGCCTGAGCTTGATAAACGATTTGACCACTGAATGTCCTCTCATGACCATGATTGTGCTAAAAGCATTACATTGTTGGAGTGGTGTGGGCTGCATTAAGTTTTAATAACCAATAAATATGCATTTTATAGCACTAAGAAGAGCAACCATAAAACAACGTGCCATCTCTGCTCCCTTTTATATTTGGAACAATTGCTGCACTGAACTAATCTGTGATAAGTTCTCCCATCAAAAATGTTTAAATATTACTCCCTTTCAAATGCTGTGTCATACTGTTCTGCTAATTTGTGTGCAGGCTTTTGATTAGCACCTCCAAACGCACGGTGTAAAAGCAATTGCTCATCATGTGGGAAAGAAATGATGTGTGTTTGGTCGGCCTTACAATAAAATTATCAGGGAGTCCTATGACTATAAAGAACTTTTCTCAAATGTTTTCTGTTATGTAGACCATCTGTAATTGTATAATGTTGTTATATATTACAGGTGCTGGCATCATGTCGGGCGTTTATACTTACAGCAAGAGTCCCAACCAAGGTAGGTTGTACTTCATATTTCTGCTTCTGCTGTTCCGGACACCAGTACTGCACACTTACCTAATTTGCTTCTCTGGAAAGGGGCAGGATGCTAGGCACATGGGGGTGTGGCTGGGTGGGAAGGTGGGGGTGTTGGGGGGGGTGGTATCACAATCTCCTCACTGTGGTTCTGGGGAAGACAGGACATTTGCCCACCTTTGTCCTTTCTGTAACAGTAGGCAAGTATGCAATACAGTTTATGTTATACGCTATTGTGCATACATGCCTAGAGTGGTCAGTCAGGCTGCTTAATGTTAATTTGTGATCATTTTAAAGGAGTGGTGTATTCATACTTGAAAACCCATGTTGCAGTAATTGTCTGGAGTTAATATTCATAGCAATTGCATATCTCTTCTCTAAAATAATTATTGGAGGTCTCTTCTAGATCGGTTACAGTTTGGGGTCAATGCAGAGTTGGATACATAGATGTCAAAAGATAGGCTCATGTAAAAATAGAATACTTACGATCATGCAGTATGTTGAGTCGAAATGATCTAATAATACAGCTCTGCACCAGTCACGTATGCTCTATGTTTATGTCATGTGTAGTTACACTCAGACCCGCATATTCTCATCCAGGTTTTCATAGGATAAACACATTTGCGATTAGTTTTCGTATACATTTTTCTTTTGATTTGGTAGTTTAAAACATACAATAATTTTCGACTTTAGAATTTATACATTTTCCAATTCCAAAGGGAATCAAAACATAGTCAAATCATATATAAATCTATTATCATGCTTAACTATCTAAACAATAACTTTTCTATACGTTGGATGCAAGCTTGTGAGAGATGCCACGTAACATCCTTAGGACATAGACGAGGACTCCACTATATTGGTGGATCGTAATTCCCTAGTCTAGTTAGATACCAAGAGGTGTTTAAGAAACATTTAATTAATACATTTTTTGTGGAAGTGGGAATAATTGAAATATAACTCTCCCACAATTTGAAAAAAACCTGCCACTTTTGATTCTTTCTTTAAAGACTTCCATCCATTCCATTCTAAACAAAAAAATAACTTTTCCGTAAATAAAGAAAATGGTGGAGTTTCTGAAGGATTCCACACTTGCAGTATGGTCTTTTTTGCAGCTGAACTTCGAATCAACAATAGTTTTTTACAACCTCTTGTTAGCCGTTGTCCATGTGGTAGAATACCTAATATCGCCCATTCTGAGTTAAAAGGAACATAATTTACCAAATTATCTATAGCATATTTGCGAACTTTGAGCCAGAATATTCTAATTATAGGGCAAGCCCACAAACAGTGATATATATGTCAGCATTGTCCTCTTGACACCTAGGACAACTGTGACAAAGATGATCCCATTAAATAGGTCCTATGTGGGCTGATATATGTTCTATTGTATGTATTAAAGAATAGCTCTCTATACGACCTAGCAGAAATCATACAATAAGATTTGTGTAGGTTTTTATATAAGGATTTCACCATTAACTCTGGAAAACATTTCAACCATTGAGGTAAGCCTATTTTCAGAATCAATTAAGTCCCTTACCACCTTATAATATTTAGATATCCCTTGCTATCTGAAGGAGGTACAGATAGAAATATATCCAAATGGTTGTGCCAATCCTGGGTAATAAAGTTTCTGGTAACCTGGTGTACATAGTGTTGTGCTTGAGAAAAAGCAAAAGGTTATGGTGCCAGAAACTCAGATTTCTCAATTCCCTGTTGAAATGTAATAGGTTTTCTGGTGCATACATCCACCAGACATCCTATGGAATTAAGCCCCCTAGCTGACCATTGTTGGAAGATATTCCCCGCGTTTCCATGTTGAAAATCTGGGTTATCTATCCATGTAAGGAAAAGAGATGTATGAGCATTTAACCCTTTCTTATATCTAAGAATATACCATATTTTGCGAGTCGACCATAATAGGGGGTTACCTCGTATTTCCCTTGGTATCTCTTGCCCATGTATATGGAGGAAAGAAGTTAAATTAACCCCTTGTAGAAAATTTTCTTCCGATCTAATGTACAATAAATATTTATAATATAAATACTAGTATTATGTAGCCAGTCTTTAAGATGTTTTAACAATGCTGCCTGGTTATATATAATGTGTTATATTAGGGAAATTAATACCCCCATTTATAATTGGTTGTTGTAACCTAAACAGTCCTATTCTATGTCTATTTCTATTCCAAATACATTTAACAGAAGAGGAAATAATTAATTTTGTATCTTACTTAGTTAACAACAGGGGAAGAGATTGAAATAAATATAGTAATTTCGGGAGAGATACCATTTTAAGAAGACTGGCCCTGCCCATATAGGAGAGCTGAATATGAATTTTAATAGCTGGCGATATATAGTTTTGGTAGAGCAGCAAGGGATTTTTGGTAATTAATACTCCTAAATACGAAAAACTTCCCCTAGCCCATGTAAATGGGACATCTACATGCCAGTAGGGACGATAAACTCCAGGTCATAAATACGAGGCCACCGATATATCCAAATTAATTTTAAGTCGAGAAATTTCCCCAAAGTTTTGTATTAAAGACATAAGATCATAGGCGATTCTAAGGGGTGGTCCGGGGGTGCACCAGACCACCCATTAGACTGCCATGCGTTCTGTACCTTTAAATATATATTCACCGCCGCTGCCCGGTTTTTACAACCAAAAAAATGGCCACGGGAGGGCTGCGCGCATGCCCGACTGCACGCAGCTCCTCCCATGGTCATTTGCATGAGCACCCTGGGTGGCTCCCTCCGTTTGTCCTCCTCCACGTGCTGCTGCTGTGGCTAGCGCATGTGTGCAGCAGCCAGCACTGCAGGGTCCGGGTCACGCGGCGGCAGGGATTGACAGACTCGGTCCCGTCCTGAGACTCCGTTCTGATGCCTCTGGGCCACCGGTAAGTGCAGTGAGTCAGTGTTATTTGCGTATTGCCTTGCCCTGCCTATGCCCAGTGCCCTGCTCTGGCCTTAAAAAAAAATGCGGTAATCCAAGGGGTCCAGTCGGCAGCAGTGATGAGCCTAAGCGCGCTTTCAGGCTCAACAGCCCTTCCTCAGAAGCTTCTGATTTATACTTCGATTGATCTCCAGGAGATGTCTGGCCTGCCTATACAAAACAAAATTATCTTCTGTTGGAAAATCCACATATTTTTAAAGGCAGAAGCCATCGCCTCCTGGAGAGTATGAAATGTAAATCTTACTTCTTTACGCCTGTTTGAAATGTAGCTTATAATATGCCCCCTCATCACCACCTTAGACATCTCCAAAAATAATGATAACATCTTACATCTAGATAATTTTACATCTACAAATTCATTCCATTTATGTACCAGATATGATTTAAAATCTTCGGATTGTGACAAATATGCTGGAAAGCGCCATGTCCGTGAGATGGGGAAAGGTAAGATATCGAGATACTAATTAAGGCGTGATCCGAAACCACAATATTCAGTGATGACTCCACTATTCGTGTAAACAAAGAATCCTCTATTAAGATGTACTCTATTCTCAACAACATTTTATGAACCGCTGATAGGTGAGTATATGATTTATCCATGGGTTCAACAAACTATTAGACGATTTAAATCTATCCATGATGTTCCACATTGAAGAAGAAAGGTTACCTGAGGAAGGGGGAACTTATCTATCTCAGGATCGTCTACAGTATTGAAGTCCCCGCCTACTATAAGATTAGGTGTATCCCTATGTGCCAATGTGCCAGGAAATGTGAGATCTCCGATAAAAACACTTGGGGATTATTGGGCGCATAAACATTTACGAGTGTGTATCGTATTCCTGCAATATTGATTTTCAAAAGAATTAATATCCCCTCCGGATCTAAATGCTGATATGATATAGTATATTGTAGGTCGCGGCTTAGAAGTATTGCCACTCCGCTAGACCTAGATCTAAAGGGTGCAGACACACATTCCTGTATCCAATTATCTCTCAGTGTTGATTCATCTCCAGCTCTCCAATGAGTCTCCTGTAAAAATACAATTTGGGGCTTTACTCTTTTGAAATATGCAGTGATCCTTTTTCTCTTTATAGGGGTGTTAAGACCCGGCACATTCTATGAAATTATCTTAAAGAATGGTACCTTCTTAACCATTATTGGGGTCTGTGATAATGTGGTCAACATTAACCTATTCCCTCCACATCGTATACGCAAAAAGACCTTATGCACATTGACCCCTCCTTGTCCCAGCCCACAGGGAGAAGCATCCCAATATTAAACCACATGTGGCATGTCTCACAACTTACTACAATTTGACTAGAATATTTCCACATTATATTCCATAAAAACATAAGTAAATCACACAAACAAATTCTAACATCAATATTCTATCCAAAATTTTAAAGTTAAATATATCATTATATAATGCTACCAAATCACATTTTTCTGACATTTTCCATCCAATATCAAGGGAGGCCCCCACCACATGGTAGGCGGGCGACCCTGATATAAACCAACAAACAGTAATATGAAAATTAATAAAATAACCATGTATGCCAAATGGTAATAACACCTTCTGGCATCAGATATGATAGGGTCATTCCAGGTTCCAATTTTACTATTTAGACCCAACATTTTCTTAATGGGTCTAGTGCGTTTCCAGCCTAAAATGAAGGCTCCTATGAAGGGGTATGTACACGTTGTTGAGAGTGCAAAAACTTTGCTTTGGCCTTTTCTGGATCAATAAAGATCTGGGTTTGGCCGTCAATATCTACCCTCAGCTTAGCTGGGAAGAACAGTGCAAACCTGATATTATTCTCAGCCAGGTAGCTACATACTGGAGAGAATGCCTTTCTTTTCTGGGCCACTGATACCAAGAAACCTTGGAAAATAATTGTTGCACACCTTCTACCAACAGCTTGATCCTATCCATAATTTGTTCTTACATCTAAAGTCAAGAAACCAGGCAATAACCGGGCGTGGTTGCTCACTATTATCTCTCTCCGTGCCTAGCCAATGAGCTCTCTCTATTTGTAACCCAGATTGACCCATGGTCATATTCAAAGCTTGTGGAATTTTAATGCCTATATAATCTATAAATTGTATCCCTATGACCGATTCGGGTATACCGATAAAACGTAAATTGTTTATCTTATTTCTATTCTCTAATTTCTCCGCCATCAGGCTTTGGGCACTTCTTTGAGTTTCCACCATTCGCTCAAGATCATGAACACGATTTTCAGCATCACTAAGCCTTTGTTCTTGCTGATGGCGGCTTCCAAAGAAGCCTGAATAGCCTTGAATTTCTTCTAGATTTGGGGAAAAAGGCCTTAGTCGTTGCTTCGACCATATACGCTATAGAAGTAGGGGCTAATATAACCCCCTGTTCTGGTGGTGTATTCCCTGTAGTGTTAAGCATACTTGATGACCCCTGTGATGAGGTAGTTTTAGACCTGGAGGGCTTGTTGCAAACCATGATTGATGGAGAGTCTCCTGCCGATTTACCAGAACTAGCTGATCTATCGAGATATCTTTCCATTCCCCAGGTACCCAGTTAGCTTTAGAAGTTTGACTTTGTACACTCTCCTAGCTTAACCTGGAATGACTTATCCCATCTTCACAAACTTCTGCAAATGCATTGAAAAGTTTTATTTTTATTTTTCTCCTATTAACAATCCTAAGTACCAGATCGCTAAGAAAATGTCTAGTATCACACTCAATGATATTACCCAATTCACCTATTATGTAGAAACTACTCTGTGAATACTTGAGAGTATTATTTATATTATGTAAAAATAAAAAAACCTCTGTGTATATATATTCGTCAAATCCTCATATATATATATATATATATATATATATATATATATATATATATATATATATTTAAACTGACTGTGATTTGTGAATAATAAAGTGACCACCAGGTGTCTTATTTTTATTAAATATATTTCTAAGTGGAACAAAAAAGAATTCCCTATAACCCTACGTGCAGGGATGCCCCCGACTATTCAAATTTTTTGGAGCCTCTACTAATGAAAAATGTATGCTATCTAGTGGCTATATTTTACTAGTGCGTGTATATTCATGTTTTTTTTTTTTTTTTTTTTAAATTAAATTTTTCCTTCCACTATTTTCTACCTCCCTCCCTTTCCTTCCCTAACTTTGTGAGAAGAAAAAGCAAAAATTATATTATATTCATGAAACTGGAGGCCAAAATACATTATTATTGTTGTTGTTTTTTCGATGATGTCTCTGATGGTTGCTAGTAAGGACCACCGATGTTGACATCTATTTTTTATAATATCTGTGAGATGTTTATATGTGTGTTTGTGGGATTTGTTTGTATGTCTTGTGTACATGTTTTTTAAACATAGTTTGACAGCCGCCACCTCTTGCTCGAGTTTGGAGACCTTCGCCTGTGAATATCACTAATCGGCATTTTAATGTTTGTTTTGCAATATTATTTCACTTAAACATGGTGATGCGTTCCACAGTAGAATCTAGGTGGAACGCCGGTGTTCAGAAGGCGCAGAAGCGCTGATAGCTGGAACGCATAATGACATACTTCCTGTTATATGGAACGCATACTGGAATTGCGCCCAGGACCTGTGGATTCCTGTGCTTTATGCACGGCATTTGTACAGTATAGCGCGGGAATAGCGCCCGTGACTCATGGATGCTTGTGCTATATGCACTGGAGTGTGGTATGTATATTATTGCGCGATAGCGCCTCTCTGCACTTTATAAATTGATAAGGTTTGGTGGGTGGTTTAGAGCAACTTTGTGCATTGTAAGCTGATTGGTGATGTCGGCGGTGGGAGGTGCCTCTCTGTGAATGAGAGATGGCCCTGTGGATAGGGATCTGTTGGTCTGTCTATTTGTTGTGGTCATGATTAAGGCCACGTTCTGTGTCCGAAATGTCGACCTGACCTGTATGTTTTCACTATGCTGATGGATTATAATATCTTGCTTGAAATATCACAAAGCCCTGGTGAGTGCCATCTCTACTTTTTGGTTTTATATATATATCTAGATATATAGATATATATATCTAGATATATAGATATATATAGATATATATGTATTGTAGGTCTGGCACTCCCAAAGAATAGAATAAACTTTGCCCGGTGCCTCCACAATTTGGATAATAGCAATGGTGTAGCCCCCCGGGTCTCAGTAACATCAGCTGGTTATCTGGAAAGGAGTAAGCCAAGTTTAACAGCTGTCGAGACTCTATATAAGAGGTCAGGTTTTGCGGGCTAGTAGGTGCTAAAGCTCTAGCCACCCTGGTCTCCGGCGGCGAGCCTCCCGATGGAAACTGGGGGCAGGCAGAGCTTCCCTACCCCCGGTGAGATCTCTTTCCACTCTCCTGCAGCGGGACACGTGTTATCCCCTGCACCCACCGCCCAACTCCTCCATTGTCTGTCCGAAAGTAGGATATACCTGCTTCGCGGTATTTTAGATCTCCCTGCCATGAATGGGGCCCGGTATCCTCTCACCAAACAGGCCACACACAGTGGCCAGACTCTGGGGAGAAAAGAAAATATCTCCGTCTTCAGTTTACGTTAAGATGCGGCCATCTCGGATGCCTCGCCCTCCGGAAGTCTGTGTGTCAGGTTACATATACATTAAAAATATCTCATGCACAAATGCAAATAGCAAAAAAATGCATTAAAAATACACCAGTAGTATTGATTAATATTGGCATAATCAATTAGAAAGGGATTGTAAATCAGATGTTGGTAGATTTTGTTGGCCACATCAAATTGTGTATTTGCAGCAGCGCACATGTACTGTACCTGCATGGGTCTGCCTTAATTCACAATTACACGTAATTCACAATTACAATTCTACTCTATCTGCAGTCTCCACAGGTACGCCTCTCCAATTGTAAAGTGATTATCAAATCTCCATACAGATGTAGGCGGATGCTTTTTGGTGAGCCTGCACCTTCCAAATTTGCATATTTTACATTACGCAAATAAGCATACTGTATCTGCCATTTTGCATAAGTGCTATCATGCTTAATGATGTTGTGACATAAATATTACAAGACAACATGAATTTCAGTTGAAAGTGTTATTAAACTGTTCAGACAACCATCTTACCTCTTTTGGAAGTTATATTAATCATTTCTTCCCAGCATAGTTAATGGCTATACCCCACTCCCCTTGAATGTTTGCTCACACCAGAGCATTTTGTTTATAAAAGATGGCTTGACTCATATAACATTATGGTTGATACAATATTTATAGTATCTTTCACACTCTGGATACATGTAAGATGCTTTTCTTTTTTTACTGCCTACTTCCTGTTCTAACTAACAGTTCTAAGAATCCTAAAGTGCTACTGCTACAAGTGATCCACTGCAGCTTCGCACAAGAGTAATTTTGAAAATGGTATTAGTGCTACAACCTATATTCACTTTGTTTCAACATAATCGCAATAGAATGTTTGCATTTTAATCAAAGAGCACCTCAAAAAAGAATGTGTTGACTCAACAGATGGACTAACGGGCAAACTCCATATATACTCACACCGATTAGACACGCATGTGACTTCCTTCGTCCCCCTGCTTGGATGGATGGTTTTTCTTTTACTTGCTTCACTAAAATAGTCTGTGATCGGCTCAATTTTGTCATAGATTAATCTCCATGCTACTATTTATCAGCGGCCACCAGTCTTCCGGAGAGGAGACCAGATACTGCTGCCAGGAGTGGTAGGACTTGGCTGATGTCAGCAAACCCCACCCCCATTCACTCAACGCGGCAATTTGCGGGTCCATGGAATGGGGGAGCCGCTGAAATGGCACGATTCATGTCATTTTAGCTCCGCCTCTTTGCTGAGGTCTGGCAAAATCCCGGACTTGGTGCCGTGGGGGGAAAGCGGGGGAGTCTTGCCTACCATCTGGGGGGGGGGTTAAGAAGGGGGTCCCGGTTTTCAGGAGCATCCCGGCCATTCCGGTAGGGTAGGCAAGAATGGGCAAAGGCACAGCAGAGATTATGGATGAGGCAAAGTTTCAGGCAGAGGAGGTCAAAGGAACACGTGGGGAAAGAGGATCAGAGGAGAATATGGGCAGGGGGTTTAGAGGAACACATGGGTAAGAAAAGGCCAGAGGTGCACAGTGTTCACACTAGGCTGTTTTAGCTGTGCCCTGTCTGATTTTTAAAGGGAAAATGCACCCTGCCTTGGCCACTGTGTGCACTGGAGAGCACTTACATTCTTCTATTACTGAAATTGTCACTTTTACTCTTAATTGTGACTGCTCAACAGCCTTTTGTCATAGATTAAAGTTGCATATACCTAAACCTTGGTCAATAAATACTATATAAAATGATGAAAACTGCATCAATATCTGTCCAGTGTTTCTTGAGATAAGCTTGAATGAACAGATTGAAATCTACTGTAGATTTTATTTTACATGCATACAGATTACTATTGTCCTCTTTCATTTAAATGGCCATGTGTCTGCAGCACCATACAGGGTTACATTTATATAGACAAACAATTCTGTATAAAAAAGGTTCAAAGGGTTCAAATCGAATAGTGTTAAGAAGATAAAAGTGAACAACCATTGAAAACTCACTGACCCATTGCCCCGGAAGTGCAGACAGAAAGCAAAGGCCCGTAAACATGGCCATACTTCCCAACTTTTATTCCTCCGGAGGAGGAGGGATACCCACCTGAGTGCCAAAGGCGTGTCGAAAAAGTTGGGGGCGTGGCCTATACTTGCGGCTCCTCACGAGACCACGCCCTTTTCCCGCCACCATGGGGGCATGCCCAGCAGCTCTGTGAGCTGCTGGCTATTCCCCCAGCCCCTCTGGCTGCAGCAATTGACGCATCTATTCAGGGGGACTCCCAACTGCCCCCCTGCCGCAGGACACTGCTGGCTGCGGGAGGGATGTGGGAACCTCCCAAAAAACCAGGACGTTCCCGCGATAAGCGGGACAGTTGGAGGTATGACATGGGTCGATGGGTGCCTCGTGCTAAGCGTTGTGCGTAAGCACACAGTCAGTGATCTGTGCCGAGTGATCTGTGCAGACAGAGCCGGCCCTAGCCTAAATGATGCCCTAGGCAAGATTTTGGCTGGTGCCCCCTAGCACCGCCACTAGTTCCGCCTCTGACCCTGCTCCCCTTTACCAGCACCATCAACCCTCATCATAGCAGTCATCATTTTGGTGCCCCTACCCGCAATATTTTAAATAGAAACAGTGCACACATTTGGTGCGCAGCCCAAACAGGGACACACAATTTTGCCCCCAATTCAAATTATGCCACACAGTAGTGCAACTTTATTCACATTATATCATGCGATGGTGTCCCTTATTCACGTTACATCACACTGTAGTACCACTTTACCTTATATACATTACTCCTCACATTATACCCTTAGAAAAAAATCCTGAGAAAATATTGTATTTTAACCACCTCAATGGCCACACTGCAACCCAGCACAAAGCAGTGTGTGCTGGGCAGAGGAGAAGAGCTGCAGCTGCTGTTGTCACTTAAGGGGAGGGGGCCCGGGGCCCCCACTGGGCCCTCCCATCAGACTTTGGCCTGGGTAATTTGTACCCCCTACCCTTTTCTCTCGGCACCCCTGATAATACCACACAGTAATGCCCCTTACACATGACACACATTATTAATGTCCTTATAAACATAATGCCCCTTACACATTATGCCAACCTTTATTAATGCCCTTCATACACATAATGACACACATAATGCCCCTTACACATATGTTGCACATTATTAATGCCCTTATACACATGACACACATAATGCCCATTACACATATGTTGCACATTATTAATGCCCTTATACACATGACACACATAATGCCTGTTACACATATGTCACACATTATTAATGCATTTATACATGACACACATAATGCCCCTTACACATATGCCGAACACTATTGCACAACCAACCCACCCGCAGACAGCACTCTTACAGCCGCTAACACTGTGTCCTCTGCCTCTGCTTGGGTACAGATGTTTCCTCATACATTTTGTCTCAATAGGCCATGCAGCTCCTGGCCAGTTCTGCTAACGTTGGGGGCCTTTTTTGCTGAAAATTTGTCTTCTTTGCATTGTTATGACGAGCACACACAAGAAACTTCCGATGATTAAAATGATATGTGGCATGCCTATATTCTGTGTGCGACTGTGGCTGTACCTGCATACGGAATGCTATGTTACAGTGATTTCCATGAATACACTATTTCATATGCAGATACAGCCTCACTCACACACAGAATATAGGCATGCTGCATATCATTTTAATCAGCAGAATCTGCTGATGCCCCTAGGCATTCCAAATGCCCTAGGCAATTGCCTAGTTTGCCTATGCCTAAGGCCGGCCCTGTGTGCAGACCAGAGTTCTCTGGTGAGAACACTGATGATCTGACTTGATTTTGACTGCATGCAGAGACGTGCACCAGTATGGGGAAGAGGGGGCCGCCGTCAGTGTTGTGGGTTGCATAGGCATTGCAGCAACACTCTAACAAGGCACATCTGGATGTTTGATGTGTGTGTACAGCATGTGTGATGTCTCTGTATATGTGTGGTGTGTGTAGCTAATTACCATGTTAGCAACATGATTCATAACCTATGTTACTCCATAACTTGTCAGTGTGTAACTTTGTCTCTAATTTGGAGCCTGTTCTGGGCTTTCCCCTGGATGGATTTCAGTGGAAACGTTAATGAACTGGAATAACTGACAGAGAAATAACCATCATTCAGGGACCTGAAATAACTTACTGAACTGACCATAAATCAATGATCAAACATAAATGACAGAAATGGAGGGGAGAAAACAAAAGTATTGTGTACCCAAAGCCAGCACTGATAACAGAGGTAAAATATTAAACCCATCTCACAATGGACAAGTGATTCTAAAACTAAACAGAAATAAAAGCTGGGGATCAGGGCTATCGGCGCCACCCCAAATACAACACTGCTTTAAGTTACTAAAGATTCCTTTTATGTTGACTCATTGATAACCGGAAAATGTAAACCCGGGCAATGCCTAGTGCTTCTGCTAGTTGCAAAAAATCTACACATCGGGAGAAAAAATATCAGGCTGTTAATTTGTTATAAAATGCCCTGCAAATAAATGGCTCCTGACATTCTCTGCATTGTTTATAGTAAGTAAGTTTGTTCTACACACAGCAGGAAACAATGATAAATATTAGCTATGAAATGTAATTGTGCAACAAGGGGATTTCTTTCCTTACAGCAGTAGTTTATTTTGGATTCGGTCACTTGGTCGACAAGCATTAGGTCGACACCACTAGGTCGACATGCAGGAAGGTCGACATGACTGAAGGACGACATGGGTTAGGTCAACATAAGCATTAGTTCAACATGGGGAAGGTCGACAGTCAAAAGGTGGACATGGGGTTTTTCAATGTTTTTTAAGCTGACATGTGCCGACAGGCGGTATTTCATTCCCTACCATCCACTAGGGCATGGTGGGAGAATAAAATAGTGTTCCAAGCGTAGCGTGCCAGAAGCATGGCGAGCAGACGCTACGTTTCAGTGTCCATGTCGACTGTGTCGATATTCCGGGAAATAAAACCAGTGAAATACCCCATATTGAACCTTTTGACTGTCAACCTTCCCCATGTCGACCTAATGCTTGTGTCGACATAACATGTCGACCTTCCTACATGTTAACCTTTCTGCACATTGACATAGTGGTATCGACCTAACGTTTGTCTACCTACTTGCTGTCTATCTAATGATCCACACCCATTTATTTTTTATGTATTATGAGTGTGTAGTTCCTGCCTTAAATAAGGTGTTTCTTTTGTTTTTATATTCTAGCTCGAACTAACGTTCAGTTATTTGGAAATTCAAGGCATGATTTGCAACAAACCTGGCCATGTAAGTATACCAAATATATAATGATCGAAATATAAAATATGCTTGCAAACGTATAACCAACTAGTGAATGACTACATCCATAAATGTGTTTTGAACTGGAAGAGCACTATGCATGATAAATATAGACTGTTCTATTTAATTGGAGTGATATAAGCAGAGCTTCCTGTAAGACCAGCCAGTGCAGTATGCATTAGTGTCTTCCCTGACAGGAAGTATGTTGAGAAGCATAGAACATCTGTAGAATTGTGCCATACTCGCTCCTTTACCTGTCAGAGCTAAAGTGGTTTCCTGCTTCTGTGCATAACCAATATGCCACTATTCTCGGTTGCTGTAGTCTTTGGAGATAGACTCGGTGTAAAAATATTGCTGAATTATGACAGAATCTAATTGATGAAAATAATCATTATCATTTTCAATGGAGTATGTCGGTGGCAGTCACTTTGCTCTGTCTAACCTTATATCCATGTATCTATCAACTAGCTGTGACATCTGGGGTACTGGAAGTGTAATCTCCTCTGAATCCGTTTGCAAAGAAAAGCAGCTATAATAATTCTGAAACAGGACACGTGATATTTATACCTTGTGCTTATAATAAGTATGACTGGAAATCCCATTGCCTTTTTTTGTTTGGTTACCTGGCCAGCTGCCTTAACCCTTTGATTGCCATTGTCAAGATAGGTGTGAAAATTGCCAAGCAATCATTTTTAGTCTTCATAATGACCTGTAATGTTTACCTTGTATAGGAAATATATTTTTTACACATTTTTTGTAATTGAATTTATATAACAAATGTGAGCGATGGTGGCTTTTTTAGCGGATGTAAGGGGTGATTAACTACAGTACCATTCGGTCCCCAGCACATTTGCGCCTCAGCGATGGTGCGGCTCTGTGCAGGAGCATAGTTGTGCACGTGCCGGGCTGCAGTATGAATGCCTTCAGAAACTAGAACAGTCGCTGAGGTGTTCGTACGGTAGGGAGGGGGTAGGCGGGGGGGGGGGGCATCACCATGAAAATGATGGGCGTTCCCCTGGGAGCGAGGGCAAGCCAATGCCTGCCGAGAGCGGACGGTTGACGTCACGTGACATCAGTGCCCGCCCTGAATTCAGAGATGTGCGGCTGGATAAAATTAAGTACAAGCTTACTTTTATCGGCGATGGGGAAGAAAAATCGTTTGATGGTAAGCAACCATTGAATGTTTTTTTCTTCTGTTTAGCCACATGCGAGGATATGTTATTTCAAAAATCCCCTCGCATCATACCGAGGCGATAAGGTGGCAGGGGGGTTGAGCTGAATCACCACCATATTGGACATCTCTCACAGAGATGTTGACACTCACAGGGTTAAATAATGACAATTTGACATAGAATGAAATAATGTAGTATGCTAGAAAGTTTATTCTCTGACATGCATTTTAATCATAAAAAACCATTGTGGAAACCTTGTTTTGCTGCCCTGCAGTCTTGTGGTGTCGTTAACACCACGCATGGCCTAGAGCCACTTACAGTAGGTTTTACAATAGAGCTCAAAGCCAGCTAAAAGCACAGCTACAGACCCAGTAAGAGGTTTCCATTCACTGGCCTCTTGTTTCACAGAACAAACGTTACTATGGATATTCTGCCCAGATATACAGTAAGCACCAGATAAAAAGAAGCTGGTAAACATAACAGCTTTGTATGCATGTATTTCATTGCTGCTTCTAATACCCCTTTCCCACTGCAGCTCTTGGTAAATTGCCGTTTTTTTAGCCTTTTTAAACGGATAGAGCTGCAGTGGGAAAGCTCCAGGTTGCCTTACCCGTTTAACAAATACCGGTATTTGTTAAACAGGTAAAAAGCAGTGTTTTACCCGTTTAAGAGACACTTTTTGGCCAGTGGGAAAGGCTCTTAAATGGTATATAGGACTGAGGCAGTAGCTATGAGAGCGCAGTGCATATGTAATGAGCCGCTCATTACATACGTGCATATATAATGAGCGCAGTGCATGTGCAATGAGCTACTCATTTCATATGCGCATATGTAATGAGTGGCTCATTCATATGCACTGAACTGAGTGGCTCATTACATATGCACATATGTAATGAGCGGCTTATTACATATGCACTAGGCTGTCTTCTAGCTACTGTCTGTCCTGCTTTCACACTGCAAACCTGCTTGAGACCCGGTATTTATGTGCAGTGTGAAAGGGGTTTAAAACAGTAATATACTGTTATAAATACTGTTTCAAAATACCAGGTCTCAAACGTTTAGGCAATGTGAAAGCAGCATAAGATAACTGGATAGTCTCATGAAGACATTCTAAACAGGGGTGCATTGCCGGACCCCCTTAGCCCCTCTAGTTTCCCACTGTCCACTGAAATAAAAGATTAGCTGCCTCTTCTGAGCATGCCATCCACCCAGCATCTATGCCCACTGCATGTTCGCTGCTCCATGGAGGACTCCAGTCTGCTCTTATTACAATACAACATTGCCTCTTTTTCCCCCTGCCAAGCGATTTGCAGGACGCTATCCACTTCCTTGCTCATCTGCTGGTAATATCAGCAGATGAGCGGCGTCCGGCAGCGATGATGGGGGAGCGCGCAGCAGCATTTACCGCTGCCCTGTACACACTGGGTGGCTTTTATGCTGAAAACCGTTCAGGCGAGAAAACTGCATTTTTGTCCAGCGTGTATATAAGAGATGATGGGGAAAAATGCTGGGCTTAAAAATTATCTGTGCATACACACTGAGCTTTTCGCCAATTTTCCCCAGGGTGGACCAATTCCGTAGCAAGACGCTATGGAAAGCCCTCCACTCCGCCGCTCATCTGTTGGTAATACCAGCAGTTGAGCAGCAAGGCCAGCGTTGATGCGGGAGTGCACATAAGCACTCATCGCTGCCCTGTACACACTGGGCGGCCTTCGATGAGTAAACTGAGCTGCTTTCAGCTCAAAGTCGCCCAGTGTGTATAGGCCTTAAGAGATTTTCAGCAGGCGAAAGAATTTGGTGAAAATCTTTCATTATAAAAGGCTATTTACATAATGGTCTGGGTTTGAATTTCAAGGGTAGGAGCAGGGGCCATTTTATTCAGTGCATTTTATTCAATCTAACTCTCTGCACATGTTACATCTGCCCCACCTGCAGTGCACATGGTTTTGTACATCTGCGAAGGAATTTGTCTCTGAGAGTGAACCTAGAATAAGGTCCTAAAGCTGGCCATACATCAGGCCAGAATGCACATTTTTTACTGGTTGTGTGATGCATTTGTGTGTTGTATTTCAGTACGACGCGCGGGCCCACGGGTCATAAGGATGATGCTCAGATCTGAAGAAATGAAGATGCTGCTAATGACCAGAATGCAAATTATGTGAAATTACACACATATCTATCATATGTCTGGGAAGCTGCCGGTGAAATTGTTAGACGATTTGGATGTGGGCCCTCGTTCTGGTTGGCTTGCAAAGTCCTGTTTATTTTCCTGCTTTGCGAGCCTTGTAGCACCACCCGCCATTCACCCGAATGCCTGCCCCCAACTATTTGCATATTTTCCCTGCAGCGCTGTGAATGGATGATTTGCATATACATCCATGGGTGACCGAAATCATTTGCAGTACATTAAATGATTTCTGACTCCCTCGCTACCGTAATCTAGTCACTCTCTGGTGACTTAGATTAGCGGCGCCCTGCTCTGTGAACAGGGTGGGTAGCTGACATCCAGTGATGTCAGCTACCCGCCCCCCTTCACATGGGGGCGGCCAGCGTTTAACCTGGGCACACCCAGAGTTTTCATGGGTATGCCCACCAAACGCTGCGACCACCCCTTACTCGCCTCCTGTACTCCCACCCCTCTGTGAGCGCCTCGGAGACTATGCAAGTCTCCGTGGGCACCCACAGAGAAGACTTTCACATGCGCATATGCGACTGTGCATGCGCAGATCTTCTATATCGTCAGATCAGAATGAGGGCCTTGATGCTGGTTGCCTAGATGTATGGCCAGCATTAGCCGGTTATCAATAGCAAGCCCTGGGTCGCATGACCTGGTTCACTCATTTGCACGGCAGGCTACCTGGGTCCTTCCTGATACTAGGATTAGATTCCCGGGTCACTGGATGAGGTTATTTTACAGAGACCCTTTTACATTTGACGGTGACCCAGGTAGACACAGCAATATCGCAAGCTATTGTGCCAGTGGAAAAGGGGTATTAATAAGCTTGCAGATGGCTATTGCATCGAGAAGAACATATGATAAGCTTCCAAATAAAGTAATAAGTAAGAGCTAATTTCCGTATTGCCATTTTGGTTTATTAGTACAGGTTGAGTATCCCTTATCCGAAATGCTCGGGACCATGAGCATTCCGGATATGGGAATTTTCCAGTTTTTGGAATATTTTTTTTTTTTTTAGGCATACTTACCTGTCCCCTGGTGGTCCCTCAGCGTCTATGTTGTGCCCCAGAGTAAGGGATCTACGAATACTCAACCTGTAATTTAATTGTAGACTATGGTCATTTTCTTTTGTTTATTATGAATGTAAAAAAACAATAAACAAAACAAAGATGTATGTATGTGTGTGTATATATATATATATGGAAAAATAATTCGAAGCCATCATCCCCATTTTATCCGCATTCCTAAGATGACATACAGTATTCTTATTGGTAAAAATGGTAGTGGCGGGGTCCGGGCACTGGCAGATGCGGTGGGGGCGGGAAGCGGCTGCTGAAATAAAAAAAAGATATATTTTCAAACGACTGGCCGGTCGGTTATTGGCTGAGAGAATTCTCTCAGTTGCCCAGTCTTAAAATTCTGATGCCGCTTCGTGCCCCGCTGCCTGGATCTGGACTGTCTGCCCCTGCACATAGGTGTGTGCTAGTGGTGCTTCACCCAACACATTGTGGGTGCTAAAAAGCACCCGCGATGTGCCTCTGATGGGTCCGATCGGATAGCCTGAACCTGCGGCAGGTTCAATCTGTAGGGTCCGACTCAATGCGCATAGGGTCCGAGGGGATGTCAAACACTTCTGATTTGGGCCAAATAGGGTGAAATCGGGCCCAAATCTTACTAGTGTATGGGTGCCTTCACACACCGTTCACAACACAATCTGTATTCTGAAAATGCTGTAAATAGTGATCACAACAAGAACCCTACACACTAAGCAGTTTAATTAGACCAGACGGAAATCCAGATAGAGAAGCTTAAATTTAAGCTGGGTACGCACTGAGTGATATATCGTTAACGATATGGTCGATATTGTTAACGATATTGCATTCATTTTATTCAATGTGTACGGCCAATATTGTCAACAATGCACGATGCCATGGGTTGTTAATGACCCTCCCTGTTGTCTGTACGTACAGTTTAATCTGACAATATTGTCAGCAACTACATTTTCGGAGTGGGGGAGGGTGACAAGAATGATATTATCGGTGTGCATGCGCTTTCACTCTTCTGCGGCAGCAATGATATGTTTAACTATAGGTGTGGTGTGTACCAGCATAAGTTCAGATGTTTCTGGCCCTCAATTGAGAACAGCAAACTGAAATGCAAGTGAAACATACATACTGTATGGTCAACATGGTCAAAAGGTCGACAGGGCTATGGTCGACACATGAAAATGTTTTTTATTTTTTTTACTTTTCATACTTTACCATCCAATTGGACTCTGATTGGAAAACGGTGAAGCCCAAATCATGGCGAGTGAATGGGGTCCACATGCTCAGTTGTCAACATTGACACCAACATTTTATTAAAAACTCATGTTGGCCTTTTATTGTGTGAACCTTTTGCATGCCGACATATTGGTGTCAACTTACACCTTTTCGACCTAATATATCACACCTGTGTAAGCTAGGGGTGATTGTGATTTCTCAAACATCGTTGATTCCAGCATCCACATCAAGACTTTTTGGTGTTCTCTAATAACCGTAAGTTACACTTATAGGGCCAGATGTACTAAGCCTTAAAAAGTGATAAAATGGAGAGTGATAAACCCCCAACCAATCAGATCCTACTTGTCATTTTTTTCAAACACATGCTGTGACATGGCAGTTAGGAGCTGATTGGCTGATGGTTTATTGCTCTTCGTTTTATCACTTTTCAAGCTTAGTACATCTGGCCCTAAATGAGTGCTAATAGTTTCCCATGTATAATTTAGAAGTAACATCTGTGGTGTGTATTAAATCAAGCATCTCCTTCTCCTTCAGGTCTGGTTGTATCTCACAAAATAGATTGAAAGACCTTTTTTACAGTCTGCGCTATCCCTTAAATGACACCATTTTTCTCCTATGTATTGTGAAGCTCAGCAGTAAAGCTTCACCAATCAATGAGCTGGTAGTTTTGTTTGGGAAAGCAAATCCTCAGGTTATGAGAATTCCGACTGCTGTAATGGCAATGCATGTAGAGTGGTGATGAGACCCTTATTACTGTTTCATCAGGCCTTCACCTTTAGCAGGGCACTTTTCCCTTAAAACTGGGCAAGCTTACCAATACTCTGACACCTCCATTTCTCCAAGTACAATAATCAAGGCTGGGTATCACAAGGTGTTGCCAAGATTTAAGGATTAACAGGATACATGGATACAGGATGTATAGATTCTCAGTACCCTGGTAGAAAGGTGATACTATGGCATACAGATGCTAGTGGAGAACGGGAATGACAGCATATAGCTATGTAAATAATACTGTACTGGATCAGTGCTGGGGGAAGGCTTGCAGCAGCATAATGCTGGGACAGAGCTGGTGGCAGGCATGCAGCAACAAAGGCTGGGTCAGGGCTAGTGGCAGGCGTAATGCAATATAATGCTAGGTCAGGGCTGGCAGTAGCCTGCACCAACGTAATACAAGGTCAGGACATAACTGAGGCAGGTGGCAGACAGCACATATACATAGGTTTTGACATTTGGGGAACAGTACATCTCCAGAGACATAGCCAAGGTCCAGACAGGCAGCAGGTACAAGATTTTTCTAAGTTTATTTTGTGTGCAGGTTGCTGTCAACTGATGATATAGTGTCTGGCTCCTTTGGGATGTTATGATACTTTACACCCTATTTCAGGGTTGCCGACTTTATTATTCTCCTCTCCGGGAGAAGCCCGGAGAGGAGAGTTTCAGCAGCCGCTCAGGGGGCGGGGCTTAAGAGTGACATCACTAAGCCCCACCCCATGATGGTAAAAACACTGAATTCACGGATCTCAGTGGAGGGGCGGGGCTAAAATGACGCGATTGTGCCGTTTTAGCTCCGCCCCCTCCTCTGAGACCCGAGGATTGCGGCATTTTAATGCCGCGATCCGGGGGACAGCGGGGGTCCCCCTTGAATCCGGGAGGGTTGCCCACCCTTCCGGGGGGCCGGGAGGGGGTCCCGATTTTCGGGAGACTTCCGGAAATTCCGGGAGGGTCGGCAACCCTGCCCTATTTATGGCAAATAAATTGAATGTCCACATAGAGGCTTTAGTCCAGGGGTGTCCAAACTTTTTGCAAAGAGGGCCATATTTGGTGAAGTAAAAATGTGTGGGGGCCGACAATTCAGCCTGAACCATGAATCACATCAGAAGACTAAACAAATAACTTGTCTTACCCTTCTGTAAGCCACAGGATGGAGAGGCCAAGCAGGCACCACAAGGAGAGGAGACAGATGCCTGTGCCCCCTGCTTCCGCAGTCGCCCTCATCTGCTGAGTCTGCTCTGCATGCTGCTCCTTCCTCCCGGGATAATGTGATCGCGAGCAGGCGGAGAGATTGCAGACGGAAGATGGAGTGGAGCCCAGGCGGGGGACAAGGGTTGGACACATACTCAAAAAAAAAAGGGGGGAGATGGGAAAGGAAAGAAGTTGTTACTGGATGCAATCTTTTTTTGGGGGACACTTTATGTATAGTGTCAGTAGAAAAACCTTGTATTGCGTTTTATCTAAAAACGTGGGAGCTCCTCTTATCTTTATTGCTGTGTAGCAATAAAGATAAGAGGAGTTCCCACGTTTTTAGATAAAATGCAATAAAAAGGTATTTCTACTGACACTATACATAAAGTGTCCCCCCAAAAAAAGATTGCATCCAGTAACAACTTCTTTCCTTTCCCATCTCCCCCCTTTTTTTGTTCATTGACCAAGTTGGCCAGGATAGCACCCCACTGATATTAAAACACTAATATTAATCGGCTCATTGCCCGCACATTGAAGGGCATTAACTTAATTTGTGTGCAGAATCCCCAAAAACCCGTTCTTTGTTGGACACCTACTCACATGAAGATGCCGAACAGTGGCTGCCGACACCCTCTCACCACTCGCTGTATGCCCCGCCTCTACAGTCCCACACTGTGCATCCTGCTTCTAATGCTCAGCCTGCTTCCAGCTGGAGGCTGCGGGCCACTTAAAGTGACATCACGGGCCACAATTGGCCCCCGGGCCTGACTTTGGACATGCCTGCTTTAGTCCATGGCAGGAATTGGCCCTATGTAAGCTTCACTGTGGGTCACAGGAAGTTGATCTACATTCATGGCGTACCTGTGCGGTTTGCAGTCTATGCTTTCCCAGATAACTGAAGAGAAAAAGGGGTGGAATCGCACATTGCCATTTACCCCAAGCCAGAGGGCCTGGTCCTTGCACACAAGTTGAGATACAATCTTCTTTGTTATGTGATTAGTAAGCACTGAATTCTCTGTCTTTTTCTTAAAGCGCTTTCAGTCCATTGCTTCCCCATTCTTTCCAGGAAAAGGGTGCTTTTGTAGGGTGAGCATATATAGCATAATACCAAATGTGAGCCAGGCCACACCTACAATGAACGACTTGACCATATAGCCTATTGAATGAATGAATGAATGACGACCAGGTATGCTGCAATCAGTGTTATTATTGTTGGGTCCAGCATATTCTTTAACTCAAAGGGGGTTATTCTGGTTGATTCGTAAGGCTACAAATTTGCAGCCTTGCGAGTCCACCAAACCCACCTGGCGAATGCCGGGCTGCCCGCCTTCCCTCGCAGCGTGTGTTCCAACGCACAGGCTGCTGTGTAAGTAGCGGTGTGTTTTCAGCAGTAACTGAAGTAAATATTGTGCAACTGAGCATAGTCCTAAAGATCACCTACAGAGGAAGCGGGGGTCTGGCGGTCGGATCGCCAGCCCCGCCAGCTGCCGAAAGTGCCCTTCCAATGTAGCTCCCTGCCGGTCCCCGGCGCACGTCCCCACCTCTCCACTCCCCCCCCCCCCCCCCCCTAAACCTGCCCGTCTCCCTGAAGCAGAGACGGGCAGGGTTTGCGTCCCCCGCTGCCCGGTGACTTGGACACACATGCGTGTGTCCCAGTCAGATGGAGCGCCATCTCGCCAGCGGGGACATTCTGGCTAGCCCCAGCGCTGGCTGAGAGGCGCTCCATCTGTACATTAGGTAGCTGATCATTATATGAAAGTTTTATAATTTTCAAATTGTAAACTTATTTTCACCAGTTGCGATATAAACTATTAGAAAACCTTAATGCGTTTAAGGTAGCCACTGTTTTCCACCAATCATAGGCGGAATTATTTGCTCAATGTGGTTTATATCTCATGAGCAATGATGTTGTTATTGGGGAGACCAAAAATGGGCCTAGGGTGCACTTGAACCCTAAATTCCCCTGGTCTATAAACTATAAGGTTAGTCATTTGCTAGTAATTCCTTGTATGCAATTACACAGACAAAATTAATTGCCTTTGTGTATTAAATAATTTTTTAGGTACTCTTCACCTAGCACGGCGCCCATCGCGGCCATCAAATGCACTAAAAAACGGGTGCGACGCGATGCCCCATAGGGGACAATGTTAAAAGTGTGATTGGACGCGATTTTACTGTTCAATGCCTCAATGCCCGCGATTTTTCCATAGAAAGCAATGTTAAATGGGCCACAGAGCCCAAATAGTCCCCCTGAAGTGTGAAATGGCCCCCACAATTGTTAACGCCACCCCACGTTCAACGTGAACCCGAAGCGTGGCGAGCGCAGCGGTACGCGTCCTCCGACCTTTTCATACCCCCACTATCCACGTCGGCGTGGAGATGAGAATAGAATAGTGTGGCGAGCGCAGCGAGCGGACGCGGATACCTTCACAGGTAAACGCGTCCCTTCGCGGGCTTCACAGGTATCCGCGTCCCCTCGCGGGGCTCGCTGCGCTCGCCACGCTTAGGGCTCGGCTCGCTGCGCTCGCCACACTATTCTATTCTCAACTCCATGCCGACGTGGATAGTGGGGGTATGAAAAGGTCGGAGGACTCGTACCGCCGCCCCTCGCGGGCTCGCTGCGCTCGCCACGCTTCGGGTTCACGTTGATCGTGGGGTGGCATTAACAATTGTGGGGGCCATTTCAGACTTCAGGGGGACTATTAGGGCTCTGTGGCCCATTTAACATTGTTTCCTATGGAAAAATCGCGGGCATTGAGGCATTGAACAGTAAAATCGCGTCCAATCACACTTTTAACATTGATCCCTATGGGAAATCGCCCGCAATTTTTTACCCCCGATGACCGCGATGGACATCGTGGGCGCCGTTCTGGGTAAAGAGTACCATTTTTTTTTATTATATTGTTACTTTAAAACTTTTATTTATTCATTACATACATGTCACATTACTGTGTGCTGGCAGGCAAATAGGAAATTCACCGTATGTCTGAGGTTCCTGTTCTAGAGGAACGAGGATGATGGCTATGGCACATGTGGTCCATGGGAATATACAGTATGTATAACAAAAATAACTTCTAATAAACTGACATTCTCGACAGCATTATAGCCTAAAATATGGTCTAAAATAGGGTACATCCCCTATACATTACACTTTGATTACATCTCTGGGGATGTTTTATGTGATACATGAGTCAGATCCGAAGTCCTGAGCTCTCAGAGATTGTCTTTCTCAGTGATCTATGTATTTCTAATGTGTTTAAAAACACTTTGCTATAATGCACAGGATATATACACCAGTGGCAGTACAGATATTGCACTCCCTGGAGAACTACATAAACCTGGGAACATCTAATGTAGTTTATTTATTTTCTATTTGCTTTTTATTTTATTTTCTACTATTTTATTGTGCTTATAATCTCAGTTGAAAAAACCCCCCATCAAATTCAAATTAAATAAATTTAAAGAACTTTCATTAGTGAAACGCTTAAAAATGTTCCTTCTGCAAAAAAGTAATTCATTTAAAGAAAATGTGTTTGTAGACTTTGTTTTACTCCAGAACAGTAGTTCTTAGGAGGACCAGCCATTTAGGCTTCTTGTAATGTTACTGTATATCAGGAGGGCTGAGATAATTAACTTGTGTGGTAGATGTATTGAAATGAAGGTCTGCTTGTCTAGAACCGAGACTATGCTGGCCACACATCAGACCAACTTTCCTCCAACCATCCAACTAGTTGCTTGGATGGAGTAAAAATATGGTACTGGATGGGAGCAAAGGACATCAGAAATGTGCTCACAAACCCAGGAAAATGGACAAAAACATTCAGTCAAATTGTTTAAATCAAACAGGTTCAACTACAGTACCGTGTCTGAGCGACCGTTTTTGTCCTTTTCCAGATTTTGGTAGCAAATTTCTGAAGTAAATATTACATTTGCTCCCATCAAGTACAGTACCATATTTTTATTCCATCCAAGCAACCAGTTGGATGGTTGGAGGAAAGTTGGTCTGATGTGTGGCCAGCGGCTCTTACTGGCCGTATAACACTGAGTTGTGTTGGTGATACAGTAAGTAATTGATATTGCATTAATCACTAAAATACGCATCACATGGATTGGAGGTGACTTTCTGACATTGGGAGTTATTTAGACCTGGTCACTGATGAGCGATTAAGCAGAGCCCTGTGATCAGATAGCCGCCTTAGACAGAGTGAACCCCCCTCCCCCCATGCAATTCTGTGAATGGCTTGCATAAATCACATCGATCGTCAGCCAGCTGCAAATCCATTAGCCACTCACTCACCATCTAATGATTTTCCCAGTCTGGGCAGTCAGTGCGTAACCGAGAACCTACTCTAACTGTGAAATGCAAACAGGGTTATTGAGACCGGAGCTGATGTCACAGAAGCTCTCTGAAAATGCTTCGAAATGCCTGCGTTCTTGCTGACAC
Source organism: Crinia signifera (assembly GCF_055691185.1). Lineage (NCBI taxonomy): Eukaryota > Metazoa > Chordata > Amphibia > Anura > Myobatrachidae > Crinia > Crinia signifera. The sequence goes on along the minus strand of NC_139221.1, from coordinate 107,028,313 downwards.
TCCCAGAGAACTTCCTGGTGGACACCCACAAATGGTGGCTTCCTGTCAATCTACTCGCCAATATCTAGCAATCAGAATAGACACTGGATTTTGTCACTGTTTGGGCTTGCACGTGTGCGCTAAGATCTATACGCATGCACAGTCGTTCGATAATCATCCGCCTTGCAAATTTGCATAGCAGCGTTCTGGTATGAATCGGGCCCATTGTCCATGGATGAATTGCATACAGTTGTGTGCTTTGCACATGCATTAATGGTGAAGGTCAGTCCAAGCTGCCTAGTGTATTATGTGGACAGACCCAGATACTCCAACCCAGACCATTCACACACTTTTAACAGTAAAATAAGAAACAGAAGATAGGCTTTTTAAATAATCAGCTGTACACATTCCTGTAATATAGCAGGGTGACACCGCATCGGTCTTGGCTACCTAAGGTTACCAATTCTGGGTGAAATATAATAGGGTGAGAGAATCAGAGTGAGAGATTGGGTAAGACATCTCCATTTTTTTTTAAAGCGGCAATCATTTACACTTCAAAATCAAACTGGTTTTGCAGTGTAAATGATTGCCGCTTTAAACAAAAATGGAGATTTCTTACCAAATCTCTCACTTTCTGAATCTCTCATCCTATTACATTTCACCCTCTGTGTGCTTATGTCAAGTAAAGCGCAACGGAATATGCTGCGCTATATAAGAAACTGTACAAAAATAAATAAGTGATGAAATCCCGGGGAGCAATATGCTTTTACACCGTTTCTGTTCAGTCACTGACATGCTGGCAGAAGCCTGTACTTTGCACTCCCTTTACTGCCATTTTTATATTTAACTTTATCAATGAATCTCTGACTAAGCCCATCATAATACATCATTTTTAAAGCTTTTGTACATAGCTAGATTGACCCAATAGTGTTACTTGACAAATCGAAATCAATTCAAGCACTTTACTTTGTCGTTTCTATAAAATCAACTGTGACAGTGTTAAGAGATCAATTACAAACTGAATTATACTTAGATCTATGTGTGAGGTCTATCACGGAGGAACAGGATTGACAAGATAATTTGGTAGGGAGACAGGGACAATAACCATGGCAATCTGTAAATAGAATTATACCTTCATCTGTTAGGATTTACTGTACACAAATACCAAGAGAAAATGTCTGGGTCAATTAAAAGGGAGAGTGGAAACGTATGTAATTGTTTTAGTATTATGTAACAGAATCCCGTGCTGTCCTGGGCAAATAGTTAGAACTGGATTATTGTGTGTTGCGATTACACAGCTTTTCTGCAACCACCTTCTCAAGTTTTCTATTACTTATGTTTTATCATTTACATTTGTCTACTTATTACTTTTCCTTATGCATGCTGTTGAATATGTCTTCCAGATGGTAGTTGAAACTGAAAAATGTAATATATCCATGAAGATGGTTTCTTCAGAAGATGTCAATGAGGTGATGGCACACATTGGCACATGTCTCCGGAAGATATTCCCAGGGTTGTCTCCTGTGTAGGTACCATGCATTATCTGTGTACCAATTGCTGTGCCCACATTTCTGCGGGGTTTGATGCAACAGTTTTACTTTTTACATTGCAGAATGGATGAGTCAATTGTAAAGGTTGATTTTTTTGTTGCTTTTTTTTTTAAAGCAGCAATCATTTTTTTTCATTGTGGATTCTCTTGTCCAGATAACACAATTTAATCTTACTTGCCTACCCTCCACAACCCAGCAAGTCTCCTGGAGTTTGAGGCTCCCATGCAAGTAAAATGGGCAACCCAAACGGCTAAAGATGCAATTCTGGCTGAATTGTGTCATAACAGCTAGACCTACTACTACTATTGCTCTACAATGGCATAAATAAAATGGTGGGGCATGGCTACATTTGCGCAGATTCAGTCACTGTGCCTCCATCCTGCCTCCTTATTACAATGCCACCCCTACCCCAGCTAAGCCAACCAGAAGTCACCAACAATGTATTTATTGCAACCACGCCCATATATTCGGTGTTTAAGATTGTGTAGATTTTTAACTCCCACTTCTACTGTCAACCAAAGATATCTACATTTAGGACTCAAAAAAAAGTTTGATTGAAGCATTGGATCATTAAAGAGAAAGCACATAATTGTTTAGTAAGGAAAATTGATATGTCTCTCAACATATAATATTACACTATATATTATTTTTTTTATATACCATATGTGAATACACATTTGAGAATAAAGTAATATCATCTTGGATAGATGTTGAAATCTCATCAAGTAGCTACATTGTGCCTCATTGGTTTTTGAGGCATTTTCCACCCATGGGCAAAGAAATGCCTTCAATTGTGGCGAAAACTGGCAGAAAGAAATAGTCAGGCATCAAATTAGTTCAGTTTTTGCAGCTATCCGAAAAAAACTGTGCTAATGTAATACCCCCCTTAGGGGTAGATATTTCAAACCTCCTAATTAGCATAAGTGGATAGTTTGCCGATAGCAAATAATCCACTTCTAACTAGAGATGTGCAGGTTTACTTGTTTTTTTTTTTTTATCACCAAATCATCGCAAGTTCAGATTTTTCCGATTGGCTATTAGCTGTCACGTGTTTTGGATAGCCAATAAGATCCCGCTTTCAGATCCGAGTAAATCCAGGTAACACCAAACCCCCACATCTCTACTTCTAACTATTATCTATAAAATACATTCTGTGAAATGATACCTAGCATATGATTGGTTGCTATTTCCACAGATCATCTTTAGAAGATTTGCTATATCTCCCTTAGTACTGTATTATGGGTTATGGGGTTTTCTCTGTTTGAAAAATTTATGATAATACTACAAATGTAGTGAATATATTGCTGCACTTTTTTGTACAGGAAAATTATGAAGAAAGTAACCATGGAGCCATTGGACAGACTGGCAAATCTGCAAGCCCTGTGGGATAGCCAGACAGTGACCGAAGTCGGCCCCTGTGGTATGAAGTCCTTACTAAATCACTTGTACTTACTAACTGTAAATAGCAATGATGGTACTCTTTACCTAGAACGGCACTCACGATTTTGATCGTGGGCATCGTTAGTAAAAAATCGCGGGTATCGCATGCACTAAAAAATCGGGTGCGATGCGACCGACGCGATGCCCGCGATTTCCCATAGGGAACAATGTTAAATGTCTCAATTGACCCGATTTTCCTTTTCAATGCCTCAATTGACCCGATTTTTCCATAGGAAACAATGCTAAATGGCCCACAGAGGCCAAATAGGCACCCTGAAGTGTGAAATGGCCCCCACAATTGTTAACGCCACCCCACGATCAACGTGAACCCGAAGCGTGGCGAGCGCAGCGGTACGCGTCCTAAGACCTTTTCATACCCCCACTATCCACGTCGGCGTGGAGTTGAGAATAGAAAGTGTGGCGAGCGCAGCGAGCCACCGAGCCCGAAGCGTGGCGAGCGCAGCTTGCCCCGCGAGGGGACGCGGACAGCTGTGAAGCCCGCGAGGGGACGCGGATACCTGTGTGAAGGTATCCGCGTCCCCTCGCGGGGCACGCTGCGCTCGCCACGCTTCGGGCTCGGTGGCTCGCTGCGCTCGCCAAACTTTCTATTCTCAACTCCACACCGACGTGGATAGTGGGGGTATGAAAAGGATGGAGGACGCGTACCGCCGCCCCTCGCGGGCTCGCTGCGCTCGCCACGCTTCAGGTTCACGTTGATCGTGGGGTGGCGTTAACAATTGGGGTGGCCATTTCACACTTCAGGGTGCCTATTTGGTCTCTGTGGCCCATTTAACATTGTTTCCTATGGAAAAATTGGGTCAATTGAGGCATTGAACAGGAAAATCGGGTCAATTGAGACATTTAACATTGTTCCCTATGGGAAATCGCGGGCATCGCGTCGGTCGCATCGCACCTGATTTTTTAGTGCATGCAATGCCCGCGATGGGCGCCCTTCTAGGTAAAGAGTACCGCAATGATAAATAGGTCTTGGCTGTGATGGCATTCTCACTCCTCATACTGTTCTTTCCTTTGTCACTAGGTGGGTTTTCTCAGATGTATGCCTGTGTCTGCGACTGGCTTGGCATGCCATACAGAGAAGAAGTACAGTGGGTAGGTGTATGCAGCCTGTCACAGCGTAGCGCTGCACACGTGTACGGGCATTGTTTCCTGCATTATTATGGCAATACTTACATACACACTATGCCAATGGACATCTTATTGGGCTATCCTTTTGCAGCACTTTTTTGGCCCAAAAATGTGCTGTAATTGAGTGATAAGGCATGGGGCGATAAGTTCCGTCATCACAGATCTGAGCTTATTGGGGATTATGCTTCACGTTCTTTAGGCAAACAAAACATAATACCTTTAAAGCGCACCAGCGTGGCGGGAAATGGGCTGCATTGGAAGATATGGAAGTCATCGGGGCTAATGGAATCGCCTACAGCGAATATATTACCAGTAATTATTTACAGCTGTTAATACAATATCCCCATTGGTGTGTATTGCATGTGTTTTTTTTTTAAATAAATGAATGATCCCTAGTTTGCTTTTTGCTGTGCAATACACTTGAAATCAACAGATAATCAGGGATATTCAATGCCAGCCGCTGTTTCCGACGGGGGGCGGCGGCCGCCAATTCAATGCTGTTTCTGACAGATTGTTGAATTTACGTCCGTTTCTCTACAATCCACGGCCATTTTCGCCTACACGTCCTCTTTCTGACACTTGGCAGCCGGAACATTGAATTCTGTATGTCGAGATTCAGGCCCAGGATTTCTACTGCCGGGACGTTCCAACAGCCCGAATCTCGGATTGTATACTGCCCAATGAGTGCATCAGCGTGGTGTATGATGAGTCCTTGTCAGTGGCGTAAGTTTGTCCCAGTTGACTGGAGGCAAGATAAAAATTGGTGCCCCCTCCCCACAACTTATATAAATATATGTTATGTATATTATGTTTAAAATAACGAGAGTGTGACCTCTATAGTCCTGTTAGGAGGGGGAGTCCGCTACAGAAAAATTATAGACGCCTTTCAATTAACTAATACAAACTGCAGGGGAGGAGAGCTGCCCCCTTGGGAGCAGGAGCCCGGCGGCAGATGACTCCATTGCCTCCCAGAGTTCTGCCTCTGGCCCTTATTATAATATTTTATTTTGCTCAGAATATTGGTTATTATGAATGGACAGAAAATCTTGTTTATCTTGATCTTTGCAGGATGTAGATACAATATACTTAACACAAGATACAAGGGAGCTGAACTTGCAAGACTTCAGCCACCTGGATCACAGGTAATCAAATCTTACATAAATACAAACGTGATGAAACCTGTCTTCAGCAGCCATTAATGTTCCACATTACTTTCATAAAGGGAAAAAAAAAGGACAAAGGACTGCTAACCGCTTTCACAGAGATAAATGCCAAAGTTTGAGGATACCTTTAGAATGTAAACTATTTTATGTAATCCTTTTCAGGTAAAGGACTTTTCTTAGCTGTTATGTTTAACCCTTTGAGTGCCAACATCTCTGTGAGAGATTCTCAAAATATCCGCTATAAATGCCGGCGTCGCTCACATTTGTTATATAAATTCAAATAAAAAATGTTGTGTAAAAAAAAATTATATTTCCTGTACAAGGTAATCATTATGGTCATTATGATGAAACAATGTGTGCTTGGCAGTTTTTACACCTATTTAGAGAAATTCACTTGGCACTCAAAGGGTTAGGGCAGCTGCAAAGGATCAGATGGTTGCATGCAATAATATGTGGGATAAGGTCTAGCTGTCACTCAGCTTGTTGCTACAAAATGCCTGTGATCCAGAGAATAATATGACACTTGCCCGTAATTCTGATTGTCAGGTGGCAATTATGATGTGGAGTTGATGCCTCTTCCAGTGTGATCCAATTACATGTCCTGAGCAATAACAAGTTGGATCACAGACATGTAGCCAAATGAGAAATGAATCCTGACACTCTGCTCTCAGGCAGAATAACGGAATTGACCCATGCGCCCACTCAGCAGCTTTATAAAAATGTATGATCATAAAATCTATTTTGCTCTCCTCTAAGTATATATCAAGTCTACATACTACGTGAAATAGTTTTCTCGTGGAAATTCAAATATATGTTGGTGAATATGGTGTTGCCTTTCATCTTGGATCTCTGTGCTTGTTATGCTTTTTGGCCCTCTAGATGTTGCCATACATGGATCTGAGGATTGTGGACATTAATGATAATTCAGACTGGTGTTCTTTGTCTGTTGATGAATTAGCCATCAAGTCGGGGGACCTAAAATGTCATCACTTGCTTCATTTCTAGTTATTGAAGAGAATTGGCCTGACAGAATGTCACACATTGTCCGTGTGTTTCATGTCTTGGTGACAGTAATATTGAGATTTCCGTTCCCGCTTTGTTGGTTGCCTTGATCTGATGACTGATGGCTCATGCAGTTCGGCACTGCTGAGCGGATGCTGGTCCTGTGCTTTGGCAGAAAACACTATGCTGGCCGATCGCCAGTGTACAAATCAACCATTGTACTTATGCTCCAAAGAGCGGGATATTGGCCAATCTAATCCTAGTTTGTTATGCCAGGCAGCTTCCTGTTTTATAAGTTTCCATTTAATTTGGGGTATGCCTGCCCATAAATCTTGATCGTTTCAGCATGTTGCCATATTTGTGTTTGCAGAGCTCATTGTGAACATTTGTTTGTTCTCTACAAAGCATTTAAATAGTCTCCTATTTATTGGGCAGCAGAGATGGTGTAATGACCGTAACTGTGTGGAGTTTGTATGTTCTCCTTGTGCTTGTGTGGGTTTCCTCCAGGTACTCCGGTTTCCTCCCACAATCCAAATATATACTGGTAGGCTAATTGGCTCCCAACTAAATGAACCCTAGAATGTCTGTGTGCGTGTACATGTGGTAGGGAATATAGATTGTAAGCTCCACTGGGGCAGGGACTGATGTGAATGTTCAACTATTTTCTGTAAAACGCTGCGGTATATGTGTGCGCTATATAAGAAACTGTTAATAAATAAGTTAACATTTAAATCTCAGTGTATGTTATAGTTATAGACTTAGGGGTCTAATATGTACAAAGCCTTGGAGAGAGGTAAAGTGGACAGAGATAAAGTACCAAGCAACCAATAACCATAATGGTTATTTTCCAGTCATTTTACAAACAGAGACGGAAACATGACCTTAGCTGATTGCCCATTACTTTATCTTCCTCCACTTTATCTTTCTCCAAGGCTTAGTATTTTGCAGTGGCGTAACAATAGCCCCGCAGTCCCCGCAATGGTGGGGAGGCGCTGAGAAAGTTCGGGTGCCGGGGCTATGGTTACGCCAGTGCAGTATCTGTGGCCGGGACTCACTGATTACTTGTCTGTGGCTGTGCGGTCCCGGCTCTCTGTCTCCTCCTGGCTCCTGCTGCAGTTCTACTGAAAACTGGCCCTCCCATTTTGGGAGGGTCAGTATTCATTAGGAGAAGTACGAGGAGCGCCAGCCCGCGGCGCAGACCAGCCAAGAATGCAGCGGCGCAATCGGCATGCAGAGGGGTAAAGGGGTAGTTTAACTTTACTCGGGTGGGCGGGCCGGGGGAGTGGGTGGCGCTGCTGAAATTGGCTGGGGGGGGGTGCATATTTAATAATTAAGCCACTGGCACTCTGTAAGTGTTCACAGCATGAACTCATAGGATACATCATATGCGATCCAACATGAAACGCATACGATACATAATATGCAATCCTTTTCCTGGCTACAGATCCGATGGATCCTTGGTGCAGCAGTGACGATCTCTGGCTCCGATGCTCACAGGACCGCGCATCGGATCGGAATCGGAGGTTAACCACAGGCCGCATTAGTGGACAGGGGCCTTTAGGAATAACTTTCAAGTAATTCAGGCAAGTTTGTCACCACTAGGGGTGATAAAAAGTCATGAAGTCAAAAAAAGACGTGGATTGGTGATTTTTTTTGTCAGAAACGCCCGATAATTCAACAATTTAGCATCTGTTTTTGACAGTGCAGATTCGATTTTTAAAATAGTCAAATCTGCAGTGATGAGTACCAGCTGAAAATGTATGGGATTAAATAGGTTCTCCTGATCTTGGAAGGTTGTATGGAGCCCCCGGGCCACTGGTAGCTTCTCACTGGTCTATTTCAAGTTGCGTACATCCCAACAGACCTGAACTGCTGGTCTTGGAGGGGATTCCTACAAGTCTATAGTCCTGAGAGACTCTAGGGTGTAAAGTTACTAAAGTGAAAAGTGGGATTTTAACCCATAGCAACCAATCAGATTCCAGCTATTATTTCTCTGTTGCAGCCTAGAAAATGATAGACAGTATCTGATTGGTTGCTATGAGCAATATCCCCACTTTTCACTTGTCACTGGTGGGGCTTATTACAGTATGACTAGTTATACAATATAAGCAAGCTGCTGTGATTAATACAGCATTTGTTCTTTAAGCAATTAGTACAGTAATTGACATTCATTTAAAAGATGACCTCAAGTACATACTTGTGTATAAATGATGCAGACAGCAACTCTTTGCTATGTTTGCTATATTTGAAGTTCTGGCTTTGGGCAATACTCAGTTGATGCCGGATCCATTTTGCCGGAATGGTCCTGGCATCCATTATTCAATTCATCTGCCAAATCTGAATTTCGAATTGACACTCACCCAGCCGGCGCTTGGACTGGGTGAGCGTGGCAGCGGAAGGCGTCGAGAAACGGGGAGGGAGCCTGGATGGAGCTGGGTGAGCTGCTCTCAACCGGCTCGGAGGTGGGTATGTACGGGAGGGTGCGGGCGGCGGCGCGAGTGTGCGGGCTGCGGCGGACAGGAGGACAGCGCTGTGTAAGCTGCTGCTGCTCACCCGGCGCTGTCCTCCCTGCCTCAATCTGGCATTTTGTTATGCCGGATTGAGAATGATGGAAACACAGCAGTTTCGGCTTTGTTTCCGTCAAAAGCAGGTGAATTAGCGGCTCTTCCGTCAATCCACCTGCTTTTCGGTAGGTCGAAACATTTCGACATGCTGAAAAAAAAAGCTAAGATTGAATAGATCAGAACCCCTTCCGATGTATTCATGTTGAAAACTCCAGTCTTTTCGGCAAGACGGCAGTTTCGACACTGGTCGAATATACCTTTTAGTGTGAATTAAGGGGATAATGCACTTTCCCCTCTAAGATTTAGTTCTGCTAGGATATTTTTTAATAACCCATTTCAAGTTTAAAAATTGCATTATAGTTACATTGTATTCTCTATGCAGTGGTAAAAACTAGCTAGAATTGGTGTTGCAGGCTATTTGTGATGGATTAGCCATATTATATTTATGTTCTAACCTAATTAGGGGAAACATCCTCATTTTTCTGCACTTCCTCTGATCCCTGGCTGATGTTCTCCTCTCTTTCTGGAGGATATTGTTATGCGATTGCTGTGCGTGTCCTGATGCAGATACTCTCACTCTGCCACAGCTGATCTATCTTGTGTGAACACATTTAGGACTAGGAGGCTCTGCCGGAAATGTTTCAGGGTTTTTTTTTTTTTTTAATGCTTATTAAAACCAAGTCCTGTCTGTCTGAATGTTCAATGATCACATTATGTAATTTCTAGCGTTCTTTATCATCCCCAGGAACTCAATGGTGCCTGAAATCAATGAGAAACAGCTACTGTGTGCTCTTTCTCTCAACGTCGCACATTTGTGTTTGAACGTAAATTGTCACCAATTGTCAGCAATTTAAAAATGCTAAATTTGTATGCTAATCCAATTTCTCATCTTACTTTATTTAAAATATATACTCACATGTAAGTGGTGTAAAAAATTAATTGAAAATTCTATATAAAAGCTGCGTTTATGAGAAAATACATGTAAATATATATACTTACAATATGTGTACCATTATATATTACTGTATTCCCGATATATTCAAGGTGCCTAATTCTGACCTGGATGCTGCCACACGATTTAGAAGCGTCCTCATTCAGCATCAAATGATTTTTCCAGTGTGCGCAGTCTGTGCACGGCCAATACTTACTAGGTGGCTGTAATAGAAGCAGTCGGATCAGGGCCGGAGCTGATGTCACGGGACTTCCCTTCAAACGACTGAACGCGCCTGTGTTTTCCCTGACACTCCCAGAAAACATCCTCTTACCACGACAAACACCAGCAGGATTTTATTGCAGGATGGTCTTGCGCATAAGCATTATATCATATCATATAATTGCATGCGTTGCAAATTCACAGCCGTGCAATCAGGACTGAATAACCCCCATGGACAGCATGGCCTTCGCTCATTGTGACAAATTTGCTTACAGCGACATTTGGCTGTTCTCTACTTAGAACAATACTTATGGGTTGATTATTAATAGTACTTTGATATAGTGCACACATATTACACAGTGCATTACGGAGGATATTTAGTCACATCTGTCTGTATTGTTAATTTATAGATTTAGCCATTGTCAAAGCTGAGATGACTCCTTTTAAATCAATTGGCGTGGGTATTTAAAGATTTGTAATAACTCTCCCTTACCCTGGTGCTCAGTATAAATAATGCACTGATCAGTCTTCCTGGGAGGGTTTTTTATTTCTTGGGTTTGCCTCAAGTAATCCAGGAGGGTGCCGGATGCGGTCCCGACAGTCATTTACCCGACATCAGGATCCCGACTGTCAAAACGCCGACAGACAGGTGCCCGACTGCCACCCGCTATTTTCCTTCATGGGGGTCCACGACCCCCATAGAGGGAGAATAGAATAGGTGAGGAGCATAGCGAGCCACTGTGCCCGCAGCGTGTCGAGCCCGCAAGGGGCTTTGTTGCTCTCACCATGCTGTCGGGATCCCGACGTCGGGATCCCTATACCACACCCATCCAGGACTGTTCTTCTCTTTGTTGCATTGTCAGTTTTAGTGAACATAATTAAGCCACCGAGTACATTTTCATTCATTTGGATCTTTCCCTAGATATGAATCATATTACCACTTTAGGGCAGAGCCGAATTTCCCATTAGGCACGTGAGGCACCGGCCTAGGGGTGGCACATGTTTGGGGGCGGCACTTGGATGCCTGTGATAGTACTGTCAGCCCAAAATGTACCAATAACTGCAAAATATCCACTGTACTGTACTATATTCCATCTTAAATAGAGTGTAAATGGATAGGACATGCAGATACTGCCCCTATAAACTGTCCTACTTAGTAAACATTATTGTTGTGCCTAGGGGCGCCCTCATCCCTAAATCCGCCCCTGCTTTAGGGGGGTACATTTACTAAAGCTATAATCTTTGTACTTATAACAGAGTTCCAACAGACTTGTAACAGACTTATTTTTATAGAGATGTAGTCATGGTGATCTATCCCTGATCGCTACGTCTCGCTCCTGTTTGTTGAGCCAAATTTGCACCCGCGGCTTGGGATCGCCACACTGCAATATTGCAACTCAATGCGTTTCTATAAATGGAGCTAAGTAGATGCAAGCGCATGGCGGCGGGATAGCACCTTTTGCCATCTGAGTCCAACATGGCGATTGGTGCAAGATAGATGAGTGTCTCTACATCTGAATCCTTTAGCTTGCTCTGGTTATTTGTTGGTTGTGTTTGATTCGGAGATATGTTGCACTGTGTATGTGGTTTAAGTGTGTTATGTATACTTTTAATTCATGAAGAGTATGATTTTTGTTTAATGTTTTTTAATGTGTAATAATTTTTAAGAATAAAAGCACAGAGACCATATGGGGCGTTTTAATAAATATTTTAGCTAATGTAAGGTAGCCAATGTTGATGGAAGAACATATTGACAATAGTACGGTTTAAGGCCCTTGTTATTAAGGCTTAAGCTACCCATACACTTCGGATACGACATCAAATCCGATAGCATTTTATGGTGCAAAAAGTGCCCCCTTTCAGCACCTGATGTTGCATGCCATCTTGGGATGGCACATCGGTTGCTGGAAGAGGGCGGTGTAGTAGCATAGCGTTATGAAGTAGTTCTAGCAGGCGGTGGGGATCAACGCGGTGGCAACATTTGAAAAATGTAAAACACTGGGCATCCCTCTGATTGATGAGAGCTCAGCCAATTAGAGGGCTGCCCAGTGCTTTAAACAATTCTGCTGCCAACGCTGACCCCCACCACCTGCTAGCGCTTCTTCACAGGGCTAAACTACACAAACCCCCTTCCCCTGGCCCCTTCTCCCCAAACTCGCCACCGCCGAAAAGCATTCCCTCCGCCCTACCCTTGGATTGCATTCAAGTAATCGCAGGTGGTTAAAAACCACCTGTGATCGCTTCTGCAGTTCGGTAGATATTATGTGCAGCACATACTATCTATCGATGCTACATTTTGATGGCGGACCTACGCATTGTCAAATTGTCCCTAAAATATGCACACAATCATTCGATTTATCGATCAGATGTGGTCGAAATCAAATTATTACATGCAATATCTCATAAGTGTATGGGCAGCATTACAGTGTTTCCCTATGATAAATGGTATGTGTTGGGGGAAATGCTGTAACTGCGTTGGTGGTCATGGATGATGATTATGTAGCGCCAAGATTGACGTCCAAAGCCGTTTTAAAAGCAACACTCTTCTTTTAATTTAAATGTCATTGGGTGGGAGTTTATATCAACATCATTGCTACACAAGGCAATGATTGCATTCAAGATTAAAACAAGTCCTTTGTTTGTGTAAACATGTCAAAGACATTGACATAGAAGCCCAAAAGTAATTTATATTAATTAGCTTGCATGACAGCATAATTATGTTTTCTTACTGGTGTGATTACAATTACAAACTGGTTTAGAAATGAGTTAACATTGTTCACACCATTAAAACATCTAGAGGTCAGAGGATCTGTCACACTATGTTTTGCTGGTCTTTAAGTATAATATGTTCCATCCATGAACTGAAATAATATAGGATTGTGCATTACTGAGGCACATATACAAGAAATTCACACTGTGAACATGAACGGTATATGTATTTCTGATCTGTCTATATAGTGTGACCTATTTGAAAAGTTGGTAACTAGAAAAATTTCTGCAGGCTCCCCTGGGGTGCTATGTAAAATGTTTACTTCGTTTATACAGAAATACAGTGGTTTACTTATATCTCAGTGTATATTTCAGTATATATATCTTGATATAATTAAATTAAGATACTAGAACACTTTTTGGTTCTTATGTATTATCTGGGCTCCCATGTTAAATGCACCCCATTTTTTCATACCCCTACTATCCAACTACGCATGGAGTTGATTTTATATAGTGTGGCGAGCGCAGCGAGCCACCGTGCCCGAAGCGCTGTCTCATAAGAAAAACGCCCAGATATTACATAAGTACCCACTTTTTTTTAATCCATCGCTATAGGCTCTAGTCAGCGATATTGTCAATTACACCCTCAAAGTGGTTTTCAAACCTGTTCCTCCTCCGCACCCCACACAGGTCACCCAGCAGGAGCATTATGTGCCACCAACTGTCACATTTTAAAAATCCACAAGTGAGCTGGAAAACATGAACCGTGTGAGGTCCTGAGGACCAGGTTTGGGAACCTGTGCACTTATACCATATTTTGACTACATTGTACCTCTTTAAATATTAGAAATAAAGGGGGAAATTTACTAAAGGAAATTTGTAAAAAATAGGTGTAAAAATAGGTGTATTTGTATCCAGAAATACACTTATTTTTTACATTTACTATCCCGAAAATATGGCAATTCGTAGTCGTATTGATGTGCTGTCAATACAAATACGAATTGCCATATTTTCGGGATAGTAAATGTAAAAAATAAGTGTATTTCTGGATACAAATACACCTATTTTTTACAAATTTCCTTTAGTAAATTTCCCCCAAACTTGCTAGATTTATTTTGCAATTCCACATTCACATGTTTAAATGTTTCCTTCTGAATGAGTGAAAGTACGTTGGTGAATGAAGGTAGACAGCTGTATTTCGCTTTCCTTTTATCGATTTACTTTTTACTGCCCGTTTATTTTCTGTATTTTTCTGCGAAGTGCTCACTGTACAATTTTGTCTTGATTGCTGAAGTACTGTTTCTGTGCTTTGTTACAGAGATTTGATACCTATTGTAGCAGCACTAGAGTACAATCAATGGTTTACCAAGTTATCATCGAAGGACCTGAAGTTGGTAAGTACCAACTACGTATATATATATATATAATTATTTCAAAAACTGGACCTGCTCATATTCGGTAAATACATTGTCACTTCATTTTAGTTTTGGAAGAAGCTCCGTTTTCATTGCTTTTTCGTTTGACAATTGTATGTATTTTGTTTTGCACTTCAGTCCACTGATGTCTGTGATCAAATCCTGCGTGTGGTGAGCAGATCCAGCCGGTTGGAAGAACTGGTTTTAGAAAATGCTGGACTCAGAGTGTAAGTGTGTATGAGACAATATATATTGTAATAAGGCAGGAGTTTTTAATGGTGATACTGTAAAATACATCTGATAAGTAAGTCTGGAATTTATTTTCTCATTGACTACTGCTTGGATACAAATTAGACAATGGGCCTTATTCTAGTTCACTCTTTCTGACAAAATCCTTTTTAGATGGACAAAACCATGTGCACTGCAGGGGGGCAGATGTAAAATGTGCAGAGAGAATTAGATTTGGGTGAGTTATTTTGTTTCTGTGCAGGGAAAATACTGACTGCTTTATTTTTGCACTGCAATATAGATCTCACTTTGAAGAAAAACAACACCAAAATCGAATTCTCTCTGCACAAGTAACATCTGCCCCACCTGCAGTGCACATGGTTTTGTCCATCTAAGAAGTATTTTGTCAGAAAGAGTGAACTAAAATAGGGCCCAATGTGTGTACCCAATGAGGTCCATTCTGTACTCCACAGCTAACTAAGTCATCTGTCGGCCATTCATGATGATTGATGTCGCTGACGACGAGTGAGTGCTCGCATTGTTATCCGCATTGTGATTCCGACAGTCAGAATACTGGCCCATTTTCGCTCTGCTCAACAGAGACGACAGGCGGAATTCAATGTTCCGCCTGTCTAGTGGTGAAAAGTGGGCGTGTTGACGAAAGCGGTTGTGGATTGTTGAGAAACGGACGTGAATTCGACAATTTGCGGCAATTTAGTACAAAACAGATCTGACTTGTTTTAAAGTCAGATCTGTTTTGATTTAAAGTTTACTTTATTGGAAGAGAGAGTTCTACAGTTTTTGTGAATGGGCTTTGGTGTAATATTTGCAGTTGTGCACTATGGGGGGTAAACCGTGCAAAAGAAAGGTAGACATTAAGGGTGAAATTTACTAAGACGGGAGTTGTATTTCACATGGGATGTTGCCATAGGCAACCAATCAGAATCTACTTCTTATTTAGTTAGTACCTTCTAGTAGATAATATAGAGTAACTGATTGGTTGCCCATAGCAACATTCCATTTGAAATACAACTCTCATCTTAGTAAATTTCCCCCTAAGTGTCTACGTTGTATTTTTCTCAACAACTTGGCGGTTCAGGTTCAAGGATTTTATTGATCAATCTCTAGTAAAACAAAGAGAGAGATGCCCATGGCCTATGTTTTATCTTTATCTGCAGTGAAACAATGAAGAATGTTGGGGAGAGCGTGATTCTATTCCACAGGACAAATATGCCCTTTGCCTGTTTAACAGGAATATTTAGAGACGCATTAGAAGAATCACCCGATTTCCCAATTGCAGGCCGCTTAATTCATGTTTCCTATTTGTGTTTCTTTGCAGAGATTTTGCACAGAAGTTGTCCAATGCCCTTGCACACAATCCAAACTCAGGACTACATACTATAAACCTTGCAAATAACCCTCTTGAGGACAGAGGTACAGTAATTGTGTTTCTTCACTATCGCCATATATGATAAAGGGATTTGTGCTCATTCCCTTGGCTTTTGCTCTGTAGCGAAGTATCCTGCTTTATTTAATTATATTGTAAATATATTGTTCACACATGAGTGGTAATTATTTTTTTCAGCTCACTGTGGGCTCTCCTTATACATTTAGACACAGACTCCCCTAATACGTTTCTAGACACTGTGGCTTAGAATTAGTTTTCAATGAGAAGGTTGGCTGCCTATTCATACGCACCTGGTATTGCAGATAACAAATCCCTGTTAATAATCTAGAAAACCATCTTATCTTCCCTGTTAGGCTGTCTGTGGACTGATTTACAACTGTTTTGTATTCATCCGTTTTTAATTTGCTGTTAAATTAACTTGATCTTTAACAACCATCTGATTATTCAGAAAATGTATAGTGGTTTTGTCCATCTAAGAAGTATTTTGTCAGAAAGAGTGAACTAAAATAGGGCCCAATGTGTGTACCCAATGAGGTCCACAGCGCCTATTCCCGCAGCCAGGGGGCTGGGGGCATGGCTAGAGGCTCACAGAGCCTCTGGGTCATACCCCCATATGGGGGCGTGGCCTCGCAGAAGAGCTGCGAGTATAGGCCCCCCCCCCCCCGAAATTAGGCCCGGGTCCGGCGACCACAAAGTTGGGAGGTATGCACAGCATGATCTCGGGAACCATGAGGCGGGGCCAAAAAGATGTTGGGAGAATCGCACCATCTTTCCCAGTGCCCTCCCTTTCCATAGGAAGGTAACTGAATGTAACAAGGTTGCCTAATCCACTGGGAGTCCTTGAGGAAGCCCTAACATGTGTCAGTCTTCTAGACATCCCAGGAGCACAGGCAACAATGAGTAATTCAAGTGTCAGGTCCATTAGTTTTATATAATTTGTAATCTTCATTAATGAATGTAATCTTATTATGAGTTGTATTAAACAGTCCTCTTGAGTTTATCTGTGCTACCCCCTGGGCTACATGACCTGCAGCTTGGGAGCCTAGAACAGCATAGTCATGCAGGTATTCATTATTTGGCAGTGCACACAGTAATAATTCCTGGATTGTTACGTAAAGTTTTTAGGGCTTTTGTGTGTGCTCTATACTCTATGCCTATGAAAGACAAAGGTGTATTAATTGCTGTTATTAAAGTGAAATGTAAAAATACAGTGCAGTGGGATTGGCTGTCCTGCAATTATGTTGTTCCTTGTACCTTTTATCTTCCTGTAACTATATTCATTGTGTACTGCACATTCCACCCCTCTCTTTTCAAGCTTCTTTTCTAGAAAATATATGAATAAGTGAGACAGGCTGTTATTAGCGCCACCATTCCCAGCGTTTGGCATTTGACAGAGGTTTTATTGAGACATCAATGTTTCCGATAACAGAACTGGCATCTCTCTTTATGTTTATTAACCCTTTGAGAGCCAACGTTGGTATGAGCAATCCTCAAAATATCCGCTAAAAAATGCCAGCGTCGCTCACAGCGACTGTTCTTTTAGTATAAATAAATACAAATACAGCCAAGTCATTTCATTGAAGTTTAGTTAAATATTGCACCCTAAAAAAGAACAGTCGCTGTGAGCGCTGCTGGCATATTTAATGGATATTTTGAGGATCTTTCACAGCAATGTTGGCACTCAAAGGGTTAAGGTATATACGCTACTTGCAGAATAACCTTTGTAGGGTGTTCAGGATCTGTACGTCCAACATAGAGTAGTTCATTGTTTATTATTCAGTGTACTGGAACTGTAGGCAGATTTCTGATCTTGCTAGCACTCTGTATTCTCAGCATCCATTATATCTATATGATCTGTGCACTGTGACATTGTTTAATGTGAGCCTAATGCACATTTATGCCTTTACAACTCTGAATAGTGATTTGTAATTCATT
Organism: Crinia signifera; assembly: GCF_055691185.1. Lineage (NCBI taxonomy): Eukaryota > Metazoa > Chordata > Amphibia > Anura > Myobatrachidae > Crinia > Crinia signifera. The sequence goes on along the minus strand of NC_139221.1, from coordinate 107,010,621 downwards.
CTTCTGAAAGCAGTCTTTCCTTTTATACAGTGTTACCAGTGGCGGTTTTTACTTATGGGCTGCAGAGCTGCAGCCCCCCAGGTCAAATCCGCCACTCTAGTGAAGCCAGATGCAGTCTGTGAGACTGCACTGGCTTCACTGTGACTGGTAGTGACTTCCTATTGGAAGTACGACCTGCCAGTCACCAAGGCAGTCCCATTTTATAGGCTTGAACTGCCAAGCCTATAAAATCTGGGGATTGCTCATGCGCAGTACCTACGCCGGTACTGCGCACACACCGGTCCCAATGCCTGTCATCTGTATACAGGTGCCGGGACTGGGATTTCTCTTCTATGGGCTGTTGCCGAAGCAGCCCATAGAAGCTGGTCGCATGCGCAGTACAGAGGTTAGTACTGCGCATGCGACAGTCTGGGCGCCTGTGATCATGCTACAGGAGCTGGAAACGCTGCGCCTGTGTCTGGGAGGGACCAGCCAGAGGAGCGTGGGGGTGGGGGGGGGGGGGGGGTGGGGGGCTGGCAATGCCTGCATCGCGGCCAGCATCAGCCCCCTCCTGCCAAAAAGTATGGGTATTACTATTAATGCTTGTGTTCACTCCCTTTAATTAACTGTATCATCATTGGTTAATGTAGCCTATTCATTTAAGTAGTGATATAATTCTATATCATCAGAAAAAGGCGCTTTTTTTTTAACTTATACTTATGTTTTTTACAGGTGTGTCTTTTTTGAGTATACATTTTGCCAAGCTCCCTAAAGGACTGATGCATTTAAATTTATCAAAAACCTCAATATCATCAAAAGGTAACTCTCCTATTAATGTATGCTTGTCTTTGTGGTATTTGGTTTACAATTGTTGTTTTTATTATTATTATTATTATTATTATTATTATTATTATTATATCCCTTTCACATTGCAAAAACAACCCAGGTCCGGCGTCACTGTGCGGTGTGAAACGGACTGTGGGAATTACCCGGGTCCGACCCGGGTCACTGTGCGGTATGAACCGTCTGTGGGGAAAAAACAGGTCCAGCAACCCGGCAATCTGACACGGGTAAAAAGAAGGGTTGCTAGGCAGTGTGAATAGGGCCCCATTCACTGTTATGTAGGAGGCAGCAGCATTACCTCAGTGCTTCCTCCTCCCCCGCTCGGCCGACACGCCCCAGATGACGTTAGCTTTCCAGCAATAAGCGCAAATACCGGGTCGCTCCCGAGACGGACCCTTGTCCTTATTCCGGGTGCGACCCGGCACTTACAGTAAGCAGTCGAATTTATCTCTTCACCTGGCTTAATACATCTGCCCCAATTGAAGTTGGGGAGCTACTCACTGCCTCCAACTGCCATTTCAAACGGACTTACTGGCAGTTGGTGTAGCTTCCATATTTGAATTTTGAACTGTGCTTCAGCCCCACCTCTGGAGCCGCCACTGGTCTTAGGCATATTAGAATGAAACTACAACACCTCACTGATTACTTTGATATATGACATGCATATCCAGCAACACTGCTCCACTTCTACATAGAAACCAAAGGTGCTTCTACATTTGTTCCATCATCACGGATTATATAGTAATACCTAGTAAGACCCCATGAAAATTCCCCAAATAGGTATGTGCCCCCTATACTAAAAAATATATAAGAAGTAGGAAAAATCTAATAGCACACCCTGCTCACAAACAGAACATTTGGTAATGGTGTTGAATACAAAATGCTGCGTCCTGACAATCTGTCCCATGACATCATCCTCTGTTCCATGGGAAATTGTCCTCTGACACCTTTCCCTCTTGTCTGTCACTTTGGGGTAAATTTACTAAGATGGGAGTTCTATTGAAGACGGAATGTTGCCCATAGCAATCAATCAATCAGATTCTACTTCTTATTTATTTAGCTCATTCTAGATCAGGGGTGGGGAACCTTTTAGGGGCCAAGGGCCGTTTGTATAGGGGGAAAATGCCTGGGGGGGGGGGGCCATATAAAAAAAAAAACACTTACAAATTGCCCTGCAGCAGCCGTCACTCGCTTCGGCGGCTGCCGCAGTTTAAGAGACGCCGGTCTGTGTGGTCCGGTGACTGTGCAGGGAGTGAAGTACAGGGGAAATCTTGCGAGAGGTTGGTATCTCTCGCGGGATTTCCCCTGCACTTGAATCCCTACACGGCGGGTGGGCGGGCCACACAGACAGGCTGCGGGGGCCGTATACGGCCCATGGGCCGGAGGTTCTCCACGGCTGTTCTAGATGATAATAAATTTAATCAGATTAGTTGCTATGGGCAACATCCCATCTTCAACAGAACTCCCATCTTAGTAATTCTTCCCTATGACCTTTCCCTACTTTCTCTCATAGGCCATGTCTCCTGTCCCCTGTTCTGGGATTCTGTATCCTGACCATCTCTTTTCTCTCCTATACCATGTCTCCTGTCCTAGGATTCTGTATCCTGACCCATTTCTCCTAGACCCCCGTCCCTTGAGTTGGGATTCTGTTACTGTTGCTGGCTCTCTTTCCTTGACCCTTGGTGTTCTCCTCTGACTTTAATATGACACCTGGGGTGACATTCTATGGAATGTGATTTGCCTTTTTTTGCGTTAATTAGACTGCAAAATGGCGATATCGTATTTTTCCTTAAAATCGCAAATTTAATGGGATGCGCTAAGGGACTGAAATCGCATATTATGTGCGTTAAGGTATGCGGACCAAAAGTGCGACATTAATTCGCATTTTTAGCGCATCCAGATGTTTTCGTACAGAACAGTATACAACTCGCTTATTTAATGCAATGTGCATTTGCAAATCGCATTTTTTAGGTGTCTAATTAACGCACTTATTTCAGACCAGGTTCTGTTTGGCGAAGTAGCCAGAACCCTGCACAGATCGCAATGTTCTGTGCAGGGTTCTGGTGTTAAAAATAAAAAAAACGGTTAAAATAAAAAAGAAAAACGAGTGCGGGGTCCCCCGCCCGAGCATAACCAGCCCCGGACTCACTGAGCCGGTGCTGGTGACATAAAATCAGGGTCCCCGACAAATCGGGGTCCCCTTGATTTCATGAAACCAGCACCAGGCTCAAGGTCCGGCGCTGGTTCCTAAAATACGGGGGACAAAATGACTAGGGGTCCCCCGTATTTTAAGAACCAGCACCGGACACAACCAGCCAGCAGGGTAATGCCACAGCCGGGGGAAACTTATTATATAAGCTTCCGTGGCCAAAGCATTAACCCCCTGGCTGGTCAGCATGGGCAGGGGTCCTGGGGAAGTGGGGACCCCCCCAATGAAGGGGTCCCCCCCTCCAGGACTTACCAGCCCATGCTGATAGTCCGGGGCTGTCCCCGATGCCCCTGGGCGGTGGGCATCGGGCTGATGGATTGTGTAAAAAAAAGAATAAAAACTATTGTTTTTTACTGGCGAACTATGAGTCCCAGCAAGCCTACCCCGAATGCTGGGTCTTGGAGAACCACAAGTCCCAGCATGCGGGGCATTAAAGGGCCCGCTGGCACTTGTAGTTCAACAGTACAAAAAATAGTTAACAAAAACACACTGACACACTGTAAAATAAAAGTTTAATACACACATAACACACATAACACACACACACTGATACTTACCTACCTTGAGCCCGTAGGTCGGTCCCTGGATCCTGGGTCCGGGCTCCAGGGCAGAAGAGTCCGGTTCCGGGGCCTTGGTCCTGGTTCCGGGGCTGGTCCTGGGGTTCCGGGGCTCCTGGGCTGAAGAATCCGGGGTCCAGGATCCGAGGTAGTCCCCAGGGGTACCTAAGGAAGCAAATCCTACTCACCTGGTCCCCGGCGACGACCTCGGCATCCTCTCCGGTGACAGCGCTGCTCCCATCTGGTACCCGGCTCGCAGGACTTTGACAGGTGCAGAGATGTTTCCTCCTCGGCGTCTCTGGACAGAATGATTTTTGGCCAATCAGGAGCCGAGAAAGTCGGCTTCTGATTGGCCAGAAATCATTCTGAATACAGACGCAGAGGAAGGAACATCTCTGCGCATCTAGAGCAGAGATGTTCCTTCCTCGGCATCTGTATTCAGAATGATTTCTGGCCAATCAGGAGCCGACTTTCTCGGCTCCTGATTGGCCAGAAATCATTCTGTCCAGAGACGCCGCGGAGGAAACATCTCTGCACCTGTCAAAGTCCTGCATGCCGGGTACCAGATGGGAGCAGCGCTGTCACCGGAGAGGATGCCGAGGTCGTCGCCGGGGACCAGGTGAGTAGGATTTGCTTCCTTAGGTACCCCTGGGGACTACCTCGGATCCTGGACCCCGGATTCTTCAGCCCAGGAGCCCCGGAACCCCAGGACCAGCCCCGGAACCAGGACCAAGGCCCCGGAACCGGACTCTTCTGCCCTGGAGCCCGGAGCCCGGACCTAGGATCCAGGGACCGACCTACGGGCTCAAGGTAGGTAAGTATCAGTGTGTGTGTGTTATGTGTGTATTAAACTTTTATTTTACAGTGTGTCAGTGTGTTTTTGATAACTATTTTTTGTACTGTTGAACTACAAGTGCCAGCGGGCCCTTTAATGCCCCGCATGCTGGGACTTGTGGTTCTCCAAGTCCCATCATGCGGGGTAGGCTTGCTGGGACTCATAGTTCGCCAGTAAAAAACAATAGTTTTTATTCTTTTTTTTTTTTACACAATCCATCAGCCCGATGCCCACCACCCAGGGGCATCGGGGACAGCCCCGGACTATCAGCATGGGCTGGTAAGTCCTGGAGGGGGGGGGACCCCTTCATTGGGGGGGTCCCCACTTCCCCAGGACCCCTGCCCATGCTGACCAGCCAGGGGGTTAATGCTTTGGCCGCGGGAGCTTATATAATAAGTTTCCCCCGGCTGTGGCATTACCCTGCTGGCTGGTTGTGTCCGGTGCTGGTTCTTAAAATATGGGGGACCCCTAGTCATTTTGTCCCCCGTATTTTGAGAACCAGCGCCGGACCTTGAGCCTGGTGCTGGTTTCATGAAATCAAGGGGACCCCGATTTGTCGGGGACCCTGATTTTATGTCACCAGCACCGGCTCAGTGAGTCCGGGGCTGGTTATACTCGGGCGGGGGACCCAGCACGCATTTTTTTTTTTTTTTACTTTGCGCTTTCCTGCAAACGTGCGATTTTCAGACATGAAAATCGCACATTTTCAGGACTAAAGACAGCGCACCAATTCGCCGCAAATCGCACCACTTCGCACTTTTCAGGCTCCAATGCGCATCACATTAAATATGCGAATTTTGCCTGAAAAGTGCGATTTGAAAAAGTGCGATTTGCGGCGATGTGGTGCGCTCAAAAAACATGCGCATTTATCTCAATCCATAGAATGTCACCCCTGGTCTTTTGACAATCTTTTCTTCCTTATTTCAAATAAAAAAAGCAAATGTATTTGCCTTTTTCTTTGTTTATGTCAATTAACACTAAGCAGGAAATTAAATTTTCACCCGGCCAGAGGCAGGAGAAACAAAAACCCCAATAAGTGCTGTTTATTTGCGGTTGTAATCGCTAAAACACATGGATCTGGGAACTTTTCCCAGCTCTAATGTGTTTTTTTTTTTTTACAAAAACTGTGAATTTTTCTGAGAAAAACAATTTCATTGAAGTGCCTTATAAAAAACTTTTGGGGAAAAAAATGAATGAATTTTTTTGCAGAAAATATTACCAAAGCAAATTGAGTTCCCCAATAAAAAAACAATTATGTATGCATGTAAAAAATGCAGGATTAATAGATAGTGAGTTTCCCAAAAACAAGCACTGGACACTGTAATTTGCTATGTTGTGTACAAAATATGATGCTGTAATTTATTTTGTTTTTTGTTTCCCCAGGAGTAAATAGCCTGTCCCAATCGCTGAGTGCAAACCCATTGATAGCAAGCACCCTTACTCACTATGACCTCTCAGGGAATATACTCCGTGGTGATGACGTTTCTGTACGTGCCTTACTTCTAGCTTCTGCTTTGCCTATATACTGCTATTGAAATTGTACTTTTTTCCATGTTATACACATTGTATCATAACAATTATGTATTTATGCATTATCTGCTGAGCCTATCATGGTCAACGAAAGCTGTATGTTGCTTCCAATTTACCTTTTAGTAACGGATGTAACAAGACAAATCACTGACCTTAGGATGTTCTATACGTAAATAAGATCTGCTGATCTGTTTCCATTGATAAACCAGCGAGTGCCTAGTTGTCTGTGTATAAATGTGCTTACACTGTGTGGCGTATATCCGAATCCATCTAAGGGTACTTAGGACCTTATTCTGGTCCGTTCGTAGGTCCGCGTGTGTTCGCACGGGTCTGATCTTTGCACAGTTGCTCAGAGCAACTTTACATATGCATGCACCTTCTACATCTTTCGACGTAGGAGGGTCCCAGTGGCATGCGAATGGATGTTTATGTTAAACATCCATTCGCAGCCACTGTGAACGTATGCGCCTTGCAAACGGTGGGTTGGCGTACCACCATTCACAAGGCGAGATATCTGGTACACTCGCAAGGATGCAAATTTGCATCCGAGCTAATGAACCAGATTACTCCCCCCCCCCCCCCCCTATGTAACCCCCCCCCCCCCCCCCCTATGTAACCATCTTTAATTTTCGGAGATTTGTCCCTGGAAATATCCTTCTACAGTATATCCTAATATACAATGCTAACTATCTATTCTTACTTTTTAGGATTTGCAAGTTAATATTTCTGAAATAGGATCATTTCATATATACATTATAATGACATTAATTTGACACTGTTGTATTTTTAGATGCTTTAGTAGTGTACCAAGTAGTGTGATGTGCTGGATAACAGTGTACCAGGTAGTGTGATGTGCTGGATAGCAGTGTACCAGGTAGTTTGATGTGCTGGATAGCAGTGTACCGAGTAGTGTGATGTGCTGGATAGCCGTGTACCAGGTAGTGTGATTTGCTGGATAGCTGTGTACCAGGTAGTGTAATGTTCTGGATATCGGTGTACCAGGTTTTGTGATGTGCTGCATAGCAGTGTACCAGGTAGTGTGATGTGCTTGATAGCTGTGTACCAGGTAGTGTAATGTTCTGGATATCGGTGTACCAGGTAGTGTGATGTGCTACATAGCAGTGTACCGGGTATTGTGATGTTCTGGATAGCAGTGTACCAGGTAGTGTGATGCTGTGGATAGCAGTCTACCTGGTAGTGTGATGTGCTGGATAGCAGTTTACCGGGTAATGTGATGTGCTGGATAGCAGTGTACCAAGTAGTGTGATGTATTAGATAGTAGTGTACAAGGTAATGAGATGTGCTGGCTAGCATTGTACTAGGGTAGTGTGATGTGCTGAATAGCTGTGTACCAAGTTGTGTGATGTATTAGATAGTAGTGTGCAAGGTAATGAGATGCGCTGGCTAGCATTGTACCAGGTAGTGTGATGTGCTGGATAGCAATGTACCAAGTAGTGTGATGTGCTGGATAGCAATGTACCAAGTAGTGTGATGTGCTGGCTAGCAGTGTAACAGGTAGTGTGATGTGCTGGATAGCATTGAACAAGGTAGTGTGATGTGCTGGATAGCATTGTACCAGGAAGTGTGATGCACTGGCTAGCAGTGTAACAGGTAGTGTGATGCACTGGCTAGCAGTGTAACAGGTAGTGTGATGCACTGGCTAGCAGTGTAACAGGTAGTGTGATGCACTGGCTAGCAGTGTAACAGGTAGTGTGATGTGCTGGATAGCATTGTACCAGGTAGTGTGATGTGCTGGATAGCAATGTACCAAGTAGTGTGATGTGCTGGATAGCAATGTACCAAGTAGTGTGATGTCCTGGCTAGCAGTGTAACAGGTAGTGTGATATGCTGGATAGCATTGAACAAGGTAGTGTGATGCGCTGGATAGCATTGTAACAGGTAGTTTGATGTGCTGGATAACTGTGTACTAAGTTATTAGTATACCCAAACAGTATGATGCACTAAATAGTAGAGTACTAAGGTCAGGGCCATATTAACAATGGGGCAGATGGGGCCAAATAAAAATAGGTTTATCATCATACCAGCATGATGATTACAGGTCAGACACCAGCTGGCCACATGGTTGGCCATAAATATTAAGGATTAAAATTCTATTTCTATTTTATGCGTTTATGCATTTCCACAGTTCTTACTTTTAATAGTATTTCCCTATTATTGGTGTAAGGGTCACTGGTCAGTAGTTGCGTGCCTCTTCCTTGCTTCCATTTTTCTGTAGCGGGTATTAATGTGCCCAGGTAGTATGATGCACTGGATAATACCAAGGTATTATTGGCATAAGTATTGTTATGAACTGGACAGTAGATGTATATCAAATGAACAATGAAGTCTTCTCTTTGACATATGGCCCTTACTCGCACACCATAGGGTCTTATATGCTAATAATTATATATAGTGTTATGTCTGTATGTCTAGCCATTAGCCCCGATAACTAGGCAGTTGCCGTTATTGCGGATTATGCCATAAACCATGATAAACAGCCCACGGATCCGAGATAACGCATGGGTCTGGAAAGTTAGCCCACATCTTATCACACAAATACTGACTGGGGAAAAAAGGGCCCTAATTGGATAAACCTTCGATCATTTTTCGCATTGGGGCGGATTGGATACACACACACCCCCCAAGTCTTTTTAAGGTATACTGTGTTTTGGTTGCAGCTGTGACATTCCGTTATATCGGATCCTGGTGTATCATCTCATCTTTTGGTAAAATCACATAAGGTATTGGTGTACCCAAGTAGTATGATGCTCTGAATTTTATTTTAAATACTGTACCATTCTAAAATACTTATTGTTAAAGACTGTATAGTAATTGTCTCTTACTTCTTTTTCCTTCTAGTACTTGTATAATTTCTTGGCCCAGCCAAATGCCATTAAGTATCTGGATTTATCAAACACAGAGTGTTCTGCTGACATGGTAATCCTTATTTTCTTGATATCCTGACAGTTCTATAGGCCAATTCTAATAGCCTGAAGGTCAAAAAAACTGCAGATATTTTGTTGATTTAGTAATGAGATGTAAAGGTGTTATATGCATATATTAGCCTGCGACTCGGCTGCTGGTAATCATACGCTTGCTTTCCTGCTGTCCTCATAATAAGAGTAAATGTACTAAGGTGGGAGTTCTATTGAAGATTATACTTCTTATTTCTTTGCTCCTTCTAGAAAATAATAGATTGAAGCTGATTGGTTGCTATGGGCAACATCCCATCTTCAATAGAACTCCCATCTTAGTACCCTTCAGTGTGCAGATGCAGAGCCCTATACTTTGTTCAAAATCTAAGTCTGAAAACAGGTGTATACAAGCCCACGCCCAAAGCTACATAGCTTGCAATGCCATTGATACGTCCTCCCTGAACTTCCCAACTTGCAGATGTTCAGTTACAGCCCAGTTATGTCTACTCAAGGCCTGAGTTAGAGATACACACAAAGTGATGGATTAAGCATGGTCAGAATGGCTCGTGCATTGACGGATTCAGTGCCCCCTAAGCCGTAGCCTGTAAATCCATTTTGAGGCGGCCTCGGGAAGTATCCACAAAACAGATGCTGAGACCAGTGTCTGCATCTTCCAATACAGATTTCCTGGCCTCTGCAGCTTGAAATCCCCGGTCATCCTGCTTAACCTGAGGGCTACTCAGATGGGTGATGTTCTCACACATGGTCTGATTCTGCATCTTCAGACACAAGTACGCAGGAGGTGTCTACTAGCACAATGCACCTCCTGTAACATTAGCATATTGCCATGCAGCTGCTGCATCCAAAGACGCTGGGGCTAGGCTTATTGCATCTATCTCTGTCAGACCCTCAACCCCAAACAGAGATGCGCCTGAGGGGCAACACTGCATCGCCCTTAGTTGTGTATGCTTGGAGCATGTGCAATGCAAAAACACACAAGGTACACTGCAAATGTACTTGTGTTGACCTCTGTATAAACCCCTGTTATTCTTACCTTTATATGAACTTACTCTAAGCCAACTTGAATCAGCAATTGTAATCTTTAGCTTCACTTTTATAATTATTTCTATCCTCATGATGTAATTAGAGTACATAAGATGATACTGGGTTGTGGGAGCTTAGTTCATAGTAGTTTGTCCTTCGAGGTTCAAAGTATTAGCATCCTTTGTACTTCGATAATTCCTAAAGGAGTTTTACAGCTCCATATTCCCCAGAATGCATTGCTTCCCTCCCTCTTCATGTAAACTTATTAGTGGTTGCCGAGCATGTTGAAAACTATGGCTCTGTTTATTGGATAAAATCACAGGCTGATCTCGGTTGAATAACCCTGGCACTGATTCAAATTACTGGTCTTCTTTTATTTGGTCCGGAGAATTGCTAAAGGCTCTACAGCTGCAATTATTGTACAAGGAATATGTGCTCGCATAACATTTGAGGTTAGAGCTCCCTCATTCCTCAGGAGGATGCTTAACCACTGTTCTCCTGTGTCGCACAGAAGCTATGGACTGCCCCTGCCTGCTAAGGAGTGAGAAGCTGTTAGAACAGCTGTGGTATCTGGTCTAGGATTTAATACATTTAGTTGAGAAAACAAATGCTATAAGAGAGCTAGAGGAGAATCTGTACAGCTGGGAGTTAACAAAGTACATCGGATATCACTTTGGTTATTCTGCGGTGCACCTCAATGGTGTACCCAACTTATACACATTAAACCGCATGCTTCTCTCCAAGAGCCAGAAAGATTTTAAGGCGTTGTGTGGTCCAAAGGAGTAAACTTTTCCACAAATCCAACCTTTCACCTTTCAATCCAAGAGCATAACTATAATAGGAGCAGGGAGTGCAGCTGCTAAGGGGCCCAGAGTTGAGGTGGCCCAACCTTCCCTGTCAACAGATCGGATTCGATGCAACATCGCAGTGCGATGTCCATCGAAACGGATCGCATCTTGTGCTGCTAAAGTGCCCCCTTTGCAGCACCCGATGTCGCATGCCATCTTGAGATGGCACATCGGGTGCTGGCAGAGGGCGGGGTTATGTATTGCAAGAAGCGCTAGCGTTAACGGGCGGTGGGGGTCAGTCAGCGGTGGCGGCAGAATTGTTTAAACACTGGGCAGCCCTCTGATTGGCTGAGATAGCTCAGCCACAGTAGCGCTAGCAGGTGGCGGAGGTCAGCGGTGGCGGCAGAAGTGTTTAAACACTGGGCAGCCCTCTGATTGACTGAGATAGCTCAGCCAATCAGAGGGCTGCCCAGTGTTTTAAACACTTCTGCCGCCACCGCTGACAGACCCCCGCCACCCGCTAGCGTTACTTTTTGTGCTACATAACGCCGCCAGCGGTCCCTCCGTCCCCCTCTCCCCATCCCCACGCCGATGAAAAAGCGTTCCCTCCGCCCCCACACCTGCGGATTGCATTAGAGCATCGCATGTGGTTAAAAAACACATGCAATCGCTCCTGCAATTCGATAGATATTATGTGCAGCACATAAGATCTTGAGACCTGACATTCAACCGGCGTGCCCGCGCATCGCGTCAAATGTCCCCCCCAAAAATGCATACAATCATTAGATTTATCGGCCAGATGTGGTCGAAATCGAATGATTGCATGCAATATCTCACAAATGTATGGGCAGCATAACATGTGCTCATACATTTTTCACCACTGGGTAGTACAAATGGGCCCTTACAGACCTTTGCTATGGGGCCTACTGATATCTAGTTATGCCACCGTTGCAATCCGTTTTATATATTTCTTTACTAACATACCAGCCAGTTTAGCTTAGAAATGAGGCATTTTGCTACTGCATGCTTATCTTTGTTTTAGTGTAACGCTTTTATTCCATTGGCCATTATACCACACTATTTCAAATTAAAATGTAGTTAATTGAAAGAACCCTAAAACCTTAATTCGCCACTGTAATGATAGAAAACAATGTTATTATCTTCTCTGCTTTATACTTTTTGTCCAAATGGAAAGAAATCCAGTATCAGTTCTTGTTTAAAAAAAAAAAAAAAAAAAAACCTGCCCACTACCAAATACTGTAGATCCGTCAATTTGTCCACAGTAATTAGGTCAACAGTCATTAAGTCAATCACTATTGATCGACAATGAATGTCGGCACATAAAAAGGTTGACATTCTTTAGGTCGACATAATAAAAGGTCTGCACACGCAAAAGGTTGACAAGAAAATGTTCAACACAGGAAAAGGGTTACATGCGTTTTTCACGATTTTATTTTTGAAATGACTATTTCTTACTTCACGATCCAAGTGGGCATAGCGTTAGATTATAAGTGTGCTCAGCATCGTGGCCGAAGCATGGCAAACGGATGCGGTACAATTATATGCTTTCCGTGTCATCAGATTTCGGAGTAGACACAAAAGACCCTGAAAAACTCATGTTGACCTTTCCTGTGTCGACCATTTTCATGTTCAACCTTTTGTCAATGTTGACCTAAGACCTGTCGACCTTTTTCATGGGTCGACTTATTCATGTTTGACCAATAGTGACTGACCTATTGCTTGTCGACCCAATTACTGTAAGTATCTACACCCCTCCTCCAACCAATAGAAGAAATGACCATAGCAGCGTCTCCTAGTGACTCCCCAGCAGTTGTAATTGGCTGGACTGTGAAGGGTGGTTCTGTGCATTGGCTGAGTATGTGCTTGTGGTACATGGCATATACATTACACTTGCATTTAGTGCCAGATGTATGGTATGGCATCGCAGTGTAGCTGCAGAGTAGAAGCTCTCATTCCAGCTGACCCAAATACAGACAAAGGCCCTATAAGGCCAACTCTAGTGGGGGAGGACTAGGAGTGACATGAGGACAGCAACCACTGATCATCCACTTTGGGCAGCAGAGTAGATTGTCAGAGGTGCATGCTGGTAAAACAATCAGAAAGATAATTTCCATGTCCACAACTTATATTTCAATTTCATTTTCTGCAGGGATGCTCCAAGATTATAGTACAGCTTTATAATGACATGCTGAAAGAGCTGCTGCTATAACTGATATTTCAGCTATGCTACATTACTTCCCATACAGGAAACTGTTGTAGGTAGTTTCCTGGCCTGTGATGTCCTCTGTAGCACCACACCAGTGAAGGGTATTGTAGGATCAGCTCCATAGGCAGAACTGATCTTGTAACATACAAATATGCTGTCTCTCAGAGCACCGCCTCAGTAATGTTACCAGAAAAGTCGCATCCAGAAGTGGAACTGATAGTTTTCATCTTTATACTGGCAGGGAGCTTAAAGTAACATGACATGGAACCAGGCCAATGGAAGAGGAGTAGGTGGAGGGCAGTACAACACACCTGGGTGAATACCTGGAAGTGTACTTGACTGGTTAATCAAGTTTCAAATGACAAAAAACCCTTAGACTAAATTCAGGCTTTATAATGTTAAGGATTTAAATAACGTTTTACTAAAAATGTATGAAGCTTTAAGGCCCCGTTCACTAGGATGAGTTTATCACATATGGTTCCTCGCATCCGATACCCCACCAACTTACCCGGCAGCTACCGGGTGGCAGCATCACATGTGATACATTGTTTGTGATGAACTTGCCTCGCAGGAAAATGAGGTGCATTGTGTAACTTTTCATGCGATTCGTCGCAGCAATGCGTCGGATTCGCATAAAAAATGACCATATCGGATTAGTGGATGGCGACATTTACATTTTTGGACAAGTCAACAGAAAAAACAAAAGCAACACTGCGCTAAAATATAGATTCATTTAATAAAGAATGTAATCATCAAAGTAATAAAAAATATAACAAACACATTTTAAAAACTACAATAACCAGTACTGAGATGGCGTTAACAACACTAATGGTGGGATTAGTAAACTGATTATGAAAACCAGGGTAACTCTATATGGTCAAGTCCTTGAACTGATAGAGATGATGGTTGGGTTAGTTAGTATACATTCCCATTGGATGTAATAATTAATTATTTTCCGTTAGTATGTATTAGAAAGTCAGAATGGCATCATGAAGGTAAATGAATATTAGTACAGTCATTTGATGTTAGTATAGTTACCACTTCTGTTGCAATCAATACAGTGGCTGCTGATTTATGCCAGATGTAATAAAGTGTTCACAGGTGGCCAAGGGATGCGGTCATTAGGTCTACAGCAACTAGGTCGACAGGCAACAAGGTCGACATGGGTCTAGGTCATTAGGTCGACACAAGCATTAGGTCGACATGGGGTTTTTCACAATTTTTTGAACCGACATGTGCCGACAGGCGGTATTTCATGCCCTACCATCCGTGCCGAAGCATTGCGAGTGAAACGGTTCACTTCAAACTGTGTCCATGTTGACAGTGTCAAAATTCTGGTAAAAAAAACAGTGAAAACCCCATGTCAACCTTTTGACTGTTAACCTTGGCCCATGTCGACCTAATGTCGACTTTGACCCATGTCGACCTTGACCCATGTCGATCTTGCTGCCTGTGGACCTTGCTGCCTGTCGACCTAGTGGTGTCGACCTAATGCTTGCCAACCTAGTTGTTGTAGACCAAACGATCCACAACCGGTGGCCACCCGATGGCGATTTAAAAGTTGACGGCTCCCAGCTTGGTTAGCACTTCAATCTGCCTGATCTGCAATCTGCCTTTAACAATGGTCGCCACAGGATTAAAAATAACACTGGTAACAGAATTCACCTTCACTGCGTTTCTCCGCCTCAGATAATCAGCAGCTTCCTCAGAGAGTATCAAGATCAAAATGACGGTCTATATCGCACAGCCGATTTCTCCATTCCTGTTTTTAATCTAGCTTCTGCACAAGTCTCTAATATTTGCTCTTGTAGATCTCTGCTATCATAAAGTGATTATCACAAACAATGGGGGAGATTTATCAAAGCTTGGAGAGAGAGAATGTACCAACCAATCAATTCCTAACTGTCATTTTTCAGACACAGCTTGTAAAATTTGAGGATGTTTATTGGTTATTTTTTTATTTCTCACAACCACAATGTACCATATGTAGTTTTTGATAATGGCCTATGAATATAGAACATACAGTACATGCTAATGACTCTTGCACCTGTTATATAGTTTACATAAATGCTAGCTTGGAATCGAAAATTGTTAAGTATCTTACGTTTTATGTAGCTGTGTCCTGCAATGACTATATTCCCATTTCAGGTGTGTGGTGCACTCCTTCGTGGTGGCCTGAAAAACCTTTCTACGCTCAACCTGTCCAGGACGTTCTTTACCCACAGGTAGAACCCATAATGATAAATTTTCTGAATTATAGTGGAAAAGTTTTTGACAAATATCCATTGCAAGTAGACACTTTGGCCCTTATTCTGATTCACTCGCATAGGCAAATTCCTTCTCAAAAGGACAAAACCATGTGCACTGTGCAGAGAGAGTTAGATTTGGGTGAGTTATTTTGTTTCTGTGTAGGGAAAATACTGACTGCTTTATTTTTACACTGCAATATAGATCTCAATTTGAAGTAAACCCACACCCAAAATAATTCTCTCTGCACATGTTACATCTGCCCCCCTGCAGTGCGCATGGTTTTGTCCATTTGAGAAGGAATTTGCTTTTGCAAGTAAACCAGAATAAGGGCCTTTGTACAGCAAACTGTTCATGTTCGCTACCTTCATCTATAGGATCCTTAGCCTTAAGGCACATGCACATGTTGGGATTTGTGCTTAATTTTTGTGCTAAGTGATCTGACTAGATTTTGACCTCATGCACCCAAGATCTGAGCCGGTGATAGATAACCGCATCGCTATGGCACGCACACCTGGAATGATTTGTGCTTCATTTCTAAGCGATCTAGACAAATCACTTAGACCAGGCATGTCCAAAGTCCGGCCCGGGGGCCAATTGCGGCCCGTGACATCATTTCAAGTGGCCCGTAGCCACCAGCCAGAAGCGGGCGGAGCATCAGATGCAGGATGCACAGCACAGGACCGTATGGTGGGGTCCCGGCGAGCGTGCCTTTACCTTGCTGTCTGCAGCAGTGAGGAGGTGCTGGCCGCCACAGTGAGATGTGTTTGGTGGCTTTCGGGTTAGTCTGCGTCCAACCCCTGGACATTCAGAGAAGGGGGGGCAAGCTACGGGACAGAGTGAATGGGTGCAAAGTGGGGAACATACAGTGAAGGAGGGGCAGGCTGGGGGACATACAGAGAAGGAAGGTCAGGCAGGGGAATATAATGTGGAGGACATACAGGGAATGGGGGCAGGCAGGGGAATATACAGTGAAGGGACACGCTGCGGCACATAAAGTGAACGGGGGCAGAGTGGGGGGCCATTCTGATGTGATTAATAATTCAAAGAATATCAAGCTGAATGGTCGGCCCCGACACTTTTTCACCTCACCAAATCTGGCCCTCGTCGCAAAAATTTTGGACAACCCTGACTTAGACAATAGCCTATAATCACATCATATTTATGCCCCTTTTATTCTTATCAGAGTGTCACTGTAAGCCAATGCACTTATTGCGTATTGGTGAACATTCATATATTCTGATATTTATATGGCAAACTGGGCACTCACGCTGTACGTTTTTATATCTTTTTATTGTTTGCAAGCCATTGTTGCTGAAGATAATAGTAATACTACTAATTAATAATAATAATAATAATAATATGTCTCTTTATGATCAACAGGAAAGGAAAAGAAGTGCCGCCTTCGTTTAAACAGTTTTTCAGCAGTTCTCTTGCTCTAAACCACATCAGTCTTTCTGGCACTAAGCTTGCCCCTGAACCTCTGAAGTAAGTGGTTATATTCAGCCATCATACATCACAATTTTAGAGCTTACTTAACCCTTTGAGTGCCAAGGGAATTCGTCAAAATTGTTGTGAAAATTGGCAAGGAAAATTTTTATTCATCATAATGACCTGTGTTTACCTTATATAGGAAATATGTTTTTTTTTTTTTTACAAAAAATGTTTTATTTGAATTAATATAACAAATGTGAGCGACACTGGCATTTTTAGTCGATATTTTGCATATCTTTCACAGAGCTGTTGGCACTCAAAGGGTTAATGACTTTTCTGAACAATGAATTGTGAAGCATTATACCTATTTAACAAAACAAAGCCTTGGACTGGACATCCTACTCCTAAACATACAGTAATATGTTACCAGGCTTATGTTAATGGTAAAACCTCAGAAACAAATAGTTAGCCAGTAGCGGGTAACTGACAGCTTTTTTTTTTTCTGGCTCAACTTTGTATTTGGGGCAGTGGCGTCATCTGCTGTGGTGACACCCAGTTCGCACTCTGCAAGGACACCCCCACCACCTGCCCGAAAAGTGGGATGGCCTAACTGTAACGGGTGTTGGCTTATACTGTTTACAGTGCCAGATCATTATTTGTTACAGGAGCCAAGTGCAGCAGGAAAGCATCACACTGCAGCACCCAGCTCCTCTGCCACTGCAGCACCCAGCTCCTCTGCCACTGCAGCACCCAGCTCCTCTGCCACTGCAGCACCCAGCTCCTCTGCCACTGCAGCACCCAGCTCCTCTGCCACTGCAGCACCCAGCTCCTCTGCCACTGCAGCAACCCAGCTCCTCTGCCACTGCAGCAACCCAGCTCCTCTGCCACTGTAGCAACCCAGCTCCTCTGCCACTGCAGCACCCAGCTCCTCTGCCACTGCAGCACCCAGCTCCTCTGTCACTGCAGCACCCAGCTCCTCTGCCACTGCAGCACCCAGCTCCTCTGCCACTGCAGCAACCCAGCTCCTCTGCCACTGCAGCAACCCAGCTCCTCTGCCACTGCCGTACCTAGCTCTTCTGCCACTGCCGTACCTAGCTCTTCTGCCACTGCCGTACCTAGCTCTTCTGCCACTGCCGTACCTAGTTCTTCTGCCACTGCAGCACCCAGCTCCTCCGCCACTGCAGCACCCAGTACCTGCCATTGCAAAAGAGTCATCACTTTGGTGTAATGCCTTTTGAGTGTGACACCTGGGTGCGGGTCGCATCCCCCACACCCAGCTAGAGACGCCACTGATTCAGGGTTAGTGAATACATTTATACTTACATCAGGATACTTGCTTTTCCTGGCAATAGTTTTGGAAACATACAAGTTTCTTCTGCTCAAATCATATATATATATATATATATATATATATATATATTGTGTATGTGTGTGTATATATGTATATGTATGTATGTATGTATGTTTGTGTGTATATATATGTATATGAATGTATATATATATATATATATATATATATCATCATACTTAACTGCTTACATCTAAACTAAACCTAAATCATTAAGGAGTTTAGATTTCACTACGGGTTTTTACTTAAAATAACACCTGAACTACCTATTTTCCTTCATAATTATGCTGTAGTTCTTTAGTGTAATGCCCTCTCCTGGAACATCTACTGTTTGCTGTGTTTAAAAGTGTCCTGCCAGTTATTTACAGCAAATGGCTTCCATTGAGCACCTTCACACTCTGGTCCTTTTTATAGCAGTAGAGCACACATATATAAGTCCTCCGGATTGAGAGCATTAAAGCTATTGGATGTCTCACAATACAGATGGACCCAATCAGCACTGAGGGGGTGATTCAACATACTCGGTCCCCAGAGTATTTGTGCTGGGGGCCAATGGTGCGGCTTTGTGCATGCATACGGGTGATTATATGCATGTGCAGAGCCATTGTGCGAATGCCTTCAGCAACTATCACAGGGGGGGGAGGGGGGGGGTTGGTATCGGGCAATGGACAGAGAGGGGGCTAGTGCATGGGGAATCCCAGCGTTTCTTGGGTGTGCCTACAAACATGGTGGGTGCACCCAGAAAACCGCTGGGCATCCCCCTGTTCAGCCATCACCGGGCCAGATTAAAGTCAGATCAGACTGACTGCTATCTGTGAGCGGGTGAAAAGTCTTCCGATTGTCAGTGCCCATCGAAGAATTTGTCACCCGTACGGCCACATGCAAATGGATTTGTCAGCAAACACATCCATTCGCATGCAAATGTTGCCATTTGGACGGTGAAAGGGGGTCGGCATTTGCAAGCCCGGCAGGCGGCATTTTACCGCTCAGTAAGCAGTGAATTTACGCTGCTTACCGATCCAAGTTGAATCACCCCGAGTGTGACCAGTAGGGGTCCTGCTCTGTGATCCTGCAACATAGAAAAAACTGAATACTTTCAGAATAGAGGTGAAAAAAAACCCACCCTCTAATTACATAAACATCTATCGTATATATCTTGCACTAGTAACCCGCCCCAGCTTCGCACAGGAAGCACTAATTATCTGTAGCCAGATGACTTCTGGTGGATGGATGGGGGTGGTCATGTGAGTTTTAGCAGATATCTATAGGTACAGTGCCTTGCTACACCCAAGGACATTTTTTTTTATTTAAGGCAAATGGGAAATTATATTTATTTTATTAATTCATCTTAAGGCCAGCGGATAGACAATGTTTTTTGTTTTTTTTATTTGGAGTAAAAACTTTTCAGTGTGCCAACTCGGGAGCAAGCCACATACAACTGGCCGTGTGAAAAACATAAATTTTCCAAATTTAAGCCAGCAATAGTCAACGATTGGCCTTGTGCTTTGTTGATGGTAATAGCAAAGGCAAGACGCAAAGGGAACTGGAGCCGCTTGAATTTGAATGCTAAATCATTGGAAATCATCGTTAAGCGCGGAATCAGTACGTCTTTGCCTTTGAATTTGCCACCGATGATTGTTGTCTCAATAAATTTGGTGACAATTTTTTGATGGTCAATCTGGTTCCGTTGCACAACTTTGGTGAAAATTGCCAATTCTGTTGATCCGATCACTACCAAACTTCACAGGATCACCCGCTGGGCTAATCTGAACCCATTGCACAACTTTGGTGAAAATTGCCAATTCTGTTGATCCGATCACTACCAAACTTCACAGGATCACCCGCTGGGCTAATCTGAAGATTGCCTGAAAATGTCATCACAATCAGTCACGCCGTTCTGGAGTCCATAGGGAACCCATTGCACAACTTTGGTGAAAATTGCCAAAAAAAAGACATACACACATCGATTTTTATATATGTAGATTAGCCAGATGCATTACAACATTATTAGTAAACCACTGAATATATGGTTTATATGGGTCTCAATGCACCATGCTGCATATCCCAATAGTTGTAAGTGTGTGGATATATTAGAGAGTCTATATATTATGTGCTAATTTTTATTATTTTGCTTTATTTTATTCATGCAACAATGTATAAACATCGGGAAAAAAGCAGCTATCTTGTAGTGGGCTATTATTGTGTGTTCTGTACTGACTTGCTTCAGGCCCATTACACTGTGGCATCAAATGACATGACTTTACTTGATTTTTTTTTTTACACTAGTAAATAAATATTTAGGAGTATGGGACCCTCTGGTTCCAATGGCCCTAGAACCACAAGCATTTGCACTTGTGCAGTGAGTTTGTATTATGCACTGTTTGTTTAATGTTGCTTTCTCCCACTGACTGCCAGTGCTCATTACCAGTGTATGTCAATTATAATCACATCTGATGTAAAGTATCACTGGTGTGTAACGCAACATCGGCTGGTGATCAGACTTCAGGCAGACCTGCACAAGCTTTCACTCTAGCAGGGGGAAGGTTTACATAATGAAATTATAGCAGGGAAGAGAGAAAATGAACCGTGTATGTGCATAATGGCAAGAATGTCTGCTGGGTATAATACCTAGCAGAAATGATAGTAAGTGGGCGTCGATGTCTTTAATTGACATACAGTAGACTGCCTTCGCTGTAAAAACATTACAAACATTGAGCAATGTACAGTATTTACAGAGATTTACAGGAATCTCACCTAAGGTTAAATTGTCAATCATAAGGTTGCTGTAACAGCATTGCTTGCAGGTTTGTGCATAGAGCATGGAGAATCCATAATAAATGCAGGGTGTGTTTAGGAAAAACTGGCTTAGCAAGTAGCAGCTGGTAGTTCCCCAGAGCTCAGGCTCCCTGCTTTATTTGCTGTGTGGCTACAAGGAATGCATGGATCTATCAAAGCAATCTCAGGCTTTTCTAACAAACTGAGAGCTGCTGAGCGTTAGGTGGGGCAGGCCTCAAAAGGCCTCAAGTGCGAGAGAGTGCCTTTATAGACACGTTGTAACCACTGTTTCATCATCTTGATTTGTGCACAGGATACTCTGCAGCTGCATCGATCCTCATTGATGACAGAAAATAGAATTTGACAGCTTCATCTGTAGCCTTTGATGTTTATAATACACTGCTGTACTTTCATTATGTTCCGTCAATGTCCATTTTTTTCCAATTTATATCGTTCCAGAGTCACTTTCTGTACTGCTCCAAATAGTTTTACTGTTTAGTTATTTCACTATACTGGAGCTATGTATCTAAGCAGGAGAGGGGAATTCATTTTCTGTGCTATACAAATCATGTACATGCACACATCACTGCACCAATTACTACATGATCTTGAGGGAAAACAAAGGCTGACATTGGCATGTAGTTTACATAGCATGCTCCTATTTGATGGGCATTAACTGAAACATCCAATGAACGAGCTGGTTGCATGTGACAGGAAGATTGAGAAGGGAGTTAGAGAAACGTATTAAGTTGCATACTGTGAATGTAATAGTGGAAAGAACTGGTTCTCCTACAGTACAAATTAGGAAAATGAGAATATGGCATTACAGGTAATGTAGGTTCTGTAGCACAGTTCAAAATTCAAATAAGGGAGGCACGTCCACTGGTGTAGTGTGGCTCCCCTATTTGAATTTTGAACTGTGCTGCAGCCCCACCTCAGGAGCCGCCACTGCTTAGCTGAGAAGCAACAAGGCATTACATAGGCAAAGTTTAGTGAAGATGTGTTGACGGAACTGCAGGGTATCTGGGTGATAGATCTGGGTGGTATAGGCAATAGGTCAACAGGGTCAAAATGTCAACAGTCAAAAGGTTGACAGTCAAGAGGTGAACAAGGTTAAAAGGTCAACATGGTCAAAAGGTCAACATGGTTTTTCCAGTTTATTAAATTTTTTGGACTTCACCATCCATGTTGGCATAGAGGGAGAATATAATAAGCGAAGCAAGCCATGCAAGGGTGAGTGTTACAGTAATTGATGGTCTGTGTCGACAGGTGTGTACATTGACACAAAAAATGTTGACCTTTTGACCTGTCGACCTTTTGAATGTCGTAGATTTGATTGTCGACATTTTTACCCATTTGATCCCTATTGCATGTTGACCTTTTAATGATGTCCTACTGACTGTCTATATAGACGCTAGATCTATCAATCCACAACCGAACTATGTGAATTCAGCAATGAGTGTAGATACAGTTTTGCCTGCGTTCGCACAGGGACTGATGCTTTGTTAGTGCGCATGTACATGCGCATTTCTGCGCAT
Source organism: Crinia signifera (assembly GCF_055691185.1). Taxonomy (NCBI): domain Eukaryota; kingdom Metazoa; phylum Chordata; class Amphibia; order Anura; family Myobatrachidae; genus Crinia; species Crinia signifera. Next base: position 106,988,352 of record NC_139221.1, on the reverse strand, counting down.
GTGCATAGGCAGGGTGCGTACACCCATGGCGAACATTCTGTTCTGCATGCATCCAACACAGTGGGCGGGGGGTGGAGAGCATTTGGGAAGGACCAGCGTTTCACAGACGTTCCCATGAGAGCGCTGGGCGTTCTCATTCTAATGCGAGCATGACCGACAGGCAGGGGGGCGGGCAGCTGAAATCTCGGGATGTGAATTTCCCCCTGAACGTGTACATCCATTTGCATGCCCTGCGTGCGAGTCACGCTTGCAAATGGGTGGCACAGCCAACCATTCGCAAGGCGGGGTTTGGTGGACTCGCGAGGCTGTGAATTCGCAGCCTTGCCAATCAACCATAACCCCCGTATTCTACTGCAAGTTGAAGGAGCAGGAGCACCGCATCTCTTCATATGAGTGGATGTAAGGATGTATTTGCTTGCACACCGTGTGCGTGCATCTACACCCGAGTTACATTCACCTCTCCACCCAAGTAATTTATGGGAGTAATTCCCAGATAATGACCGAGAGTCCCACAAAAATTAGATTTTTAAATGTCTGAGATCTAGACCTGTTTTTGACATTAGACTCAAGGCATTTGGCATAAACCTGTTAAAATGAAGCCAGTGATTTTATAGAACAGTTTTTTTTAAAAGGGACTGTGAGCATGCACCTACTTATACATTAAGTAGAATAATTGTTGTTTTGCCGACAATTAAATGTGCTGAGGTTTCCAGTTCATATTTTCCTCCCATCTTGTTAATATAGCGTGACCCAACAAGATAAAACCACATGAAATTGTTAACAAACAAAAAAAGCAACTAAGAATTTTCCATCTAGAAAGGAAAAACATCTTATTATTTCTTACACAGCCATAATACTGTAGAGACATCTGTTTGCTTACAGTACTATTTTCAGCTATGCAAAAGAGAGAACAGATGGATTAAGACTGTATTTTAAAATCTCAGAAGTCACAAAGTGTCAGTAGTCTGTTACAATGAATGTATTGTGGTAAAAAAGGAAGACATTAAAATTCAGGCACGTTGCGGAACCCTAGTTTGTAGAACTCGTTGAATTCTGTATGTTCTGCTTTTGTCTAGAATACTTGATTTATTACACTAATTATATTGATACTTTGTACATTTGGGGGGCTTTTGCTATAGTTTTCATATAGTTGAGCATTTAGTTCTGTCCTTTTAGCCAAAATACTATTAACCTTACTTTGAGATACAAAAATAGATTTTGTCTTCAAATAATAACGATATGACAAATCTAATCAGCACATTTTATTTAATTCAAGAATTTCTACCTCTGTTGGATGGCTGTTTCCCCAATCTACTACAATCTCCTGAGTGTGTATGCGGACAAATACACGCGTAGCAAAGCTTTTTTTGGGGGGGGGGGGCTCTCAGCTTTAGATCTGAAAGGGTCATAAATGTGAATGAGTTGCACCTGTTCTGCATTGGATAGTCACATATTACTGCCCTCCCAACAAATATAGCTGTATATGTATGTGTATGTGTATATGTATATGTATATATATATATATATATATATATATATATATATATATATATATATATATATATATATTGCTCAAAATGGCATTGTATATCTCGCAGATTGACAGTTATTAGGGCTACAACAAAATGGCAACATGTAAAAGGTTTACACATGTAAAGATCAGCATGAGTTGTTCATGTTTTTTTGGTGTCAATTCGTGTACCGCGTCCCCTCATATGTCCTGCTTCGCACACCATACTTCGGTCCAGATGCTTCACTTGTACAACATAAAAAAGTTGCATCTTCTCACTTACATCAAGGTCAGATAAGGTTTGTTCGAATATGCGCTCACTGCGAGTAGAACTGGGTTTATTAAGAACACAGCCCAGTTCCACCTCTTTTACGATAGGTGTATATGTGAAAAAGTGATTTTCCAACAGTTATACCATACACAACTTATGCCATATCTATCAACATTTTTAACATTTCCTGAGTGAAACCATGGCTCTAACTGTGCGGAGTTTGTATATTCTCCCCGTACTTGCGTGGGTTTCCTCCGGGTACTTCGGTTTCCTCCCACAATCAAAAAATACACTGGTAGGCTAATTGGCTCCCAACAAATTAACCCTAGAATATCTGTGTGTGTGCGTGTACATGTGATAGGGAATATAGAGTGTAAGCTCCACTGGGGCAGGGACTGATGTGAGTGTTCAACTATACTCTGTAAAGCGCTGCAGAATATGTGTGCGCTATATAAGAAACTGTTAATAAACAATAGTACACCACTATCTTGTGGGTATGGTCATGTTGCATAGGAAGTGAGTTTCTTCTCTGATACACATTTTGGCCTCCATTGTCTTATTATTTTTGTAAATATATATTTTAATTACCCGGCTTTACTTATTAAGCACCAGCATATTGCTTTATGCTGTACATAAAGTAAATGGTACCATGCTGCAAATAAACGAACATTAATGACGTGGAAAAAATAGTAACGCTGCATCTGCCTGTTTAAAATCACAATCTAAGAGATGTAGGCAACAATTGATACATGAGATGTTGGCATAATAATCTGTGGGGGAATTGCATGTGGCTACAGTAATAGAAGCTTATTTGTCACCATTGGTGACTGGGATTTATGAGCGGCTAACTGTGGTGTTATGTGGTTAGAATGACAAATAACAGTGATTGTTGGAGACTTACAATATGCATTGGTTAGTGTTCACATGTCTTTACTGTCAGTTGCTTTTAGCCATAGCCTATTTGACTTCAAGTTCCTTCATTTATTTTCTGGTTCTGGGGATTTTTTCTTGACTGCATTGATATTAAGTGTGCATCCTGCAACTCTGTTAAGTGTGTGATTTTATTGGATACTAGTTAAAAGCCAATAAAAATGATGGATTCTGTGATGTACTTTAACTTTGAGCTGTGACAATTTTTACTTTCACTTTGATCTGTGACAGTTTTAAGCCCACAAACTCTCCATTCACCTCCAGACCCCATCTAAATTGCTGCCACTTTCTGTTACATCTTTGAGCACACAAAGAAGTTGAGTAGCCTCTAGTGGTCAGTGGCAGTACTTCACCTTATAATGATGAGGCCTAGTTAGCTATATAGATAGATAGATAGATAGATAGATAGATAGATCGATCTACATATATCTATATTTATATCGATAGATAGGGTGATAGCCGTTAAGTTAATGCAGCGTTTCAGGGCCCCTTCGTAAGGACAAATAGCCAGTTATAGCTGTAATGAGCAATATAAGACAATACGAAGTGCAATGGCTTATCATATAAGCTTTTCTGAACTGTGAGAGCATGGCAGTACTGGAGTACAGTATGTGGGCATAGGCACCTGGAGACTGGATGAAACTTCTGGCAGCTCCCTCCGTGACTCTTCCAGCTGATGGTTGCCATATAATATATGCTTTGTTTGCATTTAAGACTTGATGGGGCCAATTAAGTTCATAGTGAAATGGACAATATGTCATCAGACATCGGAAAGCTTTGTAGCTGCGGCACCTTGCGACCGCAACATCACCGTCTTTCTCTCGCAGCTCATAAAGATGCACAGGAAAATGAACAATATTGTCCTACTTACTGTTCATTCTAGCACCCGCCATCTTTGGAAACCCATGCAGTTCCTCTTCCCTTCCTGGGGTGTCGCTGTCTGCTGTTGTGTTTCTAGCATGGGTCTGGTTTGCATATCAGTGCTGATATACTATGCAGACCACACTGTGCTAGAAGCACTACAGCAGACAGCGACACACCCCAGGCAGGGAAGAGGATCTGCATGGGTTATCAAAGATGGCGGGTGCTAGAATGAACACTACCTACTGTTATTCCAAATGATGCATATAAAGCCACACGAGATGACCACTCATCACCGCTCGGGATTGAATCCGTCCTGACCAGTCTGATGCCTGTATCATCAAGTTTATACCTTTTTTATATCTGTCCTTTCATGAATTCAATATGATCTAAATGAAAGTAATTCATGTCAGCTATTTTAAGGGCAAGCTCATATAACATGACATCTGAGCTAAGTTTGTGCTATTAGGAAGAAATATTCAATGTTGTTACTGAGAATGGGCCTGAGGAGGTAATTTCCTTTCATTACATTTCTTTCATTATTACTGTATATTAACATTTGAATATTTCTGTGAGAACAGCGCAAGTACAAATTACAGATGCAAATTTGTAATTCAGTTCTGCCTGTGATTTTAATACTTGTTATTTATCGGGTGAACATACATAAGCTGCAATAGCTATTACTTGTGTATAGCTAGCAACACTATGCATATTTAATTCTTGAATTAACATCAGCAAATATTGCTGCCAAGTGTGATAATCTAATACACTATTTTCCTTTTGGTCCTAATCCTAGTAACATAGTGTTAGGAAAACCAATTAGGTACACAGATATTGAGAACCTAGGCCAGTATTAAAACATAATTAAATTTGTAGCAGTCTTATTTGCATAGGCATCCTGTCCCAGTGGTATTTACACAGCAAAATGTCCATTTAAATGATGGTGCAGCTAATTTATGGTGCCCTCAATGATAGACAGTTCAGCTAGACCTGTTTCTCTTTCAAATCTACCTGCTGTGACTAGAGCTGGGTTAAACCTCATGGGGCCTTAGGCAAAATACCTGTTTTGGCTCCTTTATTATTATTAATACTGTACACTATAGGATTTATATTTTTTGTGGTAGATGGGGAACGGACTTATATTACAGAAAACAATAAAACACATTGACCTCCATAGGAAAAAAAACACCTTGGCTCGTGACGGGTACACATTGACCCTCCATTGGAAAAAAAAGAAAACACATTGACATTTGTGTGCGCTATATAAATGACTAGTAAAAATAATAATAATTACACCAGTAGTGGCGCCACTTACAGTATAGCAGCAAAGCTGCCCATTAGTTTACACTACATGGTTCTTAATTAACATCCTAATAGGATACACATTATATTATATACTATAGATTTGAATCATATTATACCAACAGAGATATAATAACCAACACATTACTGCATATTGGTAGAGATCCCAATAACATGAGAAGCCAGTGTTTGTGATCAAACATGTGACAGGACAGATTTCATGGGGCACAGCCAAGGGCGCCTAGGTTGCCTTGGGAGAAAGCCACGCCGTATGCTGGCTTTCAGACCAACTTTCCTCCAACCATCCAACTAGGTGCTTGGATGGAATAAAAATATGCTACTGGATAGGAGCAAAGGACAATCAGAAATGTGCTCACAATCCCAGGAAAAAAACATTTTTTACAATTTGGTCATAATGGTATCTAAGAAACCCATGTTTATTTAAGATAGTATCCACTATTTATAGAATATAATAATCCAGTGTGTATTTCTAGCACATGTCAGGCAGAGAATCATCTGCAGCAAAATTCTAAATCTACAAACCTGGATTTTACCAATCTGTGTCAGCACCAGTGGCGATTTTTACCTATGGGCTGCAGAGCTGCAGCCCCCCAGGTAAAATCCGCCACTGTAGTGAAGCCAGATGCAGTCTGTGAGACTGCACTGGCTTCACTGTGACTGGCAGGTCGGACTTCCAATAGGAAGTCCCTGCCAGTCACCAAGGTAGTCCCATTGGGAGGTGTTCGCTCCCTCCGGGACGGCTTTCTGCGGGCTGCCGAGTCTTTACTGTGCATGTGCCGGTCATGGTGCCTGTCATCATAGCACAGGTGCCGGGGACCAAGAGGAGAGGCAGCGGCGGCGACGGGGGGGGGGGGGTGCTTATTGCATCACAGTACCCTCGCGGCAGCTGTGGCCAGAGGCAGCCCCCCTCTCCAAGAAGGTACAAGCTGCCACTGGTCAGCACAACACTGGTTAAGCTCCATTTGGTTACACAGTAGGTTGCTAGACACAGGGCCTTATTCATAGCTGTTAGCAAGGCTGCAATTTTTGCAAAAACCATGCTGCACTGCAGGTGGGGCAGATGTAACATGTGAAGAGAGTTAGATTTGGGGGAGGTATTTTCTTTCTGTGCAGGGAAAACCCTGCAATTTAGATATCAGTTTGAACACACCTCACCCAAATCTAACTCGCTGGGTGAAATGTAATAGAACAGAAAAGGACATGCAACTAAAATCGCATGTACTTTCAAGGGCCACAGCTGTGCCCAGTACAATAATAAATATATACAGTTTCTCTAATATAAAATGTATTTTAAAATAATTTTCATAAGCATAACATAAGAAGTGCACTTCATTTACAATTCAAAATATAGACATGACAAGACATACAACATGTAACATACAGTATAAGGCTTGGTATATATTAATTCTAATTAGAGGCATCAGATGTCAAGTTTTAGCAAGGCATACTTTTAGATTTACTAGTCCCACATTTAGGATAAACTTCTCTATTGGCTGTAATTATAATTTCCCTGGGATGTTAATCCGCCAAATATAGGGTCCAGGTGAGAGGTAGAAGTGCGCAGCCACGGATGGTTCAATAGTGAGACCGCTCTTATGTATATATTTTTGGCGGCATGTCAATAAGTGTGCGATGACTCGTCAGACAGCTCAATGTAGCTACTAAACGCGTTTCTCCGCCTGTGTGTCCAGGTCAGCGGCTTCCTCAGCCTATATTATGTTAATTCTTTAAAATAATTTTTTTATTCGAGAAACTGTATATATTTATTATTGTACTGGGCACAGCTGCGCCCCTTGAAAGTAAATGCGATTTTAGTTTCATGTCCTTTTCTGTTCTCTTGGCTTTGGATTGAGGTATACAACCTCTGACAAGAGGCAGCAATGGTGCCCAGATACTGGGTATCTTTTATAATTGTTCAGAACCAGCGCTCTTAGTAACCTTGGGTTACAAATTTCCAGTCGTTGAAATGTAATAGGAAGAGAGAATCAGAAAGTGAGAGATTTGGTAAGAATCTCCATTTATTTATTTTTTATAATTTGGCAATCATTTACACTGCAAAACCAGTTTGATTTTGAAGTGTAAATGATTGCCGATTAAAAATAACTGGAGATTTCTTACAAAATAAAGAATCTAATTTCTACTAGCTGGTATGGATATTTAGGCATGTCTGCAACATGTGGAGCACAGTGTTGTTTCGGACTATGGTTGTGGTCGATCATTTTGCTCATGGTATATATTTTAGAAACAGCCCCAAGTTGAAGATCTGAAGCATTACATGTTTTTATGTCCAGTGCCTTCCACATTTTCTGTATATTTTAACAACATGGGAAGAAAGTTTTTAAGCAAAAATATTTTTTACACCTAATTTATGTAAATTCATTTATTCAGGTCTTCCATGGCACCAGCAGATTCTAGCAGAGAGAGTCTGAGCTCATGCTCTAATTCTGAGGCAGGTATTCAATGCCGGTGCGAGCGGCCGGCGAGGGGGTTAAACTGCGAGGATCACAGAAAACCAGTGATCCTCGCAGTTTAACCCCCGCGCCGGCCGCTCGCACTATGCAACGTTCCGGGGGAATCCTCGCAGTCACAGAACGGCGAGGATTCCCCTAAACTGTGAGAGCCGCGGCTAGTGCAGCAAACTCGCTGTAATTAGCCTCGATTCTCGCAGTTTTTGGAGAAGGAGCGAGGGGGAATTTGCGAATGAGGGGGGTCAGTTGAATACTGACAGGGTGAGCGGTGACTGCGAGCAAAAAGTCCTGCTCGCAGTCACCGCTCGCCCACAGCATTGAATATATGCCTGAGTGTTGGGGATGTGAGTTGGCAAAGCAAAGACCCGCCCAGTAGCTCCATGTAGATTATTCAAGTACAGGTTGAGTCTCCTGTATCTGGAGTGCTCTTATCCGAAATATTCCAAAAACTGTGTTTTTTTAGAATATTTTGGATTATTTGTTTTGTCCCCCCCCCCCCTCCCTCCGCCCCTTTTTTCCATACTTACCAAGTCCCCAATGTCCACGGCGTCCTTCAAGATCTTTTTCAGCGGTTCCTGCAGTGCATTGCGCAAGTTCGCCGGTGACGTCACCGGCACGCCGGCAAACTCGCACAATACACCCCAGGGACTACTGAAGAAGATTGTGAAGGCCACCTTGGACATCGGGGGAATATCAGGGGGACCAGGTAAGTATGTTAAAATATTTATATTCCAAAAACCGGAAAAATCCCTTATCCGAAATGCTTGTGGTCCCGAGCATTTCGGATAAGGGATACTCAACCTGTACCTAGTAATGGACATGCCACAAGATTGAGTTCTGGGTGGGAGTTCTATTGACTAAATCTCACTGCCTGGATTTAGTACAGTAAAGACAGCTAGTAGGCTGAGATCCCCCTGACAGTGTAATCAGGGCCGGCTATATTGTTAGCTAGCTTTAGGCAGCTCCAGAATCTGGGAGTTCCTCTGAGTCTGTCTACCATAAAATGAATGATGACGCTAAGAATGGCATCATTGTTGAACTGTATACAAATGGCAGCTGTTAACCATCTAAGGTGCCTCCTCCACACTCTCACCTAAGGATCTGGAAAGTCGGTGTGTGGATGGTGATGGGAGCATTAAGCTGAAGTTTTTGCCTAGGGTGCTGAAAAACCTTGCACTAGCCCTGAGTGTAAGGACGCATACTCCATCCAATGAACACATTGGAAAAAGAAACAGCTTTAGCCCAATTGAACCTAATTACAACAAAGAGAATACATTAGTCATCATTAAAAGAAGCACAAAAGAAAGGGAAACATTGGTACAATACAATCATATGCAGTAGTGCAAGTACTATACCATTTCAATGGATATGATGAATTTAAATCAAATGCTTTAATTCATGAAGTTAAAATAAATACACAGTAAATATTTAAAATATCAGTTAAAATTTATAACCTCAATGACTACAGAGTCTGATTATTATCGGAGATGGGGCCGATGGTGTTTGTTCCTACATGTTAAATCATCAATAAAACTTAATGCACAGTCATAAAACACAGTTGTGTTGTGGTATTCAAGAATCCAGCAACAATAGTTACAACAGCTTCATTTTAGCACAGAAGCACAACGCCTACCATTGGATGAGATTTTATTATAGAAAATAAATGTGTATTTTTATTACTTAATTATACAATGTAAGTGCTTGTTAACTTAGTATGTGTTTATTTTATAGGGATATACAGGGATGTATAGGGATATACAAATAAGTCATCACAAAATGTAATAGCAATCCAGACATGATGGCTTCATGTTGTCTGAAAGTCTGTGTATAATGTTACATATGGTTAAGTAGCATAATGATTTCACAGTTGTAATGCCAGCTTAAAGCCACACTAAATAAACAACATATGCTTCCACCCTGAAGTAAGTGCAAACCAACGTTCGTCTGCAGGCTCCTCCTGCACAGAATGCAGTACACTCATCAATATGATATTGGTTATGGTTTATTAGGTCCACAGTGTCTAGGTCAATATTGAAAAGGTTGACCATTATTGGTCAACAGGCAATGGATTGACAAATGCATAAGGTCGACATGCATTTGGTCAAAAGGTCAACAGGGTTGACACAGACTAAAGATTGACATGAGTGTCAATGTAGTCATAGGTCCACATGGGCACCTTTTCAGTGTAACGTGTCCCCTTGTATTGCATGCTGCTCTCGTCATGCTTTGGGTACGGGGCCTTGCTGCGCTCAGCACACTATTTTACAGGGTTGCCTACTTTTTGGCTGTCCGCCAGCTAGAGTAAGCGATGAAAAGGGGTGGGATTAGAGGCAGAGCTCAACAATTGAGCCTTATGTGGGGTGTGGTCATTGCAATTGCATCATCATGGCCATGCCCCCACTGAGAAAAGACAGTATTACAGGCATTGCACAGTGGGGGACGGAACCACGATGACGCAATTTGCGTCATTCAATCCCCGCAGACCCTCGGCTAGGTGGGATTATGGTGGACTTTCCCACCTTCCTGGGGGACCGGGAGGTGAACCCAATTTCCGGGAGACTCACGGAAAGTCCAGGATTGTAGGCTATTATATTCTCCCTCTATGTCCACGGGGATGGTACAGTATGAACAAGTCGGATTAATAAAAAATTATGAAAACCTCATGTTGACCTTTTGATCGTTGACCTTTTGACTATGTTGACCTGTTTCATGTGTCGACCAAAATTGGTTGACCTTTTCACTGTCGATTTAGACACTGTTGGCCTAATGACCAAATCCCTATGACCCCGCATGTTTTTCATTTACTTACAGATGGGATCATATCATTGACACTATATTAAATGTGTATATCTTCTATTGTTACTGATATAATCAAAGTTACATTTTATATTTTAGAGCTCTACTACTTGGTTTGGCGTGTAATCCTAACCTAAAGGAGGTGTCCCTAGATCTCAGTAACTGCGAGGTAAGAGGAAATAGATGTCTGCAAACACACAGCCATATTCAGCTAATCCAATCACCATTCAGATTCATTCACTGCTTTAAATAATGTGGATCATTGTTATAATTGCTGGTGTTCTCTTCAGTCTCGTAAACATAAATGTATATTATGATTCATCAGAACTAATACATCCTGCCAGTTGTGTTTTATTACCATGGTAGTCTGCAAATGGCTTCTTAAAATATCGCCGATCGTTGTCCAGCTGCAATTCCATACACAACTCACTCACATTCAAATGAGTTTTCCACTGTGAGCAACCCCGACCCTTCTACAAGTCTGCGGTAGAAAGAAGCCGGTGGAGGCCGGAGCTGATGTCACAGACCCTCCCTGAAAACACCTAGGCATGCCTGCATTTTTCCTATCACTCAGAGAAAACTGCAGGTTACCACCCACAAACCCCCGCTTCTTTTCACTCAAGTTGCAAGTGGATTGTGATTAATAAATTGCATTTTTTTTTCACTGTTTGGCCTTGCGCATGCGTAGTGTGATCTGTAGGGATGCACAGTCATTCGATAATCACCATGCGAATTCGCACAACACCAATCAACTCTGAATGACCACATTAGCGGTTAGCTAAAGTGGCTACAAAAAGTATTCAATCCTCTAAAACAGGGGTGGGGAACCTCAGGCCTGGTAGCCGGTCTGAGTGGCCCGCACACCCGAACGTCGGCTTTGCCGGGAGTCAAGTACAGGGGAATTCTCGCGAGCGCGGGGCGGCTGCAGCAGGACAATTTGTAACAGAAGTTTTTACATATGGCCCCCGAAGGATTTTTTTCCCCATACAAACGACCCTTGGCACAAAAAAGGTTCCCCATCCCTGCTCTAAAATGTCAACAGCTTGTCTGTGATTGTTTTTTATTGGCCACAAGTAGCTTTTGTTTTCTTTAATTAAAAGCGGGAAAATGCTATTTACATGAATATTCATCCCTTGCAGATTGGTGTCCAAGAGAAGATCTGTACTAAGTTGTGTATTTGCTGAAGTCGATTTTGATTTTAAATAGATTACATGACAATATAAATAAATGTTGTGTTTTAAGGGCTAAAAGGCATATTTACTGACAGCCATTTTATATAGATATTTAGATGTTAGTAAATGCACGTTTTAGCCCCAGAAATAAAACCTTCATTTAAATCAATTTTAATTGATGAACTTGACCTTTAGTAAATCCACCCTCTTAGATATTATTTTATAGTATATTTCTATATTGTTAATGTATACAACTTTATCTTTAATCATCTTAGAAGAATACTCATTGATTTTTAATTTCACAGCTTTCCTTCTGATTCACAGTATGACCAATGCTATTTGAATTGGATTATATTTTATTCATGTTGACCTTTTATTTAAGGATTTACAGGTAAAGGCTAGAAAGCCAATGTTTAGGGCAATAGCTTTAATCTGTGGAAACTTTCAAAGCACAGGTGTTGAATAATTTTACAAACTCAATTGTCCAGTTTTTATTTTAAAAAAAAGAATCTGCAGGCAAATAATTATGCGTTTTAAATAATTAATTTTAGAGCCTAGTGGTTTACAATAAAAGAACATTCTGAGCCAGTATCATTTGTAATTCAGACAAGTCTGTTGACTTTTTGGAGGGTTGAATTGTTTTGTAAGTCATTGAATAATAAAATAGATACAATGTACAGTATAGTACATTTTCATTTATAAACCAATTCAATTGAAAGGGATTATAGAATGAAATATTTTATATACAAAGAGTGACAAATTATTCCTGAAATATACAATATTATACAATAAAATGCAATGTTACTAAATAGAATTTCATGTTATTCTATTCTAGGAGAGTGCCTGAATGTAGTATTATTATTGTTATTATTATTAATTGTTATTGTTATTAATTATTATTTATTTTAAAACTAAGCAATGAAAACGTGATAAAACTTATGGTGTGTACCCACGGGCGATTAGGCTTGCTATTCGATCAGATCGTATCGGGATTGAATCACATGGCAAGCCACCCGTAATGCATGCGATTTGGACTCTAGTCATTGCTGCCCTGTCTATCTGAGTTTCAATTAGTTCTGCCTTGGGAGCGCGCATTGGGATCGCAGGGGAAAACACCTGTGTGATCTGCATATGATCCTGATGCCATTTTGACTATATAGTCCATCTCTCATGCTGATTGTACCTGTGTGTACACACCATTAAAGTGGAACGCATTTGTTTAAGTGGCAAATGGGTAATATACTATGGGGTGAATTTACCAAGATGGCAGTTCTGTTTCACATGGGATGTTGCTATGGGCAACCAATCAGATACTATCATCTTCTAGAAGGTGCTAAATAAATAAGAAGATTCTGATTGGTTGCCCATAGCAACATCCCATGTGAAATAGAACTCCCATCTTAGTAAATTTCCCCCAATATGTTTAGTGGGAGGTATTATACTGTAGGAGAGAAAGGAGTTTTCATAGGTAATTGTAATGATTTTCTTTCATTGTCTATTCAAAACATATTGTGGATAGTTACATCTATAAGGATTGTCAATGACACGGGATGGTGGGGGCAGAAATCCTGCAGACAAGGGCAAATGACCGTCACCGCCAACTTTGTATGACCTAATTTTTGTGTACCAAAAGAACCGTCCACTTCTAGGGCCTTATTCTGATCGGTGCGGCCGGATCCAAATATGCGGCCAGGACCGTGCGTGCGAAACCCCGCCTTCCATACGGATCGCCAACTCCGTCCGTACGCGGTAAGAAGCTGGCCGAACGGACCGCACGTGTATTTTTCATGGAATACGCCTCCTCCATCTCAGGGAACCTCCCCTATCATTCGATGGTCGCAGACCATCGAATGCAGGACCGAGTGCTCCACCAGCTCCCGCAACCTCAGACCACACGGACATTTTTCCGTGCAAAAGCAGGGATCTGGGCGGGCAGCTGACATCCGGCGATGGCATATGTCCGCCCCCTACACGTGCGTCACGACTGCATTACCATACGTACGCCCAGCGTTTGCATGGGAACGCCCATGAAACGCGGGGCGTATTCATATGGTAATGAGCCCAAATAGCCCTTCACGCCCCTCTCCACCCCCTGTTCGTAGTGTACACATTTCATGTGGGATTTGGCCGTACGCCCCACTCGCACATGCGCAGACGCAAAACATCGGCGGACCGACCGCACGCGGACATTACCGCACCAACCAGAATAAGGGCCCTAATGACTCATTATGTAGGGCAGACACAGGTTCAGTGTGAAAGGGCTCAAACTGGTCCAAGGTACAGTGTGAAGGGTTTTGACACAGGTTGAAACTATGGGGGTTATTCTGGTTGATTCACGAGGATGCAAATTCGCAGCCTTGCGAGTCCACCAAACCCCGCCTTGCGAATGGTGGCCTAGCCGCCATCTATTCGCAGCATGTGTTCACACCCACTGGCTGCAAATGGATGTTTAACATGAACATCCATTCGAAGAAATGCGGCTGCGCATATGCAAAACATGGAGCTGAATAAGGTCCTATGTTCATTGTCCTGGGTCAGAGCCAGGGCTCCAGTGTGAAAGTGATAAATTAGGCAAAATACCTATTTCCGACCATTGGATTGCTCTCTGATGGTACTCTATAAGCAAACAGAAAATGAAACACAACCTCTATCTGTGGCCTTTGCAGCTGAATTTAAATTATATGTCAGTGCAGGAAATTCAATAACTTGTTTTAGCAACAGATGCGAAGCTGCCGTAACAGTGCATTGAGGGCATCTCAGTTGCTGCATTGTATACAGTGCATATACTGCAGAGGATTTCTTTTATCTTTTTATTTATTTTAAGAAATGCTGACACATATCAAAGCAGAGGATTTAAGCATTATTTTGCATCCTTCCAGGTAAAATGACTGATTATAAAGATTAATCAGCAAAATATATAAATTGAAGCCAAAATACTGTATGACCTACTTAGCAGGACCTGGGCAATGACATCCTGATTGTGCTGTGATGTAACCGCGTAGGATATCCAGGATGAGGACACCGTGCTGTACCAATCTGATCAGCTTCTTTTTCATTCATTTAATTTAGTTAATTTTTAAATTAAGATCAAACACTAATTGCTCACAGGTGCAGCTGCGGGCTACATAGAAAAACAGATGTGTTTTAATTGACACTTTCCATTTTTTTTTTTTATATTTTAATTTGTATTCTGTGCACATTAAGCATGGTGTTGTTACACAGAACTACACTGCGTCACATGCAAACTGTACACTCTCGAGGCTTCTTCCTGTGTGCAAGGGGCAGTTCTGAGGTGCACACCATTTCTTGGTCTCACACTCCTGCAAAATCAGTTTGGGACAGGGGCAGATTTATTAAGCTTGGAGAAGAGATAAACTGGAGATAAAGCGGAGAAAAGGTAAAAGGAGATAAAAGCACCAGCCAATCAACTCCCAACTGTCTTTTTCAAACACAGCTGATTGGCTGGTGCTTTATCTCCTTTTACCTTTTCTCCACTTTATCTCCAGTTTATCTCTTCTCCAAGCTTAATAAATCTGCCCCTAATTCTGCAGTTGGCAGATAGTCCATAAAATCACATGTCAAGGCAGTAATAAGTGTCCTATCTACATCCAACCTACTAACACGTTAGGCCATCCACACAGTTTAGTCTTAATAATATTACATTATTTATGAGAGTGACGAGACATTGGGTCTATTTGTATTATATGTGTGACTTTTGTGTTAGAAGCTTTTTATTACATTGGTTGCAGTAACAGTAATGTGATTTTCTGCTCAAATGCATTTGGATGACGCAAATTGTGTTCAATTATAAGTGTATGGATCCATTCATTGGGATTCATGGTGGTGATGTAAAAGGGTGCATGCTCTCCCACACAGTGGGCAATAATCCTATAAAGGGCCTCTGTCCACCTATTTTTTTGTTTCTCTCTCAGAATTGTAGTACAAAAGTAGGTGCACTTAAGTGCCTAATGTGCAGTTAGCAGCAACATTCAACCTCGTTCCACCTGATCCTGGTATCATACCTGCTGCTATCTCGGACCACAAATCCATACAACTCACAGTAAAATGAAGTGTACTTGCACAAAGTAGGCCCTACTGATGTCCTGTGTCTTGCTGATCTTTTTTGCCTTTCCACACTTAACCAACAATGCCCTACCTTTCACGTTCTCCAACAATTTACACCATCCTGACCTGGAAATCTGTATGTTACTCAATAAGGACAGGTGCACTTCCACAAAAGTAGACCTGTAATCTAAGAAAATAACATTTTTGCCAGGGCCATCTTCACATATAGGCTCACTGGGCGGCTGCCCACTGCTCTACAGTTCCTGGGCTTCAAGCAGAAGTGGCTGGTGGTCACACAGGGTGGTGAGGCAGCATTCTATACCTGTAAATAAATATAAATACAATAAATGTCTGTCAGCAGGTGATTGGTGGATGGCTGGAACTATCCACCAATCAGAGTGCTGAAACCCATTCTTTTTTTGAAAGTATTTGGAGAAATGGTGCAGAAGTGGCATGTTATGATTTTTTTTTTTAAATTGGTTCCTATGAAATGCATTGAAGACCATGGGAAAGTGACATCCCCTTGCACTCTGTATATCACGATGACTAGGTGATATACAGGTGCCCCTTTGCCAAGTCTAATGTAAAGAGACCTAAAAAACACTGGTTTGTTCATTGTGCAAATCAGCAGCGTTTCTGGCACAAATGGCCCTTTCTCAAGCTATAGATATATAACCACACATTCTGCTCTCCCCCAGAGTAGCTGCACATTCTCACGTCTCCCCCATATTGAAGCACATTCACTTATCTCCCCCTGTAGCAGCACATTTACTCCACTATATAGCAGCACACTTTTAAGCACACTTTTTCCACTATGTACAGTAGCAGCACTTTTTCCACTATGTAGCAGCACATTTTCCACTATGTGCAGATGATGAGGAATAAAGTTCAGGCCTCATTTATTCCATGCCTCTTCGCTATCACTAGAGACAGGATTATATGCAACAAAAAAAGCTTGAAATATGCATGCAAATATGCATGAAAAATACTTAAAATATGCATGAAAAGTGTTAAAATATGCTACATTAAATAATAAAAAAGTAATTTTTAACTTATTTATTTAAAAATCAGCATACGATTAGTTGCAAATAAACCTCAAAAATAGGCCCACAGCATCTGCAGATGTCAGGATGCTGGCTGCTACAGCATACTGCAGCGTCCAAAGCTCTTCTTGCATCAACTACACGGACCCTCATCTCCAGCGCCGATGGATCAAATGTCAGCATAGCGTGTGAGGGCGGGGCAGTGGAAGGCTTCCTCCCTGCACCGCATACTCACTGTGACACAGCATTTTCTCTGCGCCGCGTGATGTCACAACCCTTTCGCCCGCCTCCTCTGCTGCAGAAGTCTGTCTCTTGGTGTAAAGTCCCAGGCCAGGGGCAGGCAAAGGTTCAAGAGCTTCGTAATGGCATCCGCCCTGACTGACTTTTATCAACATGGATTGACAGCCTAGAGCAGTGGTTCCCAACCTTTTTTCTCTTCCGTACCCCTTGATTAAGCTTTTCATTTATGAGTACCCATTCCTCTCAATTTGAAATATTCACAGAACTTCTGAGTGAAGTGGAAGTGAGTGGTATGTGTGTACTTATATTAAGGAGTAGATGAGGAGTAGTGTGCGGTGAGGAATCCGTTCCCTCTGTGTCTGGCCACTGGCTGTGTACGGGGGTTCCCACTAACGCCTGTAGAATTAAAGCACTGTTTCCTCCACCCGTGTCAGATCGCTGATGTCTGAGGGCAGCTCCCAGTGGATTGCTGGTCAGGCAAAAGCAGGAGGAGATGCAAATGATGCTACCGTCGGAACCAAATATGACGCAACGTGGTTTGTCTCAAAGGCAATGGGAGATTTTTTCCACCATCGGGAAACTTCTTTTTATGTTTACGCCATTATCAATATTATTTTCAAGTACCCCCAACAGGTCTGCAAAGTACCCCCAGGGGTACTAGTACCCCAGGTTGGGAACCACTGGCCTAGAGCAGTGTCAGACATATCGTACATCCAAGGTTCCCCACTCTGCGCACATATTGCCACAGCCTGCACACTCTACCACTACCTGGCCAGCAGCAGCAGGGCAAAGCAGTGCTGTGACTCGCGGGTGGGAAGAGGGCTGGGCCTAAAATATGCACCATCACCAGATTTTAGGTAAAATATGCAATAACCAGGGAGAATGGCCAAAATATGCAAATGCATATGCAAATATGCAAATGCATATAATCCTGTCTCTAGCTATCACCTTTGTGATATGTACTGTGGGGGTAAAGGAGATTGCCTGATAGCTGTGACAATGTAACTTACTGATGGAACCATTACTGTATGTACATTGGCTTTAGGCCGGCCAGCTAGAGCTGTAACACAGTCTCTTTCATACACTACAAGCATTAGATCCTACATGCCAGTTGTATAACCTTTGTTCCATGCACTTCGGCCAATCTGCTCCTTACTGTTATGTTACAGTCTTATGTTATGTCGTAGTAATATGACAGGAGATGACTGGTTGGTCTTTTCTCTCTCTACACATTTTTCACTTTCCAAGGCTTTGTACATAGTCCGCTAAGCCCTATAGTTGAACAGGGACAATTCTGTCAGTATAGCAGACAATGCTCATTCGTTCCACATACCGGTCAGTATATTACTTTACACATAATAAACAGAAATGTTATAAATTAGCAGATTTATTTTCTATGTTTATCTTTTGTGTTCTTATCTCTCTGCTTTTCCTGTTATGCTTCATAAGCTTGGTCACTGTGTAAGTATAATTTCTGTTTTATCACTTCTATGTATTACTATGTATTTACCATTCTCTTAAATATGAATAACATTGTTCCAGTGTCCTAGCGCAAAACTTTTGTATACTACCCAACCATCCCGATTTCAGTGTGACTTTACGATTTCAGTGGAGGGTTCTACCGTACAGCAATCTGTATATATATATATATTCGGGGGGAGGGGGGGGGGATGCCGCTTACGTTTGTTTTTATTTTTTTGCAATTGCCTTTTTTTCGTTTAAAAAAAGAAATGATCAACTTCTCGGGAGAAGCCACACCCTCTATTACGCCCCTACCCACCCCCACCTCCCCCCATTGTACTGTGTCCAAAGCTTATGGTGCCCATACACTTTTGCAATGGTATGCCATGCAATATCGCACTGCAATTTACCTTGAAGCTCCACATGGGATTGGCATGTGATCCATGCGATTTGTCAGTGGGATTTATCGAAATCACATGATTGTACCCGAGATCACACAAGTGTATAGGCACCATTAGTCTACATTTTTTAACTCCCAAATGTTATCAGGCTTGCTTTGTAACATCAGTTTATGCTGCTGAGCATCATTTATTGAGATCTGCCATTTGAATGATCATTTAGTATACTTACCACTGCATGGATATTCTCAGAATGATGTGATTTAGAGATGTTTGGTCTGGCAACTATGCCTTTGGTCATATAAAAAACCCTTGATTTATGTAGTATTGTAAAAATATTAAATATGGATATTAAATTAATGGGCTGTAATATACATCTGTTGTAATGCACACTATTAACTTTATTTTGATATCTTTACATCTGCAAATTAAGAACATCACATTTTTCAGCTCATCTTTGGAATAAGATAATACAATGAAAGATTTAGCTTTGTGTCCCATACATTGAATATACTATAGTACTTTGCTGTCTGAGCATTTCTTTTTCTTGTCCTTTCCGCTTAGTTAAGATCAGGCGGAGCCCAAGTGCTAGAAGGCTGCATAGCTGAGATCCATAATATCACAAGCCTGGATATCTCTGATAATGGTGAGTGTTACTGTGCACATTGCCTTCAAGTAGTCTAGAATGTCATGACTGGTTATCACATCAGTTGCTATAATATGACTTCATGTGTCAAGTAACATAACGCTGCCCTATTTCAGTGGCTGTGAGCTGTCATTGGGAATCTTCAAGTGGTGTGATAGAAGGGTTATGGAATGAGGGTAGTGGTGGACTGTGATTTTTACAATAGAATTTACATTCAATTTGTTTGTATGTTTTAAGTATCAGAATACTCCTAAGTTCTGAATGATCATTTCTTTTTAAAATGCCAAATTGTAAATATATATCATTTGATAGTAATAAATGAACTGTAAAAGGTCCAGTTTATTATCTACTATCAGATTACAGAGACTTTAGCACTGGTTCCCAATCACATTTCATAACAGTCCATGTTTTTAAGGATATGTTAATGCTTATGCACAGATGACTTAATTAGCACCCATACTTATCAGTTTGCTTATACCATCTGTTCACAAGCAGGAATATCCCTAAACCCTGGACTGTTGGGGGTGCCTTCTGGATCAAATTTTGGAATCACTAGACAGACTATGGTGTTGTGGGGGAATAAAATCAAATGTATTGCTATTACTGCCCATATCATTCTTCCCCTCCATTGATTGTACTATTGGTGGCAAATTACATTGATGCATTAGATTAGACAATCAATAGATGAAAATAAAATACTTGAAAAGGCATGTTTTATTATTGTTTGTTTAAAGATCAAATAACACCACTATTTCCTACCTCCCCATTGTCCCAATTATGGAACAGTCTCGCTAATTGGAGAATGGGGGAGCCCTTGATCACTGCTGCTCTGCAGAGCAGCTGGTGATTGCTGTATATATGCTGTGTGCATGCACACGGCATCTCTTCATTATGAGGAGGGAGCTGGGGGCTGCTCAGGGAGCCCTGTCGCAATGCATAAATGACGCAAACAGGGGTTTCCGTGCTCTGAAAAGCCCCTATGCCAGTGGCTCCGCCCCCTCATGCTGCGCTGCCTCTTTTCCGCCCCTGGCCATGCCTCCAATGCGGCAAATCCCACTTCATGGAATTTAGAAGTTGGTAGGTATGCTATTTTTAAATGAATATACAAGGTGTGTCTAGTAAATTCCAGGACTGGGGCTAATACAATGGAATGAATAATAAAAAACAACATACGTTTAACAGTCCTCAAAATAATCACCTCTGGCACTCACACACTTTTGTGCACGGTGGTACAAATTCTGGAAACACACTCTGTAGTTGAGCGGTTACGTTTTTCTTTATGTCTTCTACATCCTCAAATCGATGCCCTTTCAGAGCAGTCTTAAGTTTTGGGAACAAGTAAAAGTCAGGAGGGGACAAATCAGGAGAATACGGAGGATGATTAACCTCTACGATGTCATGTTTTGCCAAAAAGCTCTTCACATTGAGAGCACAGCGGGGCCTCGTGTTGTCGTGCAGTAGGAGCCAGCTGCCTTTATCCATATTCTCCAAACCGGAAATGCTGACGCAATCACTGCGATCAGCACTAAATGCGCACAGTGTCTATTCTGGCAACCAGAGGGGCTGGGGGCATGGCTAGAGGCTCACAGACCTCTCTTAGGGCGGGATGTACTAAAGGGAAAATGCTGTAAAACAGGGGTTTTGCCGCATTTTCCTATGTACCATTACCCATCCGCCCCGTCTCCACGTGGCGATACCCTATAGAAGCCTATGGGCTTCTATCGCCGCCCGCCGTCCGCGCGACCCCCCTCCCGTCCTCCATCGATCTCCTCCTCCCCCAGCAGGTGTCACAGCCGGCCTGACATCCGGCTGCAGGGGGGAGGAGGAGACGCACAGGGACACTGACAGTCGCCGGGATGTGACGGAGACCCCCGCATACCACATTACAGGTATCGCGGGGGTCTCCGTGTTAGTACATATGCGGTAGCATCGCGACGGCTGGCAGGCGAAGGGCGGCGATGTATATTAATACATCCCGCCCTTATATACATAGTAGTAGTACTCTAGATTTTGTATGGTTAGGGACCTGCTCTACTATAATGGTATTTTATAACTACGTGTTTTGTTCCCGTTAGCATTGGAAAACAAGAAATATTGTTCTCCAATTTTTATTTTAATACTAATTTTCTGAGTAATTACTATGGGACTATTTCCTACATAGAATTAAGTTTTAGGTTTGTTGTTTACACAAATAGTGCATACACACGGTGAGATTTATTTTCTATTAGACCACTATTAGATCTGGGTCTGGATCTGAGCGTACACACCGTGAGATATGCACTATTTTTCTATTTGATTTTGCTTATACAAGCAAAATTGTATAGAAATCTAATAGAAAAATAGTCTTGGCAGGCAAGACTATCCAGATCCAGACACAGTTAATAGCAGGGTTGCCAACTTTTACAGTCTTCTCTCCGGGAGAACCCCGGAGAGGAGACTGTCCGCATCACTTCTGGGGGAGGGGCCTGATGGAGACATCATCAGTCCCTGCCGACAGTGATGCAAATCCTGCAATATGCGGGTCTCCGATGAGGGGGCGGGACTAAATATGACGGTTTGCATATTTAGCCCGCCCCCTTCCACCGAAAAGCCATAAATTGCGGCAATTTCAAGCTTCTGCCCCCAGGTACATGAGGGGGGGGGGGGGGGGAGGGGACCACCGGAATCCGGGAGGGTTGCCCACCTTTCTGGGGGGCCGGAAGGGGGACCCGATTTTCGGGATCCTCCCAGAGATTCCGGAAGGGTGGGCAACCCTGGTTAATAGAGGCCAAATAGAAAGTAAATCTCACCGTGTGACCATAACCCAGATCCAGACACAGACCCAGATCTAATAGTGGTCTAATAGTAAATAAATCTCACCGTGTATATGCACCATAAGACCTATTTAATATTGTGACATTTTTTGTAAACAGATGAGTTAATGCTATAAATGTATTGTGAAGGATTGAAGAATGTTGTCCTGTATATAGTAGTAAGCAGGGACACGGCAGCTTACCTGCTGATCTCAGTATAGTTATTCACAATAGCTGATAAGTGGATTTGCAATTTTCATCAATAAAAGCTCTATTCACATAAGTGGAAGACTTCTCAGTGGATTCAGCTTGCTGAAAAGCATATTGAAGATAATACAGTAATATCCAACAGAAATGTGGAGACAATTTTCTGCCTCTCGTATTTGCCGTAATGAATGTCTATTTTTTTATTTTTGCAGGTTTAGAGTCTGACCTCTCAACTCTTGTAGTCTGGCTCAGTAAAAACAGATCAATAAGACATCTGGCATTGGGGAAGAATTTCAACAACATGAAATCCAAGTAAGGTCTTTTCTTTTTATCCTACCCACTGTACAATTGCATCCCATCATTATGTGCAAGAAATGCAGTGTGTCTTTATTTGCCTCTGTAGAAATCTAACTCCTGTCATGGATAACTTGGTACATATGATACAAGATGAAGAATCGGTGAGTAATGTCTCTCATTCACCCTACAGACCCATAGGCATCAATGCGGCCCACTCATTCAGTGACTAACAGATTATTCTGTTATATGTGAACTGTATAATCTCTGCAGGGAGGCACATTACAGCCACTCTCACCGGGCACCTCCATGCTGAGCGGCAGCACTGGCAGATTAGGAATCGTAGCGTAGACACGGATTCTGCACATCATCTTTCTCAGGTGTTTTTGTTGGCTTATGGTCTTGCTTCACGTTGCCTTATCATGGCTATAATGGATCTAGTGGATAATAGGAGTTACTTTCGGCAGCATTCGGTTCCTTGATTGCTTCCTCACAATTTAGAGAGACATTTGGCTAATAAATAGGGCCCTATTTGCAGGTGTAAATCGTTTGGTCTACAACAACTAGGTCGACAAGCATTGGGTCGATAGGCAGGAAGGTCGACATGGGTCTAGGTCGACAGGACATTAGGTCGACACAAGCATTAGGTCGACATGGGCAAGGTCGACAGTCATAAATCGAGATGGGGTTTTTCACTGTTTTTTGACCCGAATGTCAACACTGTCGACATGGACACAGTTTGAAGTGCACCGCATCCCCTCTCTTCTCTCACAATGCTTTGGACATGGGGCCTCGCTATGCTCATCACACTATTTTATTCTCCCACCATGCCTTAGTGGATGGTAGCGCATGAAATACCGCCTGTTGGCACATGTCGGCTCAAAAAACAGTGAAAAACCCCATGTCGACCTTGCCCATGTCGACCTAATGACTTGTCGACCTTGTTGCCTGTCGACCTACTGTTGTTGACCCAATGCTTGTCGACTTAGTTGCTGTAGACCTAATGACCGTTTCCCCTATATGCAGACATTACAATAGTTGTACTATTCTCTATCAGGAACAGTCTATCCTATAGTATACCAAATTACATACTAATGGCTTTATGTATCCTCCCCCCTCTGTACAGTACTTGCTGCTTGCATACCCCAATTTTTAAAGGTCCCTTGTGTATGAATACAATTGTGGCATTGCAGATATATCTACTAGACACCATGTGCACTGGAACAGGGAATGTGGTTTTGTCCTGGATTTGGCACTCTGTGATGTCTCATTTGTGGCATGATCCAGAACTTGCAGCTTGCAGGGAGATGGCAGGCTCCTTAGCTCTGCACCTGGGACCAGGCACATGTTCAGGACAAAATTCAGTGAGCACAGCAGGACCAGATAGGTACCATCCTGTGATAAAATCAAGCGCCTTTTTTTTTATCCCGAGCCGTTCTCTCGTTGATTGACAGAAAACCAGCATTTAGGGGTGATAACCAGCCAATTTCTAGGAGTGTTAGGGAAAAGCAGGTGTCCCCAGGTTTTTTCAGGGAAGGAGTGTGATGTCCGCTCCTGCCCCGATTAGCCTGGTTCTATCACAAGGCAAGCAAGGTTCTGGGCTATGCACAGACTGCACACTTAGACAAATCATTTGATGGTGAGTGAGTTGCAAATGGATTTGCACTATTTTTGCAGCTTTGCGTGGGATGGGATTTCTCACTGGCAGGGCAGCGGCAATCTGATCTGCAGATTGGCAGAGAAGTGATCAAGTCTGAATAATCCCCTTAGTACTGGAACTTATATGAACATAGAAAAAGCAAAGACATTTTATTAAAAAAGAAATGATAATTCTTTGTTACAGAAATCAGAAAAATAAAATGGATTACAGATTACACATTAAAATGTGGGCTGTAATTTCTGAAGTAAAAAAGAAAAACATCCCAAAATCACTCCCAAAATTACTTTCAACTTAATCTGGAAGGAAATGCAGGTAAAGGGGGTGTTCAGTGTCAGGCGCTATTTCCGACAGGTGCCCGGCGCCTATTCAATGCTGTCATTTCCTAAAGCATTGAAGGCAGATCTCAACAAAAATCTGTTTTGTTTTGTCGGAAATGGCAGTGGATTGTTGAATTCATTTCTCGCCAATCCATGGCCATTTTTGCCAGCACGCCCCCTTTTTCGACACTCAACAGATAGAACATTGAATTCCGCCTGTCGAGAAACTGTCAAGCCAGGCGAAAACGGGACAGGATTCCGACTGTCGGGATGTTCTGACAGTTGGAATCCTAAGGCTTCATTTTGGAATTGAT
This sequence comes from Crinia signifera, assembly GCF_055691185.1. Classification (NCBI taxonomy): domain Eukaryota; kingdom Metazoa; phylum Chordata; class Amphibia; order Anura; family Myobatrachidae; genus Crinia; species Crinia signifera. The sequence continues at coordinate 106,963,584 of NC_139221.1, read as the reverse complement.
CTCCTAAATTGCTCCAATATATTTCATCAGAACCCCCCCCCCCCTCCCCCAGTCTCGTATATACTGTACAAATATTAAGTCAAGGCTGGTGTGTGAATACCCCTGAGGTTCCTGGTACCAGCTACTCATTCTTAAGTAATCCATATGCAGGCATAGACAAAGGCCTTATGTTTACTCATGCACATTTTAATGACACTACAACATCAGCCCCCCAACCCCATTTCATGAATGTATGGGCAGAATTTTAGCATATAAGAATATAAATCATATTTAGCATATAAAATGTATTAAAAAAGGAACCTTGAGTTTAATTAATATTTTAGTCTACTCCAAACATATTTAATCTCAGGAAAAAGAACTGCAGTAAAAGGCAGCTAATTTACTAAATTGTTATTATGTCAGATTTTTGAAGTCTTGCCTATACTGTACAATATTATTGATCAGTAATCACGTAGCATTGACATTTTCCAGTCCTGCTGCTTCACACAGTATATTATACAGTAGAATTACAACTATGTCAGACTGCATTTTCTCATCTCACCTGATGTCTTAATATCAGTGGGCAGATGTGCTGGAATTCTGCACACGTATTGCTTTTGTTTGGTGTCCAAGATAAAAGTACAGGCAGAGAACTGGAAAGCTGTGAGTTATTGCACCATAAAAACTATGTCTGGAAATGCAGCAGTGTTTATAGCAATGCTGAAGTGTGCCTCTTTCTTCATCCTTAATTAGGGTACATAGTACATACCCTCTTGCATTGTTTAAGATGCCGTTTTCATGTGGAATTAATGCTTTGAAAATTCAGTTCTAAGCAGTAGCCCCAAAGTGCTGGCAGAACATTTGGGCAAAGGATCTTTTTGGTGACTAACAGAACAAATGTTGGTACTTGTGTAGTTTCACGGCACCACTCTATGCTATACTGTCAGCGTAGGCCAATGGCAGCCTAGCGTAGTCAGCGTAGTGTCCCTGCAGCAGCCCCGTGTAGTCAGCGTAATGTCCCCGTCAGCCAGCGTAGTCACCATACTGTCCCTAAGAGCTGCAGCTCTGTCCCGGCATTCCCGGCAAGCCTAGTGAGCACATCTCACACAGCGCCGCTATCCGCCAGTTCCCCTGCGCTGGCAGACACCGGCGGAGAGGCGCTCCATTTGCCTGTGACGCACGAGCATCTCATACGCAAGTACGTCTCAGTTATTTTGTGCAGCAGGGTACGGCAACCCTGCCCGTGTCCGATTCAGGGATATGGTCAGGGTAAGGGGTTCGGTAGTGCACTCGCCACGCTTCGGGCTCGTTTTATGCTTCCCCTCGCGGGGTTCGCTTCGCTCACCACGCTTCGGGCTCAGTGGCTCGCTGAGCTCGCCACACTTTATGAAATCAGCTCCACGTCGACGTGGATAGTGGGGGTATAAACCGGTCAAGAGGACCTGCTTAGATGTGTGATGACTGTGACTAGGGACTGAAGGTCAATATGATGAACAGACAGTTTGTCCTAAGATGCAGATGTTCTGTGCTGACAGAAGGTGGCTTTTTTTGTTATTTCTTTGAACACTTCCTGCAACATGAACATATTTTCATCTCGCTGCTGCGTATAAAGACACAGCAGTGATGCAACTAGTGCTCATCTCTGTATTAGCCCTATACTCCATGCTCTCTGCACTGCTGGCTAATGGAAGTTTCAGATATGTCACCCTCTAAACATGACATCTGAGTATCACCTACAACAATAGAATCAGTGGTTTGATTCTTTTTTTTTTTTTTATAAGTGCAATTCTCTTCCTACCACAATATTTCTTAAGTAAATGCAATATGCAAGAATAACCTGCTGGAGAGATTAAAGATGCTGGAGAAGCAATGCTGACTTCCCCTGCAGAGAGGTCTGCTCTCCGTTTTACAGCTTCCTCTGCTTTTTCAAAGCTCTTTCTTTTATCTGGTAATATCCTTTTTATCCACGCTTCTAATGTGTAACTTCATTGTTACTTTTCATCACTGAGCAGCGCTGATGGAATGCCTCTGGCTTGCTGGTATTAGATCCACATTTGCTTTATTTCTGTTTTATTCTTTCATTAAAGAGGGCAGTGGCATCTTCCCAGCATTTGAGACTTTGCTGTATGTTGTGTTTGGTGTCTTTCCCTAACCTCGCACAGTGCGCTGTGTTATAAATGATAAGATACTGTATGCTATAAATATCCTGTCAGCAGGTTCTCCTTCCGTGTGTCTTGTCAAATGTCACATGTTCACATACAAAAAGATTTGCACTGTATAAAATAACAGAACGTCATACTGTATATGCTGAAGTCAAACATACAGTAGGTCATTCTAAAACATCATTAACAATTGTTCTACTTCACAATGTATACAATATACATAAGCAATATTGCAGTAGGAATCATTGTTTCCATTAAAAAATGTTTTTTTTTTTTTTAAAGAGAATAGATTATTAAATATGTATATTAATTATCAATAGCCTAAAATGCTAATTTGTTCCAATAAAATTACAAATTTACAAAATTACAATTAATTTAAAATTCTAAATAGGGGATATACAGTATAATATATGGGTATTAAAGGTTATTTTTGCCTCCGCACATCAGGTAAGGAAAGGTAGATTTGAGTATCAAATAAATAAAGTAGCCAAAGTTATATTTGAGTACCTGATGTGAGTGGTTGACCCAGTAGCATCTGCTATAAATGTGAGGGTAGTCAATCCTCATGAATAATAGAAAAAAGAATGATAAGCAGATGTGGATTCCACATTTGCAAATAAAGCAGCGCTGAGACAAATTTAATAAATGATAATTTTTCATAAAAACATAAACAAATATAAAAACAATTGGTACAATGATATAAACAATAGGTAGGTTGCCTAAAGTGCTGTTAATACCTCTTGTTCCTAGTATGCCTGGGGGCAGATGGTATTGCCATGCATATTCGTGGTAAATATGGAGGTAAAGGTGTAATCTCCGGAGGTATATATAGTTACCAAACTGGTCGCCACAAGTTGGATGAAGATGAATGTCCCTTTAAAATTGAGTACAATGCACTCTTCTTTGTAAATAGTTGGCAACCCGTTTACTTGGTAAATTGCGATCCCTCTAAGAGAGAATGTCCACCTTAATAGGTAAAGTGTCCTCCCACTGTGTATAGCACTTGACGCATTTCCCTGCCTTTCTGGAAAGGACAGCGCTGCTTTATATACAAATGTGGATTCCATATCTGCATATTATTATTTTTAGATTTTGAGTATCATCAGCTTAGAGATGATATAGAAAATCAGAATAGCTAATGAGCTCACCTAAAGAGGACATACACTATAAGAGAGAGAAGCAGAGGACCAAGAATTGAACCATTAGCATAAGTGGAGTGGAGGTAAAGTCCTAAAAGGAGACTGAAACAGAATGGTCAGAGAGAGAAGTATCACGTAGACCAGGGATGGGGAACCTTCGGCCCTCCAGTTGCTTATCCCAGCATGCGTTGCAACAGTTGGCCAAATAGCAAAAATGTAGAAGGGCATGCTGGGATGTGTAGTTCAACAAAACCTGGTGGGCCGAAGGTTCCCCATCCCTGACATAGACCAAGGGAGTGAAGGATTTGCAGAATCACATGTCCACAGTGTCAAAAGCAGCATTTTTCAGCATGGAGATCATTGCAGATTTTTGTGATGGTGGATTCAGTGGAGTGGATGGAAGCCAGACTGGTATGGGAGTAGGAAAGAAAAAGAGAGGATATGTATGTTGGTGTAGTTTGGTTTATGGCTTTGTGTGTCAGTAAAATAATTTTGTATTGAATACGGTAGAATACAGGTAACAAATGAAGTGACTGACAGAGTAGCTTTGCAGACGATGAATGTCTGGCTAGGAAGATTAGCCTTGCAGCTGCATGATGGACTGTAGTGGTGAGAGTCTGTATTGGGGAAGGCCAATAAGACGACTCTTGCAATAATCAATGCGTAAGATGATGAGAGCATAGATTAGAGTTTTTGCAGTGTCTTGTGTAAGGTAAGGGCCAATTTTGAATATGTTTTTTTAGGTGCATGTGGCACAATTTTGAGACAGATTGAATGTGGGGTACAAATGAAAGTTCAGAGTCAAGGATAATACCTAGGCAGCGAGCTTGAGAGGTAGGAGGGATTGTCATCTTCTCAACAGCAATAGAGATATCAGGTTGGTAACTACTATTTATTGGCGGAAATAGAATTAACTATGTTTTTGAAATATTAAGTTTTGAGGTGGCGAGATGACATCCAGGATGAAACCGCAGAAATGCATTCAGAGACATGGCTCAATACAGATGGGGACAGGTCCGGGAAGGATAGGTAGAGCTGAGTATCATCCGCATATAGATGATACTGAAATCCAAATTAGCTGATTAGTTTGCCAAGAGATGAGGTATAGATTGAGAAAAGCAAAGGACCTAAAACTGAACCCTGAGGTACTACAACTGAAAGAGGTAGCTAAGAGGAGGTAGAATCAGAGAAACGAACACTAAAGGAGTGGTTAGATAGATAGTTAGGATGAGAACCAAGAGAGGGCTGTGTATTTAAGACCTAGGGATTGTAGTGTTTGTATGAGAAGTGTGTGGTCAACAGTGTCAAAAGCAGCAGAGAGATCTAGAAGAATTAGTATATAACAGTGCCCTTTAGACATAGCTGTGACCAGATCATTCACAACTTTAGTCAGTGCTGTCTCTGTGGAGCGTTGGGCATGAAAGCCTGACTAAAGAGGGTCCAGTAAGTTGTGTGAGTTAAGAAAGTGTGTGAGGCAAGTGTAGACAAGTATTTCAAGTAGTTTGGATGTGCATGGTAGTTGAGAAATGGGACAGTAGTTTGAGAGAGCTTGGATCAGAATTCTGTTGTTTTTTTCAGAATGGGAGTAATAACTGCATGTTTGAACAATGAAGGAAAGACACCAGTAGAGTAAGAGAGGTTACAGATTTTAGTTTAGATTGGGATGAGCACAGGAGACAGAGATTTACTTATTTGTGAGGGTATAGGGTCAAGAGGAGAGGTAGTAGATTGGAAGGAAGAGAAAAGTGCACATACTTCATCTTCATTCCTGGGATCAAATGAAGGAAATGCATCAGAGGGCTCAGGTATGGAATTGAGTAGATCACCAACTGAGTTGGAGCATACCAATTCATCTCTGATCTTGTCAATCTTATCCCTGAAGTAGGAAGCAAGATCTTGTGCATGGATAGTGGCTGGTGGCTTGGGTGAGGGAGGGTTGAGAAGGGATTTAAATGTATTAAAAAGATGTTTTGGGTTAGAAGCTTGAGCAGAAATTAGAGTTTGGAAATGTGTTTGTTTGGCAGTTTCCAGGACATAACTATAGGACTGGTAGATAGTTTTATATGTAAAGAAATCCATTGGACTGTGAGATTTACGCTCAGATTTGCGTGCGAGATTTTGTAGGTGTCTTGTTAATTGAGAGTGCCACAGTTGGCGTCTAGGCCTACGTGGAGTGTGGTGGGTAACTGGAGCCACTTCATCCAGGGCTGTATTGAGAGTTAGGTTTAGGTGTGATACAGCCGTCTTAGGAGTAGTGAATGCAGAACTAGGAGCAAGCTGTTGTTGCAGTGAGGAGGAGAGTACTTGAAAATTAATATCATTAATATTTCTGGGGGCTTGAGGTGGATTCATGGATTTCAGTGTTTTTGAGTTAGAAGTACTAGAGGAGAGCATGCAGGTGATAAGGTTGTCATCTGAGAGAGGGAAAGGAGTATTAGTGAATTCAGACACTGAGCACAGCTTAGTGAATACAAGATCAAGGCAGTGGCCCTCCCGATGAGTAGAGGAGTCAGTCCATTGGGAGAGGCCGAGAGAGGAGGTTAGACAGAGAAGTTTGGAGGCATGAACTTAAGATTTTGCAGATTTTGGACTATCGATAGTAATGTGGAAGTAACCATTGATGATGGTTGAAATGTCAGAGGAAAGAAAGTGAGGGAGCCAGACAGAAAAATCTTCCAGAAATCGTGTTGGTTGCCCAGGTGGGCGATAGATAGCTGCAACATGCAGCGAGAAAGGAGTGTAAGTTCTGATGAATGTACTTCAAATGATGTGAATGTGAGTGATGGAACCTGTGGAAGAACTGTGTATGTGAAGGATTGGGATAGTAAGATTCCAACCTCACCACCTTTGCTGTAACAAGGCCTGGAGGTGTGTGTGAAGTGAAGACCACCGTTTGACAGGGTTGCAGGGTGTCTGATTGTGAGAGCCATGTTTCTGTTATAGCCAGCAGGTTGAAGTTATTTGAAATAAATAGGTCGTGGATGGATGTTAATTTGTTGCCAACAGAGCGTGCATTCCATAATGCACATTTTAGTTATTTGGGGGGTGAAGGGAGGTATTTAAAGTTTATGAGGTTAGCTGGATTACTGTTTTCTGAGATTTAGGTATCTGCGAGCGGGGCAAGCAGCTGGGGCCTGGATTAAGTGAAATGTCACCAGCTAATAGAAGCAATAGAGAGAGATAGGTGTAGCTGCAGGTGGTTTGTGAATGCTGTTTATGGCGACAGCTTGTGGATGTTATTGTTAATATAGAGAGATATGAAAAAATCTCATGAGTGTTAATAAGAGGGTCATGAGTAATTGAGGCAGAAATGTGTATAGAGGGCTGAGTTTCAGGGAGGGAGAGAGAGAGAGAGAGAGGGAGAAGAGACTGATTTTGAGAGAAGACCATGGAGAGCAATGCAGAGAAATAGATTTAAGTACATGTATTTAGGCATAGAGAGTTATATTAGACTTGCAACAGTTGATACCAGCTTACTGGTGTTGCACAGAAAGTAATTTGTAAACCCTACATATATGTGAGTGCACGCTGACTAGCACAGCTGACCATAGATTACATACAATGGTACATACAGTATATGTGCGTGCACGCTGACTAGCACAGCTGACCATAGATTGTATACAATGCATTATTTTCAGTTGTGGAGTTACCCTGTATTTGGTGAAGCAGACACCAGCCTAATATGGCTCCAATTAGCAAGTTATCAATGTCTACATTTTCAAACACAGGCAGTACAATATAGAAGCAGATTATGTTATTAGAATTGCTGTATCACATACACAAACAGGCAGCATAGTGAGTGTGAGTGTATTGCTGTTCGCTGTTATCCGCGAATCCATATGCAATTCACTCACCATTGAATGACTTTTCCAGTCTGTGCAAATATGAGTGAGTCTGACCCTTTCACCACACGACATATACAGGCTGGCTTATTTAGCAAGAGAAGAGGTTAGAGAATGCAGTTTGGTTCCACAAAGAGAATGTTAACTATCAACAGAAATATTGAAATCACTGATGATGCTGGTGGGGATGTCAGAGAACAGGAAATAGTGCAGAAGAATGTTCCCGTAATTGCATAGCTGCCTACCCTCCTGCATTCTGCAGGAGACTCCCTGAAATAGCAGAAATCTCCCTCTTTTCCTCATTAGTCTAGCAATCTCCCTCATTTCACCTAGCCCACATTACACTGTTGCATTTTTTGGGGAAAAAAGGAATGAGAGATAGATACATTTACATTGGATCATCAGCACCATTTCCCAGCACTTTGCCAAGTATAGTAGCTCTGACTAACTGCTTTGGGGCTCATCTACATTTAGATATATAAGTAATTGTAAAAGATTCATCTCAGATGTAGCAGTACCCCCCACACTTCTAGGTGACATGTTCACAATCTCTTTTCACAATCTCTCCATATATGGAACTAGACACGCCCATTGGGGTGAGCATGACACGCCCCCTCAATGGGGTGCTGTGAAAACTGCTACTACGAACTATAATCTCCATGAAACTGTTTTTCAAAAGTAGGCAAATATGCGTAGTTGTTATGAGTAAATCCTTTAACTATATCAATATTGTGTGTGTGTGTATGTGTGTCCTTTTTGACAGCATTTCAGTGCTATCTCCTACTGTGATTAAGCAGGACCACAGCATGTACATGGGGTGAACACACGATGCTAAGTTATTCTATGATCCTACAATCTTGCACACCAGTCTGTTAGCTGCCTATAAACCGGAAGAGTCAGATGTCTCTAATCCCTGTACATGACATGAGTGTTCCTCCGTCAGTGTTACATCTGCCAAATGAACATGTTGATAAACTAGCTCTGTCAGCGTATCTGGTTTTAACCATTTTCAAACGTGAACAACACACTATTGTGGAATGTGTTTACAATAGAAATAAATGATAGCTCCAGGCTTCCTCACATTAATGCTGCAAAGCTGAAGAGCACAGCAGCATCCGTCTCTGAGGAGGTCCTCTTTATAAACACTCCAGGTTGCAGTAAAGGCCCATACACACTAGACCAGTGTTTTTCAACCACTGTGCCGTGGCACACTAGTGTGCCTTGAGCTGTTCTCAAGTGTGCCCCCAGATCTAGAGATGCCCAGACCAGTTTACAGTCACCACCAGTTCAACTGTTATTTACTAGTCTCTTCTTTTCATTTAAAGGGCCAATGTATTTTATTTTTGTTATCTGTGGGGAGTAGTGTGATTGTTTTTTTATATGGGGCCAATAGGTTTTTTGTTTTTTTCCTGTGGGGGGCAAATGTGTTTTACCCTGTGGGGATCTCATTTGTGCCTTGGCAATATGGTATGTGTCCTCCGACCTTTTCATACCCCCACTATCCACGCCGGCGCAGAGTTGATTTTATATAGTGTGGCGAGCGCAGCGAGCCACCGAGCCTGAAGCGTGGCGAGCGGACGCGTAATACTTGTGAAGTAATTTGCGTGCGCTCGCCACGCTTCGGGCTCGGTGGCTCGCTGCGCTTGCCACACTATATACAATCAACTCCAGGCCGGCGTGGATAGTGGGGGTATGAAAAGGTCGGAGGACGCGTACCGCTGCGCTCGCCACGCTTCGGGGTGGCGTTAACAATGGGGGCCATTTAACATTGTCATTACCCATCAGTGTGGAGATACAATTAAAAATCGGGTCTGGGTGGGCATTTACCATTGAAATTGAGTTGCATCGCATCGCATGCCATTATAATGGCATGCGATGCGACACAATATTAAAATTGTACACTCATCCCAGGGAAAGCCTCAAATCGGGTCCATCGCATACCTTAATTAGTGGTATGCGATGCGATGCAACGGGCGCCGTGATAATACACAAGTACCAAACAATAATTAGGTATTTAGCCACGCTCCTGTATGTACAGTGTATTGTAATAATCCAAATAACCAGGCAAAATATTGAGCCCCTGCTATAGTGTCATGTGCATTTCTTATGGATTTCTTAACCGCTTAATATGTTCCCATGAATTGTAGTTTGATCACTAATGAATATCTGTTCTTTATACCTTTAGTTGCCATTTTATTATTTTTTTTTTAGAAAAAACAGTTCCGATGTTCCTTTACCTTCTGCATGCCTTACCAATATATAGTGTTCTAACAAACGTAAGGTGCCCATACACTATTTCACAGCGATCTGGTCAGTTTTCATCTGATTCCAGCAAGAAATCCTATAAAATGTGTCAAAATCACGTGTGTTTCACATAAAGTCCAATGTGATGCGTGGTTCCATGAGTATCGCATCGGTGCCTAAAGATCACACGGGCTGCACTATAGATATAGCGTATCGCCAAGCCTCCAGCAGGCCTGGCTAGGATCGCATACAATGCATCGGATTCCCGGGTGGCTCAAGGGGGAGTGCGGCATCTTCTCCACTCCGAGAAGTCAACCTAGTGGTTGCTAAACATTGTATTAATGGGCTCCATAACCAACTCTGGTTAAGGACTTTCCATTATCCCTTGGGGGGAATCCGAAATCCCACAAAAAGGGCCTGCCCTCACTTCTCTTATGATGGCACAGCCTCAGAGAGAGAGGGGAGGTAACTTGGCACTGCCGTCTCTCCTATCGCACACAGACATAGGGGGTGTGTGAGCAGTGCCCTCGTACAGGGTGCTGATGTCACAGATTTAGGGAGTGACTGCACCCCCTCTAATTCCACCTCTGGCTCTGTAATAGTTATATTACATCACAATTTGCCATGCAAGCTTTTTATGCTTTTTTTTTTTTGTAATCGGTGACCAACCAAAGCTATTCCAGCAGCCTAGTGCATCTCTGTGGGGATAAAGGAAGGATATAATGCCATCATTCTGCTGATACATTTTATATTTGTCTTTATATAGCATGCTGCACTATAGGTACATGTAAGTATAATGGATCTGTGATAATGTTATATTCTCTCTGCAGCCTTTGCAGTCATTGTCTCTGGCAGACTCTAAGCTAAAGACAGACGTGACCATCATTATAAATGCCCTCGGCAGCAATACATCATTGACCAAAGTAGATATCAGTGGAAATGCCATGGGAGATATGGGAGCCAAAATGTTGGCCAAAGCATTGCAAATAAACACCAAGCTCAGGTAAGTGCAATGGTGGCCTGTTTAACTTGTGAATGCACATAGGGGTACATTTACTAACATTGGAGTTCTACTGAAGATGTGATGTTGGCCATAGCACCCAATAATATTCTATCTATTATCTACTAGAATGTACTAAATAAATATGAAATAGAATTTGATTGGTTGCTATGGGCAACATCCCATCTTCAATAGAACTTAGTACATTTACTCCTGTGTAGAAGAATACAGTGCTTTTTGCATTAAGTATATATAAGTCGGGTCTCCCTTATCCGTGTATTCCAAAAACTGAAAACCATCGGGGCACCACCAGGGGGACCAGGTATGTACAGGAAAAAAAAAATATTCCAAAATCCGAAAAAATCCTTTATCCAAAATGGCTTGTGGTCCTGAGCATTTCTGATCAGGGATACTCAACCTGTATTGTATAGATATTTGCTAGCTAAAGCAAAGCTGTTAATTATAATTATATTTAGCAATAAGTATATCTGATCATCCAAATGTTACATTATGGGCCACTGTTACTTATAGAACTTTCAGACATACGACCTGGAAATTTCCCTGCTCAGACCCAGATTTTTACTACATTTTTGCTGGAGACCCCCCTTGGCACTACATCGGAGACATGGGAAATTCCAGGTCATCCCCTTTCAGACATAAGCCAGGTCTGGCCTGGCATTCCACAAGTCAGGGCTGCCGGGCTGGCCTGATATGCACACATACTGTACATGTTATATACATGCACACATATATGCAATACATACACATGTTACTTATACACACATACATGTGAAGCAACGGCCTTCACCACAACAGGTGTAGGCAGCATATCTGTTGCTAGGCTGCCTCATTCTTTACTATACACTGCAGCACAGACTCCTCCTCCTTTCAGCACTATGCCCGCCTCCTCCCGGGCGGCCCAAACACAATAACATGCTTCTAGGTGCATACTTTGATTCAATTCCTTGGTCACACCATTCAACCTTAAGCCAGGTTGTCTGCCTGGGATGAAAGATCAAGGACAAAAACCCAAGTCAATAGAAGTGGTGTCAACCAAGGAATGTGGTCTCAGGTTGAGACCCAGGTTGTTTTCTCGAGCCATGGCAAAAACTTTGAAATCTTGATATATCTGAAATAGAAGTTATCTGCTGCTTCTGTTCCAGATAACAATCAGAGATAGATAGATGCTGTAGATTGATCATTTAAATGGTGTCATGGGTAGGTCCTCATGTCCATCATTTTTGCAAAAAAGATGTTAATTGAAATGTAGCGACTATTAATCTTTGTATAATAAATGTCAATATATAACCTTCTTCTTGTATATCGTTACTGCATTTGCGCCAAACTGAGCAGCACAGTCCCCTTGTACGGTATTGTCAAAAAAGAGATGCGTGTTGTTAGCAGAGCTGCTCCGGACCTTGCTGCTCACTCGCACCAGGCATCTTGCACTACATGAATTATCAGGGCACTTGTATTTTCTGGAGAAAAAAAATGATAATCAACAGCAGCATTGTATTGTAATGTACATGATTACTTACTAAAGACAAAAAGGGGCAAAACTTGCAGCACCAACGATACAGACAGTGTAGAGAGAATGCAGTTGATATATTTTGTGTCTCTTTGCTAGGACGGTGGTTTTGGACAAGAACAACATCACAGCCCAAGGACTCCAGGACATCGCTGTAGCTCTAGAAAAGTAAGTTTCATACAGTAGTTCCATTTCAGCCTACAGTATAACATTACCCCCATCAAGTCATTTGCTGATAACCGATTGCTACAGTAAGTAATCATCATATATGTGGAATGATTTTTATTATGATTATTCATCAACTTTAAAGGGGATATGGTCACTAGGTCGACACCATTAAAGTTGACATACAGTGGGTCAACCACTTAACGGTCTACACACTTTAGGTCGACACAGACAAAGGGTCAACATACATAAGGCTGATAGGATTAAAAGGTCGACATAGGAAAGGAAGACAGTCAAAAGGCCAACATGGGTTTTTCACGATTTGTTTCTTGAGCCAATGTGTGCCAACAGCAATATGTCATGCCCTAGCATCTACTAGGGCATGAAGGGCGAATAGAATAGTGCTGCTGCTGCTGCCTGTGTGCGAGGGAAAGAGCAGAGCGCACTCCTCTCCTTCCTCTCACTCTGGTATCCTTTGTGGGGGTCCACGACCCTCATAGAGGGAGATTGGAACCTGTGGCGAGCCCGCAGTGTGGCGAGTGCAGTGAGCCTGCTAGGTGCTGCACTCACTGCTACATGCTATGAAGGCAAGTCTCCACTGCGTGCAGCAATGAAGAATCAGAAGATGTGGTACCCCCATCCTGCCGCAGCCCCATACCCAGCCCTCCAATGTTAACATGGCAATCTGCTGCAGAGAATGAAAGAGAACACAACGGACATATTTATTTAAAACTATACACTCCACTCAATCAATGCATAGATTTCAGCTCTGTAATATACAACATTAGATCTATGTTAATGTCCAGTACTGGCTCTACTTTTTAACAGTTGTAACATTTACAGACAATTGATGCGGTTTGTATTATTTGCATAATGCCATTATAACATATTTAATTGCTTTACAAGCTTAAGTGCATATTATTTAGGCGACCAACAAAAAGGCTGAATTTATGTTAATGCCTGTCAAATACTTGGATACCAATAACCTAAATCCTATATCGCTAAGCAACAGCTACAGCTTAGAACCTCATTGAGCCGCGAGGTTTTCCAGGACTCCTGATTGCTATTTAGACACATGGGGAAAGCTATTTCAGAGATCAATATCCCAATGTGTAATAATAGCGCTTCAGATGGCAGCAGTAATCTCTGGCGACATGATCTGCACATCTTTGTCCATGGTATTGTATGTTAACACTCGTTATACAAAATAATGTATCTAGTTAAAAAATACATTTTGGAATTTCGATTTTTCTTCTGTTTTAAAACGAATTAAACTTATATCTATATATACTTTTTAATATGGCACAAAGATTACCAAAGACTCATTTATGCTGCTTTCAGACCGCAAAACTGGCTTTGACCAGGTACAGTATTTTAAAACGTTTCTAAAAACGGGTCTGCCAGCTAAAACCCCTTTCACACCACATATCTTTAAACGGTATTTCAGTGCAGTTTTTGTCCCTTCACAACACTGAACCCGTTTTAACCCATAGAAAACAGTGGATAAAAAAAACGGGTCTGAAACGGGTAGGACCCTGCTTTATTACCGTTTAGAAATACCAGTTCAATAGAACCAGTAAATTCACTCTGCACCTTTCAGACTGCATAAATTACAGTTTTGAAACATTAAAAAAAGTCAAAATACCGGGTAAAAAGTGCAGTCTGAAAGGGGCATAACACGCATATTTGTGCCCTGTGCATCAGAACACTATTTGTCATAGTGCTAGCTACATATTTCCCATCAATATACAGTTGGTATAAAGGTGAAGGCTGAACAGAATGCCATATCTAAAAGATATGCATTAGGAAAAACAATACATTTTAATAATAGTGGTAAAAGCAGAGGTTTGTCCTGATTTGTGATATATGAGATGCATGACTACAGGTTTTTCTCAGTATTGCAATATAATAAAATGTCAAAAAAAGAAAATAACTTTTTGAAGCAGGAGTTAGAATGAAATAATCGTCTGTTCTGTGGGTTGATAACTTTTTGTGACTAGATTATGGTACCAGAATCAAGCTTTTGATGTTGCATAAAACAGTGTAAAGAAGTTTTTCCAAACGGGGTGCCTCAGGGCACTTGCAGTGGTGCCTCGGGTTGTTGGTCCAGGACTAAATCAATTATTTATGGTCTATGTAATCGGCAAAACCGATGGCTTTTCAGTCATAAAACAGGTGGACAAACAAAAGTGAAGCCTGCCCCGCACCACATCAGTGAACCTTAGGATGACATATAAACACAGTTTATTTAATTTAATATTTGTTTCTGAATTTAGCAATAAGAAACTTGTGGAGTGAAAAAAAATTGGCAGTTGATTATAGTGCGTCCTCCATTATTAGAACAGTTATTTTCTGCAATCTTCTGACCATTCCTATTTCCGGGCACAAATGTAACAAGCAACAGTTCAAGGAATATTATCAATTTAGGTATGCTTGATTGATTGAAGATTGATGCCTGGATCCATTGGACAAATTGCCAGAGAAAAACATCCCAATTCTTTAAGAACCTGCTTCACATTTCTACAGCTTAATTCCATGAGTGCCAAGTCTGGGATAGTTTGTGTGCCCTGATGGAACTTTGGTGGGCCATGGTGTAAGGTTGGTGTAAGAAACTCGAAAGCTTGAGATAAGTCTTGCACATGGGAAGAAGAGATGGTACTTGTGTAGTTTCACGGCGCCGCCGCGCGCACAGTCTGTCTCAGAAACTTGGCAGCTTGCCAGAAGCTTGCGTGCCACTCTAGCTATAATGTAATCTAATGTAACGTAGCGCTGCGCGTGGCACTCTAGCTATAATGTAATGAAATGTAGCGTATAAACAGGACACAAACGGGGCTTCTAAACTACACACCCCGGCACACCGCTATCAAAGGGGGTGTCCCCAATGTAGACGCTAACATTTTAGGTGCTTTTAGACGCTTTTAGTTTTCACAGTTACATTTAACTAAAAACCAGTTAACAGTTACCAAAAATGTCGTCATTACTGTCTCAGGTGTATGAGTGTGCAGGTGTGAATGTGTTCCTGAAACAGCACCACTATCCACGCCAACCCGAAGCGTGGCGAGCGCAGCGGTACGCGTCCTACGACCTTTTCATACCCCCACTATCCACGTCGGCGTGGAGTTGATTTTATAAAGTGTGGCGAGCGCAGCAAGCCACCAAGCCCGAAGCGTGGCGAGGGGACGCGCATACCTTCACAGGTATATGCGTCCCCTCGCGGGCTTCACAGGTATACGCGTCCCCTCGTGGGGCTCGCTGCGCTCGCCACGCTTCGGGCTTGGTGGCTCGCTGCGCACGCCACACTTTATAAAATCCACTCCGCGCTGACGTGGATAGTGGGGGTATGAAAAGGTCATAGGACGCGTACCGCCGCCCCTTGCGGGGGTCGCTGCGCTCGCCACGCTTCGGGTTGGCGTGGATAGTGGAACTTACAAGGTTGACAGCTGTTGTGTCGACTAGTGTCATTGTGGACAGGTTTTAATAGTGTACCCCTAGACCCAACTAAATTTAGATGCTTTAGCGTCTAAATTTAGATGTACCCCTAGACCCAACTAAATTCAGACGCTTTAGTGTCTAAATTTAGATGCCCCACCACCTTAGCGGCTTGCAGGGAGCCTAGATTCAGCCGCTTAAGCGTCTAAATCCAGAAACCCCGGTTTCTTAGCGGCTAGCAGGTAGCCGGGTTTCAGACGCTTTAGCGTCTAAATCCAGCTACCCCACTTCTTAGCGGCTTGCAGATAGTCCGGGTTTCAGACGCTAAAGCGTCTAAATTTTAGCGTCTACATGGGGGACACCACCACTTCTTAGCGGCTAGCAGGTAGTCGGGTTTCAGACGCTTTATCGTTTAAATCCAGACTCCCCCTTCTTAGCGGCTTGCAGATAGTCCGGGTTTCAGATGCTTTAGCGTCTAAATTTAGCGTCTACATGGGGGACCTCCCCTTTGATAGCGGTGTGCCGGGGTGTGTAGTTTAGCAGCCCCGCCACATCAGCGGTGTGCCTGGGGTGTCCACTTTTACATGCCCCCATTGTCAGCGGTGCGCAGGGCTGCCTATTTCACTGTGGAACTACAAGTACCACAGTGACCTGTCAGCGCCAGGGCAGCGCGCTGCTGCCCAGCGCTACGGTGATAACGTAGCTGACAATACGTAGCTTACAGCTAGAGCGGCACGCGCACAGTTAAACAGAGCTTCTGGCAAGCTGCCAAGTTTCTGAGACAGACTGTGCGCGCGGTGGCGCCGTGAAACTACACAAGTACCGAAGAGATTGATGCCAGCAGTTGGCAGAGACCCTAACCAGAGTGTAGACATGTCAGCTCTTTTCCCTAAGGACCCACGAAAGGAGGTATATACTCAGCTGCATCTAAGGCAGGGGTGGGGAACCTCAGGCCCTGGGGCCGTATGCGGACGTGCAGAACTTCACAGGTATACGCGTGCGCTCGCCACGCTTCGGGCTCGCCACACTTTATATAATCAACTCCACGCCGACGTGGATAGTGGGGGTATGAAAAGGCCGTAGGACGCGTACCGCCGCCCCTCGCGGGCTCGCTGCGCTCGCCACGCTTCGGGTTCACGTTTATACTTGGGGGGTGGCTTGGGGGTGCATTTAACATTGTAAGCACCCATTAGGGTGCTTAAAAGCACCCATTAGGGTGCTTATACAATTTAACATCGAATATGGGGCAAAATCGCATCGCATGCAATCGGGTGTATGGCATGCGATGCGATCAAAAATCGGGCGACTAATTATCGTGGGCGCCGTGCTAGTACACAAGTACCGCATTCTTTGCTAACTTGTGCTATCTACACACACTTCATACTATCTATATTCAATCTGCACTATATAGTCTTTGCTGCACTGTCTATTTGGCTTTTTTCGATTTCAGCTGAACGGGAGCGCACATCGGCATTGAATGGGCATCGAATCGGGATAGAAAGCTTAAAAACATGTTCTGTCTCTATTCGATGTCTATGCAATCTCAATTCAATTTTGACTATATAGACAAAATCGAATGTACCGTGTGCACACAGCATTACTTTGTTAATGACATTCTTTATCGACTGGACAATGGAGTGAGCAGGTTTTATGTTTGCTGCTGCAGTCAGATCACCCAGCCAGCAGTCTGTCCAATTGTTTCTGAGCTAAGTGATGCTGATCTCACCTATTCTCCAAATTTACGCTAAATGTTTAGGGGAGTTTGTCTTGTCCACCCTATTAAATCTATGGGTTTATGTTTTTTGTGTTTTAGGAATTATACTCTGAGATTTATGCCTATACCTATGAATGATGCTTCACAAGCACTGAAGACTAACCCAGAGAAAACTGAAGAAGCCCTTCAAAAGGTAGGGTTACCCATGTCAGATTTATATTATGGCACAGTAAAGGGCATCAATTATTATAAAATACTAGTTAAAGGCCCATCAAAATGACAGATTCTGCAATGTACTTTCACTTTGAGCTGTGGCAGTTTTTAGTTTAATTTTGAGCTGTGATAGTTTTTATCCCACAAACTCTGCACACCACCCCCAGTCCCAGTATCTGCTCCTACCTCCAATTTCTGTCTTCACAGCTCCATCTCAATGTACAGCAAGTTTGAAACCGATCAGTCCCTCCCCCTTCAAAAATTGCTTTCACTTTCTTTTCTGACATCTTTTAGCACATAACGGAGTAATTTGGTACATCAAGTGGCCTCTAGTGGTCAGTGACGGTACTTCACCTCATAGAGGGGAGCAGTAGTTAGTCTTTATATATAGATGTTTTGGCATAGAATGATTACTTTTATAAAAAATCAGGTTTTAATTTTTCTTTACTCTGTAATGGAGATTGTGGGAGGAAACTTGAGTACCCAGTGGAAACCCATGCAAGCATTGGAGAGTATATACAAACGTCACACCATTTGGGTCATGGTGGAAATTGACTCCATGACATCAGTACTTTGAGCCATTGCACAGTCATAGATATATGTGTGTGTGTGTGTGTGTGTGTGTGTGTGTAAAATGAATATATATTAATGCCTGTAGGCATACCTCCCAACATTGAACAGGAGGGAAGAGGGACGTGTACAGGAAGGAAGAGGGGTGTGGCCTATTGTGAGGCCACGCCCTGTTTTGTTTTCGCAGCTGTGGGGCCATGGCTAGCGGCTGTGGGAGCTGCTGGCTATGTCCCCAGTTCCTCAGGCTTCTGGAATAGACACTCTAATAGGGGGGGACTCCCAACTGCTCCCCCCCCCCCCCCCCCCCACTGCCGGCCCCAGGCGGGATGTGGAAATGTCCTAAACAAACAGGATTTTCCCGCGAAAAGCGGGACAGTTGGGAGGTATACTGTAGGTGACCTTATTTAGTGTAACTGCAGGTAAGAAGTTTATATCTCTGGTATTATTCTGCTTTTGTATTTTGATTTATAAATATTGCATACGTAAATGTGTGAACAAATAACAAATGTTGGCGCCTTTTTGTTTGTTTTTCGTTAAACAATTATTAAATGGAACCTATATATTTCATAAACTATCCAATAGTTTTAATGGTAGAAATTATTGCACATTTTATTATTGAATGAAATATTATTTGCCAGTGCTTTTTATTAGATCTAGGAATCATCTATTAATGAAGAAATCAATTAGAAATCATCATACCTCCCAACTTTGCCAGACCAGGAGGCGGGACAATACTGATTTTGGGGCCTAATTTCGGGGCGACGCCCCCATTTTGCCGCTATGGGGGCATGACCCAGAGGCTCTGTGAGCCTCTAGCCATGCCCCCAACCCCCTGGCTGCGGGAATAGACGCTGTGCGCATACGCACAGTGTTTATTCCCCGCTGCTTAGCAGCCGACGAGGGACTCCCAACAGCCCCCCCTCTCCGCGGGACACTGCCGGACGCGGGAAGGACAGCGGGACAGGCCCTGATAATCGGGACTGTCCCGCTAATATCGGGACTGTTGGGAGGTATGAGTCATTAGCTTCGGTGTTGCCCACTAGACTAGAAACCCTTTTATTTCTCACATAAACAATGAAGTCCCTCCTAATGAAGTTCAAATCCAAAGAGCACAATGATGTGTTTCTTGTCCGTGTATATTTTGTGTCTGCTGTGGTAATAATAGGTTATTTTAATGTCACTTCTATTTCTTAGATTGAAAACTATTTGCTGAGAAACCATGAAACAAGAAAGTACCTACAAGAGCAGGCCTACAGACTGCAGCAGAGCATTGTAACCAGCACCACACAGCAGGTGACCTCTCTTACATTGTATATTCTCAATGAAGATTTTAAGCAATTGGAGCATGTAATCTTCTTGTAGTAAGCTTGCAAATGGGAAAAAAATGTCCCAAAATGCAAAAGTTTCAGCTCCCCTGGTCAGATTGCATGTTTCACTACAGCCCCTGCAGGGTTCACACGTAAACATGACATGCAGTATTTCTGTACAGTTCCTATTTATTGGCTGAACTTAACATATATATAAGGGAACAGTGAATGTTGCTTGTAGAAAAATCTCTTCCAGCTGATTTACCGGTATATGCCAGGTGAAAATTATTCCAGCTTGGACTTTCCTCTGTTTGAGATATCATTAAGTTGTTAGCGAGAACTGGTGAAGTCAAGGGAAGTACCGTAAGATCCAGAAGACATTCTCAATAAAACTGCTCAAAGAATATGGAGAATATTTCGCTGGCACAGCTCCTTATTTATTTATTACCAGTTTCTTATATAGCGCACACATATTCCGCAGCGCTTTATAGAGAGAATATTTGAACACTCACATCAGTCCCTGCCCCAGTGGAGCTTACACTCTATATTCCCTACCACATGTACACAGGCACACAGACATTCTAGGGTTAATTTTGTTAGGAGCCAAATAACCTACCAGTATATTTTTGGATTGTGGGAGCTCCTTGTACAACGGTGCCGCCATGGAAGAGTTATCTACAGATAGAGATGCCGGTGGGTGGGTGGATGTTGGATGCGTTAGCGGTTTACTCGCTTGCGCGTCAGCAAGGCGGTGGGGACCGGGTGCTTCTCTGCTTCATGGAGACAGGGAGGGAACGGGAGCAGAGCAGGGGCAGAGTGGGGAGATGGGCAGGGAGCTGATGACGGCTGCAGGGCATCCGGTAGAATGCGGCTTGTGCACGTGCACCCTATTCTGTGGGCTGGCGTGAGACGCCGATTGGTGATAGAATCGTGTGATAATGCACCAGCCA
Organism: Crinia signifera; assembly: GCF_055691185.1. Taxonomy (NCBI): domain Eukaryota; kingdom Metazoa; phylum Chordata; class Amphibia; order Anura; family Myobatrachidae; genus Crinia; species Crinia signifera. The sequence goes on along the minus strand of NC_139221.1, from coordinate 106,943,342 downwards.
ATCAACTCCTAACTGTCAAGTTACAGACTGGGTTTGAATAATGATAGTTATGAGCTGATTGGCTGGTGCGTTATCACAGGACCCTTTATCACTTCACCAGGCTTAATAAATCTTCCCCATAGAGCTGTCAGCTCAAGATAAACTGTTCTGTTTGTCTCCAGCCACGAAAATACGTGGAGGGAAATCATTGAATCAATTGAAGGAAAGAAGCCAGCAGCACAGGAAATATTGTCCACGTCCAAGGAAGAATAGAATCAACAAATAGAAGCTAATTTGCCACAATTATCAAAAGAAATTAGGGTGTCAGACCGCCCCTAGGCACAAATCCACCACAGACCATTAGTGAAGAATTTATACCATGATAAAATAAAGATTGATTGATGTTTTCATGTGGCATTAATACTCTTGGGACTGGAAGTTCTTTGTGCCTCTGTACATGTAGGTTTTTCAAGAATACTAAAGAATATTTTGAAGTTAATTAAACAGACACACGGCCAGATACGCTAATTATCAAAAGTAATAAAATGGAGAGTGAAAAACAGTCAGCCAATCAGCTCCAACCTGCCATGTCACAGACTGTGTTTGAAAAATGTCAGGTATGAGCTGATTGGCTGGTTGTTCATCACTATCCATTTTATTACTTTTTGAAGCTTAGTGCATCTGGCCCTCAGACATCTAATAGAAATGTTTTGAAGGTTTAAGGAGTAATTGCCAAGTACTGACTGACGGGGTGCCCAAACATTTGCTTTTGTCACATTAGTTGTTTTATTTTCTTTGAATGTTTTTTTTTTTATTTTTATATCATTGTACTGTATGGTAGTGTCCACAACTCTGTTCCTTTGTGCTTTACAGATGATTGACCGAATTTGTGTCAAAGTTCAAGATCATTTAAACTCATTGAGAAATTGTGGCGTTGATTTCATCCTAGACGATGTGAAGTCTGCAGAGAGACTTATGCGGGATGCTAAAAATTCAAAAACTGTAAGTGCTGCTAGTGATGGCATTGTGTTGCTCATGGTCCATATTCTATTAACTTTTTTATAGAAACCACTTTTCTGTAAGTTTTTCCCACGTTTCTCTATTTCTTGTTGCAGCTTTTGCCAAATTTGTATCATCTTGGAGGTGCATCATGGGCTGGAGCCAATAATTTGCCAACCCCAATTCAAGAGACATTGGAAGCTATGGCGGGTGAAGTTACTAGAGTTGTAGATGAACAGTTAAAGGTATGGATACTCATTCAAGGTGAAACTATTGCTTTTATGGATTGCTCTAAACATCATCTGATTTATTTTTTCATAAAAATAAATATTCATTCAGTTGACTGAGCATAGGGCAGAATGAGCGTAAAAAGCTGTTGGCAATCTGGTTAACCCTTTGCGTGCCAACATCTCTGCGAGAGATGTTCAAAATATCCGCTAAAAATGTCGGTGTCGCTCACATTTGTTATATAAATTCAAATAAAAATTGTTGTGTAAAAAAAAAGATGACATTTCCTTTATAAAGTAAACATTACAGGTCATTATGATGAATAAAAATGTTTGCTAGCCAATTTTCACGCCTATTTTGACAAATTCACTTGGCACTCAAAGGGTTAAGCATTGTCTGCTTCTGTTCAACTACAGTATTAGAATTGATTTGTGAAACGTAATTCATTTGGATCAAGTGGAAAATTAATAATTCTCACAATTCATTGGTTCATAAACATGTCAAATCAAATAAATCAGCTATTGATTACTTTTCCAAAACGGGTTTTCTATCAATTGAAAATTTAAACATTGGCATAAAATAAGAAAGCTGGTAATAACTACAGAGAACTCAAGGGCTGATGTACAGTAGAGTTGGGGGCACCATACAATGCGGGTGTGGAATAGGGGTCCGATGTCGGGATCCCGACTGGCCGGACCCAGACAGCATGGTGAGTGCAACTAAGCACCTTGCGGGCTCGCTACGCGAGCCACCTATTCTATTCTCCCTCTATGGGGGTCGTGGACCCCCATGAGGGAAAATAGCCGGTGGCCGTCGTGAACCCAGCTGTCAGTGTTTTCACAGTCGGGATCCCGACGTCGGGTGAATGCCTGTCGGGATCCCGACTGTTGGGACCCCGTCCAGCACCCATACAATGCAGCTTGATTAACACCAGTTACAGTTTTACACCAGGTGAAATCAGAAGTATATATTGATGGGTATGGATCATTGGGTAGACAGAAACTAGGTCGACAAGCATTAGGTCGCCATGACTGAAGGTCAACGTGCAGGGAGGTCGTCATGACTGAAGGTCGACATAAGTTAGGTCGACACAAGCTTAGGTCGACCTGGGTCTTCTGTCAAAAGGTCGACATGGGGTTTTTCAAATTTTTTGTCCTGAATGTTGACACAGTCGACATGGACACTGAAACGTAGCACTGCGTCCCGTCACATGGCTCACTACGCTCGGCACACTATTTTATTCTCCCACCATGCCCTAGTGCAGGGGTTCCCAAACTTTTTAAACTGTAAAGTTTAATTAAAAGGAGTTGGAGTTTGTGTTTTGATGTGACACTTTTGCACCGAATGCCTTTTCCCAGTTCTCCACCTCTTTTGAAACCTATGCGCACTTCTAGCACACGTGTCTCTAAGCAAGGAAAGTTATACTTTGAAGTATGAAGCACAACCACCTAGGTGCATTGGTGCAAAATCAAAGCAATTTCTAATGCACATCCAGTGTTCTTCAAAAATGAGGTCTTATATTATTGCTACAGAAATGTATAATGTTTGATACATCTCTTGTATGCATTTATACATTTTGTATAAGAATAAGACAGACTTCAAGATAGATTATTTGGTTTTTATTTGATTGAGTTGGTACAGTTACTATATCTCTTAGTTCCTAGAGTATGGAGTGGGTGATGACATCATTGTGTGAAATGTCGCTATATACACTAATTGCCAGTATTCAATGTGCGAGAAGCTGCCGAACCAGCATGGGATTATCTGTAGAATGCCTAATGACCTCATTAGTATGGATGCAGTTGAGTGTTGATATCTGCATATATAATTCCTAGGGAAATTAACAAACCTTGCCTATTGAATCCATGAATGATACACTTGTCTGTGAATGATACAGGTCCTTTCATCAATTGCTTGTTAATGTTCTGGAGCCACAAATGATTTATTTATGGATACTTCAGACACTTTTCTTCTCTTGTTAATGCTCTTCTTGTATTGTAATTGTGTGTTATCTGAAAGATGTAATATACAGTTAATGAGAAAAATATGACTTTTAGAAATCATACAGTATAGGTGGGGAAGTTATATATTATGCGGTTCAAACATTTATTATGTTTTTTTTAAGGGAAATTATGATTGTGGCTATGATTAATGTTGCATTTTAAAGAATTGGTTGTATATCTTCACAATAGAAAGGGGCTACTCCTGATACATAGCCGTATGGTGCTGGTCATGCAGGGGCAAACGCAGGATTTTCAGAAGGGTGTTTCCAGAGGTGCGGAGCAAAGCACGGAGATGGACACTTAGGTGACCCAGTATATGTTTTGATGTCCCGCGGGTGGTAGGGGGTATTATATCAACCGATCAGCATGTAGGGCCTGGATCAGTAATTTCCACTAATTACCCCTTTACTGCACAGATGGTGGGAGATGAGGTGGGAGAAGGGGCATTGGGCTGAATGAAGGGGCCCTGATACATAACTTCCAGGGTGGTAGGGGATGTTTAATACGCAGAGGAGGGGTGTATAGTGGAGTGGGCTTATTATTCATAATTTTCTGGTGGGAGAACAACTTGCTTGACTGCAGATATCTCCAGTTCCCGGAAATAGATTTCTTAGATTTTAATGGAATTAAAAACTAGAGAATCCCACCTACCAAATGGTGTTGGGGACTAGGGGATCAGAGTTCAGGAGGCAGAGCAATCTGCCAACGAGAATATAAAACTACATACCAGGTGTGTGGAGCTGGAGCAGTAACCAGCTGCTTGAAGGCAGATATCTCTGGTTCTGGGAAAAGTAGAGACAAGTTTATAGTGTCATTCAAAGGGGGAGAGTCACAGATTTTGGAATATATCCTCAGAAAAACTCTACGTCAGACAGAACCTGAAATATCTGACTGGGAACAGCAATTAACAGGCTTGGATGGGGACCACTGCTTTGAAGTCAGATATCTCCGGTTCCCAAGGTCCGATTTAAAAAATTATTGTACTCTTGGAAAGAGGTGACCCTCAGCTTTCAGACAGTGGCCCTTATATTCCTGGGGGGTTTCTGGGTACTCGGAAACCCCCCCTGCGTGCGCTACTGTCATGTTACACACCAGTGTGGTGCTGGCCATGTACTGCGTACTGTCCCACCGCACCAAGCAGAATAAACCCCATAGTATCATTGTTGTGCTGGTCATGTTACAAATCCGTGTGGTGCTGGTTGTGTCACATATCAGTGTGGTGATGGTCATGTCACATATCAGTGTGGTGCTGGTCATGTCACATATCATTGTGGTGCTGGTCATGATATACAGCAGAATGTAGCTGGTTAGGTTTTATAGCCAAATGATGCTGGTTGTGTCACATTATGTAGCAGAATAACATTGATCATGATATATAGCAAGTGATGCTGGTCATGATACAAAATTATACTAGTCATGGTATACAACAGAATGGGTCTGGTTATTTTACAATGCTTAAAGGTGCTAGTTATGTTTCAATCGCCACCTATTTTGCACTAGTCCTGCCCATTTTAGAGACCTTTATATAGGACAAACCAGTAAAAATTGAGTCATTTGGAATGTATTTATTGTTAGTATATGCAGCAGGATATACAACAATGTATTGTCTGCTCACCTATACCCCTTTCACATCACATTTATAACCCGGGTTATTGCCAGGTTGCTCCCTGGTCAACCTGGGTCGAGGTGCGGTATGAAACCACAAAACCTATTAACCTGGGTTGACCAACCCGGCAATTTGACCCTGTCTATAATGGGCGACCTAGGTTTAGTGTGAAAGTGTTTAGTGTGGAGCTGGGTCTCTCAGACCCAAGATCAAGATTCTGGCATTGTGCTGTGAAAGCGGTATATAGGGGAGATACAGTATGCTAACCAGTGATAAGAGTGGAGAAGTTGCCTATGGCAACCAATCAGCTGCTCCTTATAATGTTATGGTATGCAAATTATAAATGTTCCTTCAATGCTGATTGGTTGCCATGGGCAACTTCTGCACTGGTACCCTGCTCCACTGCTTCGTACATCTCCACCCAAGTTAGGAATTGCTTATTATTCTCTTGCTTACTGTGTATGCAGGTAACTGATTTTATGTTAATTAAAAACCTAGCACACATGTTTGTTTGGTATCCAGCTCTAAGGAGCTCCTATATACAAGATTAGGACAAATAGACTTGTGGCTAGTTCATAGGAAATTCCATTTTATTTATGTTTTGCAAAAACATAAATTATTACATTAAGAAAGTATTACATGTTACCAAGAGCACAGGATAACAACGCAGGCTTAATCAGTTTTTCCATTTTAAATGGCACAAAGTCTGTGTCTCGTTTGTGAGCAACACTAATTATTTCACTGCGCAGTGGGTTTGGTGTAGTTGAAACGCTTCTTTTACCACAGCATTTTAATTAAATCAAACAATTTTAATGCAAATTATAAACTACATTAAAATTCTGTTCATTTGTTTTTCCCCAGACTTCAAAAATAACAACAACAACAATATATTTACTCTGTAAGGCAAAAGCAAATCTCATTGTACATCTTTTATTGTATAATTATATTGAATGAACAAATAGTTTGGGACTAAAATAGAGCTTAGCATGATTCAGAAATTCAGTTTTCTATTTTAATTGTACCAATATTCATCTTCTATATGTACTTGACAAACATATCATATAACTAATCAATTATGTAGTTAAAGCATACCCTCCAACATGACCCATTCCATTAGGTACAAAATGCTCTGTTCCTGGACTTCCCTGCCAGTGGCAGTTACAGATGTGAGCCTGCAGCACAGTCCAATATTCAAAAAGGGGAGCCACACCAGCTGCCATCCCAAACATCACTGAGAGTTGATGTGACCCCCCCTCTTTGAATATTGGACTGTGCTGTAGGCTCACATCTGTAACTGTCACTGGCAGGGAAGTCCAGGAACAGAGCATTTTGTACCTAATGGGATGGGTCATGTTGGAGGGTATGTTAAAGTAGATGCTAAAATAGATATGAGAGGGATGCCAGCGCAGAAGTAGGCAGAAGAGGGAAAATGGCCGGGTCCTCTTTATAGGCATCTTGGACAACAAAGTTGATTCAGACCTGTTGGCAAGAACGAATTTGCAAGCCGGACAATTATCAATAGACTGTGCATGGGTATGGTCCTCTTTTTGTTGAGGGTGTCTCTTTTCAGTTATGTTGGAATCCAAACCATTTGTATCCGTTGCCGTATAGGTATTCGTGATAATCAAAAAAACAAATAAAACCAAATATAAGTTTTATAATATGTACAATGTATAGATTATAGAGTTTCTTTCGAACGAATGTGCAGAATATTGTGTGCGTACCAAACTCACGTTTGTCTACGCTGGTGAACACTCATAAAGGTATCTTTTAGTGTTGTTTTTGAAGCAGAGGATTATTTGCTTGAAGCTGAAAGTATTTCCTCTTTCAAATGTGCTCAAAATAAAGAACAAAAGTGCGACATGTGTAGAATTGACATGAACCAGATGTGGAGTTTATTGCTTAAAATTATATGTGAGGAGCTAAATTTAGCATACCTCACTCACCAAAAAGTGAAGAATAATAAACATATAAAGGTTTCTTTGAAAAGTGGGCGTACCCCAACTCACGGTATTCAGATGTTTTTCAAACTCATAAAGGTTTCTTTGTCCTTTCAGGCTTGTCAAAGGGGGGGGTCACCCGGTTTATCTCAGAGGGAAGTATGATAGACCAAGTATTAAAATTTACCACAGTAGAATAATATGTAATAGTTATAAACCCATTAGAGGCAATTGTATGGGGTGGGCGTACCCTAACTCACACTTGTGTGCTGGGTAGTCCACTCATAAAGGTTTCTTTGTCCTTTTAGAACCTGGGATTTTCATACACTTTCTTATTCACCGGAACTCGTCCAGGGTATATATAAAGAAAGAATATATGCCCAAATGTAGATGTTGTTTCTTATTATACACCAGTTTAGAAGATAGGCCAAGAGTAATGGCGTACCTTACTCACCACTTAAAGTGGCTTCACCAAGCCTGTAACGGTTTCTTTAAGGTTTTCCAATGATGAATCCCAATAAACGTTTTTTTATATAAAAGTACCAAAAAACTTTAATCCAATGAAGACAAAAAGAGACCCAGCAGGGGCTCAATACACAATTAAAACAAGTCCAAAAAAAAGGATTCAAACGCCACAAATGGCGTAAAAAATACAATTTAAAAACAAAGTGGAATCCAATACATACATCCAGGGGGTGATGGCTGTTCACTCCTCTCCAGTAGCATCAACGCGTTTCGGTCATGGACCTTTCTCAAGATGTGCTGGAGTGGAGTGAGAAGCCAGTATTTATCTGATGAACAGCCAATCAGTACTTTGCAGGAAGTGATGTCAGTAAATATATTGATACAATTTAAAATGGTCTTTTTACAACGAAATCATAAATATAACATCATATGAATGCATCAAATAGTCCTACATTGGGACCCAAATGAAAATTCCGTACACAACCATGTATATATTTTAAAATAAACAAGAGTTGGAGTCCGTTGCCATGGGAACATGGTCAGCTTCCGTCAACAAATATATAATGTGGAGTCTAGAATACTTATATGGCCACGTTTAGAGGTTGAGGGAGATGGCGCAATGTCAGCGCTTTTTCCTGCAGTTAGGGAAACCTTGTATGTATGGCAGATGAGGTTTGTAAATCTTTCCATCTACCCGGAAGCGCGCGCTGCGGTGGTGACACGCACGCTGCCGGAAGTTCTCCCGTCTGATAGGACACAGATGGAACGCATGACGCGTCTACCCGGAAGCGCGCGCTGCGGTGGTAACACGCACGCTGCCGGAAGTTCTCCCGTCTGATAGAATACAGCTGGAACGCATGACGCGTGTCAATGTCCTGTTCAGCCGGATGTTTTAATGGACGGGTACCGCTGTGAACCGCAAACAGCGGAAGTCCTATGCTTTGGAGGATATGAAGCTTGTGTTATCTCCATGGCAACGGACGTCCTCATCCTGGAGCAAAATCAAACAAAAAATGTATTAACAGAATTAACAGAATTATGACTTTCTATATATGCGGGCGTAGCACTTTATAGTTAATTAAGAGATACTACAAAATTTCATATGCAAAGATAATGTTTAAAAACAATAAAGTGTATCGAGCCCAGTGGTTATAAGAACCACTTGAGCTCGAAATCACTATTTAGCCCATTTGGCATCAATGTATTGCAGTTGTAGATTAGGTTCATTTCTGCTTTGGCCAGGGATGTTGCACAGTCTGGTTGTCTTAAACTGCCTTTAACCAATCTGAGACCTCCAAAGTCAATTATTTCATTGGTGGAGCTTTGATGAACCTTTTTGAAATGCAGTGCCAAGGCATGGGTTTCCAGCCCCTTTTTAATGTTCCTAAGATGTTCCCCTAGGCGAGTTTTAAGGGGTCTGGATGTCCTGCCAATGTAATATTTATTGCAACTGCATTTGACCATATATATCACATTTTTGGAACTACAGGATATAAAATCTTTCACTTTAATGTTGTACCCATTAATCAAAAAGTCCTGTCTTTTGTTGCTGCCTAGACTTTTTGTATTTTTACATGCGAGGCAGCTACCACATCTGTAAAAACCTTTGGATGTAATCCCTTTTATCTGGGTCTTATTACAGAAATTACCACCCACCAGATCGTTACGTAGATTAGGTGCTTTCCGATAGATATACTTAGGGCATTTAGGAACAACTTTCCCTAGAATGGGGTCTTTAAGGATTATGTTCCAATGCTTTTTAAAAATGTGTTCAATCTTTTTGTGTTCCATGGTATATGTAGTATTAAAAGCATATGCATATTCATTGTCGGTTTTTTCCCCTTTTTTATCATTTTGTAATGGTATTTGATTCTGTGTGGCCTGTTGGTGTACAGCCGACTGCATTCCTTTTTCTACTACATCCTCCTTATATCCACAAGCTATAAATTTATTCCTCATCTGACCCGCCTGTTCTGAAAAAACTTGGTCATCTTTACAATTTCTTCGTAGTCTTTTAAATTGCCCTGTCGGCACAGAATTGAGCCAATGGTCGTGGTGGCAACTTGTGTATGGGATATAGGTCCCAGAGTCTGTAGGTTTCACATAGTTTTTGAATTTGAGACAGCTGTTCTCAACATAAAGGGTGATATCTAGAAAATTGATTTCTGTCGTCTGAATATCAAATGTGAGTTTGATATTCAAACTGTTATCATTTAGTGTATTACAGAAAATCTTGAGGGTATCTTGGTCTCCTCTCCATACAAAAAAAATATCGTCTATATAACGTGCATAGGACACCAGATTCGCTCCGAGGGGATTGTTTGCCCAGATGTTGTCGAGTTCCCATGCGCCCATGAATAAGTTCGCATAACTCGGAGCGAATCTGGTGCCCATAGCAGTGCCTGTCTTCTGCAAAAAATATTCATTATTAAAAATAAAATAATTATTTTGTAAAATAAATTGAATCCCATCTAAGATGAAGTTTTGAAGATCCTTAGATTTGTCAGATGTTTCAAGGAACCTTTTGACACTTTGTACACCATCATTGTGATCAATGATGGTGTATAGCGAATTCACGTCAGCCGTGACCAGGATATAGTCATCCTTCCATTCCAGAGGGGATACCATTTTTAAAAAATCACCCGTGTCTTTAAGATGGGATTTATTTAATAGTACTAAAGGTTGTAAGTGGTGATCAATGAGCATAGATAGGTTGGCTGTAAGAGAGTCTACCCCTGATATTATGGGGCGACCTGGGGGATCTGTAAGTGTTTTATGCACTTTAGGAAGTATATATATAATAGGGGTTAATGGTTTCTCATTGATTAAAAATTGAGCTTCATTTTTGGTTAGTACTTCTTTTTCAATTCCCTTTTGAATTAGGGTTTTGAGTTTTGGTAACATGGAGGGGGTAGGGTCATTTCTTAGCCTCTTGTAGGTTGCAGTATCGTTAAGTTGCCGCATAACTTCCTTTTCATACTTCACTATGTCAAGAATAACAACCCCCCCCCTTTGTCCGCAGGCTTTATAATAATCTCAGGATTATTTTTCAAAGATTTAATGGCCTCTTTTTCTTTTCTAGATAAATTGGAGTATTTTTTGTTAATCTCCATAGATTTTGCTTCCTCTAAAACCATGGTGGCAAATGTTTCAAGGAAGGGTCCTTTGCAATGCTGCGGATAGAATACTGATTTAGGTTTAAATTTTGTATTACCTTCTTCTATTCTTTGGGTTTCTTCTTCTTTAAAGAAAAACCGCTTTAACGTGAGCTTGCGAACAAAACGTTGGACATCTATGTACAAATTAAAAGGATCGGTGTGATTGGTAGGGGCATATTTCAAGCCTTTTTGAAGTAGGCTTGTTTCATCCACAGATAAAGTATATGAACTTAGATTAAATATTTTTGTAACCATGAGTTTCTCACTGGGATTCTCCACTTGAACAGAGGGTGTATCTTTTTCAATTATCCTCCTTTTTTTGATGTTTTTAGATCGTTTTTGGGGTTTCTTTTTTCCTCCTCTTTTACCTCTATATGGTTTAATCATCTGTTTATGGAATATAGGTGGCTTCTCTCTAAAAAAGGAGACTGTGACTTTTCGTATCTTTCCGGAGTATCAAAGTCATAGTCTTCTAAAGGGGAAAACCGGTTCTCTAACGTGAATCTCTCTGGAGAGGTATGTTTTTTCTCATTCCTTCTCCTATAGGGTTTAGGGGGTATTCTCCATTCTGGAGTCTTATTTGTCCTGTGGTACCTCCTATTTCTTTCCACTGAATAATCTCTCCGTCTGCCATAATTTTTGGGTGATGGAGATCTATAATTTCTGTTACGATTATATTGATTATAGTTAGTTTCCTTATGATAATTTCTAGTGGGAGCTTGGTTAGTGGGACCAAAAGGTTTCTTTCTATCAAATTTAAGATTGTACGGGGCCCTTTCTTTTCTTATCGGTTGTGGGTTTTCAATTGTGGGCGATACAGCACCTTCCTTGTCTCGTTTGAATTTTTTTACTTTTCTTTGGATCAAGGCCCTTTCTGTCTTTTTGACATTATATTCTATCGAATTTTCAAGTTCTTTGAACCCTTCATTTTTTGAGTATGGCTGTGCTAAGGATTTATACATTTTTATGTCTCCCTCTATTTTGTTCAAATCCTGTTTTCTTTCATTGATAATGAGTTCCATAAGTTTTATCGAACAATTCTCAATAATGGAATCCCATTGTTCTACAAATTCTCTACTTGCTGACGAGAAAGTAGAGATTTTATTGATTTTAAGGCCTTTGGGGATCAATTTATGACTCAGATATTTCTCAAGTGTTACGACCTCCCACCAGACCTTACTTTCCCGTAGAAGCAAGGTTTCAAGTTTAGCCATAATACCCTCTAAATCTTCATCAATTAATTCAATTTCCTCGGTATTATCCAAAAAAACTTTCTCCAAATGAGAGACTCTTTGTTCTCTAAATGAGAACATGATTTGTGAGTGCTGCCTTATACCGTTCTGTCTTTGGTGAAGGGAATACTGAACACGACAAAAGAAAGTGACAGAATGATATATGGCGCAATGCTGCCCTGATGTTACAACTTACAAAAAGTGTCACCAACACTTAAACAATCATACCAACAAAAAAGGTGTAAGACTGATATACATTTAGGCGCAATAATACTTAGAATAACCCGTGGGGTGTAGTCCTCTTTTTGTTGAGGGTGTCTCTTTTCAGTTATGTTGGAATCCAAACCATTTGTATCCGTTGCCGTATAGGTATTCGTGATAATCAAAAAAACAAATAAAACCAAATATAAGTTTTATAATATGTACAATGTATAGATTATAGAGTTTCTTTCGAACGAATGTGCAGAATATTGTGTGCGTACCAAACTCACGTTTGTCTACGCTGGTGAACACTCATAAAGGTATCTTTTAGTGTTGTTTTTGAAGCAGAGGATTATTTGCTTGAAGCTGAAAGTATTTCCTCTTTCAAATGTGCTCAAAATAAAGAACAAAAGTGCGACATGTGTAGAATTGACATGAACCAGATGTGGAGTTTATTGCTTAAAATTATATGTGAGGAGCTAAATTTAGCATACCTCACTCACCAAAAAGTGAAGAATAATAAACATATAAAGGTTTCTTTGAAAAGTGGGCGTACCCCAACTCACGGTATTCAGATGTTTTTCAAACTCATAAAGGTTTCTTTGTCCTTTCAGGCTTGTCAAAGGGGGGGGTCACCCGGTTTATCTCAGAGGGAAGTATGATAGACCAAGTATTAAAATTTACCACAGTAGAATAATATGTAATAGTTATAAACCCATTAGAGGCAATTGTATGGGGTGGGCGTACCCTAACTCACACTTGTGTGCTGGGTAGTCCACTCATAAAGGTTTCTTTGTCCTTTTAGAACCTGGGATTTTCATACACTTTCTTATTCACCGGAACTCGTCCAGGGTATATATAAAGAAAGAATATATGCCCAAATGTAGATGTTGTTTCTTATTATACACCAGTTTAGAAGATAGGCCAAGAGTAATGGCGTACCTTACTCACCACTTAAAGTGGCTTCACCAAGCCTGTAACGGTTTCTTTAAGGTTTTCCAATGATGAATCCCAATAAACGTTATGTACGGAATTTTCATTTGGGTCCCAATGTAGGACTATTTGATGCATTCATATGATGTTATATTTATGATTTCGTTGTAAAAAGACCATTTTAAATTGTATCAATATATTTACTGACATCACTTCCTGCAAAGTACTGATTGGCTGTTCATCAGATAAATACTGGCTTCTCACTCCACTCCAGCACATCTTGAGAAAGGTCCATGACCGAAACGCGTTGATGCTACTGGAGAGGAGTGAACAGCCATCACCCCCTGGATGTATGTATTGGATTCCACTTTGTTTTTAAATTGTATTTTTTACGCCATTTGTGGCGTTTGAATCCTTTTTTTTGGACTTGTTTTAATTGTGTATTGAGCCCCTGCTGGGTCTCTTTTTGTCTTCATTGGATTAAAGTTTTTTGGTACTTTTATATAAAAAAACGTTTATTGGGATTCATCATTGGAAAACCTTAAAGAAACCGTTACAGGCTTGGTGAAGCCACTTTAAGTGGTGAGTAAGGTACGCCATTACTCTTGGCCTATCTTCTAAACTGGTGTATAATAAGAAACAACATCTACATTTGGGCATATATTCTTTCTTTATATATACCCTGGACGAGTTCCGGTGAATAAGAAAGTGTATGAAAATCCCAGGTTCTAAAAGGACAAAGAAACCTTTATGAGTGGACTACCCAGCACACAAGTGTGAGTTAGGGTACGCCCACCCCATACAATTGCCTCTAATGGGTTTATAACTATTACATATTATTCTACTGTGGTAAATTTTAATACTTGGTCTATCATACTTCCCTCTGAGATAAACCGGGTGACCCCCCCCTTTGACAAGCCTGAAAGGACAAAGAAACCTTTATGAGTTTGAAAAACATCTGAATACCGTGAGTTGGGGTACGCCCACTTTTCAAAGAAACCTTTATATGTTTATTATTCTTCACTTTTTGGTGAGTGAGGTATGCTAAATTTAGCTCCTCACATATAATTTTAAGCAATAAACTCCACATCTGGTTCATGTCAATTCTACACATGTCGCACTTTTGTTCTTTATTTTGAGCACATTTGAAAGAGGAAATACTTTCAGCTTCAAGCAAATAATCCTCTGCTTCAAAAACAACACTAAAAGATACCTTTATGAGTGTTCACCAACGTAGACAAACGTGAGTTTGGTACGCACACAATATTCTGCACATTCGTTCGAAAGAAACTCTATAATCTATACATTGTACATATTATAAAACTTATATTTGGTTTTATTTGTTTTTTTGATTATCACGAATACCTATACGGCAACGGATACAAATGGTTTGGATTCCAACATAACTGAAAAGAGACACCCTCAACAAAAAGAGGACTACACCCCACGGGTTATTCTAAGTATTATTGCGCCTAAATGTATATCAGTCTTACACCTTTTTTGTTGGTATGATTGTTTAAGTGTTGGTGACACTTTTTGTAAGTTGTAACATCAGGGTAGCATTGCGCCATATATCATTCTGTCACTTTCTTTTGTCGTGTTCAGTATTCCCTTCACCAAAGACAGAACGGTATAAGGCAGCACTCACAAATCATGTTCTCATTTAGAGAACAAAGAGTCTCTCATTTGGAGAAAGTTTTTTTGGATAATACCGAGGAAATTGAATTAATTGATGAAGATTTAGAGGGTATTATGGCTAAACTTGAAACCTTGCTTCTACGGGAAAGTAAGGTCTGGTGGGAGGTCGTAACACTTGAGAAATATCTGAGTCATAAATTGATCCCCAAAGGCCTTAAAATCAATAAAATCTCTACTTTCTCGTCAGCAAGTAGAGAATTTGTAGAACAATGGGATTCCATTATTGAGAATTGTTCGATAAAACTTATGGAACTCATTATCAATGAAAGAAAACAGGATTTGAACAAAATAGAGGGAGACATAAAAATGTATAAATCCTTAGCACAGCCATACTCAAAAAATGAAGGGTTCAAAGAACTTGAAAATTCGATAGAATATAATGTCAAAAAGACAGAAAGGGCCTTGATCCAAAGAAAAGTAAAAAAATTCAAACGAGACAAGGAAGGTGCTGTATCGCCCACAATTGAAAACCCACAACCGATAAGAAAAGAAAGGGCCCCGTACAATCTTAAATTTGATAGAAAGAAACCTTTTGGTCCCACTAACCAAGCTCCCACTAGAAATTATCATAAGGAAACTAACTATAATCAATATAATCGTAACAGAAATTATAGATCTCCATCACCCAAAAATTATGGCAGACGGAGAGATTATTCAGTGGAAAGAAATAGGAGGTACCACAGGACAAATAAGACTCCAGAATGGAGAATACCCCCTAAACCCTATAGGAGAAGGAATGAGAAAAAACATACCTCTCCAGAGAGATTCACGTTAGAGAACCGGTTTTCCCCTTTAGAAGACTATGACTTTGATACTCCGGAAAGATACGAAAAGTCACAGTCTCCTTTTTTAGAGAGAAGCCACCTATATTCCATAAACAGATGATTAAACCATATAGAGGTAAAAGAGGAGGAAAAAAGAAACCCCAAAAACGATCTAAAAACATCAAAAAAAGGAGGATAATTGAAAAAGATACACCCTCTGTTCAAGTGGAGAATCCCAGTGAGAAACTCATGGTTACAAAAATATTTAATCTAAGTTCATATACTTTATCTGTGGATGAAACAAGCCTACTTCAAAAAGGCTTGAAATATGCCCCTACCAATCACACCGATCCTTTTAATTTGTACATAGATGTCCAACGTTTTGTTCGCAAGCTCACGTTAAAGCGGTTTTTCTTTAAAGAAGAAGAAACCCAAAGAATAGAAGAAGGTAATACAAAATTTAAACCTAAATCAGTATTCTATCCGCAGCATTGCAAAGGACCCTTCCTTGAAACATTTGCCACCATGGTTTTAGAGGAAGCAAAATCTATGGAGATTAACAAAAAATACTCCAATTTATCTAGAAAAGAAAAAGAGGCCATTAAATCTTTGAAAAATAATCCTGAGATTATTATAAAGCCTGCGGACAAAGGGGGGGGGGTTGTTATTCTTGACATAGTGAAGTATGAAGAGGAAGTTATGCGGCAACTTAACGATACTGCAACCTACAAGAGGCTAAGAAATGACCCTACCCCCTCCATGTTACCAAAACTCAAAACCCTAATTCAAAAGGGAATTGAAAAAGAAGTACTAACCAAAAATGAAGCTCAATTTTTAATCAATGAGAAACCATTAACCCCTATTATATATATACTTCCTAAAGTGCATAAAACACTTACAGATCCCCCAGGTCGCCCCATAATATCAGGGGTAGACTCTCTTACAGCCAACCTATCTATGCTCATTGATCACCACTTACAACCTTTAGTACTATTAAATAAATCCCATCTTAAAGACACGGGTGATTTTTTAAAAATGGTATCCCCTCTGGAATGGAAGGATGACTATATCCTGGTCACGGCTGACGTGAATTCGCTATACACCATCATTGATCACAATGATGGTGTACAAAGTGTCAAAAGGTTCCTTGAAACATCTGACAAATCTAAGGATCTTCAAAACTTCATCTTAGATGGGATTCAATTTATTTTACAAAATAATTATTTTATTTTTAATAATGAATATTTTTTGCAGAAGACAGGCACTGCTATGGGCACCAGATTCGCTCCGAGTTATGCGAACTTATTCATGGGCGCATGGGAACTCGACAACATCTGGGCAAACAATCCCCTTGGAGCGAATCTGGTGTCCTATGCACGTTATATAGACGATATTTTTTTTGTATGGAGAGGAGACCAAGATACCCTCAAGATTTTCTGTAATACACTAAATGATAACAGTTTGAATATCAAACTCACATTTGATATTCAGACGACAGAAATCAATTTTCTAGATATCACCCTTTATGTTGAGAACAGCTGTCTCAAATTCAAAAACTATGTGAAACCTACAGACTCTGGGACCTATATCCCATACACAAGTTGCCACCACGACCATTGGCTCAATTCTGTGCCGACAGGGCAATTTAAAAGACTACGAAGAAATTGTAAAGATGACCAAGTTTTTTCAGAACAGGCGGGTCAGATGAGGAATAAATTTATAGCTTGTGGATATAAGGAGGATGTAGTAGAAAAAGGAATACAGTCGGCTGTACACCAACAGGCCACACAGAATCAAATACCATTACAAAATGATAAAAAAGGGGAAAAAACCGACAATGAATATGCATATGCTTTTATTACTACATATACCATGGAACACAAAAAGATTGAACACATTTTTAAAAAGCATTGGAACATAATCCTTAAAGACCCCATTCTAGGGAAAGTTGTTCCTAAATGCCCTAAGTATATCTATCGGAAAGCACCTAATCTACGTAACGATCTGGTGGGTGGTAATTTCTGTAATAAGACCCAGATAAAAGGGATTACATCCAAAGGTTTTTACAGATGTGGTAGCTGCCTCGCATGTAAAAATACAAAAAGTCTAGGCAGCAACAAAAGACAGGACTTTTTGATTAATGGGTACAACATTAAAGTGAAAGATTTTATATCCTGTAGTTCCAAAAATGTGATATATATGGTCAAATGCAGTTGCAATAAATATTACATTGGCAGGACATCCAGACCCCTTAAAACTCGCCTAGGGGAACATCTTAGGAACATTAAAAAGGGGCTGGAAACCCATGCCTTGGCACTGCATTTCAAAAAGGTTCATCAAAGCTCCACCAATGAAATAATTGACTTTGGAGGTCTCAGATTGGTTAAAGGCAGTTTAAGACAACCAGACTGTGCAACATCCCTGGCCAAAGCAGAAATGAACCTAATCTACAACTGCAATACATTGATGCCAAATGGGCTAAATAGTGATTTCGAGCTCAAGTGGTTCTTATAACCACTGGGCTCGATACACTTTATTGTTTTTAAACATTATCTTTGCATATGAAATTTTGTAGTATCTCTTAATTAACTATAAAGTGCTACGCCCGCATATATAGAAAGTCATAATTCTGTTAATTCTGTTAATACATTTTTTGTTTGATTTTGCTCCAGGATGAGGACGTCCGTTGCCATGGAGATAACACAAGCTTCATATCCTCCAAAGCATAGGACTTCCGCTGTTTGCGGTTCACAGCGGTACCCGTCCATTAAAACATCCGGCTGAACAGGACATTGACACGCGTCATGCGTTCCAGCTGTATTCTATCAGACGGGAGAACTTCCGGCAGCGTGCATGTTACCACCGCAGCGCGCGCTTCCGGGTAGACGCGTCATGCGTTCCATCTGTGTCCTATCAGACGGGAGAACTTCCGGCAGCGTGCGTGTCACCACCGCAGCGCGCGCTTCCGGGTAGATGGAAAGATTTACAAACCTCATCTGCCATACATACAAGGTTTCCCTAACTGCAGGAAAAAGCGCTGACATTGCGCCATCTCCCTCAACCTCTAAACGTGGCCATATAAGTATTCTAGACTCCACATTATATATTTGTTGACGGAAGCTGACCATGTTCCCATGGCAACGGACTCCAACTCTTGTTTATTTTAAAATATATACATGGTTGTGTACGGAATTTTCATTTGGGTCCCAATGTAGGACTATTTGATGCATTCATATGATGTTATATTTATGATTTCGTTGTAAAAAGACCATTTTAAATTGTATCAATATATTTACTGACATCACTTCCTGCAAAGTACTGATTGGCTGTTCATCAGATAAATACTGGCTTCTCACTCCACTCCAGCACATCTTGAGAAAGGTCCATGACCGAAACGCGTTGATGCTACTGGAGAGGAGTGAACAGCCATCACCCCCTGGATGTATGTATTGGATTCCACTTTGTTTTTAAATTGTATTTTTTACGCCATTTGTGGCGTTTGAATCCTTTTTTTTGGACTTGTTTTAATTGTGTATTGAGCCCCTGCTGGGTCTCTTTTTGTCTTCATTGGATTAAAGTTTTTTGGTACTTTTATATAAAAAAACGTTTATTGGGATTCATCATTGGAAAACCTTAAAGAAACCGTTACAGGCTTGGTGAAGCCACTTTAAGTGGTGAGTAAGGTACGCCATTACTCTTGGCCTATCTTCTAAACTGGTGTATAATAAGAAACAACATCTACATTTGGGCATATATTCTTTCTTTATATATACCCTGGACGAGTTCCGGTGAATAAGAAAGTGTATGAAAATCCCAGGTTCTAAAAGGACAAAGAAACCTTTATGAGTGGACTACCCAGCACACAAGTGTGAGTTAGGGTACGCCCACCCCATACAATTGCCTCTAATGGGTTTATAACTATTACATATTATTCTACTGTGGTAAATTTTAATACTTGGTCTATCATACTTCCCTCTGAGATAAACCGGGTGACCCCCCCCTTTGACAAGCCTGAAAGGACAAAGAAACCTTTATGAGTTTGAAAAACATCTGAATACCGTGAGTTGGGGTACGCCCACTTTTCAAAGAAACCTTTATATGTTTATTATTCTTCACTTTTTGGTGAGTGAGGTATGCTAAATTTAGCTCCTCACATATAATTTTAAGCAATAAACTCCACATCTGGTTCATGTCAATTCTACACATGTCGCACTTTTGTTCTTTATTTTGAGCACATTTGAAAGAGGAAATACTTTCAGCTTCAAGCAAATAATCCTCTGCTTCAAAAACAACACTAAAAGATACCTTTATGAGTGTTCACCAGCGTAGACAAACGTGAGTTTGGTACGCACACAATATTCTGCACATTCGTTCGAAAGAAACTCTATAATCTATACATTGTACATATTATAAAACTTATATTTGGTTTTATTTGTTTTTTTGATTATCACGAATACCTATACGGCAACGGATACAAATGGTTTGGATTCCAACATAACTGAAAAGAGACACCCTCAACAAAAAGAGGACTACACCCCACGGGTTATTCTAAGTATTATTGCGCCTAAATGTATATCAGTCTTACACCTTTTTTGTTGGTATGATTGTTTAAGTGTTGGTGACACTTTTTGTAAGTTGTAACATCAGGGCAGCATTGCGCCATATATCATTCTGTCACTTTCTTTTGTCGTGTGCATGGGTATGGGCCGCAATACGTGTGTGGAGTGTGACAATTTCCAGCTGTGAAGTCCAGCTACTTTTTCTATTTGCAAGCTGTTTCCAAGGTGACAGACAGGAAGTAGGCGTCTGTGGATGGTAACTGGCCATATCATGGGAGTGCCAATAAAACACTAGGCATGCCAGAAAAAAATATTGAGAGTGACAGGGGAAAGGCAGGCATGCCCAAGGGAGGGTGTGTGATGTCAGCAACATACCGGATATGCCTGATTTTACTATAGCAGGGAGGCATCTACCTGATATCTGGGATCAAGTCTGATTTCCCCTCAAAGTATCACCCATACTTGATATTTGTATATGACTTTTTAGATCATGGACGGGGATCCTTTCGACCTCCAGCTTTTGTTGAACTACACATCCCAGTATACCCTGATAAAGTTTTGCTGTTTGGCCATGCTAAAACTGTTGCAGGGCATGCTGGGATACGTAGTTCAATCAAAGCTGGAGGGCCAAAGGTTCCCCATCCCTGCTTTACATCATGTGTGAGTTTCTTTGCTAATTTGAGGAGAATATCAACAGAATCCTTGGGGGAAATTTACTAAGATGGGAGCATACCTCCCAACAGTCCCAAAAAAATGCGGGAATGTCCCGGTTTTCGGGGACATTCCTGCGTCCCTCCCGTGGCTAGCAGTGTCCCACGGCGAGGGTGGGCTGTTGGGAGTCCCCCCTGTCGGCTGCTGAGCACAGCGTCCATTCCCGCAGCCAGGGGGCTGGGGGCATGGCTAGAGGCTCACAGAGCCTCTGGGTCATGCCCCCATAGCGTCAAAACGTGAGAGCCACAAGTATATGCCACGCCCCTGGAATTAGGCCAAGCCCCCAAATTTTCAGCGCACCTCAGGCACTCAACACCCTGTCCCTCCTCCGTCTCCCTGAAAGTTGGGAGGTATGCAGGAGTTCTGTTTTACAAGAGATGTTGTTAAGGGAAACCAATCAGAATCTACTTCTTATTTATTTAGTACCTTATAATAGATAGTGGGGGAATCAATCCATATATATATATATTTTTTTATTACTTTTTTGCAGTACTATTATAATGCATGGATAATGTAATGCAGAACAATCAGAAAATGCTAATTTTGATGTTGCAGTGCCATAATGCATGGGCAATGTAGAACAATCAGAAAATGGTAATATTGGTCCTGCAGTACCAATATAATGCATGGACAATATAGAACAATCAAAAAATACAAATTTTGGTTGGATGTTTTTGTAGTAAAATTAATACAGGTTGAGTATCCCATATTCAAAATGCTCGGGACCAGTAGAATTTTGGATAACGGATTATTCCGTATTTTGGAATATTTTAATATTTCAATTATGTATTTTGAAGTATCTTGCATTTATGCTGTATAAACACATAAAATACACACAAATATATTTTATTACCACATAAAATACACAGAAATATATTTTATTTGTTCAAAAAACAAGGTTTCAAAACAGGAAACAAAATGTGTGTACTATCTCAGATATTGAATTTGAATGCCAAGCAACCATTGTCTTGCACATATATATTGCCAGTTACATATCATGTCACCAGTAGTGCTGTTACAAATGTCCCCAGTGAGTTTTTAGCAAAAAAAAAAACACGTCACTTTCTGGAATGTATGGTTTTCGGAATAATTCGGATAACGGATACTCGGATACGGGATACTCAACCTGTACTGTATTTAGGGGCTACTTCAGCAAGAGATGCTGATTATCCAAAATTGCTATTGGGCTATTTTTTGCTAATGTGCGCATTAGCAAGCGGCAATGCATATGTGCATGCACAGGAACTACAGTTGAAATCTGGAAAATGCAGTCTAAGGGTCAGTGGGTGGTGGCAGGGGCATGGAAGGGCAGTGCAGGGGCTCGGTCGGGCCACTCCTGAGTTTGCATGGCAGTTTTCGGTGGCTGCATGACATCATACACAGCTGCTGCAACCAAAAACATGTCGGCTTGGAATCTGCCTTCCCAGCTAGGCTGCACAGGCAAGGGGTTACCATTAAGATGCAAGCGCTTTGTTGTACAGCAAAGCGCTCACATCTGTGCGATGTGATGGCAAAACTGTGCTCTCTCAGTGCAAGGTGGGACCCAACATCTACTGTCAAACTGGCTTTCACCACAACCTTTCCATGTGTTTAATAGAACATAAGGACTTGGAAACTGTAAAAGTAACAATCTATTCTCATTGAATATTTCTATCTGTTTCAATACAGCCCATGCCCTCAGCGCGTCCTTGACTGTTGTAATCGCTCCACGCATGACTGGGTGCCGATTGAAAGGTGGGCCCTTGAGTTATTTCGGGCCCCATAGCAGTCACATCCCCTACATCCATGGTAGTTACGCCACCGCTCTGTGGTTATTTTGCTGCACATCAAAACTAGTGACATCGTGCATGTTAATATAGGACGAAACAGCGATATTAGCGTCCTTCATTAGCATCGCTCAATTTGTACCCAGGTTCAGATATATCGGCCCATTGGACCAACATATTGGCTGGGTACACATTGCGTCAGTCTGTACTCAGCATAAGTCATTCCCAACCCTTTTGTGTCATGTGGTAGCCACCAACATTTTTCCTATTCATTGCTCCATGTATTGCACTGAGGATCGGACCAGCTGTGTAGCACTTACTGATTCATTTTTAGATCAGGTTCCAAAATTCATGAGAATCAAATCAATTATTATCTACTACTGTGTGGTAATGGTGGTTGTTGAAAACAGGTATGGGTCATTGGGTTTACCAAATTAAGGTTGACCGCTGAAGGTCGACAGACCTTAGGTCGACACAGACAAAAGGTTGACATGCCTATGGTCAACAGGGTGATAAGGTTGGCACATGCATTAGGTCGACATTTGGGAGGTCGACATGGTTTTTCATGGTCAACATAAACACCATATTGGTGCACCGTGTCCTGCTCGCCATGCATCAGGCACTATTATATTCTCCACCCATGCCCTAGTGGCTGGTAGGGCATGAAATACCGCCTGTCGGCACATGTTGACTAAAAAAAAAGTGAACAGCCCATGTCGACCTTTGGACTGTCGACCTAATGCATGTGTTGACCTTTCGACCCTGTCAACCTTAGGCATGTCACCCCTTTGGACTGTGTCGACCCATTGTATGTTGACCTTAATATTGCTGACCTAACGACCGTTTACCATTGAGAACTAACAAGTAACATTTAAATACCTCTTGTCTTAAGAATGATTTTAGTTTAGTTACAGATATCAGCAGGGCATAAAGTGGTCATGCAGAGGTGGGGGAACTTATTTATCTATGCCGCCTAATTACACCCCATCCCCTCCCCCCATTAGGCAGAGACTAGTCCAGTGGTAGGTTATTTGGCATCCCCCCTGCAAACTAGAATGCTTTTCTGTGAGAATTACTGTGCAGGGCCAATGTGGAGGTTAAAATGTTCCACCGCACCATTAGAGGTGGTGGAACTCCGTTCCACCCTGTTCCCCCTCACTTTAACCCCTGGATGTAAGTAATGCCTCTGACTTTCTATATTACGTGTGTAAAAGACACAGCCGGAGACTGATCTCTGTGCTGGTAATGCACACAGTGATGTACAGCATTCCTAATGAGCTACCTTATCACATAATAAATTACAGCAAGGGTATTTTACACATTCTCACTTTACACAACAAAGATCGTGCTGTATGAATTGTACCTGATTTCAGTAATCACTCGGGAAATCTATCAACTGGAACATTATACATTCATGTCACATAGAATCTGACCCTTACTGTTCTTCCAGGCATTCTTGGAGAGGATCCTCTTCAAAGCAATGCAAATAGTCTCTTTCTTGTATCAAAGAAAATTTTAGATTTAATTATTTTGATGGAAAATAACCTCATCCCCATAAAATGTGTAGTGATTTCAGGGATAGTGAAGCAGGAGACTGGGTCCTTTCACTTGCAGGAGACACGAACGGACTGTAAACTAGATGCTGATTTGCATTTCTTGTAATGTAACATTGTCATCTGTACTGCGGCAGGTTACTTAATGTTCTAGTGCAGTGGTTCCCAAACTCTGTGCCGTGCCTCAAAACACTTTCAGGGGTGTCTTGGATTGATGGTCCAGGATCATTTCAAATAGTTACAATAGTTCAATTCAAATCCAGTGCTTGTGGCTACCAATTATAAAATATTTAGACAAACAAATGCAAATCCTATGGTGCCCATACACAGGTGAGATAGTACATGTGATCCATGCAATTTTGATAAATCGCCACGACAAATCACATTCGCCACCCAATGTAAAGCACGGACCCGCTAGTTAAATCTCGCATCGCCAGATATTATGTACTACACATAATATCTATCGCATTGAATGTGCGATCGCATGTGGTTTATAATCACGTGAGTTTGCTCACAATGCGATCTGCGGTGGTGGTAGTCAGGGCAGCAGGAGGGCTGGTGGGCAGCAGTAGTGAGTGGAGCTGGCGGCCAGAGGGCTGGCGGATATCGGTAGTCAGCGGAGCTGGCGGCAGAAGTGCTGTTGGGTGGCGGTAGTCAGTGATGCTGGCAGCAGCCCTCTTCCAGCACCCGATGTGTCATCGCAGGTGGCATGCAACATCGGGTGCTGAAAAAACAACAATTCAGATGCGATGGGAAATCGCATCGCATCGGATCACACAAGTATATAGGCACCATAACTGAACCATCCAGGAACCTATAAATACACTCTATGTAATTCTTTTTTCTTTATTGAAGCATAATATAATACAATAATCAGGGTCGCCAGGAAAATAAGCCTAATACTCTAGGGTGCCGTAATTCTAAAGCGTTTGGGAACCACTGATCTACAGCATAACTGTTCTGACTTGCTGATCTAATATTGATTAATAAAGGCTGCATTAGATATGCGCATTATTCACCCTTCAGCCCTCTGTTAGTACGTGCAGCAAGCCAAGCCCGAGGCTAAAAATAACATTATTTATCTATTGCAGGCCCCCATTATATAGTAAGATAGCTGCAAGCAATTCATCTCTGTCTATGGTTTTATTCCATACTAACTGTGTAATGCTTATTTGGTGGATTGATATAATGGATGGTTATACAGTATATGCAGTAATAATGAAAAACCATCTAGTCCTCACCAAGTAATAAAGATTGCTAACTCTAGCTTCATATATGCTTTATAAAAAGCAAATTTTACATTTGTCACCATTCAGAAATAAGCCAACATGAAGAAAACATGTGTGGAAAAAGTAATGCCGTGCTATGAGAGTCCCAATACGATCAGATTGTATCGGGACTCGCATCGCACGGCATGCAGTGGTACAATTTTGACTATATAGTGCAGATCTGCACTATATAGTCAATGCAGCCAAGACTATCTGTCTTGCGATACGTGAATGCGCATCGGGATCGCAAGCAGATCCCAAGGGTTAAAACCCTTGCGATCTGCATGCGATGCCGACATGATGTTGACTATATCGTCAACATCGGGTGGCATATTGTACCGTGTGTACACACTATAACTCTTCCTGCTTGCATATTGTATCTGTAAATAAGGCCATTATAGCCAGGTTCTGTGAAGCAAGTGCATTGTTTATCATCCACCTCTAGGTAAAACCAGCACGGGTGTGGGTCAATAGGTTGACACATGAAAAAAACAAACCTTTTTTGAGAATGTTGACCTTTTTTATGTCAGCATTTCCCATGTCGACCTATTGCATGTGTCGACTTTTTGCCATGTCGGCCTAAGGTATGTTGACCAACAGTGGTCGGCCTATTGACTTATGAGCTTTTTATTGTCAACCTAATGAGCGCATCCTGGCAAGTCAGTGTGGGGTGTTCCGGTTTAGGTTAGCGCCTTGCCAAGGATAGGAGATGTATACAGTGATCTCACAGAACTGTTTAAGGTCACCTTTCTGGAAAAATAGTTATAAAACCAATAACAAACAGATTAAAGTCCACTTATCAGGCTACGGTAGACCAGATGAGACTGCAATGATGGGAAATTCCCCAGAATTCAAATATCTACGGATCCTTGTCAACGCTGTAAATTTACCATTGAAAAGAATCTATGTACTATAGTACTGTATGAAAGGAAGAACACTCTCTTCTCCTCAAAAAATGCACTAGGGATTAGGTTTGCAAAGTTACAGCTGACTAAAAAGCAAACTACTAGAATAATGGGCCCAATACAGTATTGATTGAATGTAAGATACAACTATATTGGTAATGGAATTGTTATTGATTATGATTTGCTTATTGGGTAAAATTGTAACTTGGGTGAACTGCTAAAACCTGTAAAAGATAACCATGACATAATTTATGGAATCACCTGGATTGGTCCGGTTTATTGGAACTATTGGCTGAAATCATGTGAACTATGTGAGAAGTTTGCGACCCCTAATAGACTATTATACAGTAAGTTACAGGCAAGACTTTTCCTTACACCAGGCATGTCCAAACTGTGGCCCTCCAGCTGTTGTGAAACTACACATCCCAGCATGCCTTGCAATAGTTTTAGCATTTCCTAATAGCAAAACTGTGGCAAGGCATGATGGGACTTAGATTCACAACGGCTGGAGGGCCATAGTTTGGACATGCCTGCCTTACATACAGCTTGACAATGCTTCTCCCTGACTCAGTCATTCTCCACTAATGCAATTGTTTTGTACAGCCTAACCCTAACCATCCCCTCTCCCCTGCAGCCTAACCCTAAGCCCCCCTACTAGTGCCTAAACTTAATTCCACCTTCTACGGCCTGACCCTAACCCGCCCCACTATATTCTGGAGGCTGCTTATTAGTATTCTGGTGTCAGTAGTTTGACCTCTTTGACGTTTTAGCTGATGGCAATCGAGATACTGGTGTCTGTAAAATGAACTCCAGCATCCTGACCTCAACCTCTTTGTACATTTGCTCTGCATTCTCAACAGTCTACTGCCCCTCAGATTAAGTTTAGTTTTGACCTAGGTCAGTTAAACCATGAGGAGTGTGACTTCATGCTTTGAAAAGTCAGAGGTTGCCTCTTGCACCATGTATGGAGAGATGCAATTATACATATTGCACATACTATTTCACTACTTTATAGCTCTTTAAGTCTGGTAGACGCAGCGACTCAGTGGCCATACACTACTGCGAGAAGTCGCAGCAGTGTATGGCCAGCCAATCCAGTCGTCGGTGGCAGGATCGCATGCCATACATGGCATGTGGTCCTCTTTGCATGTGACGTATCGCATGCAATCTCGCTACCTGCTGCCTGGAGTCTCAGTCGGAGGTCCGACTCTGATGCGGATGGGACTGTGCATCGGGTTGGATGTCAAACCCATCCGATTTGGCGGCTTTTCACCTGATTTCTCGGCCTGATCCATCAGAAAAAGTCAAGTGTCCAAATCAATCTACTGTATGGGGGCCTTATTGTATAAATTCTTGGGTGGAATCTTTTGGCATCTCTTATGGGATAACACTGAGGTTGCAGATGTTCTGTCAGCTGTGTTGGATACTTGCATTAATCTTCATGTTCTGTACTTCATCAAATCCGCATTGCAGTATGTGCTTGACCTACTAGTTTTAGCCAAAAGTAATTATAGCCAGAACTTGAAATGCTGCTTTTCCACAAGTTGAAGGAGTTCATGGGCATGAAGGATACACAGTCACACTAGCAGAAATTCCATGCTTAATACCATAAAATCTGGGCAAGGTAATCTACTTCTCTGTATAATCTGCAGTCATTGTGCGATGGCCAAGGTGAGAACTCTGGCCATTTATCATAGTTTAAGTCTTTCTTTGACATCCTGATGGCTATATTTTATATGCACATACAGTAGATAATTCATTGAGATTCAAGTCCATTCCCTTCCCTGTTTATGATCCATTGTGGTGCAGTGTGGACAGTCCTTACATCTGGTTAAATAAAATTCAGCATTTTGTTATATACTGTACCTTGCACTAATGTATACCGTCATATTATTTCATGACTATTCATAATACCTTTGTTTTAGTTATGTATCCTTGTTACTGTGATTGGCATCTTATTGATATAGTTTTTGTTATGTATTATTAAGTACCTTTTAAATTAAAATAAGAGATTTCAAGAACAAGACAAACTGATAATGATTTGGGGGGGGGGGGGGGGGTTGCAGCAGCGGGACATTGCCTTGTTGTAATCATTCTGTCCATTCTGAATTCCCCTTTTATATCAGCGTATTCTACAGAATTTGTAAGGTTATCTGTCGGAAAACTGAAGCTTGGCTGAATCTAAAAAGGAAAACCACAACTAGGAGACCTGAAAATAAAATAATTAAGCTTCTGGAATGGCCATAGCAAAGTCCGTACCTCCGAACCATTAAGATGCTGTAGCAAGACCTTAAGAGAAAGGTTTATAAATGATTTCCCTGGATCATCAATAAGCTCAATAAGTGATGTAATGAGGAGGCTGATAAACTCATACAGAAAATCATTAATACAAGTTGTTCTGCAAGCTACTGGCACATGGTGTGTACTTTTTCTCACATGATTTTTTTTATGTTGCCATAATAGAAAAATCTATACTGTTTTATTTCTCACATGAGATTCTACTTATCTATATAGTGGATATAAAAAACAATACAAAGGGGCGGATTGGGGACCAAAAGTGGCCCTGGAAAATTTCAGGAAGCGGCCTCATGTGGGCGGTATCAAAACAAAATGGGCGGGGCCAGCATAGCAGTAGGCGGGGTTACTACATCAGTATGGCTGCCAAACTTGAAGCTGAATGCTTTTCCACCTAGGCTTCATGAAGCAGGGGCGTGGCAACATAACAGTACCAATAACACCCAATAACAATAAGCCCATTACACATTATGACACACACGGTAATGCCACACAGTACTGCCTATTTCACATTATGACACACATTGTGTTGTGCTTACACATTATGCCACACACCGTAATTCCCCTTACACAATATGTTGCACACTTTAATGCCCATATGACATTATGCTTTGCGTAATGCCCCAAGTACTCCTGCTTATACACACAATGCCCAGAGAAGTTCCTTTTGCAGTATGCCTTCAGTACTGCTCACTGTGTAATCCAGTCCTGTCCAGTCCTGAGCCCAGCAGAGGCACTGAATTGATTTTCAAATGGGGCACCAGCTTTTGAGCCAATCAGAGCTCTCGGTCCAACAGCCAATCAATACTCCGACAGTCGGGATCCCGACAGTCATTATCCCGACGTCGGGATCCCGACTGCCCGGAGTCAGACAGCATGGCAAGCGCAACAAAGCCCCTTGCGGGCACGGTGGCTCGCTACGCAAGCCACCTATTCTATTCTCCCTCTATGGGGGTCGTGGACCCCCACAAGGGAAAATAGCAGGTGGCCGTCGGGCACCCCGCTGTCTGCGTTTTGACAGTCGAGATCCCAACGTCGGGAACCCGTCCGGCACCCTGATGTACCCACAGTGCAAACAAGCAAGGCACTACTGGCACACACCTAGTTATTGCCCTGCACAGCAACTAGTGCCCCTTATTCACATTACTCTTCACAGTAGTGCCAATTAAACAAAATGTCCACAGTAGTAGCTTTGCTTATATATAGGGGTGTACACCGGCCACTTTTCATGTTTTGGGTTCTGATTACCTTCAGGTTTTTTGTTTTTTTTTCAAAAAAGCATAAAAACTTCTTTTTTTTTTTTTTTTATGCTCCTACACTATTATTGACCTCAATAACTGGACTGATACGACAATAAACACTGGACTGATACGGCACACTTAGCATCACCCCTGGACTGATACAGCACACTTAGCATCACCCCTGGACTGATACAGCACACTTTGCAGCAGTAGCACCCCAGGAATTATTTGGCAGACTTGGCTTACCCCAGGTATTATACGGCACAGATGGTGGCACCCCTGACCTGATACAGCACACATGGAATTATATGGCACAGATGGTGGAAACCCTGGACTGATACAGAACACATGGAATAATACGGCACACATGGTGACACTCCTGCAGTAAAAAGAAAAAAAACTTTTTTATTATTATTTTAATAAAAAATGGCAGCACCTCTGGATTGATATGGCAGACTTAGCAGCACCCCATGAATTATACAGCAGAGTTGACTCACCCCTGGAATTATATGGCACCCATGCAGGCACACCTGAACTGATACGACACACTTAGCATCACCCCTGAACTGATAGGGCACACTTAGCATCACCCCTGGACTAATACAGCACACTTGGCAGCAGCCCATGACTTATACGGCAGACTTGCCTTATCCCAGGAATAATACGGCACAGATAGTGGCACCCCTGACCTGATAGCACACATGGCAGCACGCATGGTATTATACGGCACAGATGGAGGAACCCGTGGACTGATACAGCACACATGGAATTATACAGCACACATGGGGCCTTATTTTGGTTCATTCTTTCTGACAAAATCCTTCTTAGATGGACAAAACCATGTGCACTGCAGGGGGGCAGATGTAACATGTGCAGAGAGAATTAGATTTGGGTGAGTTATTTTGTTTCTGTGCAGGGTAAATACTGACTGCTTTATTTTTACACTGCAATATAGATCTCACTTTGAAGTAAAACCCCACCCAAATCTAATTCTCTCTACACAAGTCACATCTACCTCACCT
Source organism: Crinia signifera (assembly GCF_055691185.1). Lineage (NCBI taxonomy): Eukaryota > Metazoa > Chordata > Amphibia > Anura > Myobatrachidae > Crinia > Crinia signifera. The sequence goes on along the minus strand of NC_139221.1, from coordinate 106,912,816 downwards.
GCAGTGCACATGGTTTTGCCCATCTAAGAAGGATTTTGTCAGAAAGAATGAACCAAAATAAGGCCCATGGTGACACTCCTGCAGAAAAAAGAAAAACTGTTTTATTATTTTAATGAAAAATTGCAGCACCCCTGGACTGATATGGCACACTTGGCAGCACCCCATTAATTATACGGCAGACTTGGCTCACCCCTGGAATTATACGACACACATGCAGGCACCCCTGGACTGATGCGACACACTTAGCAGCACCCCATGAATTATACAACCGACTTGGCAGCAACCCATGAATTATATGACACACTTTTCTCACCCCTGGAATTATGCGTCACACATGCGGACACCCTTGATCTGATAGAGCACACTTGGAATTATACGGCACAGATGGCAGCATCCCTGGACTGATATGGCACACACAGCGGCAGACATGGAATTATACGGCACACATGCGGGCACCCCTGGACTGATATGGGACACATGGGAACACCCATGGAATTATACGTCACACATGTGGGCACCCCTGGACTGATACAGGACACTGGGCAGCACAGCTGGACTGATATGGGACACTTAACACCCCTTGCAGGTAAAAAAATAAATAAAAAAACAACTTTTTTATTTAAATAAAAAAATGGGGGCAGCTCCATTGGACTCATACAAGACACTGGGCAGCACCCCTGGACTGATACGGGACACTGCGTAGCACAGGTGGACTGATATGGTAAACTGGGCAGCACAGCTGGACTGATATGGGACACTGGGCAGGACAGCTGGACTGATACCGGACAGCCCTGCAGTAAAAATATATATATATTTTTTAGTTTGTTCCCCATTACAGTTAATTTGTCCCCCATAGTTTTATCCTCCTTGCACGGACACATCCGTGTTGTCTGACTTTCATATGCCGAATGAAGAATGGCGCTGGTGCCGGGACTTATATAGAGATCCGGATCTAGCGATAATCCTGACGCCAGGTTTGCCCGCGTGCCCGGATCCGTGGCAGGCGGTAAACTCCAAACGCCGCTCGGATCCCCGGCGTTCGTGCGGGCTCCGATCTGGGCAATCCGAGCTCGCACATCCCTACTTATATATAATGTCCACTGTTGCCCTCAGTAGTAGCACTAACTATATGTAACACCCACACCAATTGCCAAAAGTCTTAGCGCTAATTATACATGCACCCACACCAGTTGCTGACAGTAGTGGTGCTGCTTATACCTAATGCCCACACCAGTTGCTGACAGTAGTAGCGCTGCTTATACCTAATGCCCACACCAGTTGCTGACAGTAGTAGCGCTGCTTATACCTAATGCCCACACCAGTTGCTGACAGTAGTAGCGCTGCTTTTACCTAATGCCCACACCAGTTGTTGACAGTAGTAGCGCTGCTTTTACCTAATGCCCACACTAGTTGCCGACAGTAGTAGCACTACCTCTACCTAATGCCCACACCAGTTGCTGACAGTAGTAGTGCTGCTTTTACCTAATGCCCACACTAGTTGCCGACAGTAGTAGCGCTGCTTATACCTAATGCCCACACCTGTTGCTGACCGTAGTAGCGCTGCTTATACCTAATGCCCACACCAGTTGCTGACCGTAATAGCGCTGCTTTTACCGAATGCCCACACTAGTTGCCGACAGTAGTAGCGCTGCCTATACCCAATGCCCACACCAGTTGCTGACATTAGTAGCGCTGCTTATACCTAATGCCCACACTAGTTGCCGACAGTAGTAGCGCTGCCTATACCTAATGCCCACACCAGTTGCTGACAGTAGTAGGGCTGCTTTTACCTAATGCCCACACTAGTTGCTGACAGTAGTAGCGCTGCTTATACCTAATGCCCACACCAGTTGCCGACAGTAGTAGTGCTGCCTATACTTAGTGCCCACACCAGTTGCCGACAGTAGTAGTGCTGCCTATATGTTATGCCCACAACAGTTGATAACAGTAGTAGCACTGCCTATACGTAGTGCCCACACCAGTTGCCGACAGTAGTAGTGCTGCCTATATGTTATGCCCACAACAGTTGAGAACAGTAGTAGCGCTGCCTATACTTAGTGCCCACACCAGTTGCCGACAGTAGTAGTGCTGCCTATATGTTATGCCCACAACAGTTGAGAACAGTAGTAGCGCTGCCTATACGTAGTGCCCACACCAGTTGCCGACTGTAGTAGTGCAGCCTATACGTTGTGCCCACACCAGTTGCCGACAGTAGTACTGCCTATATGTTATTCCCACAACAGTTGATGACAGTAGTAGGGCTGCCTATATGTTATGCCCACAACAGTTGATGACAGTAGTAGCGCTGCCTATACGTAGTGCCCACACCCATTGCCGACAGTAGTAGTGCTGCCTATATGTTATGCCCACAGCAGTTGCTGATAGTAGTAGTGTTGCCTATATGTAAGGCCCACACCTGTTGCCAACAGTACTACGCTACTTTTAAAGATGAGCCAGCCTCATTGTTGTTGCTGGCGCGCCAGATGCTCCAAAAAAGCAGGTGGCCCACCAGCATACATGGACACACCAGCGTCTCGGACACTCGCATGTCCATTGCCGGGAATGGGGCGGCATCGGAGATGCACACATGTCAGAATCCTCAGCGCACCACGGTGATTGGCACGCTGGGGACAGGTACAATGATATTGGCTCCTTCTGGACATAATGCCCACACCACTATGACAGTACACTCTCTCTTTTTTTTACATTGCAATTTGTGTGGCAGGCAGCTCACCCTCTCCTTTCATCAGCCCTGCTAGTGTTCTCCCGTGTAGCTCCGCCCCCTCACCAGTGTACCCCTGCCCTCTCGTGCCCCATGTAGCTCTGCCCCCTTTCACTATTTGCTGACCGTGACACTGATGTAGGTGAGGGGGGGTTGGGACTTGGGAATTAGCTCTCAGCTCAGCCTCTGCTTGATGATGCTGGCAAGGGGTCTTGTGTGTCACGGGGGGGGGGCTTTTTTGATGCTTTGCCCAATCCTGTGGCATCCCCGCTGTCTTCCCAGCAGCAGCTCCACTACCTGATGAGCTGCTGCTGCTGTTCCTTCCGGCTGGCCTCCTCCTGCTGACGCTGTGCATATGCGTGAAGCAGGAAGAGGGGCATTCAGTCACCTGCACTGCAGCTTTGAGCCTCAGGGGCGGCCGGCCTCCCGGGAAACCTCCCAGTGACTTTAATGGCCAATCCGCCCCTGCACCCCTTCCTCTCCGACAACAGCTCATGTTTTGTGAGTGTCTGTGGTAACAGGTAGGAATGGATTATACTGACCCAGCTAAGTAGCTTGTCATAGAAAATGTCATAGATTATAGAAAACGGTACTTGTGTACATGCTCCACCATTAATGGTTGATGGTGGAGCATGGCAGTTGTGTTTTGTTTATTCAGATGGTGTAAGTGGCATTGCTCATTGCTCCACCCTTCGACATGTCCCACATAGCTGTTTCGTGACTGGACGGCAGTCTAGCACCAGCAGGGATGTGCATCGATGGTTTCTTATGGTGTGGTATTTATGTAAACTCCCAATACCTTTACATGGCCATCCCTAGCTTTTGAAATAAAGTGTATCCAGAATCTCAAGAGGAAGTTCCAATAAAAAACAAAGCACTTGGGTATATTTAATGAAATCTGTGGGCACAGGTAGGCAATTTACAAAGCATGTACTTGCAAGGTCACATTATTACTGTGCTGAAACCACTGTAAACCTTTGTTTACTGACATCAAGTGGAATTACTAAATGATAAATTACAGCAGTTATTACCAGTTTTTAAAAGCTTAGTTTAATGATTTAGCATTGTAATCAATATGATCTATCTTTAGTCTGTTATTTTCCTGACATTCTGGTCTGGGAAATTTACTTGAACTGCATTCAGACAGAACCTGTGACCAAGAGCACACCAATTGGAGGTGAGAACTGCCTTTGGAATAACTCCAGAATCTGTACTGAATTCACTGCCTTTTCCAAAATTTAAGTTTTAACAGCTGGATTCACCAGGAATTGAGCCTGGGTCGTTCTTTATCACATGGGTCTTCCCAGATCAATGGGAGTTGACTTCTCCACTATAACCTTATATTGGTACTGCCATTAAAGAGAGGTATTATCCACTAACGTAATGTCAGACTGCAATACTATTAGCAGCATTTCCAGGAGGAAGTTTTTTCTCCACCCAGCTGGTTCGTTTTTCTACAGAAAACATAACAATAGGCGTTATAATGCTCCAAGGACCCACTTACCACCCTAATAGGAATTAATTCCTCTTAGGAAAGCTGCCTTAATAAGTTCTTATGATCTGTTAACCCCTGATGAAGTCCTATTAAGGGACGAAACGCGTTGGGTATCTTCTGCTGTTATCAAGTGTTTGAAATGTCTCAATGAAAACCATAAAGATCCGGACCAATTGTTACCACTGTGTGGATTAAGTAACTTTTATAATAAATATTTTAAATTATTTGGACTCTTATTTTATATACTAGAGTGAATTTTATTAAGGCTGGACTGATCTAAATGAGAAGATCGTTACTAGGGGCACCAACTCATGATTGTGCTCCATACCTTTCCCATATCCCCCTTCCAACAGGGGATCTTGTGAGATAGGCAGCCCCCACAAAATTACATCAATTCTCTGGGCGCGACACAAGAGTCTGCTTTATATATATATATATATATATATATATATATATATGTATGTATGTATGTGTGTGTGACAAGAACACTGGAATAGTGTTTGAGGGCAGGTATATTTGTCCCAGGTTCTTGTCTTACACCTTTTAGAAACAGGAAAACTTCCATGAGGATGTTTATTTTTTGTTAAAGCTGAGTAAAGGCCCAGCTCAGGTGTTTGGCCTCAAAGAGGGCTAATCAGCACTTGCAGCATGTAGAGCTGCTGGACTGATCAGTGTGTGCAGACTGCCTGGGGAGGCTGCAGAATCTCTGTGAGAGGAACAAGCTTTCTGATGCAAGTAAGATATCCAGTAGTGACTGGAAAACTTGGTGTTCTGTTTAGAGATAGTTAGGAATGGGAGCCAGACTTGGTCCCTACAGTTGGGATCCCGACAGGCATTTACCCGACGCCGGGATCCCGACTGTCAAAACACAGACAGCCAGGTTCCTGACGGCCACCGGCTATTTTCCCTCGTGGGGGTCCACTTTCTAGTTATTATATCTTTTATGGGTCTGTTAGACTCTACTTTAATACAGACATTGGGTTGCCAGAACCCTTTTTTTGTTTGTTTGTTTTAAAATAATATTTTTTTGTTAGGTAAGGTTAGTTAATTCTAGCAATACTAACGTATTAAATAGGCATCTGTTTATTTTGCATTGCATTGTGATGCTGTGCCGATGTTTCCCAATGGGGAAATATCAGAACTCACCTATTCAATGTAGCAATTAACAAAAGCATTGAATGGTGTTATATCTGTTTTGTCGGAAACTGGCGCGGATTGTTGACTACACAGCCGTTTTTCGACAATCTGCACCCATTTTCACCGATCCGCTGAGTTTCCGACACTCGACAGCTGGAATATTGAATTCCAGCTATTGAGTTACTTCGGACCAACCAAAAAAATGGCCCGAGATTCTGAATCTCGGATTAAATCCCCCCCTTAGTCAGAGAAAACTGGCTAGTAATTTCAACAGCGGGATCTGCAGTATAACTGGTGAATACTCTTCGTAGATAAGGAGAACACCTAATTCCATACGTAAGGTCTCTTTAATAAATAGTTAAGTTTCTTTGAGTTCTGTGAAATTATCACATTTGAAAAGCATTCTAGTTAGGTAAAATAATTATTGGTTATTATATGCCATAAAAAGAAGGTAAGAAAATAATTACAATAATGCAGCATAGGAAATCTCTTAACATCCAATTAGATACTGTATGTGCTTTTATTTTCTAACGTGAATTAGGAGGAAGTGGAATCTGATTGGTCACTGGACTCTATCACTTTTCTTTTAACAGCATTTTATTATTCATTTTTCTCCATTAAGTACTTGTGGTTGAATTACATTCATTATGTTATACCATTGATTACATTTTTTTTTATCCTTGTGACTATTTAGTAGATCTAATACTTATTTGCGTAACATAATTCTATGCTGGAAGATACTGTATCTGTAATATACATTTGTTTTATAGACTGTAGCCTCATAGATTTTAACTGTTATTCTTTCTATAGCAACTTCTTGAATCTATGGTTGATGCAGCTGAGAACCTTTGTCCAAACGTGATGAAAAAAGCTAATATTCGTCAAGATCTCATTGAAGCCAGCACTGAGAAGATCTCCATTCCACGCAACTTTGTAAAAAATGTTTTGCTTGAGCAATCTGGAGTTGATATTCTAAACAAAATAAGGTAGGAAGCAACATAAATAAGTCATTAAAGTGTTCGAATGCAGCACAAGTGGCAAATATAGGTAACCTATTGGCTAAACTGTTGGTAACCAGTGGCGAAACTGTTGATTCTGAACAGATAACATGCAAAAAATCATGTTGTAAGGCTACAAACTCCTAGATAAGTGTTTCATAAACACGGTGCTTAAGGCACCCCAACAGTCCAGGTTTTAAGGATATCTATGCTTAGTTCATTAATAACTTAGGGCCTAATTCAGCATGATTGGTTGTAGTTTTACAATCCGTAGTGGCAGGCTGCTGGGGCTGCCCAGCAAAGGGCAAGGCAGCCCCATACATCAGGTCCTTCCCAGCAGTGTGCTCACAGAGCCAGGCCGGCTATGTTTTGGGTCACAGCAGCTGCATGTGATGTCACGCAGCTGACGTGGTCTGGACACCCTGTGTTGTCCGGACCATGCCCCCAAACGCTTGGTTGATGCCCCCTAAATGGTAGGTCTCCATCCCATTGTCACCCGTCATCACATTGTTGCCGCTCCCTCGCTACTTAAATTGCTTAAAGTGCAATCCAAATAGCGTTTTTCAGAGATCTGTGCGGCTAACTGAGTCAAGTGGTTACCAAACTTTTTTGAATCACAGTACCAAAAAGTACCGGAATTATTTTTATGGCACCCCTAGGCCTAATATTTGTGCTTGTATGTCACTCTTGAGATTAATTGTGTCTCTTTGTCCACACATTTTATGATTGTCAGCCACCAGCACTGGCTTTGCCTATGATATTGATCATAAATAGTTTTAATTGGTCCTGGACCACCAAGTTGAGGCACCCATGCAAGTGTCACAGCACATCAGGGCAAATGTATTCAGCCTTAACGAGATAAATGCAAGGGTGATAAAGAGAGATAAACAACCAACCAACCAACCAATCACATCTTAACTGCCATGTTACAGGCTGTGTTTGAAAAAGTCAAGAAGGAGCTGATTGGCTCTTTATCACCCTTGCATTTATCTCTTGTTAAGGCTTAATACATCTGCCTCATAGTTTGTAAACCAATGCCTTAGCCAATTTGATAATACCATCTGGGATATCCTTAAAACCTGAACTGCTGGGGTGCCTTGACAGCGTTTGGGAACCACTATCTTATTGAATACATGTTTATTTCCTAGGAGACTGAAAATGCAGAAGTTTGTTCTGTGATTGCTTACAAATGTTACTGAAGATCAAAAAGTTAAAAACAAGAACATATAATCGTATAATTACATGATCCCAGCACAGTCGTGTCTATGTTTATGAACACTGTAATGTATCAAGCTCATATCGACAGCCTGTGTTAAATATAAGGCTCTCCGTATCTTTCTTGTCATTTGAAGTACTTTTAATTAGTTATTAACTTGAATGGAAGCATCCACACTGCCTGTTTGGCTGATGTAGGAGGAAATGTTCACTTCCACCAACACATTCAGCCTTAATTCATAAAAGTGCAGCCAATCAAGACACTAGAAACCAGTGACACCACTTTACGGCACTTGAGATATTTTAGGCTTGTTCTCTTATATACGTCATAGACCACAAAATGGCTTCTTTCTATGGAGGTCATTTGCAATTTTACCAGTATTCACTGTGCATACACACCTTGGGTGAAATGTAATAGGATGAGAGATTCAGAAAGTGAGAGATTTGGTAAGAAATCTCCAGGTTTTTTAAAGCGGCAATCATTTACACGGCAAAACCAGTTTGATTTTCAAATGTAAATGATTGCCGCTTTCAAAAACCTGGAGATTTCTTACCAAATCTCTCACTTTCTGAATCTCTCATCCTATTACATTTCACCCCTTGACTCTCAGTTGACCCAAGCTGCATGGGCTGGAAGACAGGGGAGTTGTAACAGAGAAGGGGACCCATGTGCGCCTCCTTGGCTCCACAGAGTTGTCACATGTCATCAAGTGTTGACACTGACACACAAAAAAAACTTGAAAAACTCACCTTTTCACATGTCAACCTTTTTCTTTTCGACCCTTTGCTTGTGATGACCCTTTGCCAATGTCAATCTTTTGGTGTCAACCTATTGACTGTTGACCTAGGCTATCCTTTGATCCTCACTAGGGCAAACCCTGAGGTGTTTCCAGTGTGCATTGTGTGCTTTTAAAAATGAGTCCTATGTCTGTATGTGTAGCGGTATTGGGGGCTGGCACATTTAGTCTTTGGTACAAACACAAGAAAGTGCAGAGACTCTTATCACTAGAAAAAAAATATGTTGGTATAAAATATACAGCAGAATACAGAAATCTGTTCTATACAACATAGGGGTCATTCTAGGCAATGCTTCTATCCTACCTAATAAAAATGGGTGTACAGTCCATGGTGAAGCCAGAGCTCTAGAGAGAAGTTGCATCCAAGGCTATTCCCATTCAGAAGAAGTAATTGCCCTGCAGCTAGTCCGATTCAGTTCAATTATCCCATCACAATAGATACAATTTATCATGGAAAAGTAGATGGTTAGAAGAATAAAAATCAGCCATGTGATACTGAATCAGAGGCAAAGTGGCTTTTGCCTGTTCATATGATTTTGTAAATGGATCCTATTATTTTTTTAAGTCATTTATTACCGTTCATTGCCACAGTAAGCCGCTGAAAACATGCTCCCTACTTTGAAATCTAACTATAAATAATACAATTACAATAATGTTTGTCTGGTCTAAGAAAAACAAATTGATTAATGATTCTTTCAATTCCACGTGTATCTGTAGTATCCTGGACATACAGAATGCAGTATATATTGTTAAATGTAAATGCCAGTGTATAGTTGGAAACGTTTTTTTCCTTTATTAGGCATTAGGCAGCTTTTACAGTGAGTGGACGAACAATGGTTATGAATATTTTACGGTTCTTAAAGTGTCACATCAAACCTAATAAGATAAGATGTGAGGATTATTCTGTGTTTCTTGCAGAGCTGCCTGAGATGATAACTTGGGGCTTATGGACCCTTTGCTGCTGGGTAAAGGTTCAATCCATAACAATTGACCTGAAATCCCAGTGCATAATCAATGCCTTCCTAGATAGACCTATTTCTGCAAGGATTTAGATGCTGTTTATTTTATTTCATGTAACCGTGATTTATCCTGAGTGTTCAAAATAGTGGAAAAAATGCCAATGTGTGTTAGCCTCATCTCAATATCAGTCTTCAAGGAGAGTGAAACTTTCTGTTGGCATTACGGGTTATACAGTGACTTGCAAATAGCCAGCAGTAACCCTAAATATGTTGTTGTATTAGCATATGAGGGCCTAAGAATTGATAGCATATGGTCAGGGGCGGGCTGTACCGGTATGTACTGGGCCTGGCTGCCGCAGACGCCGCCTCTGGGTCCAGCCGCATAAAAAACAGGCTTCCTATTGGCTCCAAAGTAAATCTATGGCCTCTGCAAAAATGGCTGCTGCCTTGGAGGAGACAGACACTAGAGGTACTGCCATACCGCTAGTGTCTGTCAGAGGATATCAGAGCGGCCAGAGCTACCCGGATGTGCGGATTCGGGTAGAGCTGTCGCGCTGTTTAACTGGATCAATTCAGGCATACAGCATGTACCTCAATAAAAGCCAAGGCAATATGGCTGGGTGTAGCCCCGCAGCGGTGCGACTGTTGGGTGCAGTGGTTCTCAGCTGTCCAGATGACTCAGAGGACCTCCTGTCCTCCTCAAAGATATGGTCTGGTGAGTAATCTGCACAGATCAGCCCCTTTTACACTGCACTTAGTGCCACCGGCCGCAGGATTGGGGAGGAGACATCGCTGGGAAGAGGCTGGGGATGTTTGAGCCAGGCAGCAGCAGGGGCAGAGTCTATATAACCCCAGCAATTAGTGCACGGCCCATTCCTCTCCTCAATATTGTCTACTCGTCAAAGTGCAGACAAAGCGTGCACTGGGTCCCTCTTCTCTTTTTATGGCCTCCTAGCTCCTGATGCCTGTCTCTATGCCGCCTCCACCTAATACCATGTCCTCATCATCCTGTCTCCATGCCCCCCATGCCTGTCTCCATGACCACCCTGCCTCTGTCTCCATGCTCTCTATGCCCCCTCTGCCTGTCTCCATGACCTCTCTGTCACCATGACCTTTCTCCATGCCACTCAGGGGCGGATTGACTTGACGGGACACCATGCCAAATTCCAGTCAGCCGGTACTATTGCCACCTCAGAGGCCTCCCATCAATCCCTTGTCGGGCTGTTGCCGTCATCGTTAGCATTAATCGTGAGCTTCTGCGCATATCAGTCAAGAAAATGTGGCCATTTTTGGACCAACTGCACATGCGCACATTACAGTGTGTGGCATTATGTGTAATGGGCATTACGGTGTGTGGCATTATGTGTAATGGGCATTACGGTGTGTGGCATTATGTTTAATTGGCATTGTTCAGTTGGCTTTGTGTAATGAGCATTACGTTGTGTTGCATTATGTGTAATGGGCATTACGGTGTGTGGCATTATGTTTAATTGGCATTGCGGTGTTGGCTTTATGTGTAATGGATATTACGGTGTTTGACATTATGTGTAATGGACATTACAGTGTAAATTTTTGCAACGCGCCTTCCGCGCGCACTGTCCCCATTTCTGGTGTATGTGTGTGGGAGAATTAATGTTTAATCCTTGCTGGGAGAGGGTAGGGTGGCGAAACAATGGCGGTGGTTTTGGGCCACTTACTTGTGTTGCCCCCCTAGGCTGAAAGTTGCCAGCCCCTGCATATGTTACTCCAGAGTTGGAAAAGTAGGGTATATGGAGCGACGCGTTGTTGCTGCTGCTGGATGTCCCAAGATACACACATGCTGTCGCTTTTGGTTAATGCTTCTGTAAGCTATAACGGCACATGTGTGTGGGGAAGCAGAACAGTATGAACAGGGGCAGTGCAAACCCATGTCCTTTAGTACCACATTTCATTCAAACATTTTAGTTTTCTCTGAAAATATTGCTTGATGTTGACCTATGTATATTGTAAAATAATCTTTTTTTGCATTATAAGTGATGCCCAATATGACAATTTACTCTTTAGTAGTAAAATGACGAGGTGTTTCTAGATCACAAGCATGAAACATGATCTGCTCTGTGTACAGTTTGATGCTGTATGTTAGCCTAGCCCACATAGTGACCAGAATTAATTGCTGCCAATTATACCACATTGTTCTTGTACCTTTCATTTCATCACAGAATGCTGCCCATAGGAAATTATTGTCTAGAGATGAATAATAGATTGTCCAGTTGGTTTGATAATACAGAGTTATCATGGTAACATTGTGACAAACATATGCATGCTTTCCTGTTATGCTGGATGCCAAAACATGGTATTGTGCCACAATGAAGGATTCCTCAGGATCTTTGACAACTTAATTATATCTTAAAATGGACTGATTATAAAATGGTCATAAATGAATCCTGAGTTATTTCTATTCTATTTTCTTCACAGTGAAGTTAAACTTACTGTAGCTTCATTCTTATCTGACCGCATTGTTGATGAGATCTTAGATGCACTTTCGAGCAGCCATCATAAACTGGTAAGTCATGCTAATGCTACATGTTCTACATTCTGCAGGTTTTTCAGTAAAATAATGTTAATTCAAACATTTCTGAGGTGTACATAAGTACATACCTTTGTCTTCCATATGAATGTGGGGAATGTTCAGAGCCAGCATTTGGCATAGACAGTATAGGTAAATGCCTAGGGGCATCTGGGCAGCTTGGACATGCAAGAGGAAGAGATTTGATGGCTGATATGTAAGGTGCAAGAGACTTGATCACTTCAGACACACAAGGATAGACTTTGTATGGAGACACACAATTGGAATGGACTTGATGGCTGGAGACACAAGGTGTGTGTAGACTAGATGGCTGGAGACACAGACACCCTCTGTCTCCCCAGTTACCCACTGTTATGCCTGTTCCATGAGACCGTGCACGATTCTTGAGTGCACATGTGTCAAAGGCATATGCCGAGGGTCCCATATGTGTCAAGGCCAGCCCTGGGAATGTGCTTGCTTTATTATTCTTCCTGTACAGGGTGCAAATATAGAAGACTCTTAAAATTATGAGTTTATGACCAGTGTCACATAGAACAGTCTTGTGGGGAGTATGAAAAAGCTGTGTCTTTGATTCCCAACCTTTTCGTTTCAATACCCCTTGATTAGGCTTTTAATGAACGAGTACCCCCTCCTCTCAATTTGAAATATCCACAGTACTTAGGAGTGGAGTAGAAGTGAGCAGTATGCATATCCTTATGCAAGTCCTTATATTAACCCCTTCCCGACATTTGACGTATATATACGTCATGGCCGGGAAGTACTTCCCGACACATGACGTATATATACGTCATGACTTCAAACTGTCACTGCGTCTAGAGACGCAGTGACAGAGGGACGATGTCTGCTGTCCCTGACAGCAGACATGTCCCTGCATGCCCAGGGGGAGCTGCGATGCCGCCCCCCCGTCGGCGATCGCTGTGATTGGCTGTTCAGTGTGAACAGCCATTCACAGCGTTTTCTGTGTCACCGGCGAATAACGTTCGCCGGTGACACAGGGATCGGAGGTGATTGGTGCTGTAAAGTACAGCACCAATCACCACGGGGTGTAAGGGTGACACTGGTGTCACCCCACCTTACCCCGCCCGCCCCCAAAGGCCGTGATTGGTTCGTCGGACCGACGGACCAATCACAGCCATGGAGGGGGGTTTAAACTAACGGTGACTGCACTGCAGATGCCATTCCGGTCTGGAATTGCGTGCAGTGCGGTCACCGTGCCCAGCTGCCGCCATATACTGACCAGAACCTTGCTAAATACTTACCTGATCACTGCCTGGATCTTGCTTCTTCTTGTGACATCCTGTGCTGTGTTGTGCTGTGTTGTGCTGCTGCGAGTTATTAGATAGAGAGATAGAGAGAGAGAGATAGAGAGAGATAGAGAGGCCTAGTGACAGAGAGTGCTATATTTTGTGCTGCTGCAGTGTAATAGAGTTATAGATAGAGAGATAGAGATAGAGATAGAGAGATAGTGACAGATTGTGCTATATATTTTTTATATAACTGACTGCTGCCCCCCCTTTTGTGCTGATCAGTATAAATTAACTGATCAGCAACTTTTTGGGGGCGCAGGTTTTTTTTTATATATATATATATATATACCTGTCAGTGCTGCTGCTGCAGTGTCATAGAGTGATAGATAGTGAGAGATAGAGAGAGATAGTGACAGAGAGTGATAGAGACTGCTATATTTTGTGTCTGCTGCCCCCCTTTTGTGCACCCCCAGCAACTTTTTGGGGGTGCAGGGGTTATTTTTCATATATATAACTGTCAGTGCTGCTGCTGCAGTGTCATAGAGTGATAGATAGTGAGAGATAGAGAGATAGAGAGAGATAGTGACAGAGAGTGATAGAGAGTGCTAAATTTTGTGTCTGCTGCCCCCGCCTTTTGTGCTGATCACTATATCTGAGGTGATCAGCAACTTTTTGGGGGTGCAGAGGTTTTTTTTTTTATATATACCTGTCAGTTGCTGCCAGTTGCACTGTCAGTTGCACCAAAGGTTGTGCACCTGCTGCCCCTCACTGGTAATCAGTGTCGCATCACTGATCACCTTTTTTTTTTTTTGAGGGTGCTGTGGGGTCTTTTTTTAATTTTTTTTTAACACACACTGTGATTTTGTGGGTGTCCTGTGGCCACTGTGCGCTGATCAGTGACGTACATCACTGATCAGCTTTTTCGGCACAGGGTTGATCTATTTTTTTTTTTTTTGATCAAATTCCTGTTGCCTTTGAGCGCTGTTCAGTGACGGACGTTACTGACCAACATCTGTGCTCAATTTTTTGCGCAGGACCTTTTTTTTTTTTTTTCTAACCCCTTCAATTTTTTTTTTTTTTTATTGGGATCAAATTCCTGTATAAAGTATTTTTTTTTTCTGCACTACATACACACTACACACTACATACCCCCCGGGTTGAAATAAAGTTTGTACCCCCCCCTACACTATACACGTGTTGAAACATTTCACTACCAGAAACACAAAAATAAAAATGGCATCCCAAATGTCATCCCAAATGTCATCCCAGTCCTCCAGAAGAATGTATTCAGCGGAGGAGGCATATGCCATGCTTGCCTCTGACTCTGACACAGCCAGTGAGGCAAGCGGGAAATTTGAAGGATTCGTCTTAAGCTCCTCTTCCTCCTCTGGTGATGAGGGACCCCCTCAAAGACGCCCCCGTAGAGCAGCTGAGACCCCCCCCCCAATAATTGATCTCGAATGGACCCCACCACCAGACAATTTTGAGCCCCAGGTTCCTGAGTTTTTGGCCATGCCAGGAATCCAATTTGATTCCACAGGTCTCAGAGAAATTGACTTTTTCAAATTATTTTTCTCTGATGATTTTATAAATTTAATGGTGGACCAAACTAATTTATATGCCCAGCAGTTCATTGCTCAAAACCCCACGTCATCATTTGCTAGGTGGACCCCTGTAGATGCAGTAGAGATGATGACGTTTTGGGGTCTGGTGTTTCATATGGGCATAGTAAAAAAGCCAGAAATTAGGCAATATTGGAGTACAGATGTTCTGTACAGCACCCCATTTTACCGTATGGCCATGCCCCGGGCTCGATTTGAGACGATCCTTAAATTTTTGCATTACAACGATAATGCACAGTGCCCACCCAGAGATGATCCCACCTTTGACCGGCTATTCAAAGTCAGGCCAGTCATTGATCATTTCAGTGCCAAATTTGAAGAGATGTACATCCCTGAAAAATTTATTTGTATCGACGAGTCCCTTATACATTTTAAAGGAAGGGTTAAATTCCGCCAGTACCTTCCCAGTAAGAGGGCAAGGTATGGCATAAAAATGTATAAGCTGTGTGAAAGCACCTCAGGGTACACTCACAGGTTTAGGATATATGAAGGGAAGGATTCAAGAATTGAACCGCCAGAATGCCCCCCCTCCCTCGTAGGTGTTAGTGGAAAAATTGTCTGGGATTTAGTGCACCCCTTCCTGGATAAAGGTTATCACCTCTATGTGGATAACTTTTACACTAGCATCCCCCTGTTTAAGGCCCTTGGTTCAAGAGGTACAGCAGCTTGCGGTACTGTGCGTAAGAACCAAAGAGGCCTCCCAAAAACGCACATTGCCCAAGTAATGAGAAGGGGTGAAAGCAGGGGAATATGCACCGAAAATATGTTGTTGGTCAAATATAAGGACAAGAGGGATGTCCTTATACTAAAAACAATTCATGGAGACAGTACCACCTCCGTCCCTGTACGAGGTACCAGTACCCACACCTCAAAACCTAATTGTATCCTGGATTACAATAGGTACATGGGCGGAGTGGATCTTTCAGATCAGGTACTGAAGCCGTACAGTGCCCTGCGGAAAACAAAAATCTGGTACAAGAAGCTGGCCGTGTATATCATCCAGATGGCACTGTATAACGCTTACGTGCTATTCCGTTCTACCAGCCAGAGGGGGACATTTATGCACTTTCAAGAGGAAGTCATAAAGGGCCTAATATTTGGGAACCAGCAGGCAGAGGGCCCCAGTACTTCTAGTACTAGCCCCCGTATTGTACCAGGGCAGCATTTTCCGAACGAAATCCCCTCCACTGCAAGAAAGGGCAGGACACAAAAAAGGTGCAAAGTTTGCTATAAAAAGGGAATAAGAAAGGAAACTATTTTCCACTGTGAAACTTGCCCCGACAAACCCGGCCTATGTATAAAGGAGTGTTTTAAAATATACCACACATCTATGGATTATTAGGTTCATCATTTCACCGTGCTTCGGGGGTCTTGCTAATGCCACATAGCACCCACCAACATTCCACCAGAATCTGAGCTGCAAAATCCAAAAATCACTCCTTCCCTTCTGAGTCCTGCCATGCACCCAACTGGTATTTTTTGGTCACATATGAGGCATTGCCATACTCGGGAGAAATTGGGGCACAGATTTTGGGGTGCTTTTTCTCCTTCATACCTTCTGAAAATGAAAAATTTTGAGCCAGAACTGCATTTTTGTGTAAAAAAATGTAATTTTTCATTTTCACTGCCCAGTTGTATCAAAATTGGTGAAACCCCTGGGGGTTTGAAATGTACACTATACCCCTAGATGAATTCCCTGAGGGGTGTAGTTTGCAAAATGGGGTCACTTGTGGGGGGGTTCCACTGTATTGGTGCTTTGGGGGTCTTGCTAATGCGACATAGCACCCACCAACATTCCACCAGAATTTGTGCTGCAAAATCCAAATATCACTCCTTCCCTTCTGAGTCCTGCCACTTTTTGGTCACACATGAGGCATTGCCGTACTCGGGAGAAATTGGGGCACAGATTTTGGGGTGCTTTTTCTCCTTCATACCTTCTGAAAATGAAAAATTTTGAGCCAGAACTGCATTTTTGTGTAAAAAAAATGTAATTTTTCATTTTCACTGCCCAGTTGTATCAAAATTGGTGAAACCCCTGGGGGTTTGAAATGTACACTATACCCCTAGATGAATTCCCTGAGGGGTGTAGTTTGCAAAATGGGGTCACTTGTGGGGGGGTTCCACTGTATTGGTGCTTTGGGGGTCTTGCTAATGCGACATAGCACCCACCAACATTCCACCAGAATTTGTGCTGCAAAATCCAAATATCACTCCTTCCCTTCTGAGTCCTGCCACTTTTTGGTCACACATGAGGCATTGCCGTACTCGGGAGAAATTGGGGCACAGATTTTGGGGTGCTTTGTCTCCTTCATTCCTTGTGAAAATGAAAAATTTTGAGCCAGAACTGCATTTTTGTGTAAAAAATGTAATTTTTCATTTGCACAGCCCAGTTGTATCAAAATTAGTGAAACTCCTGGGGGTTTGAAATGTACACTATACCCCTAGATGAATTCCCTGAGGGGTGTAGTTTTCAAAATGGGGTCACTTGTGGGGGGGTTCCACTGTATTGGTGCTTGGGGGGTCTTGCTAATGCGACATAGCACCCACCAACATTCCACCAGAATCTGAGCTGCAAAATCCAAAAATCACTCCTTCCCTTCTGAGTCCTGCAATGCACCCAAATGGTATTTTTTGGTCACATGTGAGGCATTGCCGTACTCGGGAGAAATTGGGGCACAGATTTTGGGGTGCTTTGTCTCCTTCATTCCTTGTGAAAATGAAAAATTTTGAGCCAGAACTGCATTTTTGTGTAAAAAATGTAATTTTTCATTTGCACAGCCCAGTTGTATCAAAATTGGTGAAACCCCTGGGGGTTTGAAATGTACACTATACCCCTAGATGAATTCCCTGAGGGGTGTAGTTTGCAAAATGGGGTCACTTGTGGGGGGGTTCCTAAATTTTAGCATCTTATGGTGCCTAGAAACCTACATGGTGCCTAAAAAATAATCTCATAAAAAGGAGGCTCCAAAATCAAGTAGGTGCTCCTTCTATTATGAAGCCTGTGGTTTGGTCAACGTGCACACTAGGGCCACATATAGGATATTTATGAAAACAAAAGAATTGGGGGAATCAATTTTTAGTCACATTTCTCTAGTAAAATGTACTGTGTTCCTTAGAAAAATGTATTAAAATTGCAAATCTGCAAAATAAATGAAATTTCGAAATTTCACCTACACTTTGTTTTAATTCCTGTGAAACACCTAAAGGGTTAACAAACTTCCAAAATGCTGTTTTGAATACTGTGAGGGGTGCAGTTTTTGAAATGGTATCATTTATGGGGGTGTCTCACATACAAGTCCCTCAAAGTCACATCAGAACTGAACTGGTCCCTAAAAAAATCAGTGTTTGAAATTTTCTTGAAAATTTGAGAATTTGCTATTCATATTGTAAGCCTCCTAGTGTCCAAAAAAATTAAAAGGAAGTTGAAATAATGATGGAAACATAAAGTAGACATATGGTCTATGTTAGTTATTAACTATTTTGAGTGGTATGATTATTTGTCTCACAAGCAGAAAATTTAACATTTTGCAAATTGCTAAATTTTCCATTTTTTTACGACATTTTGGTATTTTTCACAAAAAAACACAGACTGTATCGACCCAAATTTACCACTAATTTGAAGTACAATGTGTCACAAAAAAACAATCTCAAAATCACTGGGATAAGTAAAAGCAAAAAAAAGTTATCCCCACTTAAGTGATACATGTCAGATTTGAAAAAAAGGGCTCTGTCAGGAAGGCAAAAACTGGCTCTGTCAGGAAGGGGTTAAGGAGTAGCAGAGGAGTAGTGTGCGATCAGGAATCCCGTTAAAGTGTCAGCGTGGGGCAGATGAACACTGGTGTCTGAGGGCAGCGGCGGGAAGCTCACAGTGGATTGCTGGTCTGGCAAAAGCACGACGAGATGCTGATGACACTGTAGATGGAACAGGAAGTTATGCATCGTGGTTCATCACCACGGCAATGGGAGACTTCTTCCGACATTGGGAGACTTTTGTTTATCTTCTTTCGCCATTACCAATATTATTTTCAAGAACCCCCAGCTGGTCTACAGTGTGCCTCCAAGGGGTACAAGTACCCCAGGTTGGGAACCACTGTCTTAGATCATAATATGTATGCATGAAAAAGCTGTGTTTTAGATCATAATATTTATGTATTTTTCAAGTATTCTAGTCTTTTATATCACATCATTCAGAATACACTTTAGTCGTAGTGATATTATGGTTAAACATAAGACATTTCCTTGTATATTTGGTATTGTGGGGCTGTTTTATATGTCAGTGACTATAACACACATGTAGCTTGCCATGGTGGTAGTAATAAAGTGATAGTTTGCATTTCAATAAGTTATTGCTAGTGAAATAAAATAAGGAATGCCTGATATTTGCTAAAGGCAGTCAATGGGGCAGATGTACTAACCAGCGTTAAGTGCTTAAGTAGCACTTAACGCTAGTAAAAGGACTTTTTTACGTTTTGATGAAATGTATGAAAGGGGCTTTTAACGTACCCCTGAGGAAGCCCTGAACTTAATGTTCAGGTGCTGTCCTCCTAGTTTTGATTATTGCTTTTTACGTCTCAGGCAATGTATTATTGCCTTCCCAGACGTAAATCCCACTCTGTCCTTTTCGCCAGCCTTGGGCTGGCGTAGCGGTGATTTTGAACTTTTTATTTTTAATTAAAGAGCGGCTGCCATAGGGAACAGGGGGGGGGTGGCTGCCACAGGCAGGGGGATGGGGGCGGCTGCCACAGGCAGGGGGACGCGGGCAGCTGACGCAGGCAGGGGGATGGGGGCAGCTGCTGTGACACCTACCGTGTCAGGGGGAAAGGGTAAGAGATGATGCGGGCAAGGGGGGGCGGGATGCAGCAGCAGCGGCCGGGGGAAGCTGATAGCAGATAGACGTAATAAAGACAAGTTTTAAAGTTTCGGCAGAGTGCAGGATGCGTAGGTAGAAGGAGAAGGTGGGTGGGGAGCAGAGCAGCTAGGCTGGGTTGTACTCTGTGCAGCACCTGGAGCACATTCACCAGTAGGTCTGTGTGCAAGCCCCCTGCTATATCCCGGAGCACCATCCTGGGAGGGCAGCTCGGAGGAGCTGCCCTCACCGTGTTCTGGGACCTGGTCTACACTGCAGAGCATTGCAGCCACCGAAGAGTGCTGGAGCTGCTCTTACCCGAGGATGCAGAATGCTACTATGAGGAGTCGTACATGCTCCAACGCCATGCACTGCCACTGTGCATTTAAGACGGCTGACTGAGCACACTGATACAGCCAATCAAAATCTTTCTAAAGCCACACATGCGCAGTGCAGGGGGAAGCAGACATCAAATAGAGACGTAAAAGAAAATACAGATCAGAGGAGTGATAACGATTATCGGTAATGACTAACTACATGATAATACATTAGGGGAAAAAGGGTGCCCACTTCTCCACGTTAAGGCAGGAGAAGTGGGAAACGAAAATTCAAAAACGTAAACTGGATGTTAATACATCTGCCCCATTGCATACCTATAATGTACATGTATCTGTTCAGAATAGCATTTTCCATCATACTTGACATTTTATATTTGTGTAAGCATTATGCAGATTCCATCATTTCATGCTGCCTATGGTATAATATTGTCATGTACAGTTTATGGTGATCCATTTGGACACTTAGGATGACACCAGCCAGTGGGGCTTAGAGCTTGTGAGCTCCTCAATGGAACAAGTCATACACAGGCTCTTATGGTTTCAGACTGGAGATCCAGTGAGCAGAGATATTTATCAATATAACATGTTACCACACAAGTGAAAGACTTCTATTTGATCCAAGTCTGTATCCAACCTGACATACAGTAACCTGTGCTAAATCGATTGCTATAGCTGTGTTCATATGATGAAATTGGATCTAACTGACAAGTGGGCTATCTAATGAGCATGCCATGGTTCTGCTGTGCATGACTGACCATTTTAGATGGAATGCATTTAAAAATATGGCAGGCACTAATATATTATTTTGTTTACTAGAAAGGGGCATTTTTATAAAAAGTTTTGAAAATCCCTTCTCTGTGGTCATCAGCGTGGCCACTATTCCATTCCCGAGACATCAATAAGAATAAATACAGTGTGCAATTAATGTGTCAGCAACAAAAGAAAAAACAAACAGAAAGCGTGGAAAACCTGCGCTCCAAATAAAGGTGCAGCTTTAATCCGAAGACTAGTCACCAACTGTTCCAATATAGTAATAAAAAATGAAAATTCTGAAAAAAGCGCTCCCACTTGGGTTATTCAATCCACAACTTCAACAAACTATGTTGATCTTATGCTGGGTACACACCAGGACGATAAGGGTCTGATCCCATCAATCTAGATTCAATTCCGACTGATTGGATGTAGATTGTGTGGTCATTGGGCCCTTTTCTGTCCTGGTGTGGACCGATACCGATCCGATGCGCGGTCCCACGGGTCGGTCGGGCGTTATTCAGATCCTACCTGCTGCAGGTAGGATCTGGAAACCACCATACTCCCGGGTGCGGGTCGCCATCGGATCGGACCCGCTCACGTTGCACATTGTGAGCGGGTCGTGCCCCCCGTGTCATCGTGAGCGAGTCGGAAGAAACACGGATGACCCGCTCACGATGTGCATCATAAGCGGATCGTCCTGGTATGTACCCCGCATTAGTATTAGGTCTCTCTGATACAGACTGCATATACCTCAAAGAAAGAATAAACAAAACTCCCTGATCAAAGTGCAGATAATCTGGTCATTAATACAGTATATCCAAACAATAGGCATTCAATAGATGTACCCTGTGCCGGAATAGGCCCTAGCTTAGGCCACAAGATAAATTGTGTCAATTTCTCAGATGCTCCCAGCGTTCAAATTGCTGTTACAATGGTCCTCCAATACATCAGACAAGAATGGAAATACTCCACATAGTGTAAAACCATATTTATTTCTACAATCTATTTAAAACAATGATAATAAAACAGTAGCAAGGGACATAGTACTGTATCAGGCCTTATAATCAAGGCTATGTAAAGGTGTTAATAAAGTTCCTTAGGAGTTCCCGGGTCTCCAGGGAAACATTCACATATGCCTCTTTGTTGATGTTTTTCCAGGTCCAAATCTACCTATAATGTCCCCCACAGGTCCGCCAACGCTTTTCTGCTTAGCAAGCCTTCCTCAGGGTGTGTGTTCCATCTCTCATAGTCAGGGTTTTTATACCCATCATTATTGACTCCTCCCACTTGCACAGCATTGTGGGGCTTTTTTGTAATACATGCTTAAAATCAAATAAATTTATGTCCAAGGTATATCACAGAAATATATGCAATACAGACTTCAATATATACAGTATATATATATATATATATATAATTACTGAAAAGTCAAACTAAATAAAGAAGAAACCCCAGTATTTAAAAGTGAGCTCGTGCCCGGAAATGCTGGAGCGCACTCCAATTGTATATGTTTATAGTAATTACCATCTTGAAAGGAACCAGTGATACATGATAGACAGTATATGGTATGATTACTTAATTGGGATCATCTGTAAGCAGTAAAAACAAGGTTGGGCAAAAATGGTCTTATCTAATGTGGCAAGGCTGCAGCCATGCAAAGGTCAGAGTTATAATCTTATTATATATTGCTCTAAGTGATAAGTACAGTACATTCCTTTGTGTTTGTAAGTACAGGATTGAGTATTTCAGAAGGGGCTACCAGTTATAGGGTAGCATCTAATTAGGACGGAAAAAAATAATCGGAAATTTTTCCCGTTTATTTATTTTTTTCTGATTTTTTTTCTTTAAGATTATTTTCGCTGATATTTTCTTTCGACCAATCCTGTGGCTACCCCAAAAAATAAATTCTCACGAAAATACACAGGTTCAGTTTAACCTGAAACCTGAAAAAATGTCTAACACCCCATTTTCGAATGAAAACAGGGCTGCTTTTGGTGCTTATAAGGGATTTTGTTTCACCTGCATCAGGCAAATGAAACATACAGTAATCCCTGATCAGGTATTATTTTTGTAATCTTTTCTTGAATGTCGGGTGAGATCTGGTGGCTTTCCACATTGTTCTGGGATATTGCTGTAAAAGTCCATCCCACATCTTTACGTTACTCATTTAGGGTATTTTAGACCTAATTTATCTTCAAAGCACAGTGTGTATCATCCCTAAGAAACCGCCAATTCCAATCATACATCCCATAAGGATTTACCATGGCAGATGTTGGCCAAGTTAGATGTTGACTATATCTGGTGTGTATGTGATCACTAGAGACAGGATTATATGCATTTGCATATTTGCATATGCATTCGCATATTTTGGCCATTCTCACTTCCTGTCTCTAGTGATCACGATCCATCCGCGTAGTTTGTGCCCTGACGCATCTTGATGACTGCACAGCTGGATGTCACAGATATGGGGCCTGATTCAGACCTGATAATTCGGCTGTGATTTTGCAGCCTAAGCGATTATCAATGTCCATGTGATCACAGCCAGCAATGGCTAGCCTTAGCTAGCTGTTCGCAGGTTGAGTGACAGGCGCTGGGCGTTTGGTGGCTGCCCACCAGTGTTTTATAGATATGGCTAGTATCTGTGTGTCTCTGAAACACTGCCAACTGTGAAACTACATCTCTTTCTCTCTCACACATACACAAACACAGAGGCAATCACAAGGTAGCAGACTAGCTTTCGAAGCATTTGCTTTGAGTGGGGTTACTAGTGTGTCATATTGGCAAGATGCATAAAGCTTATTGAATGCTGGTGCATCTAATAAGGGATTGAGGAAAAATACAGTACTTAACAGTGTGATCTTACATCTAGGCTGATCATCTCACCAAGCGTGGGAAGTCACTTCCTCGTCAGGACTCTGTGGAAATAGAGACTATAGAGGAGAGGCCGGCCAAGCGTTCTACACTTACTATTGAAGACTTGACAGAGATGGAGCGCCTGGAAGATTTAGACACATGCATGGTGAGTGACACAGGTGACCTTCTGTAACATTTTGCGTAATGTAGTACTGTACTGTTGGTGCTTATACAGCATTGAGTTTATGGCAACATCTTGTATAACTTTATTATGATTTCCTCATCATTCAATCTGAGAGGCACTACTGACTGACTCTGGGTAAAGTAGGTTGGCCCACAGGAGCAGGCACTAGAATAGTCATTCAATTGACTCCACCCCCCACCTAACATCTCCCACTTCCCTGAAGCCTCAGTTATCTCAAGGGATTATTGTTTATTTTGATGGCATAAACCAATTTGCAAGCGAACTATCAGTGGTTTCACCCACCAATGATCATCTTTGCTTTTCTTATTTTAATGGACAAACAAAGCCTGGGTTTTTTCAGCTTTGTGGATGTCAAGGGCAGAGTTATGCTTCGTGTTCCTACACTTCGTAAAGAAAAGAAACCGTTTCAGTAAATCGATTAAATAAAACTTTCTCCCCCATCAATGGTAAAAGTATTTATCATCGGACATAGACCATCAATGATTTTAAAACATCAATGGTTAATGGGCATCCCTAGTTATTTCTAACAACGCTGCTTGGAGGAAGCTAAATTATACCATAAATCGAACAAAACCAGCAAAATGATTAGAAAGGGAGTTATCGTAGTGTCCCCTAGTCGGATGCCAAGGAACGGATTTACATAGTGAATGAATCCTTTAAATTCATTTTTTTTATTTGTTTCTTAGATTGCTTTTTCATTGTATTCAATATTTGAGTTGTGAAGTCTATTCTCCAGGTTATGGAGAGATACAGTACTTAGCTGTGGCCAGGATTGGCTCCCGTAATGGTAGGATCAAGGCACCTCGTGGTGCTACAGTATATTTCCCTCACACTCCATAGAGGTGTATGGGAAATGTAGTGATATTTGGCTACTGTAATATATGAAGATGTGTTCTGCCGAACATCAGTGCAGTTATATTGAATACCCCTTTTGTGGTCTGAGTGATCATTGATTTTGAATAGACTAGTTTCTTTGATTAAATCCTTTGCTACCAGGGTTTTATTTTAAATAATAATTCACTACCGCATTGATTTTCAACCTTTTTACCTTGTGGCACACTAAATAAGATTTTAAAATTGCCAAGGCAATGATATCCCCACAGGGCAAAACACATTTGCCCCCATAGGAAAAAAAACACCTATTGGCCCCATATTAAAAAACAATCACACTGGTCCCCACAGGTAACAAAAATAAAATACATTGGCCCTTTACATAAAAAGAAGAGACCAGTAAATAACAGTTGAACTGGTGGTGGCTGTAAACTGGTTTGGGCATCTCTAGATCTGGGGCACACTTGAGAACAGCTCAAGGCACACTAGTGTGCCACAGCACAGTGGTTGAAAAACACTGCACTACAGTATACTAGAACTGCCATTCAATATTCGTGTAGCTGCTGATATGCCAGCCTAGCATGCAGTGCCGGTGCAAGGCACCGGAGCGCCCCAGGCGAGTCGGGGTGGGGGCGCCCCGGTGCCGGCCGGGGGGTGGGTGCGGGGGGTACCTGTTGCGCCGTCTGGGGAGCGGGCAGGGGGGTCCATGCTGGCGTCTGACATGAGCCTGCAGTGGTGTCCTTGCCGCGCGAGTACCTGCGGCGCTGTGTATAAAGCTAGCGGCGGGTCCCTGCAGGGAATAAGAAATAACTAGTGCTATGCGGTGGCGCGGGAAGCCCTTCTGTTTTGAAAATACTGGTCGCTCGCTGATTGGCTGAATCTCAGCCAATCAGCGTGCGGCCAGTGTTTTCAAACCCGGCAGCGCTTCCTGCGCCGCCGCATAGCCCGGCGGATAGCGCTAGTTATTTCTTATTCACTGCAGGGACCCCCCACCGCCGTCAGCTTTATACAGAGCGGCAATGACACCACTGCAGGCTCCTGTCAGAAGCCGGCATGGACCCCCCTGCCCGCTCCCGAGATGGCGCAGCAAGTACCCCCTTTGCACAGGGGGCGAGGGGCGAACTGCCGCCCTCCAGTGGCCGACGCCCTTGGCAAATGCCTAGACCTGCCTAGTGGTGGCGCCGGCCCTGCTGGCATGACATTCCTGGAAATCCCATGCTAGATGCATCAGATTTCAAGAGGAATTAAATATATATTTTTTTTATTTTCTGACTAGACCAATGTCTTTTAAAGCAATTTTGCAGGCACATTGGTTTCAGTGTGTTAATACAGTAAATACATTGGCTCATATCTTCCGGCATGTTAAAAAAAATGCCTTTTTTTGTGTGACACTAGTGCCCCTTTCAGACCGCACTTTTAAAACGGTAAATTGCCGTTTTTTTACCGTTTTAAAACGGTAATGTGTGCGGTCTGAAAGGTCCAGTCCCACTTAACCGGTTAGAAAATGCAGTTTTTTCTAACCGGTTAAAATGCAGGGTCCTACCCGTTTCTGAACCGGTATTTTAGCCAAAAAATCGGCTCAGAAACGGTATTTAGGACCCAGCCAATGAGCTGGGTCCTAAATTCAGCACAGTGAATACTTAATGAGCGCTCATTAAGTATTCACAGCACTGGAGCCCCCCCCCCGCGCGTGTCGACACCCCCCGCGCGCGTGTCGACGCCCCCCCGCGTGTCGACCCCCCCCCCCGCGCGTGTCGACGGCCCCCCCGTGTCGACTTACCCCGTGCCGGTATCTCCGTTGTGGTTCCCGGCACTGCAGCTCAGTATGCTCGGAAAGCACTTATGAAAAAAGTGTCTTTCAGAAAATGGCTGCCCCCATACGGAAGACAGTTTTTTTAAACTGGGTTTCCTATGGGGCAGCCATTTTCTGGAAGACACTTTTTTCATAAGTGCTTTCCGAGCATACTGAGCTGCAGTCCACAACGGAGGTACCGGCACGGGGTAAGTCGACACGGGGGGGGGCGCCGACATGCGGGGGGTGGGGGGGGCGTCGACACGCGCGGGGGCGTCGACACGCGCGGGGGGCGTCGACATGCGCGGGGGGGCGTCGACATGCGCTCGGTCGACACGCGAGGGGGGGGGGGAGCTGCACGGAGGGGAGTGCTGAAGGCTGCACTGGCTTTAACCCTGTATTTGGAAAGTTTCCAAAAACGGGTCTGCCAGTGTCAAAAAATCGGCACTTAAACGGTAATATACCGTTTAAGTGCTGCGGTCTGAAAGGGGTTTTATCTGGCAGACCCGTTTTTGGAAACGTTTCCAAATACAGGGTCAAAGCCAGTTATGCGGTCTGAAAGCAGCATAGAAGGAACATTGCAACTCTTTGCGTAATAGGATGTCCAACTTTTATTTTATGAACAGTGCAATCTCCTGCTACTTAACTTAAATATAACTGTAATATAAGGAAATGGAAAATAAAAACATTGGTTACAATATTACAAGACATGATTGATCACTTTAAAAAAACACAATTGATTAAATGTCTGTAAACTTGTGCATAGTCATTGCAATTTACGGGTTTTCTTCTGGTAAGGAGTATATTTAGTATTATGTAAAAATACCAATCGCTGAAAATCTAAAGCACAGCATAAATCTGTCTTAAAAAAAATCTAAGCAGTAATCTTACAAGAAATCTATCCCTGCTGTAAACTGATGACACACACAAATATAAATGAAGGACTAGCGTTGTGCAGTAGACTTTGCAGTCAGATGCCGGTAATTTGTCTTGCTGTCAGCTGCCCCAGGAAAGTACTTAACTGCTAAAAGCAATAAAAGGTGAAAAAATATAACACTTTCCATTCACTTGAATATATAATGAAAATATTTATTTTGCTCTTCACTCACTTGCCCTGTTGAAGAAACTATAAAACAGATGCTTTTTCTTTCATTTAATACAGGCTAGATGAACTAATTGGATTTTGGAAGCCATACAGTGATTATTGTGAGCAGTCAGTTGGTAGTTTGTGCTATAAATGGGGATGGGGGGGGGGGGGGGGGGGGGGTCGGGATCACAGTAGTGGAAAAGTATTAAAAACAAGCACATACATTTTTTTTAATTGTAATTATTAAACTAAAATGTTCACCATTTCAACAAGCAATATAAATAACAATCTAGAAAAAAATACAAATTAGTTTAATTGATAAAAAGCGCTTAGTTATCCTGAAATGATTTAAAGATAGATTTTTGCTTCTAAATCATCTTTACCAGTGTAATAACTAGTGTATCATGCTGAGAGAAGGAATAATATTCCTAGGTAAATGTACCATGAGCTTGCTCAAGTGTAGATAAATAGCAACAAAACTGTTATTGAAAACACATACACAAACACACACAAACACACACAAACATATGGATGTGTGTATGTTCCAACATAACTCTGGAATGCTTGGAGCAATTTACACCAAACTTGGCAAACACATATAACTTACAACCTGGAAAAAAATACTATGGCGGTAAGACACCCCTAGCACTCCTGTGGCAGTCCCAGGGGTCTGAAAAAAGGGTCTGGCCACTACAAAACCTGGGTCAGGGATGCAAGATATGGCAAGTCAGATACAGTCCATGAGACTGCGCTGGCTTTATTGAGACTGGCAGTGACTTCCTATTGGAATTCTTACCTGCCAGGCAATCCCATCTTGGAGGTGTTTCCTCTCTCTGGGACTGCCAGTCCGGGCTGCAATAAACAGAGAGCTGGCTTCAGCACTAGCCAACTTTTATGGGCTTCAGCTGAGACAGCCCTTATCCAGCCAGGCTATTGCGCTTGCACAGTACCATTGCCACTACTGTGCTTGCGACGGGGTCCCAGCACCTACGCATTGTAACTGTCATGTGGCTGGGAGCAGTGGCAGCCCCCCTTCTCCTCCCAGATAGAGTATATGTAGACTGCAGTATACGTACAATATATAGTATTTAGACAAGATCTCTTACCACAACTACAAATGTGTCCTCATACTCTGGGCATCATTATGCTATATGACGTGAGAGACTCTCTGGCAGGTATTCAATGCTGTTTGCGAGTGGTGACAGCGAGCAGGGCTTCCTGCTCGCTGTCACCACTCACCCTGACAGCATTCAACACAGCCTCCGCATCCGCCAATTCCCCCTCGCTCCGTTTTTTGAGCGAGGGGGAATTGGCGGATGCGGCTCCAGAAGCAGCGAGACCCGCGGCTAAAAACTGCGAGTTTTCTGCAATAGCCACGGGTCTCGCTGTTTTGGGGAATTCTCGCCGTCCTGTGACGGCGAGGATTTCCCCAGATCGTTGAATAGAGCGAGCGTCCGGCGCGGGGGTTAAACAGCGAGGATCGCTGGTTTTCAGCAATCCTCGCTTTTTAACCCCCTCGCCGGTCGCTCGCTGCGGCATTGAATACCCCACTCTGAAAGAAGTAGGTAACTGTATTTCTTTTTAGAAATTTTGCATCTTAGTCACATGAAAAGTGAAAAGCCATTTTCAGGGTATGAAAATCCTTTTAACAGAGTACTACAGATGCAGGGCTTTGACTTAAAGTGCACAGAAATTGGTCTACTACATGTACAAAGTCGCAGATGAAGTAAAACGGGGCATAGCATCAGGAAAAGCTCAGTCTGCTCACATCGTGCATGTTCTACATAGTCTTGGACTCAGTTGCACACAGATGTACAAATATCACAATATTGTTATGTCACTTGCAGTTGTTTTATGTGACTGGGACACACAACCTAAGCAAAAGAGGTGCTAAGCGCAGTCGTCCGGGATGTGTCACGAAAGGGGCTATTTTGGTGCAACTGAGGCCAGTGTTAAAGGAGATATTTTTAATATCATCTCATCCAACAGCATTCTATGACCCGTTTATCTGTGATATGCTGGACCTTGGCAACTGATTAGTGATCAGTTCCGATTCTGGAAATAGAAGTTCATAGCTGTTGATAGGAGTTGTTGGAGATGTTGATTTCCGCATTTGCTTCCTCTGGCAGGATAATAAACACTCACCTAGTTTTGGACAGCAGACCTATGTTGTTATTCCTGGTGGGGAGGTTAGTTTGAATGAGTCGTTCTTCTTTAACTTATTGTACAAGCTGCACATATTGCAAGGTGTACCACAATCCCAATTTATTGATTGTGTTGAGCTAATGCAGTACATTTCGCCCATACCAATATGTGCTGCATTGTGCAATTTATTCCTGTATAGTTTTTAGAATGTGCTGCTGTTCTTGACATAAATCCTATGCATCTTCCCTGGAGTACCACACCTCTAGATTACTACATCTGTCTAGTTATGTCAGAAAATAAAACATTTCACAGTACTTTATTAGTGAGTTGGTTTATATTCTTGTTTACTGACCGGATTCTGTCATCGTGCACAGCTTAGGGTAGGGGAACCTGGGTGCTGACTTCTAGCTTTTTAAGTTCATGAAAGATTATCATAGAGCCTTTCGCAGAGCCTCAGGGTTCATGTGCTTATTCACTTCATTAAGCCGTCAGATCAGCAATTCCCTTGGTGCACATGTCATTGAGCAGACAGCTCGCTACAAATGAATCACATTTTTTTAATCTTAAGGGACAAAGACAAAATGTTAAAAGTAGACTACAGAGGAGAGGGGAGAGGACCATATCACTGACACATTGAAGGTTTCCAAGAAGGAAGATGTCCTCTAGCAGTGTTGATAGTAATTTATACTGTTGTACCTCAAACTGACTGATACAAGTCCGTGGCAATTGCTACGTTTTCAAATATACAAATTCTGTAAACTGTATGTAGGACAGCACAAAAAAGGTTATTTGGTTAAAAAAAAAGTAATGTTTATAGCAATGGTAAGAAATGAGATTTTGCATCATTCCTCATAGAATTGCATGAAACTTAGTATATTGAGCATGATGGAGTCAATTCATTTAGATTATCAACTAATCAGATTCTACTTATTTATTTATCACTTTCTAGAAGATGATAGTGTTCAATTGAAGATTTACCTCTACATGTCTGTATTGGGTTAATGTAATGACATTAGTAATTCTGAAATTTTAGGCAATAAAAACCTAATTAGATGAATGCAATTTATAAGAAATTAATGAGTAGGAGTAAAGCAAATAAAACTTCATTCTAATTACAAGTAGTTTAAAGCAGTATTTTGTAAGCTGATACACACCACTGTCAGATTGCTGTCTATAAATCCAGCATTTATTAACCATCTGATTTTAGTCCCCGTAGAACTCCAGCCTGTGATGTCCATCATATAAT
Organism: Crinia signifera; assembly: GCF_055691185.1. Taxonomy (NCBI): domain Eukaryota; kingdom Metazoa; phylum Chordata; class Amphibia; order Anura; family Myobatrachidae; genus Crinia; species Crinia signifera. The sequence goes on along the minus strand of NC_139221.1, from coordinate 106,881,962 downwards.
TTTGTCTACAACTTTCAGATATATCCCTTGATCTGTGTAGGCTTTAGAAGATTAAATATTAAACAATGTTTAGAATAAAAAAAAATTATTGGGCTTCCCCCCAAACCAGTAACGAGCTGCGGCTGGTGTTAGAAAATGTGTGTGGGGTGGGTTTATACACCGTGGAGTTCACTATATTTTCCAAAAGCGAGAACCAGCCAGTGTAAAACTGTATAGCAGAGAGATACAACAGCATGTACATATTTATGAAATAGCCCCCCCCCCCCCCACACACACACACACACACCCACACACACACACACCCACACACACACACACACACACACATGCATCTACGGATCTTGGAAAAATAACAAACCAACTAACTACCGAATTGCGTAGCAGCAACAGATGTGACTGGGTCACTTAAATTCATAGTTGCCTACCTTACAAGACACTGCATGCAAATTGGGAAGGTGGGGCTGGGCTTTCCGTTACTAGACTACCGCCTCCAAGATTCTATGATTCGTGTATCTGCTGGGAATGGAGGGGTTTTTAACACAAATTTGCTTAATTTAGCCACGTCTACTCCATACCGTAATGGAATTCCCCAGTTACTCTCCCTGTGCTGCCCACTTGATTAGGAAAGGCGCGGAATGCTAGAGATTTGGTCACTGTTCCATGGGTGCCTGGGACTGCCCTGGGTATTTCCTTCCTGCAACTTGCGGGAAAGTAGACAAGTATGCTTATATCTGAAAAGTAATGTGTGCATTTTAGTCATTTGCATTTTCAGTGATTATTGAAATCATCCAAGTAAAGGAAACCCTACTGTTCATGCCTTTTCCAGAGATGGATATTATAAATATAAATTTGCAGCTCGGCGGGTATGTGTTCCCTATGTGATACTGTACTGTCCCTGCTCATACTGTTACCTACCTGGCTGCTGCAGTGACCAGTGGCGCCGCTGATGGCTGCCGAGGCGCTATGCTGCTCGGTGGGCATGTGTTCCCCGCATGTAATGTCTCAATGTAATGTATAGAATGCCCCCCCCCCCCCTTCATCCCTGCTTGATGCTGCACTGTATAGCCACAAAAAATTCCTAGTGTGCGCAAGCACACATGGCCAATAAAGTTGATTCTATTTTATTCTATTATTGCACTTTTTTAAAGATTTATTTGTTATTGCTTTTTATACTATACGTAGTTCAGATCTCCCTTTTTAACTTTTTAATTTTCTGATTTCTGACTTTATAAAGAGCTGCATCTAACCATATTGTATTATATGTTGTGCCCTTATATTCTTTATTTATATATGTGGCCTTTCTTTATTGCAATATATATTTTAATAGATAGAGGGTCGGTTTTTATTAATAAATATGCAGGTTATTACATAATGTAATAGGTTATTCTATAACGCTTGTTTATAATGTTGCAGTGATAATTGCGGCACAAGTTACTGTAGCTGACAATAGGGATTAAGGATTTATTTGGAAAGTTTTTCTTTGGATCATTGTCTCAGCTTATGCTTTTTTTAACAAATGCCGTTCTAGAGCATCATATTCTCTCTTCACCTGTCACCGGAGAATATGATCATTTCATGGACTCATAAGCAGAAGAGATTGAAGTATATTTACTGTCTCTTTCCCCTGTTTCCCTGTAACTGAATGTGTCCTTTATTTTTTTCTTTACTTTTCTCTGCTTTTTAAAAACTGTGTTACAGTAGCTTCTTTTCCTATTTTATTCACATCCTTTCTCTTTCTTTTTGCTGCTTGGAGACTCTCTGCTGTAGAAGTGTAAGTAATGTTGTTTTCTGTCGCTTTTCCTGTGTCTTTTTACTTTCATGCTTCATTTATCTCTCTGCTAAATGTCTGATTCCTGGATGACGGTGAACACCGTTATTACACTAACAGTACAGTAGGATGCAAGCATTAAATATAAATGATGCCCATTAGGGGGTATATGTATATGTAGTGCAGCTTTCTAGAAGTGGCGGTGTTGTTCATAGGAACCAATCAAATTGTACTTATCATTTATCTCGTACCTTCTATAAGATAATATATCTCGAATCTGATTGGTTGCCTTGGGAAATATCACCAATTTTTTAAGCCAGCACATAGTACATATACTCCTAGGGATCATTTCTGAACTAGAGAAGTTGAGGAGATTGTACTACTATGAGGTTTCCTTCCTTACTGTTATGTCCTATAGATGGCTTTGCAGCTACAAACAGAGGTTTCAGTGCCAGGGGAGGAAATTCTGCATAGAAGACCTTGCACTATTTGACCCATATACAATACTTTAGCTTTTGCTTCCATGAGTTGAGTTCTACTGGTCCCCAATTTACTCCTTTCTACCTCTTCTGATTACTGGCCAATATGCAGCTTTCACTGCCAAATATATACAGGTAGACCAGAGTTCTGTTACCACGGTGATGCAACGACTAAGAGCATGGGCTGGGTGGACCCAACTCTCTCCATATCCGTTCCCAATCTCACACTTGCAGTGACTTTAGGATGTAATGGCCAAAAATAGCTTAAATTGGTGCACAGTCTACATTTTAGAGGTTAAAGCAGTTTTACCAGGTGTCCATATACAGTTTATTGTCATTCATTTCTTTCCCACCTAAATCATACCTCCCAACATGACCCATTCCAGAAGGAGCAAAATGCTCTGCTCCTGGACTTCCTTGCTTGCGGCAGTTGCAGAGGTGGACTGCACCACTGTTCAATATTCAAATAGGGGAGCCACACCTGCCAGTGAGTTACAGACTATGGTATTTGGGGTGGCAGTTGGTGGGGTTCCCCTCTCTGAATTTGTGCTGCAGCCCAGCATCTGCATCTGCCACTGGCATGGATATCCAGGAAAAGAGCATCTTGTCCCTCCTGGAATGGGTCATGTTGGGAGGTATGCCTAATTGAGGACTGCAAGATGATGGTGAAAGTGTCTGCAGTGCAAAAAAAAAAAAACAGAAGGCAAAATTGAGGGACTTTTTGAAAGACAACATATTTGCACCTCAAAGGATGTGTTGTGAATAGGCATGTTTTGTACTATAAAGGAGCCCTATCAACATGCATTGCTTACCTACTGATGTATCCTCATACGCTATTGCTGCAATCTCACCACAGATCCATTCTAGCCATGCTAAAGTTTGGGCTAGTTGGATTGCAACCATCGTTTTCATGTGAATGTGCATCTTAATCGCAATGTGATAAAACATACAACAGGACCAAATGTAATAGAGTGTGAGATTTAGGTGGGAAATTTCCCTTTATTTTCTAGCGGCAATCAATTTACATGGCAAGATCAATCTGGTTTTGCAGTGTAGATGATTGGCGCTTTCAAAAAGAATGGTAAAACTCTCCCAAAATCTCTCTCACCCTATTACGTTTGGCCCACAGAGTCTGAATCTGTATACAAAGGGCTATGGTTTCGGCAGCCATGACTTTTTTCATGCTAAGTTCTGTTGTACTTCCAATACAGACTAGATTCAGACTCAGTCAGACGCAGATGAATTAACAGTCTCAATTAACTGGATTTGTTGCATCACTTTACAGCTAAGACACAAATTTGGGCAAAAAAGCTGTAACACCGCTTGGCGCCACTCACACACGTCAGGTGTATTGAGGCTAGGCTTATAAGGACACATCTGTACAGAATGTTGTTTGTATAATGTTTAGCAATTAGGCGTTGTTTGGTAGGTATAACTAAGGTAATATTTTAGTTTTATGTGTAAAATCATTTGGGAAACATTACATTCTTCAGGGGCTTTATATTTATTTCTCGATGGTAAAAAGCTAAAACATTTGGGGGAAGATCACACTACTAAGAGGTCTGGGCCCCAGCTTGTTGCGTTCAAGGGTCCAGACCTGAGCACTGTATGAGGCTTCCTGTTGCCACATCTCCTGTACATTAGTCTCAGAATATCTGAGCATACCCTGCAAATCCCTCATTTTCATAGGATTGCTTTCAAGGGTTCAGTATCTCTGGGGTGTACACATATCAGATTGGCTTATCACCACATAAGCCCCTGTTTTGGGTGTATCGGGGAATAGGACTGGTAGATTGGTCGTGTAAACAGTTTTGACATTAGTGCCTAAATCAGTCTTGTATTTCAACCAGTTGTACATAAGCAAAAGCTCAACATTACCTGTGGAAGAAGCTGGGCACAAATATGATGCAAACTGGTGTCACCGCAGTGGATACTGGGATCCTGCGCACAATGTTTCTGCAGCATTAAATGCAGTTTTCATCTGCATAGTGGTGACATGAGCTTTGTGGGCTGAACAGTTATTCATGACAGAAAGTGTACACAAACCACGGACAGCACTGACCAAAATGAATGGTTGCATTCTCTAAAATATTATTTAAGCCGGAAACATAGCTGCTTCTAATGTGTATTGCTTTAAGTGGTGAGATATTATAATCATTGCATCTGAAGTGATGACTCAGTCTGTTTTTCTCTGCTCCTATGTCAATAATTAATGCTCTGATGTCTGGGGACTTTTGTATCCTAGATAGTATGTTTCCCTGTTCAAGGCGTTTCATGTTATTCAAAAGGCGTGCACCCCGTAACACACCATATGGACCTGACATAGAATTGAATTGAATTCTGGAACCACTAACAACACTTACTTCCTTTAAACAGACTTTTATTTATATTACAGTATTGAATAAGAACGTATTAGGGCCTTGCTGTATAGAGTAGTATCCTTAATCCTTTGTTCTTTGCTCACTGAAAATCTAATCTAGAACACTTCAGTAGAAACATGAGTTCTTGTAGTACTGTAAGTGGACTGATGTTACTGATTTGCAGCTGGCTTACCTGTGACTTGGGTCAAGTACGCTACTACTGTAGGTAAATCGCTTACAAACAAGAATGGCCACTGCACTTTTATCAGAAGATGCAAAAACTCTGCAAATTGAATCATACCACACCCAGATCAGAGAGAGCAAACGCAACCCCCAAGTACTTATCGGACACACCTTTACCGAAAACTGTATTTTGCATTGGCAGTCTAATCTTTAATCACCCCCACCTGTAGTGCAGTGACCAAGTACAATGTTTCTCTTCTTTTGGAAGGCGCATAACAGTCTTTCGCTAGATGTGATCCACGCCCATAGCACAATAGCTCTTGATAAACCCAGAGCCAAACTAAATGTATGCTTTCATTTCCCAGTTCCCCCTCTAGTAGTGTTTTCAGGCACATTTGAGTCCCAGACTGACCAGCACATCCAGTCAATCGCAATTTAAGCCTGAAACCTCTATTACTTGCTGATGGAGAGGTTTCGTTCAGGGCTATAGAGAGATTACTAAACAGCATTGAACAATGTACAAGGGGCAGACTAGATGGGCCAAGTGGTTCTTATCTGCCATCAAATTCTATGTTTCTATGAACATAGCTTCTGCCAGCAAGCTGATGTGTCAGGTGATCGTAACTTTTATTCAGTTCCCCACTCCTGTCTAATCCCATATTTAGAACTTACTTCAATAATGTTAGAGTTGGCAGGGTTATGTTCATCACATCTAATGTTTTGGTATAAGAATAATGATATAAGTTCTGATACCTTGTAAAAAGAAAATTTAGATGCACACTTCAAGCACTAATAATAATAATAATAATAATAATAATAATAATACTGATAATAAGAACTATTATACAAACTCTACATTTTACCATGCAGTAAGATTACGTTTTCTTACTACATGTTTGGCCACCAATGTAACCCACCTATGAAGTCAAGGTGAACATTTATCAGGAAGGTCAATACATCCCTCATACTGACACATTACATACATTTATCTATAATAGTGCCCATTCTAATGTGGAGACAGCTGTGCAAGGACCCATATACTATTCAAAATGACCTAAAGATGGGAGGGGGGGGGGGGGGGGTAGTGCTAGTCCAAACAGGAGTCTCACTTTAAAGGGAACAATATATATACACAAATACAGAGAAAACATGGGGGGGAATTTGTTGGACTGCACATCATAAATCCAAATATAATAAGAGCTGTTACCACACTAAGATGGTAATTCCTTAGTGATAACGAGGACACGCTGAACTGTTCCATGTATTGAGAGTGTCATGGATATTTAAGCCAAATTCAGTATTGTGCAAATGGAGGTGGGGCACTTGTTTCAGACAGATCTTTAACACCCAATATGGAGCAGCTGCAATGCTGATGGTTATGCAAATGGGAAATGGTGGTACTACATTCCAGATCCAGATGCATGAATGCCATAGGGATAGCGATGCAACAGTGCGTCCTGTGCTACCACCGCCCCTAAACCTGTCATGACACTGGGTCTTAAGGGCAGGCTGCTATCTCTGGGAAGCAGAGTACCGCCCTACCTGTATTAAGGATGCTCCAGGTAGCTGCACAGGCTGCAGGGTGCCTACCCTTAGCATCCCTTGGATTAGCAATAGCGCTACTGGCTGCAAGGTGCCTACCCTTAGCATCCCTTGGATTAGCATTCCAGGCACCTGGATGACCCATGTAAAGTAGGTGCCATAGGACAGTTATGGTACTGCCCCGTGCCCTTTGTGATCACACTGCTCGCACGTCCCTAGTTACATCTCTATGCAAAGAAATATGACCCTTTTTGGCAGATTACACTAACAGCAACTGATTGCTTATAGCTGATATCTGATTATAATAACTTATGCCTAGAGCATATCGTTAGTCCATTTTATTTTATTTGCATATTTGTCTGTTATAATCTGACTAGACTCATTTGTTAGTTACACAAATATTTACAGTAAGTGTAACCAGCTGGCCTCTAATGTATGTGACCTTGTCAGCTTGGTGTGACATTTCCTAAGCCTTGTTCATGTTGATGTGAGTTTGGAATGTGCATGAAGATTACAGCATATTTCTGTTGTTCTAGTAATATCAAATATTAAAGCAAAGATATGCCAATCCATTTTTATTTTATTGTGTTTACAATAATATTTTATAGCTTGAAATTTATGTTAAGTGCAAAAAGATTTCTGGATTTTAAGGGAAACTCTGTATGTTTGTATTGCAGATGACTCCCAAGTCCAAGAGAAAGAGCATTCACAGCAGGATGCTGCGGCCGGTGTCCAGAGCTTTCGGTGAGTATGCAAAGAACTCAGTTACTGAGGAGTACATGTATACAATGTGTGCATAGATTTAGAGTTGCCATTTCCAAGCTTAACCCGAAGTCACAGTTGTCCTAATACAAGAGCTATCATAGACTATTTTGCCTCATTGGCTAGCAGAGAGTGTACCCAGAGTTGTCTGACTGAAACTAAGAGAAATCAGTACTTACTGAGCTGTCTTTTTGGGTTGGGTACAAATTTCTGATGCTCAGCACGCCAATGGTCAGAATTCCAGCAGCGGAATCTCAATGGAATTCCAACATTCAAAATCCAAATTTTGGTAACTATACTAACCCTAACCCACTCCTCCTACACTAAGCCTACCCTTCCCCTTAGGCATCTAAACATTCCCTCCCGCAACCTAGCCCTCCAATTAGTGCCTAACTCTAACACCAATGCTTACAGACGGAATCAGTTAGGATTTTGTGTGTCCAAGATCCTGACCAACTGCTTTCGTAGCATTGGGATTGGATATTGACTAGATCCAGTCTTTTCCTTAGAAACATAGAAACATAGAATTTGACGGCAGATAAGAACCACTTGGCCCATCTAGTCTGCCCCTTTTTTTAAACATGTTACCTCAAACCATATTTGATCCTTATTTTTTTGTAAGGATATCAATATGCTTATCCCAAGCATGTTTAAATTGTACTACTGTATTTGCGTCTACCACCTCTGTTGGGAGGCTATTCCACTTATCTACTACTCTTTCTGTGAAAAAATTCTTCCTCGCATTTCCCCTGAATCTTCCTCCCTCTAGTTTCAGTGCATGTCCTCGTGTTCTGTTGCTCCTCTTCCTGTGAAGAATGTCTCCCACCTGTACCTTGTTAAAGCCCTTGATATATTTGAAAGTTTCTATCATGTCCCCCCTTTCCCTTCTCTGCTCTAAAGTATACATATTAAGATCTTTTAGTCTTTCCTGGTACGTTTTGTGATGTAGGCCATGCACCATTTTAGTTGCTCTTCTTTGTACAGTCTCTAATGTATTTATATCCTTCTGGAGATATGGCCTCCAGAACTGAACACAATACTCTAGGTGAGGTCGTACCAATGACCTATACAGTGGCATTATTACTTCTTTCTTTCTACTGCTGATACCTCTCCCTATGCAACCAAGCATCTGACTTGCCTTCTTCATTGCTTTGTTACATTGCCTACCTGCTTTTAAGTCCCCTGAAATAGTGACACCTAGATCCCTCTCTTCCTCAGTAGTTTCCATTATAGTGCCATTTATACTATATTGAGTCTTTGGATTTCTGAGACCCAAGTGCATGATTTTGCATTTTTTGGCATTAAACTGTAGTTGCCATTCTCTTGACCATTTCTCTAATCTGCCTAGATCCTCAATCATTTGTTTTACCCCTCCTGGTGTGTCTACCCTGTTGCATACCTTTGTGTCATCTGCAAAAAGGCACATTTTACCCTCAATTCCATTTGCAATATCACCAATAAAGATATTAAAAAGCACCGGTCCAAGTACAGATCCCTGGGGTACTCCACTTGTAACCTTTCCCTCCTTTGACTGTACTCCGTTTACTACAACTCTCTGTTTTCTGTCCTGCAACCACGCTCTTATCCTTTCAACTATCTTAGAATCCAATCCCAAGCTTTCAAGTTTATTTAACAGTCTGCGATGTGGGACAGTGTCAAAAGCTTTACTAAAGTCTAGATAAGCTACATCTACAGCCCCACCTTGATCTATTACTTTAGTCACCCAGTCAAAAAAGTCAATAAGATTTGTTTGACATGATCTTCCCCCAGTAAACCCATGCTGTTTTGGATCCTGTAAATTGCTGGTTTTGAGATATTCTACAACTCTTTGTTTTAAGAGTGTTTCCATCAATTTCCCTACTACTGATGTAAGGCTCACTGGTCGATAGTTGCTTACCTCTTCCTTGCTTCCACTTTTGTGCAGTGGGACTACATTCGCTGTTTTCCAGTCCTCTGGGATTACTCCAGTAGCTAGTGACTGGTTGAATAATTCTGTTATTGGTTTTACCAGCTCCCCTTAGGGGTAGAGGTCGCTGCAGGACCCACACTCACTTGCGTTGCCAAGGAGGCCTCCAGCTGTTTCCTTTACCCTTTTTCCATTACAGTGGGCCTGTGAATATATTTTGACACACTTGCACATATCTGTTAACAGATGATAATGGAGTATTTTATCCCCCAAATTCACTTCAGGAGTACAGCCATTTTTAAAGAATAATTCACCTTTGGATAGGTAACATAGTAAAAAGGGTACAAAGGGACCAAAACGGGTGTGGTATGACTGGCCGATGTTCGGGATACCAATGGTCATTATACAGACATCAGAATCCCGGCTGCTGGTATCCGGCAGGGGGATAACGCAAAAAATTCCCCTTGCAGGGTCGCTGCGCTGCGCTCACTATGCTGTGGAGTCAGTGGCTCGCTGCACCCGCCACAGGTTCTATTCTTCATTTATGGCGGTCTTGGATCCCCACGAGGGAGAATAGTGCCTGTTAGTCGGGTTCCCAACGGTCGGTTAGTCGAACAGTCGGGATTTCAACATCGGTTTACTGACCAACGTGATCCCGACCATCGGCCAGTCATCTGGCACCCAACAGAACTCGCCTGAGCAAATACAGTGATTTAGCCCCATAAAATTGGTAATGTGCAAATCTGTATTTTTTTTTTTTTTACTTTGAAATATGGGGTTATATGTAGTAGGTGGGGGATGCCAGCCTACTCTGACTTTCTTTTAAAGCGATTATCATTTACAAGAGAAAAAAAAAAGCTGGAGATCATCCGGCATCCCTCACCTCCTGCATTCTCTGACCCTGTTATATATGCTCCCTGAAGGCTAAAATTTCCAAATTGCTTTGGTTTATTTTTTTTCAAACATTAGATCTTTTTGTTTTAAAAGAAATGGAGTTTGACCTGGACAAGGCACTTGAAGATGTCCCTATACACATTGAGGACCCTCCGTATTCCTCCCACAAGCAGGATAAGCGCTCATCCAGTGTCATTGCAGAACTGCCATCAGATGAAGCAAAGAAACTAGAGCACTTTACTAAATTGCGGCCAAAGAGGATAAAGAAACAGCAGCCCAGCAAAGCCAATGTTCGTACAGATATTTTTATTAATTTTATTAGTAAGAATGCATGAAAAAATACAGAACAATGCCATTTATTGTCGGTGTATGTGCTAAGGAAACTTGTTAAGGGGACTACACACGGGGAGGTGAGCATTCTAAGCAATGCTAGATCGCTCAGCACACAGCGCTGCACAGCGATGTGCCGCTGAGCGATCTGTCAGGGCCAGTGTTCTCACAGAGGCCCTGACACTGGTGATTATAGAGTTAACCAGTCTGCTGGATATTAATCGCAGGGGCGATAGCAATGCGCGGAAACGCACATCGCTATAGCTATGCCCCTACAGCGATGTAGGGGCATTTTGTAAGCATTCCAGTGAGATCACTTTGAAAATGGCCGGGGATCACTACGTTTGTAGGCCCCATTACATTTGCTTGACCTGATTATCTAGGACCCTTGAATATGCACATGACAATACAATTCCTGTAGTGTTTTCATCTCATTTAGTTACCAAACTTTTTGCCCTGTTTAACAAGCTGAATTTTTCTGTCCCTAGATGTATGTTGGCCGATGAAGTGTCAGTACTGTGATTGTCTGATATGATCAGATTCTTGTCCCCTTATAAAATGGAAAAGGAGTGAATCTGAAATATAGCGCTCAGAGGTAGCTAGGTTCAAAGGTAGATAACCTTAAGTGATCAAAATATAAATTATACAAAACCAATTGCAACTGGTCAGAGATCGCACAGGAGTTATGTACAATGAATGGCTTGAATAATCCAGTCAGATCCACCAAGTTCTCCCCTAATATGCATACAGGGGAGACATAATAGGAAAAGACATAGTGCAAATCAGTCAAGTGAAAAAGCTTTTAATCTAAACACTGCACTTACAAAGTGGTGACTGTTAAAAAGGCATAGACAAGATGGTTCCAGGCAAAACAGCAGGCAGGAAGATGTAGGGAGTAGTCGTCTGTTCTGGGTCCCTTAGTCCGGAAACAAGGGGGAGCTCAGTCCAGGGTCCTCCGTTACCATTTACTGTCAACAGGATGCCAAATGTCCATACAGCGATAGAACATGCTTAACGCGTTTCGGAAACAGGTTCCTTCTTCAGAAGCGTGTGTGCTCTATATAAAATGACCAGTGTGGAAACACGTTATACATACTGTATTTTTGACTGCTGTGGTTTGTTATGTTTGCGGTTAGACCACTTGAATACACACATCCTGCTTACTTCTCCCTTTCTAACTTCCCTTTTGGTAATTTATTTTTTAAGATGTGTTTTTTTAATGAATGTAGAATGTTGGGCAACCAATCAGATCCTGTCTACTAAGAGGGTGCTAAATAAATAAGAAGTAGATTTTGATTGGTTGCCCATAGCAACATCACATGTGAAGTAGAATACACATCTTGGTAAATTTCCCCCTATATTTCTTTATTTAAAAATCACATATTTTAATGGATTGGGTGTTTGGGAGATCTGTGCATGAACATCGCTTGTTTTTTTTTCAAAGGACAGCAGTAATATATGCAACGTGAGGTGAGGCTTTTCTATTTATTACTATTGTCCTTTAAAATTCAGCACTCAAAAACCACAGATTATCGGAAGGTTTGACAAATTGATCTTCAGTGGTAGGAAACCGAAGTGCACGGAGGAAACCTGTGCAAGCATGGGGAGAATATACAAACTCTGCACAGTTAGGGCCATGGTGGGAATCAAACCCATGACCTCCGTGCTGTGAGACACTAATACACAGCCCAACATTTTTATATGTCAAATTCCATCTTAAAAGCTGCCTAGAAATGAGAGAATAATTTGAGGCATGTGATTTACTATGGTATAATGGGGCAGATGTATTAAGCCTTAACGAGATAAATGCAAGGGTGATAAAGAGCGATAAATGTCCAGCCAATCAGCTCCTTACTGACTTTTACATGGCAGTTAGGATGTGATTGGCTGGATGTTTATCTTTCTTTATTACACTTGCATTTTTCTCTTGTTAAAGCTTAATACATCTGCCCCAGTGTTACAAATGAAATGAACTGGTATAATGAGGTGCTACTCGAACTTGTAAAATAACATACATAATCTACGATATTTGGTTGTTGTTGGTTACAGCACATTTAAGCATGTTATACCTGGTTCCCACTGAGCCTGCAGATCACTGTTCTTTACAATCAGGAAAACATGCACATATTTAGCTTTCATGTGTATTTCATAAATATGTATTGTTCATATGCTGTCTATAGACAGCATGCATACATGATATGGCCTTGCTATTGATCTCTGTGTATGAACACTGCATAATTTACTATGCTCTGAGCCCTGATGCTGAATAAGTAATAAATAAATAATGTTTGGCTGATGAATGTTGACTGAAGGGCTTCTATGGATACTTACTAAATGTGACCTTTTCTTGTTGTGTTACAGCAACTTGGAGCTGAAGCCGCTCCAGAAGGAGAGCAGAATGGCCTGACATCTAGAGTAGATGAAGGCGTGGAGGAGTTTTTCAGCAAGAAAGTGACAAGACTTGACTCAAAGTAAGCAAGACCATGAAAATACAGTTAGAGGCGCTGAAAGGATCAGTACTCACCATAGATTAACATTCCTTCACATTTAATTCACTACTTTTGTTGTACAATTAAAACTGTGTTTTATTACAGTGGCTCCCATTTAAACTCTACATATGTGTCCACATATTTAGCCTTCTTGAGCATTAAACAGCCATTTTAGATGCTAGGGCTCCATACCGATAGCCGGAATCCTGATCAATGAGTTTGAGGGGAGCGGTAACAGGCGGCCAGGGATGGGGAGTTACAATAGGTTAAGGCACCAGTGGTGGGACTTGGGGTTAGGCTATAGGGGGGAAGGTTATGGTTAGGCTGCTGGGAGGGGGGTTAGACTGTGGGGCTAGGTTTAGGTGGCAGAGTGCGAGGGTTAGGCACTAATAGGGAGGGTTAGGCTCCGGCTGCTGAGGAGGAGGGGGGTAGGCTGCTACAGGGAGAGGGTTATGCGAGTAGGATGAGCGGGTTGGATCCCTTACAGAGCCCCTACTAGGATTCTCCGTATAGGGATGCCTGTGTAATCCTTTTGGCCGGCGGCATCCTGACCGACGGGATGTCATTTGTACTGTACTCCGACTGCACTATTTATTGCCATTCCTGGTGCCCAGTCTGCAACTTAAAGATGCTGCCTTGCCTCTGTCTACAGATACATATGTCTGTATGTTGTGTTCTGTGAGCCAGATGTTGTCCACAGATTGCAGCATCCACTATGATTGGCCTAGTAAATACTATGGACCTTTTCTGTATTGTGACCATTTCCTTTTAATGGGCGGGATGCTCTAAGAAATATTGCCCCCCTCTGCCGGGCTTCGCATTGCCAATGATCGCATAAGCTCTAACATATGCGATCATTAATGCAAGGGACAGCTCTTGCGATAAGAGCTGTCCCTTGCGATGCTGCCACGGCGCTGGACTTCCGGGTTTGAGTCCCCGGAGTCCATTTGCGCATGTGCAGAGCGCCGGAGCCGGCCGCAGGGCATGCTGTGTGAGGGATCCCTCACACAGCGATGCGGTAAGAAGCCCATAGGCAAAAGCTGGCGACTCCCTCCGCAGTGCTGTCACTGCGGAGGGGGGTTATGGCATACAGAAATGCGGTAAAAAAAAAAACAGATAATGGGGTTTTTACTGCATTTCTGCTTTAGAGAATCCCGCTCAATGTCTTTTAGAAAACTTTTCTTTATCTGTTGAAAACAATTCACATCAGTGTATCTTCATATTATATCTTCTCGCATTACTTGGGCTATAATGTATATTCTAGCCTGGGCCTTATTTATGTACAGTACAGTATGTGCTGCCTATGTTTGCATGTGTTCACCTAGGTTCTTGTGTTTTCTCAAACCCTGTACTGTATGCTAAAACCCAATGCTGTGCTCCTCCTGGCTTTTGTGTGGTGGGAATATAGAGTGTACGCACCACTGGGGCAGAGACTGATGTGGGGGATTACATTTCATCTGTGAAACTATGCAAAATATATATGTGCTGTATAAGTAATTTTTAATAAAAGGTAGCAATAAAACCCACTGTGCCAGCATGTCGTCCTAATAAATTATACAGTCATGCAAAATGTAGCAAAGCAAAACGACAGCTTTTGAAATGAAAAGGGCAAAACACTTAATTGATACTTCAATACATGGCTGCAGCACACTGTGAAATCCCTTCACAAGTGTATTTTTTAACACTGTTTGAGCAGACAGCAAGTGGATATTGAATACAATGGAACATGCACTTCTCTGTGCTTATTGGAAGTATTCCTCAGGTTATGTTGCCAAGAGACTTGCTAAATGAGTGGAAAATCCAGCTGTGGAGCAAATGTTTCATAATTAACAAGAAATGCTTATTTTTTTTGTTATTGTTATAGTTAGGTTTTTTCATCTTTTAGATTGTGGAGTATTTTCATGCAAAAGCGTCAGCTCTTTTGGTGCTCGAGTACTTGTACTCTTTCACTACTGGAGGTTTGCACAGATGCAAATGAAATATGTGCAGCCAATTATGCAGAATAATTAATGAGGTCCTGCTAGTGCACCAGAACAGAGGGAAAGAAGCGTATGTATCCTCCAATCAGGATTCAGTACACAGCCCTCTGACCGGTTGAGCTCAGTCCTATGTGAGGCAATGCTGATTTTCTACTACTGTATGTGTCTAAAGTAGGTGCAACTGAGCATTTCTTGGTGGACTGGTGGTGACTTGGAGGTAGCAATTCAGACGTATGGAGATGGTCCGTTTTATGAATGGAAAACCTTCACTGACTAAAAGGCTAATGCAAGTATCGAATATGGCGGCTGATGGTGGCGTCTTAAGATGCACCAAACTGTATGCCAGTATCTGAAGATGCTCAAAGTGGGCATCTTAGTCCTTTCAGATGCACTTTCAGATGCACACTTGTACACTAGGGGAAGGTCTGATACTGGTATTAGTATATAGTTGCAGATGTGACTATGACAAAAGATAATAATGCAGTTGCAGCAACCAATCCCTATATACCTAAAACAAGGCAGTATGAAGAAATGCCTAATTCGGGACCTTTTCCTCCAGCATGGGGCTGGGAAGAATCCATCTTTGGAGCTTATCATCTAGTGAGGGGACAGGGGTAATACTTTCCTGAAGAGGTAAAGATGAATTTACCCACTTCCCAAGGCAGTCTCTGCCACTGGCTGGAGCCAGTCATGGTAGGAGGAGTCTGCATCCTACACATTGCACACACTTCTTGGCTTTTGCAAAATGGAGGTCAATTTTAATTTGCGATGGCTTTCTGCTAGATTTTGGAATTTTAACTGCGGGCTTTGCAGGCATTCAGCCACAAAAGCACTAGGGACCTGACTCACGTTCTGCATTTCAGTTCATCCTAAAGGAGATATTAACGTCAGGGTTCTGTGTAGGCCAGTCAAATCACCAAAAAAAATGACATGCTCTTATACAATAAATGTTATTAAAGCTTATTTAAAGCATATGCAGTAATATTAGATATTCAGACATAACTAGTAAAATATAATTGTATATAGCTGATATGGAATAAATATTAACAACAACTGCAATGGCGCGTGACCGTTATCAAGGTGGTGAGGGAAGATACTGCATTGCTGCGAGGTAACCCTTTCTAGTCTGCCAACTTTGTCCTTCTGTTCATGCTTATGGCTATAAGGCCCGGTTTTGCCCCGAGCCAAGCTCATACTCTAATGCACACAGGGGTGCCGGACGGGATCCCGACAGTCATTTACTCAACGTCGGGATCCCAACTGTCAAATGCCGACAGACGGGTACCCGACGGCCACTTGCTATTTTCCCTCGTGGGGGTCCACGACCCCCATAGAGGGAGAATAGAATAGGTGGCGAGCGTAGCGAGCCACCGTGCCCGCAGCGTGGTGAGTGCAGCAAGCCCGCAAGGGGCTTTGTTGTGCTCACCATGCTGTCTGAGTCCGGGCAGTCGGGATCCCGATGTCGGGCTAATGACTGTCGGGATCCCGAATGTTGGAACCCTATACCACACCCGCACACAGTATGGATCTCTTATGAGCATGCAATGAACTGGCACAGGTACAGTGACACCCCAATCGTGCATAGTCACAGGCCCCATGCACGCCCTGGACAGCTTTGCCATGCACTCCCCCAAAGTTTACTGTTCGTGTTCTCCGATACAGTGTTTTTATAAAGAGTGCAGATAAAGAAACTTGGAATACTTTGGCCATTTTATAATATTGTAACAGATGCGTCCATCTAACCTCCTTAAACAGCCCTTCTAGTCACGCCATGCCTTGACTTGCTAGCACAGAGGGTCTTTTTGTTCAACTTTTTCCTTTTTAAAATGTGTTTTACTCACAAAACGATGTGTTTCCTATATGATTTTGTGGAAAACACTGTAACATAGCATTTTGTATGCAGATACAACATCCGTCACACACAGAATATAGTAATACTGTATAGTATAATTTTAATTAGCAAGGTCAGTTTGCGCATCTTATATGGTGAAACCACCACCAGACATTACTTCCGGGTCACTCGCATCTCGCAGTACATGGTGTATTGAGACTAGATGCATGAGGACACATCTGTACTTGGAAGACATTTATACATGATGATTCTTACATGTATATGTGGTGTTATAATATCTGTTTGATGATGTTGCTACTGTATATACAAAAGTAAAAAATAAGTATTAGAAGCTAAAACACTGTTTTTCTTTTTGTCACAGAAAATATTCCTTCAAAGGAGGAGAATTTCAAGACGTTAATGAGGGTGAAGAAAAAAAGAGGCGAGAGTCTAGAAAAAGTGGCTTTCTAAATTTGATTAAATCTAGATCTAAATCAGAACGTCCACAGACTGTTATAGTGACTGAGGAGCCTCCATCTCCTAGATCTTCTGTTAAAAGTCCTGCTCCTGACCTAGCCAAGAAAGACAAAGTGACTGATACCAATGGAGCTGTGAGTTCCAGTGCGAGTGCTGGGAGCAGTGGACCTAGTAGTAGTACAGAGAGGTCAGAGGAGGTAAAAACGCCAGACTCTTTAGAAGAGATTCTACAGCTTGATGATGGTGTGAAGACTGACAGCAAAAGTAGTCCACAAAGTGGAAGGAGATATGGTGTTCAAGTGATGGGGAGCGGTTTGCTAGCAGAGATGAAAGCTAAGCAGGAAAGGAGAGCAGCAAATAAGGTATGTGTCTTACTATGTGTATCATATTTTACTTTGCATCCTATAATTAAATGTCTTGGGCATTGCCCATCAATGACATCAGGAATGACATCAGGAATATTTGGGTGACGGTGATCATTGGCGTAAATTCAAAAATAGCGCCCTCCGTCAAAGGTTTCTGGTGCGCCCTCCCAACCCCCCCGCATCCCCCGCCCGCCGCCACATATACATACATACTACATGTATACTTACATACTCAGGAGTCCGGCTGTCATCGGCGCGGGTGGGAGCTGGGGTGCCTGTCAGCGCTGCAGTGGTCCCGGGTCCTGGCTTCATTCTGATATGAAGAACGGACCATCACAAAATGTCCTCCCCCATACAGCAGACAGTTTCAGAGAACTGTCTGCTATATGGGGGCGGACATTTTATGATGGTCCATTCTTCATATCATCAGAATGAAGCCAGGACGGGAGCCGGGACCACTGCAGCGCTGACAGGCATCCCAGCTCCCACCCGCACCGCTATTACAATAGCACCGCAGCCCCCCGACTGCGGGGGCTGCAGTGCTATTGTTACGCCACTGACGGTTATAGTAAAACAGAGAATTGGGTGCCCAATCAAGGCACACACACAAGCATGATCTGCAGACTATGCTGTAAAGCCACAGTCCCCCATTTAGAAGTCCATGGAACCGGAAACTTGAACAATACCACTTAGTGGGGGCAATTCAGTTTGGTGGGATGCGCTGCAAAACATTGCAGCAATGCTCGACTGTCCACGTATCCACTAAGTACGGTTCCTGCAACTCCTGTGGGTTGCGAGGAAAAGTTACAGTTGATGCCCATGATGTGCCATTACAGAACAGCATTTTGTGGTCATTGTGTGTTATTGAATTGTCCCCAACCTGTTCAAAACATTAGGTGCACAGTGCCATGTATATCTATATATATATAAAAGGCTAAATACTGCTCACCTCTATGAGGTAAAGTACCACCATTGATAACTAGAGGCCACTTAATAGACCACATGACTCCTTTTTGTGCTAAAAGATGTCATAACAGAAAGTGAAAGCAATTTTTGTAGGGATACTTATCTGTTTCAAACTTGCTGGATATGTAGAGAGAGAGCTGTAGAGACAAAGATTGGAGGTAGGAGCAGATAGGGATTGGGGGTGGGGTGGAGAGTTTGTGGGCTAAAAACTGTCACAGCTCAAAGTGAGACTAAAAAACGGACATACAGTAGCTCAAAGTTAAAGTACATTGCAGAAGCTGTCGTTTTGACAGGCTTATATCTAGTATAATATGCATAAATTGTCCAAAAGCAGTTTTGTTAGTACACAAAAGTAGCCAAAGAAATCATTGTACAACATTCAACAAATCAACTACTAAGGGATCATTTGGAACACAATGAAATTAATGAATACGATTTTAAATGCCAGTGAACCCAACCCCATGCTTTGCATTGTGGGTCATGTGCCTGGCAGCTGGGACATTACCACTCACCAGCGCAGCTGTGGTATCTGCCTTCATAGATATCTGAAAGGCGGTAAAAGACTTATCGATCATTGTTAAATGGGTCTGACAAACATGATAACACAAAGTGGATTTCAACTCCTGTATATAGCCATAGTTAGTATGGGCCAGGTCTACCATAAGGCAGCTGTCTAGGTGCTACAGAATCTGGGGGGCGCCCCTGAGACTGACTATCACAAAATTAAAGATGACTCTGAGAGAGGCCTCCTTGTTGAACTTAATGCAAATGGCAGGTGTTTAACTACTAAGACATCACCTCTGCACATTCACCTGAGCTAAACATCCCATCATCTTACCCGTCCTTCTTCAGCATGTTAAACCTTAACACTTTAACATTAGTACTATATAAACCTGAAATAATGACTCAGAGACTTAGGTTTGGCAGAAATTGTTAACTGATTTATTTTCGGAAATTTTAAACTAATTTTATTGTTTGAATTAATTGATTAATTAATGGTGGCCAAGAAAGAACGGCTATTAAACTAAACTCCACCCCAACTTCAAACGTAACTGGCCTAACTCATAACAAGCGGTATCCAACTCAACCTTGTTGTCTTGACTACCCACCCCTCCGGGTGAGGTTACTGACCCCGACACGGGTGTTACAGCAACAGGCCTAAGTCAATGAGAGGTGAGTGCACCGAAAACAAGCCATGTACGCAAAATCAACACCTAATATATAACAAATTTATTAAAACTGCCGTTCTTTCCCGCCTATCAGAGGGGAGGGAGGGCGGGAATTTCAGCAGGAAGAAGAGGAAGCCTCCTCCCCTTCCTGCCCCTATACTCAGTTAATCCTAGCCAAACCCACTCATCCTATAGGATCCCCAAGTCACATGCCTATCATTGATGACACGCAGCTGGGGATGTTTAACCCACTACATGCCTATTGCAGGCACTCCGTTATTCTTCTGCAAAGTCAGTATTTTTGTGTGAGAGGAGTAAGGTAAAGTGTTGCCTTGGGTGTCGAAAAACTTTGCACTGGCCCTGCAGTCATATAATGTAGGTGTTTGTGGCAATCCATAAAACCATGTGTAAGAACAGTACATGTCACCTTAGCTCAAGTATTCATGCACTGCTCTATATTCCCTGAGGCATAGCGCAGCAGTCACTGGTTTATGTCTATATTTTTCGTGTCATGGTTTCAGGATTGCTATGTAATTTTTTAAGGTTCGGACCAGGCCACCTCTTAAATTACCCTCAAGCAGTACCCACTGGGTTGTGACTAGTTCCCCTTCGCCGTAAGGACCTGGGGAGGAGAGGGGGAGGGGAGGAGAGGAGCAAGGTCGGAACAAGGGACCCAAATGGACATTTGCCATGCTTCGGGCACTAAAGGCAACCAATGGTGGGGTAGATAGTGATGGAACAAGCCTTCAGGCGAGCGAAGCGAGCCCACGAGGGTCCATTTGGGTCCCTTGTTCCGACCTTGCTCCTCCCCTCCCTTCTCCCTGCCCCCTCTCCTCCCCCAGGTCCTTAATGAAAGGGAAAGCCGCTACCTTACCCACTGGTTTAGCTAATATTATTATTTGTTATTATCATTAAATGCAAAATGCAAGCCAGGTTCTTGTGCTATAAAATGTAATGTGCAGTCTATTTTTGTTGGGAAGATTCTTCCGGTCAGTGTCAAGTGACACCATAAATAGTGATGACTCCTCATATTAAGGAGCTATAAAAGTGCAAGGAATGGCAGGAGACACGGAAGAGTTCTACATTACTGTGTTGGCCTCGGAAACCTCTTTCTTTATAATTGTGGTCTCATAAGGCTTAAGTTTAAATCTATGTGCAATAAAAGTCCAGCACTTAGCCTTGCAGGACCTACTGTAGGATGACATGGCTGCAGATAAAGCAGTGTCTGGGAAAGCTGGGTGCAGTGGCATACCAAGTTCTTCATGCTGAATATTTCCAGTCCTCTACCTCCATCTAGTGTTCTATTAGGTATAGCTTGTAGCGAATTACACTCAGGCACAGAATCGCAAATGAACCAAGTAAAATAGACATTATACATTATTTCCAAAATGGAATAAATTAATTTTTCCCCTCAAAATACGACACACAATGCCCCATAATGACAACGTTAATTTCGTTTTTGGGAGATTTTTGCAAACTTATTAAAAATAAAAAACTAAGAAATCACATGAACATACAGTAATAGTCACAGCATTTGCCATGAAGATCAAAACTGCATCCTGTTTCCACTGATCATCCTTGCTATGTTCCTACAGCTTAATTGGAGTTCACCTGTGGTAAATTCAGTTGATTGGACATGATTTGTAATTATGAGGTATTGTGTGTAGAATTTTGAGGGAAAAATGTATTTATTTCATCTTGGAATAAGGCTGTATCATAACAAAATGTGGAAAAGTGAAGCGCTGTGAATACCTTCCGGGTGCACTGTATATAAGAGCTCATTTAGGCAATTACACAATTGCATTCAGAACACACATAGAGGGACGGCGCTGCAAAACATTTGTGGCGCCATATAAAAAATATATAATAATAGGGACAGAGACATGGAAAATAATATTTAAATGCACAAGATCAGGTCAGAAGTATCATGAGAAGCATCATCCCTAAAGTAGTCAAAAGCATTTGTGCCTGACATGTAGCAGGATACTGGACAAATGTATACAGGAATGTCCATCGTAGTACTCAGATGATATAGAGAAAGTGTAGGATTAATCACTGTTGTTTCCATTTGTAAAGCGCAACAGAATATGCTGCGCTATATAAGAAACTGTAAATAATAATAATAATTAGCCAGCCCTTAATGTCTGGGCATGCTTGCCCTTGTGGGTATAAAATTGCCATCATGCCAGGGAAGAGGTGCTGGGACTTGTAGCCCACCAGTAAAGCATACACAACATAATGAAATACTTACTATTATCCCTGCTCCCGAAGCCTAGAGGAGAAGAGCCCTAGGGTGAAATGTAATAGGATGAGAGATTCAGACAGTGAGAGATTTGGTAAGAAATCTCCAGTTTTTTAAATCGGCAATCATTTACACTGCAAAACCAAACTTTTTTTTTTTTTTTCAGTATAACCAGAGGCGTAGCAAGCCCGGAGCCGGCGGAGCACACGCTCCGGGCGCAGGATGCTAGCCTGGCGCCGGAGCTGTGCCAGCACCGCCAGCTCGCTCGCCCGCCTCCGCCGTTGCCCTGCCCGCTCCCCCGCGAGAGACGTGCTGCTGCTGCTGCTGCTATCACAACACGTCTCCCGCACGCTGGACCGCGGCGCTAGCCAATGGGCGCTTGCGGTCCAGAAGCCAATCAACTGGTGGCTGCTGGACCGCGAGCGCCTATTGGCTAGCGGTCCAGCGGGAGATATAAATTTTACATAGCAGCAGTGTCTCTCTCCCGGACACAGCGGGGAGCCAGGAGGAGGGGAGGGGTTCACGCGACGCAGCGCAGCACAGCACAGCAGGGGGGGAGGCAGGGGTAGACGCAGCACAGCACAGCAGGGGGAGGGGTGAGGTAAGGTGCACCCTCCCACCCTGCTGCATCCACCCTGCATCACCCGCGCACCCACCCACCCTGCTGCACAAACCCACCCACCCACCGTGCTGCACAAACCCACCCTGCTGCACAAACCCACCCTGCTGCACAAACCCACCCACCCTGCTGCACCCACCAACCATCCCACCCTGCTGCACCCACTCACCCTGCGCACCAACCAACCCTCCCAGCCTGCTGCACCCACCCACCGACCCTACCACCCTGCTGCACCCATCCTCCCACCTTGCTGCACAGCGTCCGGGAGCGGGCCGCTGCACAGTTCTGCACCCCTGGGCAATGAGCAAATTCAGTCCCCCTTGGCATTGAGCATGAAGCCCCTTGGCATTGAGCATGAAGCCCCTGGCATTGAGCATTTAGGTAAGTTGCACTTATTTGTCAAATGTGTAAAGGGCATTATGGTGTGTTATATAGTATGTCATGGGCATTGTGGTGTGTTATATAGTATGTCATGGGCATTGCGGAGTGTTATATAGTATGTCATGGGCATTACAGTGTGTTATATAGTATGTCATGGGCATTACGGAGTGTTATATTGTATGTCATGGGCATTGCGGAGTGTTATCTAGTATGTCATGGGCATTGCAGAGTGTTATCTAGTATGTCATGGGCATTGCGGTGTGTTATATAGTATGTCCTGGGCATTGCGTAGTGTTATATAGTATGTCATGGGCATTGCGGTGTGTTATATAGTATGTCATGGGCATTGCGGTGTGTTATATAGTATGTCATGGGCATTGCGGAGTGTTATATAGTATGTCATGGGCATTGCGGAGTGTTATATAGTATGTCATGGGCATTGCGGAGTGTTATCTAGTATGTCATGGGCATTGCGGTGTGTTATATAGTATGTCATGGGCATTGCGTAGTGTTATATAGTATGTCATGGGCATTGCGGTGTGTTATATAGTATGTCATGGGCATTGCGGAGTGTTATATAGTATGTCATGGGCATCATGTGTGGGCTTATGTGTAATTGGAATTACAAAGTTCACTAAAATGTGCAATGGGCATTACGGTGTGTGGTATAATGTTTGTCCGTGCCAACTTTTCACTGCGCAGGAGCCTCACCTATGACATATTGGGGGGGGGGCGCAAAACATGCCCTTGCTCCGGGCGCCGTGGCACCTAACTACACCACTGAGTATAACTGATTGCCGCTTTAAAAAAACTGGAGATTTCTTACCAAATCTCTCACTTTCTGAATCTCTCATCCTATTAAATTTTACCCATACTGTATATACAATAGGCTTAAGCAGCATCAGCTTATTAAAATGATATGCAATAAACCTAAAGTCTGCGAGACTGCAGCTGTATCTGCATCCAAAATGCTACATTGCAGTGACTGCAGCAAGGATGTACTGTAGGAGGACACATCTGTATATAGTGGCAAAAGGGGCAGTACAGGATGCTGCATATTAACCAGGAGTGTTTAGCTAGAACGCCAAGGGAATGTCAAGCATTTGAAGGATTAACTGCTTGTTGTTTTCATTGTGCTTTCCCTGCAGTTTAACAACCTAATTGACCAAATCAGAAAACCTCTGAAGGCTTTTCTTTTAAAGGCAATGTGAGGGTGTGGTTAGCCGGTGGATCTGGGAGGGAGAAGGAGTTTGGGGTACTTAAGGCCATGGCAAGCCATATAGTGACCAATGACTAGGGAGTAGGTCTCTACTAGTGAGTGCCAGGGCTAAAAAACAACAATAAAACCATGGTAAAGAAGCCCAGAAATAGTGTGCGTGCTTCCACTATAAGGATACTTTACACACACACGAGCGCAATTTCCCTTGAACCCCCCAGAGCCCAGAACCATTCAATCTTGACTATGTGCTATTTGGCATATGGCCAAACACACTACAAGCAACATAGTCAAAATTGCCTTGCCTGCATAGTCTATTGATCCATGCAATACCGACTTCACGGGGCCACACATCAGTATCGCAAGCAGAGGAAATACTGTGATTTTGG
The DNA here is from genome assembly GCF_055691185.1 of Crinia signifera. Classification (NCBI taxonomy): domain Eukaryota; kingdom Metazoa; phylum Chordata; class Amphibia; order Anura; family Myobatrachidae; genus Crinia; species Crinia signifera. The sequence goes on along the minus strand of NC_139221.1, from coordinate 106,857,615 downwards.
CTAACTTTCTATATGATTTTGTCTATATAGTGAAAATTGTAAGCCAAAATCGTGTGTCTTTAAATACTGTATGGCAATGTCAATCACCTGTATGGGTATCATCTGCTGCATTTCTTTAAGAATTTACATTACATAAGTGGGATAATGAATATTACATTGCAAAATTACATTGAATATTCTCATTTGCATTCTATGGGGGTATTCAATGTTTAATTCCAGCTGTCGGATCGTTCCCAGCAGTCGGAATCATGGACAATCCAATGTCAATTTGACTGCCGGCATTCACGTAGATCAGTGGTAGCCAACCCTAGCCCTCGAGAGCTACCAACAGTTTACATTTTCCAGACAACCTAGCTGCTGCACAGCTGCACTCATTAATCACTGACACATTTTAAAAGATACACAGATGGAGCTAATTAGCTCACTTGTGATTCTGTGAGGAGACCTGCAAAACATGCACTGTTGGTAGCTCTCGAGGACTAGGGTTGGCTACCCCAGACGTAGATCGTCGAAATCCACATGTATTTGGTCTAAAACAGCCACGGATTCAAGAAACCAGCTGCGGTTTTCGACCATGCAGATTCAACTTTTCAGAAAGTCAAAATGTTGGAAATATTGGCACTCATTGGCACCCCTAGGAATGCTTAGCCTTACCACTTTTGGAGTCTGTAATACATGTTTTATTCAGGTTTCAATTATTAAAAAAACAAATTAATTAATCTGTTATACTGTATGCTTTGTTTTTATTTTACAGAAATTTGGTGGCGATGTTTCCAGCAAGGAACCACTAGATGGAGAGAAAGTAGATGGAAGTGGAGCAGGTTTGTCATTTTATTTAACACTTGCAATGGTCAACCTCCTACAAGTTTGTGTATGGGACTACAGAGGTCATTTAGAACCCACAAAATATGGAGAACAATAATATTTGACTCCATGTACAGTAAATGATCTTATCTTTCCTACTGTTCTGTATCTGTTTCAACCCACATCATCTCACTTAGAACTGTTTCATAATAACAGGAACCATTGTATAGGACAGATCCTGTATAACATTCTTGGGTGTGCAGTCATGCTATGAAATACATATGCCTTGGGTGGCTGAACACACTATGGGTCAGATGTATCGAGCTTCAAAAAAACAATAAAATGGAGAGTGATAAACAACCAGCCAATCAGCTCCTACATGTTATGTTACAGACTGGGTTTCTAAAATTACAGGTAGGAGCTGATTGGTTGGCTGTTTATCACTCTCCACTTTATTGCTTTTAACGCTTGATACATCTGGCCCTCAGTCTTTGGCATCAAAGATGGTTGAGCTTAAATAAGAATCGCACTAATTTTAAAAGTCGCAGTTTGCACAATAAACACATTGGTTTATTGCATTCTATCTTGACTAATGAATGGTCTCTGGCAACTGGACTTCAATTTTTTTTATTCATAATTTTGAGTCAATAACTGGACACGTATTTTATCTATTTATCTATGTCTCTGTCTATATCTATCTATCTGTCTATCTATGTATCAGAAGAGCTGGATATTTCAACCAGTAGTAATAATTAATATAATAATGTAACTTGTTTTATTATGTTATTTCAAGTTATCTTTAAGTCTGTGCACAACGTTCCTTACAATATAAATAGCCACACAGAGAAAAACTACTCATTAGGTAGTTTAATGTTTTTTATACCCCTTTCACATCGCAACTAATTACTCGGTACAAGCCGGTTTAACCCAGTAATTAGTGCGATGTGAAAAGGGTTACCGTGTCCCGTAAATGGGTAGCAACAAGGCAATACGAACCAGAAAAAAAGAAGAGTTCTTGCCGGTTCATTGCCGTGGTTGATTGGCCGTGTGAACGGGTTAAACAGGTCAAGCAACCAGTTTCTCGTTCACACTATGGAGGAGGTAGCACTTGGAGTAGCTCCAGCTCTAAGTGCTGCCTCCTCCCTCGCCCCCGATAATGCGCCAACTCCTCGCTGCGCCCCCAGATGATGTCAGCGAACCAGCAATAATGCTGGTTCGCTGTGGGGATGTGAACATCCAAAAATGCAGATTCGTGTCGGAACTGAACCGTTTCAAAGTCCAGGTGCGAACCTATATTTTTCCATGTGAAAGCAGTACAAAACCCACCTGTTGATGAATGTAGTTGTGCTGTTACAAACATACATATATTTCAGGGAAAAAAGAGTGAGATGGGAGCCTCCTAGTTCAATATGTCAACATATACAATGGATCCCTCCACCGCAAGTTAATGAAGCACCCCAATAAATTGAGGAGTACCATAATTAGTGGTATTTCACCACTATATTATAAGCTTGTTCAACAACAATTATCCTTTGCTTGACTCGGAAACACTTCTTCAACCTTCCTAGAGGATTCCCTCAGAGGTGTATAGGGAGAAAGGCAGATAGGAACACAATAGTGTGATATTGTACAAACAATTTTATTAGCCACTAAAATGACAAAATATCGCTGTACAATGTTTAAAATAAAATTCAGCTTATCTGATATCATCCATGAAGTATAGCGGGTGCTAGATTACTAATACATATTTTTTTTAGGTGAGCAATGTCAGTTTGTAGAATTCACGGGCTTTGTTATTTCTGTGCACTTTTAGAAATGAATGAAACAAAAATACAATTAACAATTCTTTTGTAATTTTTCAGTCAGTAAATTTCCTATGACAAGAGGTGATTCCACTAACTCTTCTCCAGAAAAAAATCTTAAATGTGATATCAAGCCAGAGGCAAGTGTACGATCCAAGAGTTCATCTAGCACACCGACTAGTCCAAAGCCACCTCTTCAGTCATCCAAACCTGTTCCAACAGCACGTCCTACTGTGCCTCAGAAGCCCAGAAGTAGTTCCCGCACCGGTAAACACCTTTTCCTTAGTAACAAACTATGCATGTGATCACATTTAACTTGTGCAGATGGGATGCAGTCAAAATCCCGACAGGGTCAAAATACCAACAAGGTCAAAATCCCGACAAGATCTAAATCCCGACACTTAAAATCCCGACAAGGACAAAATCCCGACATTTAAAATCCCAAGGACAAAATACCGACATATAGTATATACAGGTGAAACAGTCAACATGACTTTGTGTCGACAGGTTGCGAGGTCGACATGGGTTTTTTCACTGTTTTTTGACCCGACATGTGCAGACAGGCGGTATTTCATGCCCTACCATCCACTAGGGTGTGGTGGGAGAATAAAATAGTGTGCCGAGCGCAGCGATGCACCATGCCCGAAGCATCGCGAGCGATGCGAGGGCTGTAGTTCACGTCCAACTGTGTCCATGTTTACCGTGTCGACATTCGGGTCAAAAAACAGTGAAAAAACCCATGTTCACCTCGCGACCTGTTGACACAAAGTCATGTTGACTGTTTCACTTGTACATTCTATATGTCGGTATTTTGACCTTGTCAGGATTTTAAATGTCGGGATTTTGTCCTTGTCGGTATTTTGACCCTGTCGGGATTTTGACCGTCGGGATTTCATACCGAATCCGTGCAGATCTCTAGTTCTAGATCACTATGGTGGACCAGATAGGGTTAGCAGTGCTTTTCCAGATAATTTATTGAGAGACAATTTCTTTCACAATAAGAAGATACAGTAGTTGCTTATAGAAAAACACGATATGGCTTCCAATATGAAGCTATTATATTTATAGTGTGGGGAAAAGGTAGAAATTGGTAAGAACCGGGGAGTAAACTACTTGAGGAGTCTACTACTGAACATTAAAAGCATCTCTGAAACTTAAATGAGCCACTTGTCATTCACCATTACTAAAATGTGATCTGATAGAACACGCTGACTCCATCTATTGCATCAATCAGACTTCTGGGTGCTGGTATTCTTGGTGAATATACCATATTGTCCTTATTTCTAAGCCTCCTTTGACTTGAGGTATTTCACAAAGACTTGGCTTGTTGTTCAAAATTGATAGAAAACTATTGCAAACACGCCTACAAAACGTACTTGCTGGGCTATGTGTACAGAAACTGGCATGTTTTCAGGGTGGGGTTTGCATGGTGTAAAACTTAACAGGATTAACTAAAGGCCAATCTGTAATAGGCCTACACATGTAGCGATTTTTGCCTATTTTCTAAGCACTCTGACTAGATTCGATTAGATCGCTTAGAAATTAAACACAAATCACTGTGTGTGTAGGGCCCATGGCGATGGTCATGTGCTGCCGCGCTATTGCCAGGCTAGATTTTTCAAGCATGCTCGCCACGCTATATAAAATCAACTCCACGCCGGCGTGGATAGTGGGGTAATGAAAAAGTCGTAGGACGCTTTCCGCTGCACCTCGCGGGGCTCGCTGCGCTCGCCACGCTTCGGTGTGGCGTGGATAGTGGGGGGGTCCGTTAAACCTATTTTTGGGACATACAATCATATTATTATATACCTAATGTCATGGCATCCCACACCCTATAAAATCGCATGCGATTTTGCAGGACATGCGATATAGTGGGGTACAATGGCCATAGAAAAAATTACATTTAAAAAAAGCATTGCATGCCGCTAGAATGGCCCATGCGATGCGATTTCCCTACGGTGCCGTATGTAGGAAAGTACAGATTTTTCAGACTCCTTGAATCACTGACTGAGATTAGAAAAGTCATCAGCCTAATGGTCAGCAACATGGAGTCACGACCCCATGCTGAGAAGGTCGGGACCCACTTTGGGGTCAGGACCCATAGTTTGCTCTATTCCTAATACATGGTCCTGGGCTTTTGTTGATTTTTATCTGTGTCAGTTTCTGTTACAACCTTCATAATGTTGCATAGTAAATTTGACAGCTTGGATGGAAAAAAGCCAACGGCATGCAGTGATTTCTAAACTGCGGCAAATTGAAATTTTAGCTAATCACAACATTCCTTTTTGCATTGAAATATGTTTGGAATTTCTTAGCAAATATGTGTTGATTGGGATAAAAATTATAGCAGTTTTTAAAAAGCACATTATAAATCTGAAGCTAAGAGATTTGAATTAACATTGTACATCTTTGTTTCACCTGATTGATGTGATCACAACAGATGAAATCCCTGAATCTCCTTCTGGGACCTGTTCCCCCAAAACGATTCTCCCGTCAGTGCTGAAGCGAGTCCCATCAGAGAAGGATAAAGACGGACAGAGCAGCCTGTTGTCCTCTTCACGGCCTCTTGCAGATGAAGGTATAATGAGATGTGCAAAATTAGCATGATGTTTTTACATTGCTCAAATAAAAATGTTATATTCTAACTGAAACTCTAGTTTTTAATGAAACATTAACTGTTCTTATACCCGCCGCTACGAAGGGACATCAAACAGTGTTAGAATAATCTAGATTATAGCTGAAATTTGGTGTGTGCGGTAATCCTAGCTGACAAATGAATAGAGCAGGTGATGAAGAACATTTTAAGAGTGGGTGAGTATTTCAAATGAAAAGTTTTTGCCTTTAGTGTAGACCTAAAGAGAAAAGGTTGTTGGCCTGTGTTATAGTAAATATCCTCTCCATATCCTTTATGGCCGCATACATTTAGGTTAACCTTTTGCAGCCCAAATATTATTTTTTTGCAATTTTTCTGATTTAAATGTTTAAATGAAATTTTTTTTTTTTTATTAATTCAAAAAATGGTCTACATTGAATGTTGAACAATGTTGAGGTTCTTATTTTAAAGTAGCTCACCACTGGATCTGCTACTAGCGCTAGGGCTGTTGAGGTGGACTCAAGCAAAAGGAGGAAATGGTAATGGTCTTACTTTGCCATCACCAATGTATTCTGAATGGGAACGGTAAAGTGTGCCGAGTACAGCAGTAACTGAGCGAGGCACTTGTCCTAATCATGGTGAGTGAAACAAGCCATGCAAGAGTATGCTCTATATCAGGGGTCCTCCAACTATTTTGCTCTGGGACCCCATCGGACAACAAAAATAATGTTGCTAATTGGAGTCCATGTGAATGGTAAAGTATGAAAAAGTCCCCTGACCTATTTATGTGTTGACTATTGCCATGTCCATTATTGCTTGTGTCAATCTTATGTCGACCTTGTCCCATGGCTAGTACCAGGAAACTAGAAATACTGGAACACTTAGCTAGAAGGTTTTATATTTGTTCCAATAACAGTATCACACTGGTCATTTTTACTATAATCTGATATAAAACACATTTACATTCTCTTATCCTCAATGTTCCTAATAGTAGTAATGGTGAGATTCATATTTATGTAAGTTTGTCTTTTCAATATATTTCCTTTGTAACCCTCAGGGGTCAATTATATGCCTCACTTATGGTATGTCCAGACTCGCTGAGGCTTATTTACAGCCCCATAGCCCTGCATATAAAAATCAGTCAGTCTGGAGCGAGATGATAATTCAGTGCCCTTGTTTTCATGCTGTTGCAATGGCAACTTGTCCCCCTCGCAGCCACTTGTATTAACCCCATAGAATGTCACAAGGAACCGAAAGGGACAGACATCAGAGTAAAAAGGAGACTTGAGAAGATGAAAAAGAAGCACTTCTATAGATTCTATTCAGTCAGAAAATGTTACTGGTGACTAAACCACCACAAACTGTGATCTAGGCACCTGATATATATATATGCCCTTCACTTTGATTGCTGACATTTTACCATTGTTCAGAGGAGACTGTCTGTAACTAATTCAGATTTGAGTATTGACCTGTATTCGGTTTCATTTGTTTTACGTATCCATTCCTTTTTAGCTTGCCTGTAATCCTTTTAGACACATGGTGGCGCTCTAAACACGTCATTACAACTTCAACTTACATTTACTGTATGAAAAACATTTGCAAATAAACATATCGTCCATAAAGCATTTTTATATCAACTTACAGTAAATCTGTACAACTTGATCTACAGGAACATATTTGCGAGTTTTATTAGACGGCATGGATTACATATTGCCTGTTCATCCTGCAGTTTTTGTAATGAGATCAATTAATAATAAATACGGCTCTAGGGTAAAGAAGGAGATATCCCAGCGATGTTTCTCACTAGTAGAGCTTTGTGGCATACTGGTGATTTCGTAGAAGTTACACGTTTGCGCCACCATTTACCAGAACTCCGTGCTGCTTTGTATTTGTTACTTAGCCCTTTACAGAATTGTTACCTGAGGAATAGAGCTGTAGCTGTGTGTTGTGCTTGGAGTACAATGTACCGCATACACTTAAGTAACCATTACACCAGCAATACGTGCTACACTTTGGCAGCCTAATGTACAGTAGGAGATGGTGAATTTATCATTGGTGAAAAAGGGCGTACACACCGGGCGATTTTAATGCCATTTCTAAGCAATCTGACCAGATTGCTTAAAAATTAATCATGCCCTGAGCGACTGCGCATCGCTTTCGTCTGCAGAGATAGACAGTGCTTGCACCCTCTATTAAAAAGATTGCGGGGCTTTGCCTATAAACAATAGGCAAAACCCTGCCCAGCACACATTGTGCTTGCATCGCATGTGTGCCACAATGTGTGCTGAGCGATCTGTGCTTAAGCCAGCTCGCTCAGCGCATCTTCCTGTTGCCCCTTGTGTACGGGGCTAAAGTTTTAAGCCCCATACACACTAGGTGACCCCACCAATGACAATATAGGGGAGTAACGGCGGGCGGAGGAGTGGCCATGCAGCCACTGCAGTATGGCCTTCGTTATAGAGGACCTCTATCTGGAAGAGGGAGGAGGTCTTTGATGATGCACGGTGGTGCGTATTGTTAACGAATAAAGCATACACACTAGAAGATAAAGTAAAAGATATCTTTCAGAACAGGCTTTCTGAAGATATCTTTCACTTTAATGCGTAGTATGTATGGGGGGCTTTATTACTCTCCTGTGCTTATAGAAGAGAGATTGTTACAGTCCAATTTAGGAATGTAATAAGTTACTATGTAATCATATTTATTGTATTTTTTATGCTGTAATGTATTTTGATTTATGTGAAACATTGCTCAACAGTTTTGTTTTTGCTCTTGTTCTAACAGCGCATCCAGTGACTCCATCTGATTCGTCACTGAAAAAGAATCTTGGCCTTGCCGCATCCGATGGACAGGAACCGAAATCAGGGTCATTAAGCAAAGACCCTCACCAGCGAAGCAAATCCAGTGACTCTGGAGAGGAGGCCGATAAGGAGTTTGTTTTTATTTAAACTTCTGCCAACAAGACTGTCTCTACCTGAAATTAATTTTTTACTTTTCATTTCAATGTTAATTAAGTGTAATTTGTCTCATGAACAATCCCATGCACCTTTCAGTCGTCCTTAAATTGTCCTTAAATTTGTGACACAGCTGTAGCAGATGCCTCACACTCCACTGACCAATGATGTACTTGACCCTACCTGTATGATGTTTCATGTACCGGTAGACCAAGGAGGTGCGATTATTGCCACCCTCACATCTCCTCTGTACCATTCTGTTTCCTTCTGTAAGCACTTGCACATTGTAATTAACAGAGCACACTAATGACAAATTATTTGTATAAATGGTAAATATATATAAACAAATGTGTCTCTATGTATGTATGTGTGTGAATATACATACATTATACACACACACTCATACATAAACATATATATATATATATAATGATGGACTTACAGTTTTACATCCTCTGGTAGGAATTTTCTCCTTGTGCTTGTACATATAACGGTAACCCTTCATGCACTTGCCTATAAGCACAAGCATTGCAGCCCCCTATGTGACACGTTAGATACAAATGTGTAATAATGTAATCGAGTGACTGCACAGAGTATGATTGCTTTCAATGATGGGAGTATGAAACACCGTCCTCCGTTTTAACCCTTGCATTTTGCTTCTGTTATACAATTTTTGAAATTTAAGATGTTTAACATCTGTAAATAAATACTGGGAAAAACTTTTTGATGATACAGTAATATAGATATTCACTTATATTACAGGTTATGGAAGTTTTATTCATATGTATATTTGTATCAATAAAAAAAAAACATTTTACAACTTTATTTTACTTTGTTTATTTAATTATATTTTGCCTCATATTAAAAAGTACAATAGTATATTTAAAAAAAACCTGAAATGTTCCATTCCATATAAAACAATTTATAATACAGCATGTGAATGTTCTAAAGAAATTGCAAAAAGTACATAATATAGTACTTATATTATCATCAAGAAAAAAACATAATGCAGAAGTTGGAAGAAACAAGGAAAAAACACACTTACACGCCGAGATTTAGAGACCGGAGGAGTGACGTTGTACTTGGTTGCCTAGCAACCTCCTGCAGCATCCGGACGCAAACATGTGGACGCCTACAAAAAAAGAGTGTCAGCACTACAGGTAGAGGTAGGGAAAGGGAAAGCAATAGAGGTGTAATAAGGATGGCCAGGACTACATAGAGCAGAACACACATAAATACCGCTAGGCAGGATATGTAAATGTAATAGCGTATAAAACTAACTGACAATTCTAAAAGGTGCAAATATAATACCATAAAAACTATGCATCCAGCTGTAGTGACAAAAATAACATGAGTGTAAAAATAATAATATCGCTGTAATGCATAATAAGTAGTCCCTTGTCAATAAAAAATAAGACCACAGCTTATCTGATATGCACATCAATACACAGCTCCACAACAGAATTGTAATTGATTTTTCCTGTGCAGCTAGGAAAAGTACATACTGAGGAACATTCCACTGAAGTATTTGGCCTATTTAGAAAAATATATTTTGTATTTTCTTTTTGATACTATTTTGTCATTATGTTTAAGTGGATGTGAAATAAATCTTGGACTCTTGAAGTACCTGTAGAACTGTCATGCTAGGTTCAGTAGAATATTGAAGAGAGAGAAAGTGGAGAATTTGCCCATGTCAAACAACGGTCATTTTACAGGCTGTGCTAGAAAAATACAGAAGATGGTTGGTTTCTATGAGCAACCTCTCTACTTTATCCATACCACCCAACTGTCTCCATTTTCATGGGACCGTTCCATTTTTGGGGGACTGTCCTGTTGCCCCACCCATTGACAGCAGTGCAGGTGGATATGTTTTTAATAACCAATCAGGTTCTCCCTATCTTTTTGTAGAATTTACTTTATATTATGTAGAAGTTACTATGGGCAAACTTTTCTTCTTTAAAGGTTTGAAACCTCTCTCTCATAATCGCCTAAAGAACGAAATCCTAGACCGGTTATTTTTGAGGCAAACCAAACTAGGTAAGGAACAATACGTGGAAATTGGTGAGAACCAGTCCAAGGAACAGGAGCTGTGCAGATGTTCTAGGTTTTGGCTGATATTACTACTGTAACACCTTGGGGTATATTCAATGGTGATCAAAGCTCGCCGTCATAGCTCGTCCTTAGTATTCAAATGACCCCCTGAACTTACCGTTTTCACTTTGCTATTTCTAAAAAGCGAGGTGGAAATGGCGAATACAGCCGTCAAAACAATGATGCTCGTGGCTATTTGCAGCGGGCTCGCTAAACTAGCTGTGAACTTCGCCGTTCAGGGAATCCTCGCTGTCCTCTAACGGTGAGGATTCCCAAGGAACATAGAGTATAGTGAGCGGCCGGCGAGGGGGTTAAACGGCGAGGATGGCTTGTTTTCGGCAATCCTCGCCAAAAACAAGCCATCCTCGCCATAAAAATCCCCCGCTTTGAATATACCCCTTTATCTGTACTCTTTATCTGAAAAGACATTGACATTGCTGCATTTATACATCCTCAATGCCAATAAACATGAAAAAATGCACTGACTAGAATAATATACTGTATTGTGATATAATATATATTTTCTTATCTTGATGCATTTGTTATAATTCTTAATAGGCAAAATAATTTTCTATATAATTTATAGTACTTATATTACAGTGAAAAACATGTACTGATGATGATTCTTAATTAACATATGCCTTTGAAAAACAAAACTGCGTTGTATAATGCATAAAGCTTCCACCAAAAAAATAAGGGTTGGAATTGTGATTTTGTTTGATTAACACTTTGTTACATAAACCAGCCTCAAACTGTGCAGCTGCCATTTGTTTGTCTGTCTCAGGCTCCATAATTAAAGACTCAGAAGAATGTTCCAGAAAAGGGAAGTAAACATGCCCTAATGAGCCAAAGTTATATCCAGGAGCATTACACCTTGCCTCCTGAAGTTTAGGGACAAAAGAGAACGTCAGGATTGATAAACCATTAGCTGGCCGTGTAAATAGGGCAAAGTGCGTACAAATGATGGTTTTGCTGGATGCGGTGATAAATAGCATGATCAGTCACTACTCACCGAATGCAGGTTATTATTCTCTGCTTGGATGAAGTCACATGCTCAGGCTCACAGTGTTTCAGTTATTTATGGATTTTACACCTTTGTTTTTTACAAATGTCCTGTTTATTTATGTTGAATTGTATGGCTTTTGTATGTTTTTTTTTTCCCTTTGGTATGTATATAGAAAATAATCACATAATGCAGTATATGGAAGTCAAACCCGGCGCATTGCAATTATCCATAGTAAATATAAAAATATATGCAAATGGAACTGTAGCATGTTTGCAGTTAGTGTGGTGATGCAAGGAAATGACTTATACCCCTTTCACACCAGAAAATGCAGGGACATTCCCGGGAATATTGTCCCTGGATGATGCAGGAACATTCCCGGGTCTGCCCCTTTCACACCGGGCTAGTCCCTGCATTTTCTGTTGTGTGAAGGGGGCGGGAAGGAGGAGGCCGTCAGGAGACGGGGAGGATGCGAGGAGGAGGCAGAGGGATGGCGGCATTTACTCACCCCGTTTGCTGGTCCTCGATGCGGGCCAGGGATCCACACAGGATCCACAGGCGGCGGGCGCAGATGGCAGCATGTCAGAAGGCGGTGCAGATGAAGCAGCTTTCCGGCGGCAGTGAGGGCGCCGGAGAGCTGCGTCATCTGTATCCGCCGCTGTCCTGTCATTTGCGCCTGCCACCTGCTTGGATCCCCGGCCTGACTGCACACTGAGGACCGGCAACGTGGGTAAGTACCCCCTAGCCCTTTCACACCGGCCAGGTCCCCAGGTTTAGCCCAGGAACCTTTCACACCAGCGCTTGTCGCGGGTTGTTCCCGTCCCAACCTGGGAAATTTGGCTGGTGTGAAAGGGGTATAAGGATGTGCGAGTGGTGCCATTGCACAGAATACAAGGCACTGGGAGCAGCATAATCCCTACCCAATGACACCTGAATGTGACAAGTAGTTGTACTGAAGAATTGACTATCTTCAGGCAGAGCTTTACTTCCCAGAGGTGGCTGGCACAGGGTGCAATGCTGCTGTGCTGGACACAGAAATAATTTTTCATAGTACCAGACCTGTTTACAAGGTACATATGATGTAACAGTAGCATATCTGACTCGTTCAAAGGCAGAAAACTTTAGGTTTGCCTTTTCTTGGAAAATTACATTTACAGTTTGGTGCTGTCAGACAGTATTCGTGCAATCAGAGATATGGGGGAAGAGTCTAACACACCAGTTACGTTTTGCCAAGAACCCCTTGCTATGATAATCTGGGGTGAACTCAGAGTTAACTGGCAGGCAGGTCTGCAAGGTGTTTATTACATCCTGAATTGTGCTTCTGTGGCCGAGGTGATGAAGCCACAACAGCACCTGAGCCTGACCATGAAACTTACTATACCCTGAGTCGGCTGGCGCCTGTGGAGGTCTTAGACTTCACCACTAATAGCTGCCTTTCCAGGGCAGACTAGCGCCACCCTGTACTCAGATGCCACCTGGTCTTTCACGGTGACACAAAGTCCCAACCGTGTCAGGGTACTAGTATGAGGATACACTGACTAGACAACACAAAGATAAACTAGGCTCTGCACATGAACATAAACTAGAGCAACCTATGGCTCCAGCTGGTGCAGTGAGAAGACCAATGGCAGATAGTAATGAAAGGTGCAACTTCCTCCACGATGTGTGGGGAAGCCGCCACCACCACTTTAAAGAAGCTGGACACAGACAAGATCTCACAGACTGGATGCAATGGTTTTCTGACCCCGGCAGGATCTCACAGGATACATGGCAGGTATGCTTACTGGAATACTCAGACACAGGCTGGAGCAATCTAGGACACAGCTGCTGCACTGAGGTCCTAGATCCACAGGCTGAAATACACTGGACTCTGGAATAATCTCAGACAGGAGTTTACTAGGAATTTCTGGGATAGTATAAATCACGAGGAACAAAGAGTATCATAGGAGTATAACCGGCAGGTATTCACACTCTGAGCATGACTAAATACCAAGCAGCTTAGAAGCCGCCTCGCCTAACACAGACTAAGGCATGCATGGAAACATGGCAGAGTGGATCAATCAAGACCTGGAGTGCTGATCCGGTGAGTACTAGCCCACACAGCACATGAATAACAGTGACGGCAGTGGTTGCAGCCCATGACACCTCCGCACGGAGGCTATGATGGTGCTGTGCTTGTCACACCGGTCTCTGTCCCCTGCTCTGGTTACTAGTGTCATTGATAATAGATAACAATGACTAAAATATGGCAGCAAGATAAGGTCTGGAACACTTCAGGTCTCATATAAGTGACAGGGGTAAATTGAAGGAGAGTAAAACATTAAACCATTTTGGTTAAACTGAGAGAGGACACAAATCAACCACAGGGATTTGTTAAGTCTGCACTGATAGATTATTTCTCTATTAAGGGATCAATCTGTCCCTGTTCCCCATAATCTAGGAAGCTCATAAATCTGTTGTTAGATGACACATTATTAGCTATCATCTATATACTGTATGTGTCTAGTGTCTGATTGTGTGCCTCCAAAACACTGCCAATCACAAGGTAGCAGATTCGCTTTCAAAGCATATGCTTCGGCCAGACTTACTAGTGCTTATATACATAAACTCAGACTTGCTCTTTTGATGGAAGAGGTGCGCAGCTTGGAGGATTCAAACAAGCGCACTCCTTCTATCTCTTTATTAAAAACCTTCCACTGCTTGGAGCGACCTCAAGTTTCTGAAGAAAAAAAAGATGGTTCAATCAATTATTTTTTTCTGTAAAGGGCAATAAAGAAGAAACACCTGGAACTGATAGATTCCCGATTTCCTAAGATACCTTAATGCCGCATATGACTGCTATGCTTATCAAACTCTTCTTCAAATTCTATTTTTATATTTCTATATTAATTATCGCATAATCTCACTACATAGCAAATATTTTCAAATCAGTACAGATTCTGCGACCCAACCTCATACACAATGATCAGGGGGGCTTTGGCCCTACCAGGAAAGCACTTGATAATGCTGGATGCACAGTGGATATTATACATTGCATCAATATCCAGCTCCCTTTTCTATATCGCTCAGCACACAGCACGGCATAGCAAACACACACACCGTGATGTGCAACGCTGTGTGCTGAGCGAGCTGTCAAAGCCAGTGTTCTCTGGTGAGAGAACACTGGCGATGAGTAGATTTATGCTCCCTGTTCATTCTTTATTCTACCGTGCACTGCTATGGCTGGCCCCTACACAGCATTGTAGGGTAATTTTCTAAGTGATCTAGTCAGATCGCTTCCAAAATGGCTACAACTTTTCTGTGTGTGTACTGTAGGTCCCATTAGTGTAAAGCTCTTCCAGGAGATCTGAAACAATTGCTGTAGTTGAACTGAAATATCTTGGGGGTCAATGGGGCAGATGTATTAATCTGCCTATAACGTTTGGCGAATAACGATTCCCGCTTCTCCAGCATAATGTGGAGAAGCGGGCAAACGTTATAGGCAGATGTATTAACCCCATCCCAGCTGATAAGGAGAGCCGTTATCCCCAGCGTGAACGGCTCTCCTTATCGTCTCCCTCGCCGCCCGCACATGCGCACTCTCGCCCCCCCCCCCCCCCTGGCCGGCTTTCTGGGCATGCGCAAGATCTCCAGCGCAGCCCAAGCCAGACGCAGGGCTAGCGTTGTCCCCACAGTGGGGGATAGGACAACGCTAGCCCTGAGCTTGCAAAGAGGCCGGGGCGAATTAACGCCTTGAAGGCTGTTAATACATCGCCCCGGCCGTTAATTGCAGGGGACAGCCCTGCCGAGCGTAACTCGGCGGGCTGTCACTAGCGCACGTTAGGTGCGCTAGTAATACATTGGAGGAATCGTAATCCCCCCCAGTTAACCAGCGTTAAGTGCATTTTTGCACTTAACGCTGGTTCATACATCTGCCCTATTATTACTTAAGCCTACAACCATCTTTATAAAGCTAATCATCCTCTTTGTTTTAAAGAGGAAGGCATATTTCATCTCATGATTGGAAGTATATATGTCATTAAGGTGAACACCTTACCTTAATTATTGTATTTTTTTCAGACACTCCTGGTTGCGGTGCCAAGCCAGATTCCTAATATCCTCCAATCCTGATACTGTAAATGTATTTGGAACTATAAAAAGCCCTGCATACTTTGTTATATCTTAGCTAGACAATCTTCTGATGGCCTAGGTTTACCAATGCTCCTCCATCATTATCATGCTTCTTGTGTAAGTTCCTGTCGTTCTCCCATGCTCACCAAATGCTGGATTGATCCTGAAAGTGCTATGACATATGTGATCTCTATCTCGTTTCTTCCATGGTTGTTTTTTTTTTTTTTTTTAGAAACATATTTATTGTTTTTTTCACATTAATTACAAATTAGGAAAGAGTACAATTAGTTGACAATGGAAATACAAATATAATTAAGTAACATTCCTATATAACAAATATCTTTAAGTTTAATTTCTTAAAAATTTCTTGGGAAGGAAATATGAGGTCTTCCATGGTTGTTAAACAAACACAGACCCCAGCCTGCTCCCTCATTACATGTGTTTGCTCTGACGTTCTCTTTCTGCGACAACCTTATTAAAGAATGTGCCCTTTCCATCTCCTGAGACCTCCTTGTGGAATAATCGTTGTTTCCACCAGGACATTCCCCCTCTATGTCATCTGTCTGTCTAATGGCAGTTATTACTAGTTTCTGCTACATTATGGGATAATTTAACTCCCAATATTTTGTTGAAATTCAAAAAGAACATCTAATTCCTAACTACCAATTCCCTTCTAAAACCAGTACTTTTAAATTTGTCATTTTGGTAACTCCTCACTTTCTGCTCTCACGCCTTAAAATCGTTCTCCAATAGAAAAGCTATGCAGCACTGGGACATTCAAGAAGAGATAGCAGAGAGACAGTTGGAGAAACAAGTGAGGAGAGCAGCATTGATGTCAGGGGAGTTTTTCCACCTATTCCTTAAACCTTTTTCTAGTTTCTGTATACCAAATGAAAATGTACACTCAATAAAACCAGTGATGATAAAAAAAATTCTATAGCTCTAACCACACTTAATTAAACTGGGTGACTGATGATGGCCTGACAGTCGGGATTCCGCCGGTCAGTACTCCGACATCAGAATTCTGACTAAATGTCAAACTGACAGGGGCTATTCCCCCTCGAGAGGGGCTATTCCCCATGCATGGAGTATAGAACCTGTTGCGAGTGAAGCGAGCCACCAAGCCCGCAGGGCAGCGAGCCTGCAAGGGGCTTCATTGTGCTCTCGTCCCCTTGTCGGAGTACCGGCGGTTGGGATTCCGATGTCGGTAAACTGACCATAGGAATCCCGACTGTCTATGCACCATACTGCACCCCATTAAACCACCATCCCATTTCTTTTTTCTTCCCCATTCCATATTATGTCCTACATATTACCATAATTTTTCTTGATGGGAAAAAATTCTATAGCCCCCCCCCCCCCCCCCCGCTTAATTGTCTTTCTAAACAATGTCTTTGACCCCACACCCTCCCCTAGCTGACACAATCAGTCGAAGCAGAAAAACTTTTTATAAACAAATTATTTCATTAGCCTTAGGTGTCCCGTGAATACAAGAAGTCATTTGTTCCAAATGCAGGAGCTTCTCTCTCTATTTTCGTGCCCCGTTAATATTATGATTTTGAACTTCACACTAAGCCTGCTCAAGATCTAAAACACTCTCATCTTTCCATGCTTTTAAAAATTCTGTTCAAAATAGGTAGTCTGTGATTTAATGTCTACACAAGGTAATCTTTTGTGGTATTCTTTTTATAAAATATTGTTAGAACCTGGGATTGTACTGTAATCAGTCCTATTTTGTGCAAGTATTTAAGGTGCGTAATTATGTGCTAGATTTGACAGATTGCTACCGCTGTTCCTCACTTTAGGCATGAATACCCATTGTTTATTTATCCTATCACATCATCATGATCATATTTCAGTTTTTACTTTATAAATCCTTTTGTGCTTCACAAATTACTTTAATTCTATAATTCAGGTGATATATAAGAATGCTATTTATTAACATTTGTTAGCATGTTACACATCCAAAGCTTTTATTATCTCCCCAGGGATTTTACAATGAGCAATCCAAGGTAAATGATCTATCCCATTGTACAATAATTGTGCACCTCTTTTTACATTTTAGCAGTCCCCTCAATTGTAAATATATCATTAATTACAGTTTTGGCATGTAACTGTAATATGTAATTTCTGTAGTCTAGCTGTAATTAAAATTATAGTGATAATTGCTACTGTTCATTAATAGGCATATGAACACTGAAGATTCCGGGAAAAGGTATTGAGATATGAGATGCTAAACCCCAATGTAAGAGCATAGGGGGTTATTCTGTTTGGTATGGTGAAACGTACGTATGGTCCGTCACACCGTACGTTTTCCGTACGCTCGCGGTGAGCGTAAGTCCGTCCACAGAACAGCCGCACACGGACGGTAACAAACACCGACAATGGGGAGTGGCGTACACTTAAGCGTACGCCACCGTGTACGGACAGATCTCCCTCTTAGCCACCGATACCTGGCATACATCAGAGCGTACGCCAAAGTACACAGATGGATCTCGTCCGTTTTCCCACCGACACCTTCCATATATCTGAGCGTACGCCACATTGCAAGTAGAAATTGAGTCGAAAAACATCATTGTTGCTCTTAGACGTGGTTTATGTGTCTTTTTCATAATAAAAAACTGGTATGTTTGTGTTACAGTGAAAAAGTTGACACATGTCGACTTCTGTGAATTGAGTGTCCTGCTCTTTAAAGTATACAAAACACTTTCTGAATGGGTGTAGATGGTTATAAAATAACTACCTTGACATATATAACCAGGTCTTAGAATGAATATTAGCTAAAATTAAACCAACCTTTACATGTTGAGAAGTGTAGAAAGATAAGGTTCCAATGTATTTGAGGGCTGTGTGTGGCTTGCAGGTAGTGAAATAATGGTTTTCACTTAATAGCCTGCAGCATTGCTTATTACATTCAGGTGTATGTGTTTGAGTAGTAATCAGCGTTAATTAGCAGACCCAGGCGTCCGCTCTCATACGGTATCTCTAGGGGTGGTCTGGAGCTATCTTTGGCGTCCACCTGTTTTTGGTCCAAAATGCACGGTGCGTTCGCGATCGAGGCGGTTGTGGCACCATGCATTTTGTGTGCACACCCCCGTGTACGCCCATGTTTACGCCCAGTTTTCCTCATTATTCCGGCCGCTCCCATAAAAATGCCCACATGCTGCCCACAATGACCGTGTTCTTGCGGACAGGTTTTTTCGCACGGAGAGACCCGTCCGTGAGCGTTGCGAAAGATACACATGCGCAGATGAAAAAAAACCCTGATCCGCCCGTATACGGTCCCACCGTACCAAACAGAATAACCCCCATAGTACCATATTCATCAATTTGGCAGGAGGTGCAGATAGCTCTTTCCCTTATGGTGGATCACCTCTACAGTTTGGGTATCATTAACAATTACAGAAGTACAGTACAGTAGCGCTATCCACTATTATCCTGCCTAATTCTAGCTCCTTATACCCTTATTTTAGCAGGAACACTGATTGACAGACCTATTTATATTTCTTTGGCTAGACTTACTAAGCTGCCGATTCTATGGGGGTTTTGACCTTACAAATTAAAACAGCTATTGTATTAAATGCCAAACACACTATGGGTGAAATGTAATAGGATGAGAGATTGAGAAAGTGAGAGATTTGGTAAGAAATCTCCATGTTTTTTAAAGCAGCAATCATTTACACTGCAAAACCAGTTTGATTTTGCAGTGTAAATGATTGCCGCTTTAAAAAAACTGGAGATTTCTTACCAAATCTCTCACTTTCTGAATCTCTCATCCTATTACATTTCACCCCTAGTGTTTTTTAGAATATTGAACTTGTGCTAACAATGCTTCAATTGCTGAAGTGCAAAAATCACTTAGGCCAATTTTGAAATTCTGTACATTTTGAGTGACAGCAGGGGAGGGCGTGGCAATGCAGTGTTGTGAGGGCGTGGTCCAGACAACACAGGTGCGTCCAGACCATTTTTGCGGAGGCTGCATGACATCACATGCAACCGACGGTAAACGGAAACTGGCAGCTGTGCATCTGCCTTGGCAGGAGGCTTCTCTTATATTGCATTAAGGGGTGTGACTTTGCATTTTGGACGGCCTTACTCTATGGCACCCAGCATGCAAAAGACAGCAGTTGCAGTTTTGCTGTTTTAGCAAAACTACAACCGATGCTGAATTAGGCTCAAAGTCGGGAAGCTTACATGAATACTAAATGTAGCATTCCTTCTAGTTTACTAGGTGTTCTACTTTAAAAATGCTAATGACAAAGACCTGGTCATCCTTAGTACGGTCTATGCAGTGATGCATAAAAAGTCTATCTGGTTTGCCATGAGGTCTGACTGAAATTGCAGAACAGATGTTCATTGTTTAAACCTGAAGGGTTTTAAAAAGATTAGAGTTGGGATTTGAAGTACTGCACTGTCAATTCAATATGCTGCACATTAATAATTTATTATTGTGGGATGATAGTAGAAGCAGATGATTATGAAAAGACTGAATATGTTTTTGTCATGTTAAATATTTGATCAGAACACAAACTACAAATATTGTATTTTTATTAAAAGGAAACTTTGCAGAAAAGTTTGTTGTTTGTAGAACCACAATATGTTTTATTTTGAGGTATGATGTTGATTATGTAAACATCAGATTTTCTTGTGCTTTTTGGGGGCATTATGTAATTTATTCTGTGATTGCTAATTCATTAACAAATTAGCAAAAGAAGGAATAGACATAGCTTTCTGACTTTCCTCTCTTTCATGGCGTGGAATGGAGGAAGGACAAAGGCCTGAACCAAGGGGGATTTTTGAGAGAGAAAAAAAAAGGGAATTACAGCTACAGTAATTTTGTCCATTTACAATTCTACTATTGCCATATATTCTCGGCTGTGTGTACTCAACACATATAAAAAGTTTTTTCCCCTGTACAGTAATTCCTGATTTCCTATAATGAAACCAGCCTTGTATTACCACACACAAATATTTCCTGACAAACTGGGAAACATGCAAAAAGAACAACAAAATGGAGGAGCAGTGCTAAAAAACATAAATAAGATTGGATTGTTTTCACAATAATATTTGTTTAAAAAACTAGACACTGATTAAAAACACAGAATATTGCACATACACATATGAGAAGTTAAAATAAAACAATACAGTATCTAAGAGCAGTCTGTTCCCATTGAACCTCTAAGACCTTGTGGTATAATTCCGTATAATTCAGATTTGTTTGTGGAAATGTTATACAGGTTGAGTGTCCCTTATCCAAAATGTTCGGGACCATGAGAATTTTGGATAACGGATTATTCTGTATCTCAGAATATTTTTATATTTCAGTGATGTATATTGAGGTATCTTGCATTTATGATGTATAAACACATCAACCACATGAAATATACACACATATTTTTTATTTGTGCATAAAACAAGGTTTCAAAACATGAAACAAAGTTTGTGTGCTATCTCAGATACTGAATTTGAATGCCAAGCAATCATTGTCTTGCACATATTTAGTGGCAGTTACATATCATGTCCTCAGTAGCGCTGTTACAGATGTCCCCAGCAAGTTTTTAGCAAGAAAACATTTGTTTTTACTTTCTGGAATGTATGGTTTTCATAATAATTTGGATAACAGATATTTGGATCAGGGATACTTAACCTGTATTACCAATACCATGGAGACAGTTGGCTAGGAACTCCGAGTTAGTGGCATGGTGGTGTGCTCTAATGAGAGAGAACTGGGAAAGTGACTTCTTTTTGTAATGCCAGATTTTTAAGACCTAACTTTGGAAAACCAAACTTGACAAAGGCTCTATTTTTCACCATAAATCTTGTAGACATATTCTTTGAATGTATGTTGAAAAAAAAAATAATTATTGGGTTTTGTTTTTGTATTTTTTTTTAGATTTCACTGTGTTAGAATAATAGAATCAGGGTCCTGCGTCAAAATCCACTTTAGTGTCCAGTGGGATCTAAACTCTGGATTGTCCTGAAGTTGTTGATTATCTGTTTCCCTGACTGCGGCCTGATTTCTGGATGATCCTTTGTCTGCTGTATGCCCTGAATTTGAACTGTGTATCAAGACAGTATTCCAGACACCAAGAACTACACGCACCACTGGATTGCCTTGCACTTCCTCGTTTTCAATTTTACGCTTGTTAATTGGCATACCTGTGGTAATGGCTTAGAGACTTTGATGCTAGCACCCTACTACCCTTATGGCACCTTATATATCCCTGGGTCATACTCCACTACTGGCATTTCTTGGTGACAGGACATCTAGGTCACAGCTGCCATTACGGTATCATGCGCTATAAATTTGGAACTTGCTTACACAATTTTCCAGGTCAAGGGATATGATCCAGATGCTCTTCTATGGTGTACTCAAGGTCTTCCTGAGTTTTCCGAGTTATAAGTCTGGGAAGTGTGTGGTAAATGGGGAGGATTCTCTCTTGGGCAGTTGTACAAGTCAGATGTACTTAAGACCTTTACTCAGCTGCAGATGGAATTTGGCATACCACCCCAAAATTTCTTTAGGCATTTTCCGCTCTGACATGCTCTGGGCGTCCAATTTTTGGAGGCTCCTCAAATTATTCAGGATTCTCCTGTATAAAAATTACTGCTCTCAGTTAATCCTTGTGACTTTGTATCCCTTCTTTACTCCACAATTATGCAGGCATATTATTGCAAAGACCTACTGCTCCGTAGAGGCAGTTGGAAGGTAAATCTAGGTGCCAAATCAGACGAGACATAGTGGGCTTTCCTTTGGAGTCCTAGGGTCTCTACAGCATAGTTTATTTTTCATATAATCAGTTTTTTTTTTTGCTTTGTAGGGCAGGGGTAGCCAACTCCAGTCCTCGAGAGCTACCAACAGTTCACATTTTCCAGACAACCTAGCTGCTGCAAAGGTGCACTCATTACTCAGTAACACATTTTAAAAGATCCACAGGTGGAGCTAATTACTTCACTTGTGATTCTGTGAGGAGACCTGGAAAACATTAACTGTTGGTAGCTCTCGAGGACTGGAGTTGACTACCCCAGTTGTAGGGTATCCTAACACCTGCAGTTTGTGTATTGGTAGTCACCGATAAAGAGTCACTTGATAAATGTACTAGGTAGTACACTGTTTACTTATGTAGACTTGCTAAAGATTTCACTATTCCAAAAGGCCCCACAGGGCCAGTGTCCCTGGTAAATATTACCACAGCACACAAAAGTTTGTGTATTTAGCTAGAAACACTGAATCAAACATATTGGAGAAATGTCTCCTTCTGCCTCCACTAAAGTCTCTTCCCAGGTAGATGTCAGTAATGTTGGTGGCCTTAACGCTGGATACCAGCAGCTTTCTGAGTGTTGGCAGATTGCATTAAGACTTTATTAGTATGCAAAGCATGAATGGCTTTACTAATAATGATTGCAATCTACTAATGGGACCAACATCTTTATATTCTGAGCTTTGAATATTATTATGGACTTCATTCCTCAAAGCACATTGCTAGGAACCATCTGTCCTTTCAAACTATTATTTGCACCTTACCTGTTGTTTGCATGCTGTGCATCCTTCAAGAGGCTCCCATTTTTGTGGTAAATCTCCTGCTGTCCAGCATTGTACTTCGAATCTCAGCTAGATACGACCTTTAAGCAGAGTGGGGCTTGTCCCCTTGACAGGTGGCATATCCTACTGTAAACTCCCTGATTCTAGTTTTCAAAAGTAGGCAGGTATGCATTGGGACAGGCTGACGCTTGAAAAGAGGAACAGGACAAATCAAAATGGCATACTGTACAAAGAAGCAGCTACCAAGATATATTGCTATGTACTACATAGAAAATGTCACTTCACAGTTTTAGCACTGTGTTGTAAGGTCGTCCATGTCGCCCGGAGGCAAGATGTTACACTCACCAATGAGTGTTGGTGAACCCTAGCAGGGTTTTCCTGGGGAACGCCTGGAGAGTGACGGAACAGATGAACAGATGACCAGAGCTGCAGGACCCGGCTGTGCCGGGCAAGCGCCGCTAATGCGGCCTCTAACACAAGATAAAAGGGAGAGAGAGAAAGAGAATCATGGAGAAAGAGAGAAACGAGAGTATGTGAGAGAAAGAAAGAATGTCAGGGAGTGAGGGGCTTTCATAGACTCACCCTCACAGGCTACCGCTGCAGTGTCTCCCACCCAGCTCCCAGCTCTTAGTTGACAGCTGCCACCTGCCTGCTTCAGTGACAGTCACACCCACACACTGGCTGTGTGGAGTTGACCGTCTCCAGCCCGACTCCCAGCCAGCCAGGTGACCGGGAGGAGCGGCGATGCGGCCGCTGTACACAAGGCTATGGGGAGGGAGCTGACCACCCGCATCACCGCACGGGAGGGGGGCCGCCTGCCCACACCACTGCACACAAGGGTATGGGGGCCCGCGGGCCTGCCAGCGCTGCTCCATGCTCGCTGCTGCATGCCCGCCGCGGAATAAGATAAGTGCAGCAGGTGGCAGCGGCACTAATGAGTGGAACATCGGAGGCAATGCAGCCAGTGCCCACTTTAAGCCTGGCGCCCGGCGGCAGATGGCTCCATTTGCCTCCGAGAGTTCCGCCACTGTTTAGCACTATAATACATACATATTTTATTTTTGCAATACAATTTTTTGAATAGCTTAATAAAATCTGCAAGCCAAAATAAATTTACTCTGTGTGTTCTTGATAAAAGTCTTTCTGACAGAAAAGTTGAATAGGAACCCCATACTACCCCGGGAGGCAACAGGGCAAGTAATCCCATTTTTGTGGAGAGCTTGATGTGTTATTTTTTGTATGTGCATGTATGTAACATTTGTGTGTATATATATATATATATATATATATATATATATATATATATATATATATATATATATATATATATGGAAAAAGAGGGATAGATGTGCGCCCTACTGTATATACTGTTCACCTCAGAATTTACACAATGTTTAAAAAAAATGGTTTTATTCAACACAATAATACATAGAATTTAAATTAAGAAAACTTTTTTTTAAATATCTATGTATTAATGTGTTGAATAAAACCATTTTTTAAAAAACATTGTGTAAATTCTGAGGTGAACAGTACATAGGGCGCACATCTATCCCTCTTTTTCCATTTCCATTTTCTGGTGCCTGTAGTAACAGCTAGGCACAATAGATAGTGCTGCCCCGACATCAGCGCAGTGAAAGGCCACACCTCTCTATTCTATCTATCTATCTATCTATCTATCTATATATATATATATATATATACACACAATGTGGTCTAGGAAGTTGCGCTAGTATTGGTCTTTCAACCAGCTGCAACTCTGGAACGACTCTCCTGTTAGTGAGAGACAATAAAACAGAATACACAAAGGGGGGGTGTCCAGAGTGCGCTCTTGTAGTACCACCTAGCCGCAAATTCATTGTATCGAATAGATGTGATCCAACAATCACTTGTAATCACTCCAAAGAGATATCATGGACTCGGAAATGACAGCGAAGGCCTCGATCGTAAAAACAATTCTTTATTAAAATCCCAACGCGTTTCGTCTATACGACTTCATCAGGGGCATGGCTAAAAAGTGGTACAGAAAGAAGGTATTGGCACAAACTAAATTGGGTCAATATACAAAAAGTAAACTGGAATGTACATACCATGGCCAAACTAGGCCTGATATCCAGATAGTCACAGTAGCAGTAATATTGGGGTGGGTTGAAGTGTATTGCGCTGCTGTCTTAGAATAATTTTTGGTTAAAACACACTGGTTGGCTGGATAAAAATAAATGCTGGACACACTGTTGTATTTTTGAATTTTATATAGAAATATAGAAAATGAGCAATATACATACAGGTTGAGTATCCCGTATCCAAAATGCTCGGGACCAGGAGAATTTTGGATAACGGATTATTCCGTATTTCAGAATATTTTAATATTTCAATGATGTATTTTGAAGTATCTTGCATTTATGTTGTATAAACACATCAAACACATGAAATGCACACAAATATATTTTATTTGTTCAAAAAACAAGGTTTCAAGAACATGAAAAAAGTTTGTGTACTATCTCAGATATTGAATTTGAATGCCAAGCAATCATGTTCTTGTACATATATAGTGCCAGTTACATATCATGTCCTCAGTAGTGCTGTTACAAATGTCCCCAGTGAGTTTTTAACAAAAAAAATTTTTTTTTTTCACTTTCTGGAATGTATGGTTTTCGGAATAATTCGGATAAGGGATATTCGGATACGGGATACTCAACCTGTACATACATTTATTGCCTAAATATGAAAAATAAAATAAGTATGAAAATAAAAACACAGATATATATATACACACAAAACAGCAATAATAAAATATCACATGAATAGGGATCCCAAATAATGGTAATTTAGTAACGTTAATTGCAGACCTTAGATAGCAACTTGTTTTAAATGGAGCAGTCAATTTGCATTGGTAACAGGAGAAGGATTTAGCCAAATCATATACTTGTTGTATAGAATGTATCAATTATAAGTTGTTGAGACGTAGACACCGCAATAGATGTTATGCTCACCGTTTCTTGTAGCACCTGCTTCGTGCTGGTTTTGGTGGAAAATATGAGAGACGGGGGGAAGATTTCTTCCTGCAATCGGGTCCAGATGTTAAAAGATTGATGGCCCCTTTGCTTGAATACTAATCACTCCTCTCGGCACTAGGCCGGTGTAGCCTGTATGCGGTATATGGATTCACCACATTGACCGCAGCAGTGAAGGAGTGAATGGGTTAATACTCCACCGTTTGGTGTGGAAGTGCTGCTCCTCTGTTGTAGTGTGGGGATCGGCTGTTGGGAATAGCTGATGGCCGGCAGCGGGGGGATTATGCTGCACTTCAGCTTAAGTAGAAATAAAGAGTCAGCGGTGAGCCGGCAAATAGAGCTGCACTCGTGGTGGAATCACAGTCGGCGTATTGCGGCTTAATTACCGGCAGCGTGGAGCGGGTGTCCTTCTCCTGGGAGATCAAGTTGAGGTCTGCTAACGTGGATCACCGGTTCAGGTAAGTGATGACGTCAACGCGTTTCGTCCCCTAAGTCTGGTGGGAACTTTTTCAAGACGGATACCAGTGTTTTCTGGCAGGCTTTATTTATAGGGAAGCTTCTACATACCAGTAGAGGTAAAGATGGGAGATTACACCAATGTAAAAATAGGGATAAGTTTCCTTCAGAGGTGGACGAAAAAGGAACATATAGCCTATAAGTGATACGTATAACTTGTCAATCATTAGAAAGATTAGAAACAAAATAAATATATAGCTCCCTCAAATGGGAAAGATGTAAAATCTAAATTGCCAGGATATTAACCCACAATCGTGGGAAACCTCCTCTCTCACACTTAGCAGAGAGAAAAACGCATGAAGTCCTACAAGGATACAATAGGAATGGTCCGTTACAAACCCACTGTAGTGGACCATTCCTATTGTATCCTTGTAGGAATTCATGTCGGGCAGCACACAGCTCTCTCTGCCCGGCTGTCATTACTTTAAATTCTAAGCGGCTGGTGGATAGATTCGCCTATGCTTATGTTAACCATTTCCCTAGATAATTAGTGACATGTGTGTTGGATATCATGCCTGGAATCAAACATTAATGTGATAGCTATGTGTATTGTAACCATTTTGAGCAATAGTGCTAGGACCTGCAGAAAAGTGGGGTCCCGTGAAGGGGGCTGCAGGCTTACATGCATTGATGAAGTCATGAACTAAATCTCCACTATTTATTAATATCAGTTAATTTAGTGAGTGCAGAGCCCCTACAATTTCTGTTTAAAACAATGGGTCACAAGCCATAGGGCACCCCAAAACTAGGAAAGGTGAGTGCCGATGTTTAGTGTATATATTGTTTATTAGATTCATTTTACAATTAGTCTTATTGTGGTCACATTCTCTCATTCACCCTGTTTTAACCTATATTGCATAGCTTATGTTAACCATTTCCCTAGATTATTAGTGACAGGTGTGTTGGTAAATGCTCACCTTTAAAAGCATAGTCTGCTGTGAGCTTTAGACCAGATAGCAGGCCTGGAATCAAACATTAATGTGATAGCTATGTGTATTGTAACCATTTTGAAGAATAGTGTTAGGACCTGCAGAAAAGTCGGGTCCCGTGAAGGGGATTGGTACGAAATCCCGGCGGTCAAAATCCAGACGCCGGAATCCCGACCACCGAAATCCCGACAAGGGGGGGGGGGACATGGATGTCATCCCCCCTTGCAGGCTCGCTACGCTCGCCATGCAGTGGGTCCGGTGCCATGTGTGTCGTGGACACCCATAGAGGGAGAAAGTGTCGGGATTTCGACCTCCGGGATTTTAACTGCATCCCCCGTGAAGGGGGCTGCAGGCTTAAATGCATTGATCAATTCATGAACTAAATCTCCACTATTTATTAATATCAGTTAATTTAGTGAGTGCAGAGCCCCTACAATTTATATCTATCTATCTATCTATATAGATATAATATTATTAGAATTTAGTACTAAATTGCTGAACTGCTGAAAACGAAGTCTCACACTCACACACACACACACACACACACACACACACACGTATGAGATTGATTTCAGCAGTAACTTGGTTTCTAAATTCTACTAATACTACAATGAATTATACATACACATCTGCATTGGTTTTTGTTGTGAAAAAGTCTACCTTGGAGAGAGTCATAATACTGTACTATGTGTGTACTGTACGTATCTGGTCTGCTGGGTGCTGACACATTTTACCTAATGTACTTATGCATGCAACGCCTCTGTGATGTTAGACATACAGTGTGACAGTGACGCAGAGCATCTAGTCTACACTATGAATCCTGATAAGGCTCGTTGGACTTTACTCTTCAGCAAACTCGATCCATCCCTGCTTCAGCTGCGAGCCTGCCTCCTGTAAGCAGGGCAACAAGTGCTTCATGGGAGGAGATAATGAAGAACTATATATAGAACAGAAAGCTGTAGTGGAAAGAGAAGAATCAGCTGCACTCCGGTCTCTGCGCACTTGCTGGTCCTTTCAGCACTGACTCTGCTTCAGCACCATGGACAGCTTCTTTCTCAAGCTAGATGCTGCTGAGTTCCTGGAAATTTGGCTGCGCTTTGATTCTGATGGTGAGAAGACTTGCAAAGTGGTTTTCAGGAGACACAGAAGTTTATGACTGGATAGACACATACACAAGAACTTATTTAATGGAACAAAGTACACTTTTGACATATATCATTTCAATGCTATGCAGCATAGTCACCAATTTGTACTTTAATGCATGTCAATGCAATACTGCTCTATCTGTTATTTGTCAGGCAAGTAAAATGCTATTATCCTCTGGAAAATTAATTAAAGTAATTTGTACAAACTAATGTAAGTCATTCAAGGATATACTGTCATGTCACTAAACAGATTATAGTACATGTGTTGCATTAACGAGGAAATAGCTTTTTAATTATTGAGAAAGAGATTTAGGAAACTCAGAAATATTACTGTACACAAGTATAACCCAGAATTATTGATTTTTTCCAATTGAGCAAATCTACATTTTAGGGAAAATGCCATAATATAATCAATACTAAATAAACTGTATATACATCATTGATAAAGTATACTTTTTTTTTTTTTTTGGAGCATGCAGTAATTGTGAGATCAATCATTTAGGTGAGATTATTTTATTAGTCCCTGGTTGCTAACTATACCAAACATACGTTTTCTTTGCATGTGCTGTAGACAATGGTTACATTGAGGGAAAAGAACTGGATGACTTCTTTTGCCATCTTCTTAAGAAATTGGGCACAGTAAGTTATTACTTTTTTCTGTTATAATTGATGTTTTTTTTAAATATTTAAAACTCATGTTTTATAGAATATTCTATAGATACATTTGATAGTAGGAATCAGATTTATGAACAAAAAAAATGATTCATGTGTCCAATAAAATATTTATTTGGTACTGCTGAAGACATGAACAAATGTGTGATATCTATCTATCTATCTATCTATCTATCTATCATATTGTATATATACACACGTTATCCGTACTAAATTGTACAATTCTGAGTGTGTATCCTTAGTGTTCTATGAATGGAATGAATTTGTTCTTCTGGTAGACAAATACACATACTGTACCATGTAGCCCTGAAAATACAACATATGTAGATATTACACAAATATGCAATTTTAATGCAATGTTAATTATAGATTTTTATGTAATGTATTTCCATATGCAGGTCATCTTTCAGTAAGGTACAGGAGGAATTTGTATGAGGACATTCATTTGTCTTAGTGCACTGAAACAATTAATAAAAGGCACATCCAAAGAGTCCAAGCTGATCATTTACACTGGAATATTACCCAAATTATGGAAGCAAATGTTTAAATGAACAACTTGTTGCATATTTGTGGTTCATTAGAAAATCCAAAACATTAACCATTACTGGTGGCAATTACAAGCTTGAAGTTTATTACAACTTTTTGGAGTCTCATTTGTGTTTGAAACAGCTTAGTTCAGGAACTGAAAGTATGATCAATATTTCTTAAGAACAATAAAATATCAATAAAAACAATAACAATCCATTATAAAGCACAATACTGTATATAACATTAATAATAATTGCAATTTCACAATAGACACATGTATCAATATAAACACAGCCAATATAATCTGTGAGGTAATGACAAGTACTTATAAAATAGTACGGAGGGTATAATGGTTAGCATTACTGCCTCACAGCACTGAGGTCATGGGTTCGATTCCCACCATGGCTATAACTGTGCGGAGTTTGTATTTTCTCCCCGTACTTGCATGAGTTTCCTCCAACAATCCAAACATATACTGGTAGGTTAATTAATACTATTATACTAGGGTTAACAAATTAACCCTAGAATGTCTGTGTGTACATGTACATGTGGTAGGGAACATAGATTGTAAGCTCCAGTGGGGCAGGGACTGATGTGAATGTTCAAATATTCTCTGTAAAGCGCTGCGGAATATGTGTGCGCTATATAATAAACAGTTAATAAATAAATAAATAGGATTCATAATGACCGGAATAATGATTGATTGATTAATTTATTTAATTGATTAAGTAATAATATTCTGATGTAACATCTGGTGCAAGGCCAGTATTTCTAATGTGCAGATAGGGTCTTGCTATATTGCTCGAAGACCCATGTCATCTGCAACATGATTGATATGCTCTGACTTTCTTTTTGGGGGGAGGGGGGGGCACCTAGCACTGTTCTTCAAAATGGGGACATGTCACCACCATGTTGAAGGCATGGTGGATCCAGGCTCTGTATTATCTGACACACACCTACTGGACCCAGATTTACAGATCTGACAGCCTGCCTCAGTATACTTAAGCAGGCTAACTGGTGCCAAAAACATTGTATGATCTGAGACTGCGTTCTTACACTAAGGACTCGTATCTCGCAAATGTAAACAGGAGGCGTCTAACTCCAACAGTAGCCTGCCGCTGCATTTCAATGTTAATGACATGGAATGTCACAGCCACTTCCTATAGGCTGAGCAATTCCATACAACATTATTTAGGCCGATAGTCAGTGCCATATTTCCCATTGGGCTTAATGGTCAGTTGCCCAGGGGCCCAAGGTTTCTAGGGGCCCACCCTAATAGGGAAGATGGCACTGCCCTGGGGAGCTGCTGAGGCTGCGGTGGCGGTCAGGAAGCTTGTCACTGAGCCCCCTCTCTCCCTCTCCTCACCTTGCTTACGTGCAGGCAGCGGGGGCTGGGAGCTTGTAGCGATGCACTATTTGCCAGGCTGCGGAGCGGGAAGGAAGCGCTGCTGAATTTGAAAAGACTGGCCGGATGCTGATTGGCTGAATTCTCTCAGCCAATCAGTGTCCAGCCAGTCTTTTCAAATTCAGCTGCACTTCCCGCCCGCTGCCCGGAAAATAGAGCACCGCTACAAGCTTCCAGCCCCTGCTACCTTGACGTTGCTGCCTGCACGTAGGCGAACTGAAGAGAGGAAGATAGGGGACTCAGTGAATTATTTTGCCCAGGGACCTGGGAGAATGTCAAGATGGCCCTGCCCATAGATAGTCCTTCTAGATGGCAAATAATTTCAGACCAGATCAAATGCAGATGTGTCCTCATACATCGGGGCCTGATTCCCACCTGCTCACTAGGTGGCATATATTCACTGCCTAATGAGCATGTAAACCTGCCCCGCCGAACGCACGCCTCCTCCATCGCCCATATCCCCGCACTACCATGCGAGCATTCTGACGGGCCCACCCAGGGAACAAAGAAAGGTATATGTAGCACAACATAATTACAAATTATCAATATTTAATTATTTAACATTTTTTTCTATCATCATTTTATTATTAAATGTATTCATTCATTTTTGGGCAGAAGGGATTTACCACTGTACGAAAAGTGCATCATCAATACTCAATGTATAAAATACTGTAGATGTGGTTTGGGCTATAGAGAAAAGGGGATTTACATATGTCTTATACATTTACTATCAATATAGGCAATCTTGTGTACTAACAATGTTCAGATAGTCTAAATAAAAACATAATAGTAATAGGCAATCAGCATGAACTAACTTCTTGGGCATAATGTAAAAATATGTTCCTAGAAATGGAATCTAGTGAACCTGGAGGTAAAAAAGAAAAATCACACCGACATAACATGATGCCATAGCAACCTATATGTTATTGTGGCAAACCCGTGCACCATATAATCAGGGACATTAGCACTGAAGCCATAAAATACAATATGCATTCAAATAAAAATGAAAATTTTCTGTGAACATCCCACTTTATCATTACATATATAATTTCATAGCTCTGGAAGAATTAACACATCTATTTCTCTAAATATATAGCGCTGATAAATAATTTCTTATTGTTCCGAAATAAGGCGATAAGAAGTTATACAAGATTATATAAAATAAAAGGATGTAATATAACACTAAAAATAAGTCTGGTTATTAAAATATGAAAACTTTAAGTCGTTAGACATTGGCAAGTAACTAGTCAATAACCAGCAGACAAGTGGCATGTGATATTATTACATTAATGTGAGATAATATGGAAACACTTACTTTCATGATGTCAGTGTACACTAGACATACAGGGTGAGATTTAATAGGATGAGAGATTCAGAAAGTGAGAGATTTGGTAAGAAATCTCCAGTTTTTTTAAAGCGGCAATCATTTACTCTTCAAAATCAAACTGGTTTTGCAGTGTAAATGATTGCTGCTTTAAAAAAACTGGAGATTTCTTACCAAATCTCTCACTTTCTGAATCTCTTATCCTATTAAATCTCACCCACGGTATGCTAAACGCTACACATTTTATCGGATCAAGCTTTTAAATGACATCTATATCATGCTGAAATCATGGGTAAGATTTAATAGGATGAGAGATTCAGAAAGTGAGAGATTTGGTGAGAAATCTCCAGTTTATTTAAAGTGGCAATCATTTACTCTTCAAAATCAAACTGGTTTTGCAGTGTAAATGATTGCTGCTTTAAAAAAACTGGAGATTTCTTACCAAATCTCTCATTTTCTGAATCTCTCATCCTATTAAATCTCACCCCATGTATTGGGGCAGATGTATTAAGCCTTAACAAGAGATAAATACAAGTGTGATAAGGAGAGATAAACGTCCAGCCAATCACCTGCTAACTGCCATGTTACAGGCAGTGTTTGAAAAAAGTTAGTAAGGATGTGATTGGCTGGACGTTTATCTCTCCTTATCACACTTGAATTTATCTCTTGTTAAGGCTTAATACATCTGCCCCATTATCCCAAGCCAAAAACAATGCTTTGATTTTTCAAAAACATGAATGTATTGAAGATGATCTTCATAGAACATAAGCAAAGATTGTTAGTACTGGATTTCCACAAGGGAAAAAATAAATATTTATTCTGAAAGCAAAAAACATTTGGATCAGATGCACCAAGCTTCAAAAAGTGATAAAGTGGAGAGTGATAAACTACCAACCAATCAGCCCCTAACTGTCATGTTACATGATGGGATTGCAACTGGCAGTTAGGAGCTGGTTGTTTAGTCATTCATCACTTTTTTGAAGCTTAGTGCATCTGGCCATCTGTAACTTTCACTTTTTTTATCACTGAAATAGGGTCACTTTTCACAATAACCTGTTGCCTGGAAACACTGATGGGTGATAGGGTAGTCATCGAACAGAGTACAGAGTATACTATGGTTATATGTTTTACTGGACACCCATAGAATGGTAAAGTGAAAACAATGCCAGATATTTCTGTGTCTAATTGGTTAGACTTAGGACAATAAGTAAGTGGCTGTAAACTAGACATTTTGCTCCCGCTGCCTAAAAAAAAATCTGTATCCCCTACATTTATTTTTTAAATTGTGTATTTTTAATTGTAAAAAAAAAAGTAATTTGAGTACAAGCATACGGTACAAAGGTAGTACAATAACATCTGTACATGTCTAGAACAATAAACAAAATTATGTTTTCCAGGAACAGTGTTTGAGTCATATTTGTTCAGGAGGAACAGAGAACGTATAGACAGAGTACATAGTTGTATACCCCATGCTATACATATGAGAGTACATATTATATATTTTTTTACTTTCAACTACAAGAAAACACCTTAGAAACCCCCCCCCCCCTCCTTTAAGAAAAAAAATTAAAGGTACCTTTTATTCATGCATAATCAGGACTAAGACATGTGCCCAGAAGAAGGCAAACAGGCATATTACATCTACATATTTTTAACAGTGGATTAGTAAACACAGGTGGCGCATGTATCAATGATTAGTTAGATTTTGTTGAATGTCAATGGCTGAGGCAAATCTAGAGGAGAATAGAGGATGTGTATGTATAACCAAACACATCCAGAGAGCGCCAGACAATTGGAATTGGTACAAATTGTAATTAATTTATTTAAATATGCACAAAATAAAAACTATACCATTGGTACAACATACAATAAAAATATATAATATATTATAAAAAGGTACGTTACACTCCTTTGTGAATTATAGCAGCAGATAATAGTCCAGATATTGGGTGTTTAGGATAAGCTCCTCTTTAGGTCAGAATTTGGGTGATGTCCAATTTTAGTGAAAGAAACACTTGGGTCATGAATAGCCGATGATTATATATATGTTCTGTCTTGTGTGCAGACTGCTCTAGCTACTCCGCCAGCTGTCGTCGCCTGTTGACGACCAGCTGGTTTGTCTGTAAGCGGAGAGCGAGCTGTCCGCTTCCGGCAAAAGCTCAGATGAGACACGCTGAATTTCTGGAGACTTTGAGCAGCCAATGAATGATGCAGGTAAACTCACCCAGGATTTTTATGCCAATGAACGGCTAGTGTATTCAATGCTGTAGACGCTCGGGAGACCTTGATTTTGCAGAGAACACAGATGGTGGTTTTTAAAACGCCAAAATACAATCGTATGGCGTCTTCACTCTCCCAGCCGATTCTCTGCAAAATCAAGGTCTCCCCAGCGTCTACAGCATTGAATACACTAGCCGTTCATTGGCATAAAAATCCTGGGTGAGTTTACCTGCATCATTTATTGGCTGCTCAAAGTCCCCGGAAATTCAGCGTGTCTCATCTGAGCTGTTGCCAGAGGCGGACAGCTCGCTCTCCGCTTACAGACAAACCAGCTGGTCGTCAACAGGCGACGACAGCTGGCGGAGTAGCTAGAGCAGTCTGCACACAAGACAGAGCATATATATAATCATCGGCTATTCATGACCCAAGTGTTTCTTTCACTAAAATTGTCATCCCCATAAATGTTGGGCTGGACATCACCCAAATTCTGACCTAAAGAGGAGCTTATCCTAAACACCCAATATCGGGACTATTATCTGCTGCTATAATTCACAAAGGAGTGTAACGTACCTTTTTATAATATATTATATATTTTTATTGTATGTTGTACCAATGGTATAGTTTTTATTTTGTGCGTATTTAAATAAATTAATTACAATTAGTACCAATTCCAATTGTCTGGCGCTCTCTGGATGTATGTGGTTATACATACACATCCTCTATTTTCCCTATTGTATCCATTTCTGCAAACCATCCAATTTGCTAATTGGGAGCAGCCATCCACTATAATTGTTATAGATTCCCTAGTTCCAAGGGTGAATCATTCAAGTGTTTGCGCCCAATGTGGTTTTTTCTTTAAACCTGGGTTTTAGTAAATCTAGAGGAGGTCCATCTTCTCCACTTATTCAGGTAAGGAGTGAGCGAGCCTCTGGATCTATAGGTGAATCTCTAATGTCCCGAAACCTCTTTCACTAGGGCTCTCCAGTTATAAATGTTTGGGTATGTAACATCAAACCACTTCCTAGCAATAAGGACTTTGGCCAAAGTAGTCAAACACAAAACATATTTATATATTGAGGGTGACAGGTTTTCTTCAAAATCAAGGGCCTGTATCCCCTACATTTATTATAATGTTTTACCTAAATGCTCATTGCCAGGGATTTCATGCTCATTGACAGGAGTTACATGCTCTTTGCCAGGGATTTCATGCTTATTGACAGGAGTTACATGCTCTTTGCCAGGGATTTCATGCATGTTGACAGGAGTTACATGCTCTTTGCCAGGGATTTCATGCTCGTTAACAGGAGTTACATGCTCATTGCCAGGAGTTTCATGCTCGTTTCCAGGGTTTAATGCTTGTCACCAGGGGTTTCATAGTTGTAGCTAGAGGTTTCATGCTTCCTTTTTATTGCCAGTGGTTTTTTGCTTGTTACCAGTGGGTTACATGCTCATTGCCAGGGGGCTACAAGCCCATTGCCAGGGGTCACATGATAATTGCCAGGGCTTTACATGCTCATTGCTAGAGGCAATATATATATATATTCCATGGGATATATATCGCTACGCAGAATCTGTAACTTCCAGTAGTGATATACACTACCCAGTAGGACCTCTAGCATCTGTCTCCTCCAAGGTGGCTGCCACTTTTGGAGGGACATTTTCAACATATTCCATATGGACGGCCAGACTTATTGGAATCTGCAGCAGCGTTGTGCCCAAGAAGCCACTGCTTGGGCTGCAGTGATATTGGGCCTTATTCTGGTTGGAGCGGCCGGGCCGTACGCGTACGTCCCGGGATTTTTTATGATCTGCGCATGCGTACATTCGCTAATGCGCAGGCGCGAACTCCCCAAAACGCTTACGGCCGGGTCTTTACGTGCGAAAAAACCTATACGCGAGTGTACGGGCATTGGGGGCGGCATAGGGGCGTGAAGAGGGGAGCGGCCGAAATAATGAGGGAAAATGGGCGTAAATATGGGCGTACACGGGGGTGTGCACCAAAAATGAGCGGTGCTACTACCGCACGATCGACTAAGGCACCGTTCATTTCGGACACAAAACAGGCGGCCGCCAACCGCCATCTCAAACCACCCCTACAGATACCGCATGCCAGCGTGCGCCTGGATTTGCTAATTTACGCTGATTACTACCAAACACATACACCTGAATGTAATAACCAATGCTGCAGTCTATTAAGTCCAAACCATGATTTCACTACCTGCAAGCCTACACACAGCACTCAAACACATTGGAAGCTTATCTTTCTAGACTTCTCTACATTTAAAGGTTTGTTTAATTTAAGGTAAGAATCTTTGTTAGACCTGCTTATATATGCTAAGGTAGGTATTTGTTAAACAGTTATACACATTCACTACGTGCTTTCATAGACTTTACACAGTAGCACACTCAATCTACACAAGTCGACATGTGTCAACGTGTTCACTCTAATACAAACATAGGTTTTGTATTTAGGATACAATAACATAAACCACATCTAACACCTACAAAGGATGTTTCAGCAATGTTTTAAGCCCATGGCCACTATTTTGCACATTAATTAATTCAATCAATTAATTAATTTTCATAATTATAGTTGAAAGGCAAGATTTGCAGGTCCATATATGTGAAGGGTATGTCAGCGTACACGGACGTACGCTCACTCTCACGAGCGGTGACATAAGCTGACTTTTCTATTGAAAACAATAGGGACCCGTCCGTGCAAGCTGGCGTACGCTCAGATAGCCGCAAGAAGTCGGTGGGAAGACGGACGAGAGACGTCCGTAAACGGTGGTGTACGCTCAATTGTACGCCAGTTGTCGGAGTGTAAGGGCTGGCCCGTCCGTGTACGTTGGCGTACGCACATTTGTACGCCACTCCCCTTCGACGTTGTTTCTGGCCGTACGTATGCGGCTGAGTTGTGGGTGGACTTAACCCCAACGGCCGCGTACGGATAGCGTACGTTGTTTTGGAACGTACGCACGTTTGGCCGCTCCAAACAGAATAAGGCCCATTGTTACGCCACTGCAATAAGTAATATATTGAAGGCCATGATTCTACGCAAAATATAGCGTTTATGGTATAAATTTATCATATAAATTACTGGGTATGGTTTAATAAGTTAGACAAGTTAAAAAGTCAGAGTTCTACAGGAAATACAATTGTGAATGTGCCCTTAAGGCAACAGTCTTCCTTGTGTGATGGCTGGGTGTCAAGCCGTTTAGGAATGAGGATGTGTAATACTTTTTTCCATGTTAATAATTAATCCATGATAACTCATTTTGTCTGACTGGGCCCTAAAACATTTTGTGAATACAGTTATAACATAGTAGACCTGCTGTTGTGGTTTTACATCTGTCACTAAGCAGAATCCAGCACTTGTTGATATACCCCAGGGTGATGTCACACCCTGGGGTATATCACCCGGGTGCAGCCCTTTGTGACACCACTGTCTTGGTGCTCTTGCATGTGTGTTTTAAGATGAATACACACTATAAGTTTATTGGTTCAATATTTGTGGTTGGAATTAAAATCTGGTAATGTTTGTAGGAACAAATGACAATTGTCTATTTACACCCAAACAAGGGAAAACAGACAAAAATGGATGTTCAGATAAATTGGTGTATCCAGTTTATTATTCAAGTGACCATTTTTGTCCATTTTTCAGCATTTGGGAGTAAATGTTTGTCTCTCATACATTACCAGATTTTCACTCCAACCATTAAGATTGGACAGATAAGATAAGAGTGTGCATCCAGCATCAGTTGCACAAATAAAACAATCAGATGTGACAAAACCCCTTCAGGAGACTGCACTGATTATTTTGATATTCATCACTTATACATCTATGTGCAAATTAGTCTGCATCATATGGAATGCTATGATACAGTGGCCACAGATTTGTTTTCCTCCAAGTTCCATTCTGTGACGTTGTGCTACTTTCTGTGCCGCCTTGCATCCCTTCAAGTGGTGTATCGTTGTGTGTGTAATGCAAATAAAACTCAAATTTAAAAAGGTGGTATTCAATTTGTGTCAATTTCTCACCTTTTTTTTAGGATGAGTGTGGATTTACCCTATTCCAATAAAGGGGCAATTTTTTGTGTAAGCAAAAAAATCGTCAGTGTCAAAAAACACCTGGATCGGCAAAATAGCCGCAAATATAAATGTTTTGTCAATTTCCGGGTGAAATTTCATCCATTTTCACAACCTTTTGATGCGCCCCTCCAATAAACGGAAAAGGCGTGGACAAAAAATGCCTTCAATAGCAGTGAAAACAGATTGAATAGTCGGGCATCAAATTAATTTTTGGGCTATCCGAACAAATGGAACTAATTAAATACCCCCCAAAAAAGTCTCTTCATGCAATTCAAAAAAATTAATTTGATGTTGTTGTTGGTCTGGTTGCATAATAGGGACACGGTTTGGCAAAAAATAGACATGGCTTGGAAACATTAAAATGGGAATAATTCTATGACTTTTCTAAACAGGAAAAAAATAATACATGCACATCTCTTAAAATTTGAAGCTTTACTTAAATACGAGTTGACCAGTGGCGTCTCTTACCTCTGTGGAGAGGGGGGCTGCCACTTATCGCGATGCAAGGCTCCACTCTGCTGTCACAACTGCTGGTTCTTGCTGCCAGTGCCTGCTGGTCCCCTTCGCCGCCGCTGGTCCCCCTGCCAGTCCCAACCCCCCCTTTGCGGTCATGGGACTGGTGCGTGCGCAGTAGCTTCTTTGGTACTGCGCATGCGCTGGCCCCCAGACTCTTTGGCAGCAGTACATAGAAGCATATTCAGGGTTCTGGGTGCGGTGCATGTTCAGTATCATCCTCAGTACTGCGCATGTGCAGAACTCATTTTTATGGGCTGCAGCAGCCCATAGAGGCATCCCGGATTGAGGGAACACATCTCAATGAGACTTGGGTGACTGGCAGGTCTGACTTCCAATAGGAAGTAACTGCAAGTCACAGTGAAGCCAGTGCAGTCTCACAGACTGCATCTGGCTTCACACAGTGACGGATTTTACCTGGGAGTGCTGCAGTCCTGATGCTCAAAGGTAAAATCCGCCACTGGATTTGACTTATACATATTAGGTATGAGCGCGTTCCTAGAGATCCGACGCACCCAAACCTATCTGATCCGTGGCGTTTCCGAGTGCCTCATTTCCGTCCTGCCAATAATCCAAGTCAAAAAAGAGACCGAATGTTATCTTACCGTTGTCGGATTCTCGGGAGACTCAGACTCTCTAAAAGTCCAGGAGATCGCCGCCAACTTCAGTCCGCATGTGAAAAAGTTTTTCTTTACTGCAAGGGGTGTTAAGTGGGCCATATAGGTCCAGCTGTGCTGCACAGTGTCCCGTATCAGTCCAGTTGTGCTTCCCAGTGTCCCATATCAGTCCAGAAGAGCTGACCCTCTACAGCATGGGTCTTCTAACTGTGGCCCTCCAGATGTTGTGGAACTACATGTCCCAGCATGTCCTGACAGTTTTGGCATGCTCTTATAGGAAAAAATGTGGCAATGCATGTTTGAACATGTAGTTTCACAACATCTGGAGGGCCACAGTTTGAAGACCCATGCTGTACAGCTACCTGTGCTGTATCAATCCAGGGGTGATGCTAAATGCGCTGTATCAGACCAGGGATGATGCTACCTGTGCTGTATCAGTCCATGGGGTGATGCTACATGTACCATGTCAGTCCAGGGGTAATGCTAGGTGTGCCATATCAGTACAATGTTTGTACTGTCCACTTGTGTGGCTTAGCATAGTCATCCAGCTACCTCGGTGCAACCTTCTGGCCTAAAAACAATATTGTGAGGTGTTCAGGATAGACTGGAAATTAGTGGAAATAATGTTATTGAGGTTAATAATAGCGTAGGAGCAACAAACAAAAAAAAATTAGTGATTTTTTTATGGGTTTAAAAAAAAAAACAACCCAGATCCAAAACACGGAAAAGGTGGCGCTTTGGAACAGATCCAGATCCAAAACATGGCCAGAGATACAGAATAAAAACACAAAAGTGTCCAGTGCGCACCCCTAATACATATAAGTAGTATACTTGTGCATTCTTCCAGATGGAACTTGATTTCACATGGAAAAGACAGAACAGGTCATGGCAGCACTTTATGGGGCCATCACATTAACAATATGTAATGTCAAAGTTAAATGATGCTTAATGAAATTGACTGGCTGCTGCGTTATAACCTTCAACTATCACCACTTTATCACTTTACCAGGCTGAATACATCTGCCTCATAGTGTGTTACAACACTATGACTCATTCTCTTATCTCTATGGTCTGATGTGTGCTGTGCTAAGTATGTGTACAAACTACTTCTCATGGCCTTAAAGCGGCAATCATTTACAAGGCATGGTTTTGCTTTGTAACTGATTGTCACTTTAAAAAAAAAAAAAAAAACGGCCAAGTTCAGCCAGCATCCCGCACGTCCAGTACACTTGGATGTTATTACATATGGAATTAAAGGGGAAAGAAAAGAATGTCACGGTGTGGTGCACTCATAAGGGAGTTCTAATAAAATGTAACCTTTATCTGAAAATTATTTAAAAAGTAGCGAAGTATTGACACACATGAACACAAAACATATAAGACACAAACATTGTGAGTTTAAAAAGGATATTAAATCCTCACACAGAGGGGCCCCGCTGTGTTGTCTTCTCCTGATAACAATGGTTCTTTAAATTAACCCTCAATGGGAGCGTTACTCTGATAACTGCATGTAGGCTCCTTATGTAGTATGTTTAGATTATGCCTCAGCAATCTCTATAGGTCTTGTAAATATGTTACATATATTACATATGGTCTTATCATTTTAAAACACTGGAAATGCAGGACAGGACCATTTGGGGAAGGTAATGGGAGTGGTTGCAAAAACCTATGCAGCCATGTCATGGCCATTTTCGAGGCATGTATCTGACAACAGCTCTAACGTACAAAAATATGGTGCCTTTTCCTGTACTGCTGTGTCCAGTCTGCATATTCATAGGTCTACCCTGCACATTGGAACTACTGTAATTCCGCTAGTGGAAAAAAAATCACTTCTGCACATACGCTCCCTGTGCAGCATGCATGCAGGAGGAAGGAAACTGGTTGCATCCCAGAATGATGCAACCACTGTCTGAGTGGCGGTAGTGGGCAGACACAGGGTGGCGAGGTGGGATTGGGTGGGTGTGGTCTGGACAATGGAGTCATGGGCGGAGTTTCTTTGAAGCGTGCACAGCAACTGTATGACATTACACGCAACAGCTGCAAGACAAAACATGGCAGCTCGGCGCATGTCTTCATGTAGACAGGGGGCTACCCTAGGTATGCGAGTGCTTCACAGCTCTGCAGTCGAATCATGGGAAGGAACCCAGTTTGCTGGGTAGGCTTGTCCTGTGCTGGAGAGTCCCCGGCATGCTGGAGACAGCAGTTGCAGTTTTGCAATTTTTCAAAATTGCAACTGAAGCTGAATTAGTCCCATTGTCCACACATGTGTATGCAGTTGATAATGAGTTGTGTTAGTTTTGGTGGGCATCTTTTTTCATTTCTGGGCAGCAGCTTCACTTGCTGATATAAGCAAGTCTACCAGTCTAAACAAATTCGCACTTGCAAATGCATTAACGTCCATCTCTGAATCAGACCTGTGTCTCTGTCTGCTCTAATTGTTTGAGATTTAGGCTCAGTGGGTAATTTAGTTGATCAAAGACTAATGAAGTGTCTCCAATTATCCATTATGTCAAAATGCAAGATTGTGCATTTGGAAACTATTAATGGATCTCCCTCCATCTGAAGCCAAATCACCTAGGAAACAGAGCTACTGACTTTTGAAATCATCCAAGGTCATTGATAAAGCAGTGATTTTATATTGTCCATTCCATTGTCTTGGGCATACATTGGTGGATAAAACACAACCTTGCAATAAATTAGACAACTAAAGTGAGATTGCAAAAAAACAATCTGTGCCCAGCAGTGTTTCTCAGCAACCACTGGGGTGACTCTTCTTCAAGGAAATGGGAAATGTCTGAGATCTATTCAAAAATCAGAAACATTTGGTTACCAAAATCAAGCTAAAACCATGTTATTAAAAATGGGCATTGGGTACTTGTTTCCTAGAACGGCCACAACGATTTAGATCGTTGTGGTCGTAAGATAAAAAATCGGATCGATCGCATCGCATGCGATTTGGTCGCATACGATGCGACCGATCCGATCGACCGATTTATCACCCGATTTTTTTTTTTTTTCACCAGATTTGTTTAAATTGCCCCCCCAAATGTTAATAAGTGTGCTAGACCCCACGATAGACGTGAACCCGAAGCGTGGCGAGCGCAGCGAGCCCGCGAGGGGCGGCGGTGCGCGTCCTCCGACCTTTTCATTCCCCTACTATCCACTAGGGCGTGGAGTGAGAATATAATAGTGTGGCGAGCGCAGCGAGCCACCGAGCCCGAAGCGTGGCGAGCGCAGCGAGCCCCGCGAGGGGACGCGTCTAACTTCACAGGTATACGCGTCCCCTCGCGGGGCTCGCTGCGCTCGCCACGCTTCGGGCTCGGTGGCTCGCTGCGCTCGCCACACTATTATATTCTCACTCCACGCCCTAGTGGATAGTAGGGGAATGAAAAGGTCGGAGGACGCGCACCGCCGCCCCTCGCGGGCTCGCTGCGCTCGCCACGCTTCGGGTTCACGTCTATCGTGGGGTCATGGCGGGCACATAAAAAATGTGAAATGGGTCATATTGGCCCATTTCACCTTTTTTATCATTTTTCCCTATGTGAGATGGACTTAATCAAGTCCATCTCATCTTGTGCCATTATAATGGCACAAGACCGACCGATTTCAATGTTAAAAGATTTTTTAACATTGAAGTCTATGGAAAAATCGGGTCAATCGGTCGGTCGCATCGCGGCCGATTTTAATTGGTCGCGACCGACCGATTGACCCGATTTCTGTCAATCAAAGTGAAAAAATTGTAAAAAATCGGCCACATCGTGAGGATCGTGTCCCTTAATTAAGAGCCACGATCACTCACGATTGTGGCCGTTCTAGGAAACAAGTACCGGGCATTGATTTAAACTGGGGATTTTTACCAGACCATACACATTTCCAGCAGGGGCTCCAATATTCATTGTTGAGAAAAAAGATGGGTATCTGCACTCTTGCATCGTTTAGAGAGATTTTAATTCAATAACCAGCCATATTAACATTGACTCCGAACGTACTTTTTTAGGAAGGTCCCATTTGACCCAGAGATAAGTGGAAAATGTCTTTCAGGTCCTGTTATATATACTCTTATTATATTATTTGGCTCACCAAATGCACTTGTCATTTTCCAGTTTTTTGTCAATGACTGGTCCTGGGAAATTCTTGTTAAATTTGTTATAATTTACTGAGTTGATTTTCAGTTGACTCATATGCATACCTATAACTTACGCAACGTTGCCTCTTTGTTGTCAGTGCTACGTTTGTCTGGTTATTTTTCCAGATGACCATCCTATTCGGAGCAGATTTATGTTATTGATGACCAGGAATTATTAGCTTTTCCAATGACACTGAAAGAATGGATTCCTTTACTGGAGGGTGCCACTATGTCTAGTGCAATTTTCTTGCGTTATAGGAACCTAGAATACATTGAAGGTGGCTGAATTCTTAGCAAACATGTTGGACTTTTTTATGTCACTTTAATTTCATAGTAACCTTTAGACCTGATTCCCACAATAGAAAATACGCCTCATCCAGACAACATGAGACAAACCATTTAACAGTTGTCCTGTGGTGTCTCTGAACAAGCTTACAGCATCAATTTTTCAAGTCTAATCTTGTTAAAGTTACTAAGAATTGGTTATTACAGAATTGTCTGTTCAGTGCGCAGAAATCCAAAAATGGCCTGAGGGTGGTTGTTCTTTAATGGTCTAAATTGTTTATTTCTCCTCCCCCAGAGGCATATTTATTGTTATA
Source organism: Crinia signifera (assembly GCF_055691185.1). Classification (NCBI taxonomy): domain Eukaryota; kingdom Metazoa; phylum Chordata; class Amphibia; order Anura; family Myobatrachidae; genus Crinia; species Crinia signifera. The sequence continues at coordinate 106,813,018 of NC_139221.1, read as the reverse complement.
ATAATGTTTCTTTTTGGTGCTTGTCATGGCAATAGGAAAATACAACATGGAATACCCAGATATACCATTAAGCACATGCAGGAGCAAGGAATTGACCCGTTCCTACAATGTGTAAAAGTGAAATGATTGCTAATGTAACATAGGCCCTTATTCTGATTGGTGCGTACTTTCCCGAATTCTTACGTAGCGTGCCGCACGCCACGCTGTGCGGACATCGTCCGTAGAAACGCCGACCGAGCCTCCGCATTCGGACGGACTCACTCTTTAAGAAGAGGGCGTGTTTACGGACAACATACAAACCTTGCATGTGCGGTGGACACGCACAGATTCGGCACGGTCTTACAGCGTAAGCACTGTCTTACCGCGTCAGAACGGACGGGAACCTGGCCGTACGCACCGATGCGGTGTATTTACGCACATTTCAACACTATTATCAGAACACCCAAATCTGTAACATGACCCACTTATGCAATTAGGCAACCTCATTCAAAAGGGATTGTTTTTAATGGTCATCTATTATTTATCTAATTGATAATTAAACACTTTAATACCACTTTAGATTAACCCTTACATCATGCTAAGTTCACAACATTCTTTCTTGCCCCTTTACGCCCATGTGTTATGTATGCATATTACATCATCAATTATTCTTCACCTGCAAACACACACATACACATCAACACACTATGTACATCTTTACATTACCCTTCACTTTCAACCACTTTTATGCACTAAAGCCATCTATATATACTGTATATCCCTTTTGCACCTTACATAAATAAACACCACTATTTATACTTATATACTTATATTTATACTTATACTGTAAAATTATACAATAACACACAGACCACTTCTAACTTTTATGACAAAAATTTATTAACAACTAACATAAATTAAATTAACTTTTCAGACCAGGAGGTCGCACACATTCTGGACCTCTTCAGCCATGTGCAGAAGGTGCTGGCGCAGCCTGAGGAGGGCCCCTCTCAACCCCTCGCCTTCTTGCCTCTGGTTATCTGTGGGCATGTTAAAAGGGGATCAACATTAATTATACTATTCAGGTTGACCTTGTACAGTCAATCCTAAGTACCTACAGCATGAGAATTCATACATACAAACAATTACATAGGCAATACTGTTTGTAATGGAAAAAAAAAAGATGGGCCCACACACACACACAGTGGCTTACACTACAGAATATGTGAGTGATAAAATTTCCAATGTATGTATCAAAATCATAACAACACTTGAGCCTCACTCAAACTTCTCCTGCCTTAACACTCACCAATCTACTAGAAAGCTACATCCAATAGAACATGCCACATTTTGCCATACATATATACCTGCATGCCACTGCTTAATAGCTAAACTGCATGATAGATAGATACATAGATGGATACATAGATACATGGATGGATGGATGGATAGATACCACATTTAAAGGCTAGCCTAGTCCTTCTACCCCTTACTTCCTGAATCATTGTCACATTGCCAGATAGGTGAAAGTGCAGCACTAATCCACTTCCATACACCAAACAATTTCTAAAGGCAATCCATCCTACAAAATAGCTTTGCAAAATACATGGCAACAACACGGGCCAACTGGCTAGAGGGGGGCCCAGGGGAACTGCCCACTTGTGACTCCATTATAAATCACGCCTGACCATACTCCATTGATGTTTTATTTGTGCTTGTATAGAAAGGCCCTCCATAAATAAACACTCATCACCTACGTGAGCCTCCAGATTCCACGTTTTCAGCTTGGGCCTATAACCCCTAAGAGTGTCTGTTGTAACCCACTTTTGTTTATTAATTAATAATAGAGTAAAACAGACTAGATTCAGCAGTGGTACCTAACAAATAGTAGTACCACCAATTATTAATGATGCCTTATGTTTACCTACCACTTCCTTCAACCTCCACCTCCTCGTCCACGACCTCCTCGGCCAGCTCCTCCTGGGCCACGACCTCCTCGGCCAGCTCCTCCTGGGCCACGACCTCCTCGGCCACCTCCTCCTGGCCCATCACCTCCGAGGCCACCTCCTCCTGGGCCACCTCCTCCTGGGCCACCTCCTCCTAGCCCTGCTCACGGGCCTGTCTTGCACGGTCACGTGCTGTAAGAAAATTCAAAATGCAGAGTGTTAAATAAGGCACATGATTTGTTCATTCATCATGCAGCAAAAACAATGACATATTAGACCCACATTACAGCATGTCAAACATGAAGTACCACACATATAGTGTATGCCATGTTTAACTCGTGATCAGCCATGTTACCTTATTGGCTAAAAAAAGGTCATGGAAGCATTAATGTACAATTGGCCATTTAATGTGTAAACACTCACATCGTGCAATGCTGGCCCTTATTTGCTGGAGCAATTCGGGCTGGCGCCGCCTCAGATCAGACTATCACCGCTCCAGCTGTGCGATGGTCCTGCGCACCTGGGTGCGCGCGAATATGCACCTGCGGGCCGCGGCATAGGCATGACGCTTCTGCCGGTTGGTTATAAAAGGGCCCGCACGCCCCAGCCTGGTCTCCATAACGGAGACCAGTGCCCTCAGCTCCGCAGCAGAGAATGGGGCTGCTCTCCCATAGGCCGCCATCTTAGCAATGGCACAATTCAAGCAATCATGTTCTGTAATTGGTTGTTCAGAGTGATATTTGGTATTAACTTTATTGTTCATTTTGTCATTAACAGCGTGTATGCGCCACAACAGACGGCTAAACCATTGCATCGCAAAACAACACTTGCTGTAGCTTTGCATAGTTGAGCAGACCATGCCAATACTTAGTATCTCCAAAACAGACAGGGTGAAAGAAGTTTGCAACCCATTATATATAATCTATTACATTCACCAAACATGGGTGAAAACAACAGGTGAATTAGTGTGCATCAGCAGCCAGTTACACCTAACTCTACAAGGTACTAAACTAGACAGCTTTATTATAGTGAAAGCTACACACCAGAAACATAGCAAATACAGATGGGTCTGTTCCCATCTTGGCAGGGGATGGCGCTGGCGTCGCCAGCCGCCATCCCCCGCCAGCGCCATGGCGATCGTGAGAAGGGGACGCGCGCGCACGAGAGGCGCGCGCGTCCCCTTCCGACGGCGCTTCCATACGTTTCCCCGGGTCCCCGCCGGCTTGCCGGCGGTAACCCGGGGTCCCCGCCGCCTGCCCGCATCCCCCCTAACCCCCCCCTAACCCCGTCCGTCTCCCTGAGGCGGAGACGGACAGGGTTTCCGCCGCGCTAGCGACGGAGACTGAGACGCGCGTGCGCGTGAGACGCACGCGCGTCTCAGTCTCCTCGCTGGCGAGGCTGCTGGCGGGTCGCCAGCGCGTACGTTCTGGCGACCCGCCAGCAAGGATGGGAACAGACCCATCTGTAGTGCAATCCCTTTTCCCAATATTAGGCCATGGTGCCATGTGAACACTTACCTTCTACCGGCCCACACTAGAGATGTGGAATTCAATGTACCTAGCATCAAGCCAGTATTTGGAGACCTTTCACATGTGATTTGGATGCAAGCACTGATTACTATTGCCCAGGGGCGTAGCGAGGGTGGAGCCGGCGGAGCGTGTGCTCCGGGCGCAGAGGAGTAGCGTGGCGCTACACTCGCTGCCCGCCGGTCCACCCTCTGGATGCCGCCCGGCAATCTATAGCAGAGGCGCAGAGCCTCTGTCTCCGTCCCGACTCCCCTGCCTCCCTGCTGCTGCTGCGGCTGCTGTCTCTGCCTCTCTGTGACATGTAGATGCAGCCGCTGGCAGGCAGGGGGAGCAGCTCCTCAAGCTGACGATGACGACATAAAATACAGCCTGAGAGGGGAGAGACCTACGGAGGAGCACATGGGCACCAGGGCTACTCTATTTACAAAGTGAGTAGGGGGGCAGGGGCTGCCAGTGGTTCTGGGAGGATTGAATCTGCACACTGGCCAGGCTTGTGCCTGCAAAGTCTGCAGACTGTGTGTGGAACAGTGGAAGGCTGGAGAGGATCCTTGTGATGTCTGCTGCCTAGGGGGAGGGGGGACTGTGCTTGAGGTGGTCTCAGATTGGGGGGTGTTCTGTCTGAGGGGCTATGCTGATTATGGTGTGTGTGTGTGTGTGGGGGGGGGGTTAGTGCTGTCTAACTATGGTGGGGCTGTGCTGTGTATGGGGGGCTGTGCTTTCTGTGGGAGGGCTGTTCTGACTATGGGGGGGGTTCTGCTGTCTATGTGGGGCTATGCTGTCTATGGGGGGTTCTGTTGTCTATGGGGGCTGTGCTGTCTATCTATAGGAGGGCTGTACTGACTATGGGGAGCTCTGCTGTCTAACTATGGTGGGGCTATGGTGTGTATGGGGAGGCTGTGCTGTATATGGGGGGGATGTGCTGTCTATATGAGGGCTGTTCTGACTATGGGGGGTTCTGCTATCTAACTATGGTGAGGCTATGGTGTGCATTAGGGGCTTTGCTGTGTATGGGGGCTGTGCTGTCTACATGGGGATTTCTGCTGTCTAACTGTGGTGGGGCTATGATGATGATGTGGGACTAGCTATGGTGTGTATGGGGGGCTGTGTTGACTATGTGGGGCTATGCTGACTATGGGGGGCTATGCTGTCTAACTATGGAGGGGCTATGCCTTCTATGAGGGGTTATTCTAGCTATCTATTGGGGTGGGGGCAGTTATTATTGGTTCTGTAACCACTTATTTACCCCTTTCAAAATCCTGCATGTGTCAATGGAAGGACAAGCGGCGCCTGTGTGCAGACCAGTGGCGGCACCTGCATGTAGAGGAGCAGGAGTCCCGGCGGCGCTGCATCTATGTGGGAGAGCAGGCCCGGCGACGGCTCCTGTACACGGGAGAACAGAGGCCCTACAGTGTGAGAGCAGGAGACACGGCAGCGGCAGCAAGGAGTGGGACTTCTCAGGCGCTGGTAAGGACATCCCTTGGTGAATAACTTATACTTTCAGGCAGAGGGGCGGAGCAGTGGTGCGGAAATGGAAAATTAGGAAGTACAGCCTCGCTTTCCCATTTGCCTCTTTTTTTCTTTCCCCCTCCTCCCTGTCTCTCCAGTCATCCCCCACCCCCCATGGTCCCCCTTCCTTTCCTGCGCTCCTTTGCTCTCTCTCTCCATCTCCCCAGGGCTCCTCCACCCCCATTCCCCCCCCCCCCAACCCACCCCCTCTTTCTCCTCTCCTGATTCCCTCCCTCCACTCTCTCATGTGCTCCCTTACTCTCTATGCCCTGCTCTCCCTTGCTGTCCTTTTTTTTTTTTTACCTCTCTCCCCTGCGCTTCCTCGCTCTCCTCTTTTTCCCCTCCCTCTCTCCCTCACTCTCTCTTCTCTTTTTCTCCCTCTTGTGCTCCCTCATGTGCAATATGCATTACGGCGTGTGGCATTCAGTTACTTAACCATTATGGTATGTGGCATAATGTCTACTAGGCATTACGGTGTAGGTCAAAATGTGTAATGAGCACTACGGTGTGGCATATTCTATAATGGGAAATGGGGTTTAAAACCACTTTGCGCTGCTAGTGGATATATTTTAACATAGAATACCACCAGACAGAATGATACTGGACACACTATTCAATATTTAAATGAATTTATAGAGAAAGATATATAAAAAAATATACACATAAATAATATCAAAAATTCATACAATAGTATACAATATTAAAAACATTAAACAATATGGCCATGTATAAGTCACGTTTGCAAACTGATAATTAGGAAAATACTCCGGAGTAAATAAATGATGAGGATTAGTAGCAGTCATTCATAGCAATTAGAATGCATAAGCTGGGGGAGGGGGGAAATGGGTATGGGATGAAGGTATTGGGCGTCAATGAGCCAGCAGCACAATCAAGAAATGTAGCACAGTCAATTGAAGCTTAAGCAGCAGGTTAGTGTAGAATATACCATATATCTCACCCTTTGTTGATGTTTTTTTGTGGAGGGGAAGCGTGTATCGGGGAGCTTCTGATGGTAATTAGCTCAACCCGACCACAGTGCAGAGATGATGCGGGGAGCTTTGGTGGATCTTACCGCTCTACCCGGGGTCCGGTGATATGGAAATATGCCCAGATAGCGTCCAGTGCAGGCGGCTGTAATGAAAGCCGAATTGCGGGAGGGAACGGGAGGAGAACCTCGACCGCCAGATGATGTTCACTCGCTGCTGCCAGATGACGGTGGATCACACAGATTTTCAAAGGACCGCGGCAGACCAGCTCGTGTGATAGGCGGTGGGATAGAGAACACAGGGGTTTGCAGACGTGACGTGACGTGGCCTGTGACGTCGACGCGTTTCGTCTCAATAGGCGGAGACTTTTTCAAGACGGATACATGTTACTTCCAAGTGTTGGTATTTATTGGATGTCAGCTACTTATTTAGCCAATGAGAGTATTGATTCGCATATATAGTCATTAACAATATACTAAGCAAGTGTGTCCAGTAATAAAACATTTCTATCGCAAAAATTAAAACATAAATAGCGAACATATGGATATTCATTACTCATAAATGGTCTAATGTTAGCAATATCTTGTTTTGCGGGATTTAATGAGGAGATCGCATTTAAAGGGATAGGCACAATATGTGATAAGATCAGAGAGAGATAAACATATTCATTAGCACAGAATATACAGAAAAGTTTTTTTAGAAACTAATTTCAGGTATAATTTACATCGAGTAGAAGGTAAAAAGGATATATATACATCAACCAAAATTTTTTGAAGATATGGTTATTCTTTTATTTTATTAAAATAAAAATAAAAATAAAGGTAAAGAGAGTAAGACCCCAAATTATATATGCATACACATACAAATATGTATATAAAAAAATATATATACATACATATGTATAAAATATTAAGAAGAAATAATAATAACAATTATAATAGTAATAGACAAATATTTTGTTCTGAATTATGAACATCATATAAAGAATCATCATATGAAATACTTCTATGGGAAAGAGTGTCCATAAATAATTAATTAATTTAGTAGCTTTATATAGCTCTAGATCCGTGGGAGCCAGGGGGAGTCCGGTCTGCAAACCCATGACGTCATGGGGGGATTTCTCCCAACCAAGCATCAAGGGTAGACCGCAATCTCCCTGGCCCGCACGGAGTGCAGACTTGATATGTAGGGACATAGCATCAAGGATATCGGTCAAGGGGGGAAAAGAAACAGTAAATTATATATAGACAGGAAGATAACATCAATCCATACAGGTAAGGTCCAACGCTTCGTTTAAGCCATGTGGATTGAGTGTGCCTAGCTTAAATATCCAAGAAACCTCTTGGATATTTAAGCTAGACACACTCAATCCACATGGCTTAAACGAAGCGTTGGACCTTACCTGTATGGATTGATGTTATCTTCCTGTCTATATATAATTTACTGTTTCTTTTCCCCCCTTGACCGATATCCTTGATGCTATGTCCCTACATATCAAGTCTGCACTCCGTGCGGGCCAGGGAGATTGCGGTCTACCCTTGATGCTTGGTTGGGAGAAATCCCCCCATGACGTCATGGGTTTGCAGACCGGACTCCCCCTGGCTCCCACGGATCTAGAGCTATATAAAGCTACTAAATTAATTAATTATTTATGGACACTCTTTCCCATAGAAGTATTTCATATGATGATTCTTTATATGATGTTCATAATTCAGAACAAAATATTTGTCTATTACTATTATAATTGTTATTATTATTTCTTCTTAATATTTTATACATATGTATGTATATATATATTTTTTATATACATATTTGTATGTGTATGCATATATAATTTGGGGTCTTACTCTCTTTACCTTTATTTTTATTTTTATTTTAATAAAATAAAAGAATAACCATATCTTCAAAAAATTTTGGTTGATGTATATATATCCTTTTTACCTTCTACTCGATGTAAATTATACCTGAAATTAGTTTCTAAAAAAACTTTTCTGTATATTCTGTGCTAATGAATATGTTTATCTCTCTCTGATCTTATCACATATTGTGCCTATCCCTTTAAATGCGATCTCCTCATTAAATCCCGCAAAACAAGATATTGCTAACATTGGACCATTTATGAGTAATGAATATCCATATGTTCGCTATTTATGTTTTAATTTTTGCGATAGAAATGTTTTATTACTGGACACACTTGCTTAGTATATTGTTAATGACTATATATGCGAATCAATACTCTCATTGGCTAAATAAGTAGCTGACATCCAATAAATACCAACACTTGGAAGTAACATGTATCCGTCTTGAAAAAGTCTCCGCCTATTGAGACGAAACGCGTCGACGTCACAGGCCACGTCACGTCACGTCTGCAAACCCCTGTGTTCTCTATCCCACCGCCTATCACACGAGCTGGTCTGCCGCGGTCCTTTGAAAATCTGTGTGATCCACCGTCATCTGGCAGCAGCGAGTGAACATCATCTGGCGGTCGAGGTTCTCCTCCCGTTCCCTCCCGCAATTCGGCTTTCATTACAGCCGCCTGCACTGGACGCTATCTGGGCATATTTCCATATCACCGGACCCCGGGTAGAGCGGTAAGATCCACCAAAGCTCCCCGCATCATCTCTGCACTGTGGTCGGGTTGAGCTAATTACCATCAGAAGCTCCCCGATACACGCTTCCCCTCCACAAAAAAACATCAACGGAGGGTGAGATATATGGTATATTCTACACTAACCTGCTGCTTAAGCTTCAATTGACTGTGCTACATTTCTTGATTGTGCTGCTGGCTCATTGACGCCCAATACCTTCATCCCATACCCATTTCCCCCCTCCCCCAGCTTATGCATTCTAATTGCTATGAATGACTGCTACTAATCCTCATCATTTATTTACTCCGGAGTATTTTCCTAATTATCAGTTTGCAAACGTGACTTATACATGGCCATATTGTTTAATGTTTTTAATATTGTATACTATTGTATGAATTTTTGATATTATTTATGTGTATATTTTTTTATATATCTTTCTCTATAAATTCATTTAAATATTGAATAGTGTGTCCAGTATCATTCTGTCTGGTGGTATTCTATGTTAAAATATATCCACTAGCAGCGCAAAGTGGTTTTAAACCCCATTTCTCTTTGTTTCTCTTATGAGCTCTAGCTAACTCATATAAAGCCGCCTGCAGCAGCAGTGGATTAATTACATTAGACCACAAGTGTGGTGTAACATATATATCAAATAAACAGCGCCAGAATAATTGTGCAATACGGGTTGGACCTATCCACTCATATTTGCGCATTCCCTCTCCCTTTGTATATTCTATAATGGGCATTAAAATTTGTGTGGCATCATGTGTATGGTGCATTACTATAAGAAGGAAAATTGACGGGAAGGGGGGGGGGGGCGCCGAAACATACTGCTGCTCCGGGCACAATGTCACCTAGCTACTCCTCTGCTATTGCCTGAGTGGTGGACTGGATTTACATATGGAATGGGTTAGTGTCATTAGTAGTACATACCAAACAAGTGCACAGTACAAATGTACATTCACATATACATTTCATGTCTGGCCACAGTTTGAGGTGTTTATTGGTGTTCAAATCTGCCATTAACTACTAAATCAGACTTAGCAAGTATGCCTGGTTTTTTTTTCCCGCTGGTATGGGCGTGGCCTATGCGCCGCACGGTCTACGCTGCCGCACGGAACGCTGCCGCACAGAACGCAGGGTGTCGCTGATGTACGCCAATTACAGAAATAGTATATAAAGGTGTGCTAGAAAACCTAAAAGTTGTTGCAAACATGGCTGGATCTCAATCTGAAGGAGACCAGGAGTGCCAGGAACTTTTTCAACGCCTGGACTCCAGCACCTCCTATGTGTCCCTCACCACAGACCAGCCAGTGGGAGAAGAGCAGGCTGCTGGGCCATCCACATCAGCCCAATCTGCAGCTGGCCCATCTTCTGCCTCAGTAGAATCATTGGAAACACAACAGGTGGCTTCCCAACAGAGTAGACTGGCCAGCACTTCAAGTACAGCGACAGGTGGCCGTGGCCGAAATAGGCCAACGGAGGAACCAAGCAGCAGGAACATGGCATACGAACCGCAGGAGCTTGCCATACTGGTACCCCGCGCACGGGATTGGATCGAGTGTCCACAGGACAGGTTGACACACACAAGGAGATGGAAGATTTGGGAGGACATAACTGCGGAGATTAATGCGGTGGCTCCACAAGTTCGTGAGGTGGAGCACGTTAAGAAGAGGCAAGTTCATGTGTGTTACATTTGACCAGTAAAAGACCAGTAATGTTTAAAATAGATGTTAGATGGAGTTGGTAAATGGCCGGTCACGTTGCTTGGAGCCACAGACATGATTGCCATGTAATTTAATCGATAGTTATTGTAGGGTGAGTGTGAATGTATCTTCTAAGGGTTGTTTGTATATTTGAATAGAATGTAAGTTGTGTGTAATGAAGCACATGTTGTAATCTGTTGCAGATTGCAATGGTTGCTACAGCAAACATCAGGAGTGACATGTAGTAATATGTAAACTTTGATTGCAGGTGGCACGACTTCAAAACCAACCTCAAGAAGAAATTGACCAAACGGTGGGAACACAGCCACACCTCTGGGGCTGGCTTCATGCCAGGCTGGCTGAAGCTCACCCCCCTGGAGGAGATGGCAGAGTGCTGCATTGCAGTAGAGGAGGTCCAGGGGGTGAGCAAAATGGATAGCGAGGCCCCAGCGGAAGTCTTTGCTGCTTTTGTTGAAGGTAATTATTTGCCATGGCATAAGTAGTTGGTACTAATTTGCTTGGAATGTGTTGTAATTGTAATTTTCTCTTTCACCAGCATCCCCCCTGCTTGGTCAAGAATCTCTTGAGGAGGTGGCGGAGTCTCTGCCACCTGCCACCAGTGGCAGGCATGTGCAGCAGCAGCAGCCACCGGCCGACCCTGAATACGACAGGTGGGTGCAGGTGCTTGGGCAGATTCACCAGCAGGGAGACTTAGCATCAGAGCGGATGCGTAGGACCGAAGAGGTCATGCAGGGTTTGGTCAGCACCCAGCAGACAATAGCTGGGAGCCTGCAGGCTATGGCTGAGGCCCAGCAGGCCATGGCTGCAAGCCTGCAGGTGCTGGCAGATCAAGCCCTGCGGCAAAATGACCTCCTCCTCCACCATAATGAGCTTATGGTGGAGCTAGTTTCCAGCAATAGGGCCCTATTGTCATCCGTTTCTGGTGCATTCTCACCAGCAGCACTCCCTGCTGGCAGAGGGGGAACACCATCCCCCCCCCTCACCAGCATCTGCTCCACCTGGGCCACCATCAGAACGTGGCCGTGGCCGAAGAGCTGCTGCACGTGGCAAGGAGCCTACCAGGGCCAAACGTGCCCGCAAATGAACTTGTGTCCGCATTAATCTCCACCCTTATGTCTTCCCAAATCTTTCATTGAGCTGTGTGTGTCAGCTTCCTGTGTCCAATCCCGTGCAGAGGGTACCCACATATGCCCTCGGTTCGAATGTCTTGTTTGGTTCTCCTGTTGGCCTCTTTCGGCTACCATTACTGTCTGCTGTACTTAAAGTGTTGGTGCTATACTTTTGTTGTGAAGCCACCTGATGTGTTCCTAATGATTCTGCTGTGGCTATGTATGTCATAAATATGTTTTTTTTTACTTTATTTTTTAACATTCCTGCCATGGTACCTTTTTAATTTGTTGCATGTGAGAAATAACATGCTTTCCATTTTTTTTTTTTTTTTTTTTAAACAATTTATTGAATTTTTTCAGAACATAAATTTCACATTGATTACGCAATAAGTTGTCTCTTGGTATACAGAAATCAGAATACACAAACCAGTGCTCACAGGCATTAGAAAACTTTCACATCGGGCCTATGTCAGATCTTTGTCTAATCTCAATCTTCCCTGCCTTTAATAAACTAAGAGTACCCAGCGCCGCATCCAGTGCGGACAGCCAAGATATCCTGTCCTAATTTTCCCGTACCCAGGGGACAAGTCTAAGAAACATTACAAAACTGAACATTATACACATGAGCATATAAACAAACAATCATTCATCTCATCACATGCATACGAAGAGGGTATCGCATAAACACACAGAGGGGAGAGGAGGGGTGAAGGGAGGAGGGGGGGGGGGGTTACCCCAGATCTGTCACCATATATTGTGTACATATGACTATAAATGCATTTCTCCTTCGCATATTCGTCTCAGAGGACGTTGGCACACAAGTATTACACCATTTCCTAAACCATAACTAGAAATATATCACTCCTATACAGTTATACTATCAGATATTCTCCTATACAGATACCATGTTGTGTTATCAAACAGCTTCAGAATATGGTCTTTCGTACTTTCATCCAGTTGATCTATGTACAGGCCCCATTTTTTATAAAAACGAAGAACACCTTTCTCCACGTCTGGTAGTGTCGCTCTCCTTTCCATATATATCATTTTAAGAATAACACTTTTGAGTTCCGTGATCGATGGGGCGGATTTTTTTATCCAGTGGTTCAATATCAATCTACTAGCAGTACATAGGATAACCGATAGGATTGGAGTGATCAATTTCTTTGAGATTCCCAGATCCCATTCCTTGAAGTTTAACATTAGACAGGCTATTGGAGACTTTGACACTTTAATCTTAAAAACTAAATTCACAAAATTTACCACCTTATTCCAAAAATTCGCCACTCTACCACATTCCCATAGGTTATGAAACAGGGTTGCTTTTGTTCTGTTGCATTTTACGCATCTATCAGATGCGTCTGGCACTATGTGCGCCCTTTGTATCGGTGCCAAGTAAGCTCTAGAGATTATCTTAAAGAACACCTCTTGCAGTGAAGCTGAGAATAAATACTTAAACGTTGATAGGGGGTGGACCATGATGTCATCAACCTCTCTTATGCTGGGGATGTCTTTTTGCCAGTTGATGAGGGATTTCTCCCATAACTTATCTCTTGTCAAGTTAGTTAAGTGAGTATAGTATAGTTTAAGTCTATATGTGGAGGTGCGGGTGATTGTAAGAAGGGTGAGAATCGGGTCATTTACCATTTGTCCTTCTTTTGCCCTGGGTTGGGTCTGTATAAAGTGTCTCACTTGTAAGTACATATAGAAGTGGGTATGTAGTAGCTGGTATTTTTCTTTCAGAGCCGAGAAAGAGAGCATCCCGCCACCAGGATCATACACATCCCTTATCGCCGAGATGCCCCTCTCCCGCCAGTTCAGATATGTGGCATTATCCAGCCCCGGGACAAACAATGGGTTGCCCCAGAACGTTGTGAATGTCGACACCTGAGGACACCTGGATAATTTTTTATTCGTGGTCACCCACGTTTTGTATGTGTCTTTAAATAAAACATTTTCCATAATATCTCTTGGAATCTTATTTTTGGGGGAATGTAGGAGAGCCCCTGGCGAGTAAGGATGCATAAGTGCGGTCTCTAAATCATAATTGGTAAACATGGAGCGCCCCCATAGCCAGTCGGTTATGTATCTAAAGCCCACAGCCTTACTAAACAACTCCCCATTAGGAATATTTAGGCCCCCTTCCTCTCTGGGTAATTGTAATTTGGCACAAGAAATCCTGGCCTTTTTTCCTGCCCACAAGAAGGCAGAGAGAGTGGATTGGAGGGATCTGCTATCTGACTTTAACAGGGACAGTGGTAACATCTGGAGAATGTATGCAATTTTAGGGAAAGCTATGCTTTTAATAACTGCAGCCCTGCCCATTAGTGACAGGGGAAGATTCATCCATCCTTTAAGCTGCTTTGAGATTTTCGCCAGGGTGGGTTTGAAGTTTAAATCATAAATTTGATCAATACGTTTTGGGATATGTATTCCGAGGTATTTGAATGAGGACGCCGCCAGCGGGAACTGGCTTATGTCTGGGTGGTTCCTGAACAGCTCCGGGTCGCCAGACAGCACCAACAGTTCAGATTTGGTATAATTGACTTTGTACCCTGCAAATGAGCTAAAATCATTTATTAGTTGGACTATAGCTGGAATGGATATTAAGGGATTTGAAGCAAACAGCAGCATATCATCTGCGAACATCGCAAGTTTGGTCTCCATAGAGCCCACCCTGATCCCCTCGTATTGGGTCGATGCTCTCAGGGCTATGGCCAGAGGTTCCAGTGCCAAGTCAAACAACAGTGGAGACAGCGGGCATCCCTGTCTTGTGCCTCTTTGAATATAAAAAGGTGGGGACAGGTACCCATTGCCCAACACTTGGGTAGAGGGGGAGTGATAAAGGTTTTGTATACATTTGATGAACTGTTCTGGCAACCCAAATCTATCCAAAGATCCAAACAAATGGTCCCAACTCACCATGTCGAAAGCTTTTTCAGCATCTAGCGTGAGGATTACATTACAACCATTTGTGGGATGACTTTTTATCCATTCCATTACTGCAAGCACTTTTCGAATATTCACCACCGACTGACGTCCCCACACAAACCCCGTCTGGTCCGGGTGTATTACAGAGGGCAAGACTTTTTTTAGTCTTTCTGCTAGGATCTTGGTTAGCATCTTATAGTCAGAGTTAAGTAGGGAAATTGGTCTATAGGATCCCGGTTGTTCTAGGTCCCTTCCTGGTTTTGGAAGAACTCTAAGGGTAGCCGAATTGAAATATAATGGTACTTGTGATCCTGACAGGATGGAGTTAAATACTTTGACTAAGGGGGAACTAATTTTTGGGGCTAAGATCTTGTAAAATTCATTAGTGAGCCCGTCAGGGCCTGGGGATTTTCCTGATTTAAGAGATTTTATGGACTCCATTATTTCCTCTATTGTTATTGGTAGGGATAAGGCTTCTGCCTGGTCTTTTGAGATTTTGGGGGTGTTCAATTTGGCCCAGAAGGACTCTTGTTTTTCCCTATTCACCTCCGGAGCGCGGTATAATTGCGAGTAGAAGTCGCTAAAGACTTGAGTTATTCCTGCCGCTTGTCTTATTAGTTTCTCATCAGGAGACCTAATTGACTGAATTACGGGAGTTGGTTTCTGGCCTTTCAATAAATTTGACAAAAGTCTACCCGGTTTATTTCCAAATCTGTGAATGGCTGCATCTCTGCGAAAGGAGTACTTAGCCTCCATGGTGGTCAGGATGTTGTCAAAAATCTGCTTGGCATTCAGGTATTCTACCTTATTTGTTTGGGATGGTACCTGTTTATAGGTCTGGAAGGCATTAGTCAGTGCTAGTTGGGCTTCTAAGTATTTCGAACTCAGGTTTTTTTCTCTTAGCTTACAGTAGGAGACAATGTGGCCCCTTACTACTGGTTTGAATGCCTGCCAAAATAGCATGGGGTTTTCCAGTTCCATTTCTGCATTGTTAGACACGTATTCAGACCACACTGTCTCCAACATGTTCCTGAAAGGAGGTAAGTTCCAGAGGTGGGAGGGAAACCTCCATTGCCTAATTGGGCCCTTATCTACCCTTGTGGCCAAAGTGACCCAGCATAGGGCGTGGTCCGAAATACATATAGGTTCTATGTTTGCGTCAATGACCCTTGAGAACAGACCCGTCGTGGTCAGCACGTAGTCTATCCTAGATAGGGTACCGTGCGCCGCTGATAGGCACGAGTATTCACGTTCTGTCGGGTAACAAGCCCTCCAAGCATCAACCAGGTGTAATTGCTGCAGTAGTTGGGTAAAGATCGGGTTGACCACTGGACTCCTATCACCCGGTGTTACATTCCTGTCTAACAATGTTGAGGCAGCGATATTTAGATCCCCTCCCAGAATCAAATCTGCTGTGGAAAACTCCTGGATCTTATTTGATAAGATATCAAAAAATTCTCTAGATTTTGAGTTAGGCCCATATGTATTACACAGTGCTAGATTCTGCCCCTGAATCATTACCTCTAACAGCACATAACGCCCCTGCGGGTCTGCTTCCACCCTTTTGACCTCAACTTCTAATCCCTTTCTGGCTAATACCACAACACCTCTGGCTTTAGAATTGAAATGGGCAGACGCTAAAACCTTCCATTGTGTCCCGTTTAACTTCAAAATCTCAGGGGGGAGGAGGTGGGTTTCCTGTAAAAACATTAAATCCATTTTCAACCGATTCAGGTATATCAAAATTTTTTTCCTTTTAGCTGGCGTATTGATCCCACCCACATTTAGAGTGCCAACTTTTAAACTAGACATTTTTCAAACATTTGAGAAGTAGAAATTAGGAATTCAGATCTGGAATGGGGGGCGTGGGAGGAAACACAAGGATATACATGGACATACATGGGGACATACATACCGGACAAAGAAATGTCATAACCAAATCGTATGACGTTTTGAGTTAGAAACATAATAGAACTTCCGGGCCTACTATAGGAGGCCACCATACCAACCATAGAATTATCAGGTATTCTCAGGGTCGCGCCTAGCCGACACCTTTGCACCTGTACCTAAATGTACATATATAAATCTTGAAACATTTAGAACACGAGAGTTAGTTATCACAGACTTTAAACAATGACGTCTTGAAACAATCATAGCAACTAATGGATTCAAACTGGATTGGACTCGGAGGGGGAGGGTGGCTGAGATCCATATCGAGAGCTGTGCCATGAAACCCACACCTCCTGACCCCCACCCCTATGGGCATCTCTTTCCGCTTTTGCTGCTGTAACCTCTTTTGTGGAGAGGCGACGCTGGAACATGTCTATGCAGGGATAAGGGGTTTAACATACGAAGTGCTCCCCGTCTCCCCCATCGACCATTGCGGATACTGTCTCTCTAGTTACAAAAGCCGAGCCCATTTTGATCAAATAAGCAGCAGTCCTGCATGAGTTCCTGGTATTAACTTGGGGGCTATAAACCAACTATGTCAATACTCAAGTAAGGGTACTCCCTGCGGGTCAGGGCTTGCGTTTTTCTCCGCCAAGTAACCTGCTGCGTCTGCAGCCGTCATAAAGTCCCTGAAGGAGTCTCCCTCATGGATCCTTAGCCTGGCCGGGTAGAGTAGAGCGAACTTTATATTTGCTGCGAATAGTTTTGCGCAAACCGGAGTGAACTCCCTACGGGCCCTTGTAACCTCCGCAGAGTAGTCCTGAAAAATAATGAACTTCGACCCTTTCCAATTAAGATCTTTTTGCCTCCTGGAGGCCGACCAAATCGCCTCCTTGTGCAAGAAATTCAGGCAGCGAAAAATCACTACCCTAGGTCTGCTGTCAGGAACCTTTCTGGGGGGGCCCAGGCGATGGGCTCTCTCTATTACCATGCCCGTGCACTCAGATTTAATTTGGAGCATATCTGGTAGCGAGTCTGTTAGGAAGCTGAAAAGTTCAGGCCCCTTAAGAGATTCATCCAATCCCACTATTCGCAGATTGTTTCTTCTGGACCTGTTTTCCAACATGTCCAGTTTATTCTGAAGCTGGTAAACATTCTGTTGCAGATCACTGTTAGTCACCTTCATGTCTGAAACGTCCTTAAACATTTCACCCACCCTACTGTCTGTTTCCCTCTGCCCTCTGGTTATATCCTTCAGCTGCTGTTTGATGTCCTGTATGGCTGCTGTAAACTTCTCAGCCTGAGCCTCCATCAGAGGAGCCATAGTAGCCTGAATGGCTTTGACCACAGTGGCATATAATTCTGGGGAATCATTGTCCTCTGCAGCGCTTTGCTGCTGGGGCAGCAGGGGTGTTAGTGAGGATTTTACCTGTGAGCCCTGCGTAGCCTCGAGTGCGGCGGCCATCTTGGATTCGGCTGCTTTCTTTTCAGCCTTTTGTTTGGCGGTTTTAGACGCCATCAGAGAGGGTCGCGAAGCGTGTCCACCTCCTGGAGTGCCTGGCAGGGCGTCTGGGTGGGTGATCTGTCCTGTCTCCCGTTTCTGGCTCTGTGTTATTAGGTGCGGCAACGGAGCTCCCCTGGAGTGCGTCCGCTCACATCGGGGGGCGGAGCCGGAAGTCTCCATTTTATTTTTTAATTTATTGTAATAAATGTATATTTTTAACTCCAAATGTGTGGTTTAATTGTTACATGTAGAAGTGACATGTCTATTTCTATTAGTGATAGTAAGTTCTGTCCATTGGTTGCAGTGTAAATGTGTGTCCAAAGTGCAGCATATATTTGTGTGTTTAGTAATGGTCCATTTAAGCTGCAATGGTTTCAATTGAAGCACTGACAAGCGTGTAATTAATGAGTAATGAGTAAAGGAGTGGATTGTATTGTGTTCAGCTGAGGTGCGCCCGTAGTGATTAGGCGTTCCGATTGCCTAGCGCATGACCGAGTGGTGTCCGCAAAGCAATACTTGCTTATGAACACCGCAAATTTCTAGCCTTTTGGTTCGCGTGCATTCGTTGTGCTGTCCGAATGCACGCCTACCAGAATGAGTGCAATCCCTCGTGTCTGCCCATGTTTACGCCCAGTTTAGCCCACTTTGAAACTACGCCCCTGTGTATTTCCGAATGACGCCCATAATACGCCCATATTTCCCGAGTGATTGCGGTGCACATTTCTGTACGGTATTAGTGAGAACAAGTACGGAGACCATGCGTGGCACATGCGCATAGCGTTCCCCACGCATGCGCAGACGGCTAAAAAACGCCATCCGAAAGAGTGAGCGAATGTACGCACAGACCAGAATAAGGCCCATAGTAACATAGTAGTTTAGGTTGAACGGAGACTTCCATCAAGTTTAACATTTTACAGGACCTTATAGAGGGTGTTGTCTAAATGTTAAATCCCCTTTTACATTTTTACTTTGATTTCACTTTGGGCTAAATTATGTTTATCGGTTGTGCACCTGGATTTTTTTATCCAATAAATGCTTTTCCAACCTTAATTTAAATGTATTTATTGTGTCTGCCGACACCACTTCTTCTGGAAGATAGTTCAGTACTTTTACTGCCCTGACTGTAAACAAACCTTTCCTTTGAAGGGTACAAAATCTTCCCTCCTCCTTTCTGAGCACATACCCACATGTCCCAGTCTCTGACCTCAAATCAAATATGGTGTCTTACAGCTTGTTATATTGTCCCCTGATATATTTGTACATGTTTATCGCTTCTCTGCCTTTTGGCTAAGATCAAGTGTAGTATCTGTTCTTATCAGTGGGTGCGGACCAGCCCCTGGCAGAAGAATAAAGAAAGGCTGGACTGAGTAACTGCTCCAATGGGTGGAGGGTATGCGACCCCTCATGCTCGGGGCAGGGAACAGTCTGGCTGAGTACCTTCACCATTGCCAGATGGTGGGAGGTGTTGTTTCTGTAAATCCACTGGTAAGGGAGGGAAGAAACACTGGGCCCAGTAGGTGGTTCTCTTGACGAGGTCTGTAGCCCTGAAGGATGAGACAGCAAAAAGCCCAGTCTAGTATCCATTCCCAAGGAGCGGAGAAACACTGGGACTGAGTAGATTGCTCCCATTCCAGAGGTTCATAGCCTCTGATGGGGAGTCAGCGAAAAGCCCAGCTTAGAACCTTAACCATGGGATGCGAGAAACACTGAGTAGATTTCTCTTTCGAGGGGTCCTCAACCCTCAAGGGAGCCAATGGAAAAGCCCAGTGGAGTATCCATTCCCATGCCATGGTTTAGAAAACACCCTCGGTAAGAGCATAGAAACACTTGGTCGGATGCTGAC
Source organism: Crinia signifera (assembly GCF_055691185.1). Classification (NCBI taxonomy): domain Eukaryota; kingdom Metazoa; phylum Chordata; class Amphibia; order Anura; family Myobatrachidae; genus Crinia; species Crinia signifera. Next base: position 106,793,483 of record NC_139221.1, on the reverse strand, counting down.
TGGCCGGCTGCTTAGAGCCTGAGGTGTAGCGTGCCTCCGGGGAAACTTGAAGGTGCCTTAACGTTCACTGGTGTCCCCACCAGAATGATTTTGTCACTAGCACTGCGCACTTCCCTTTCAGTTAGCATTGCACGTCCTTACTTGGGCCTTTTGGCTGGGTAGGATAATCTTTACAACCCCACACCGGCCTTCTGGCTGATGTCTCATTTAATATTCATATCTCTTCACCCCTCTCATGTTTGTCACTTTTTCCATTTTTCGTTTGTTTGGTCATGTTTTTTGGGCGGTGTGTATGACCCTTATGGGCTGCCCACTCCCCACATACCAAAGCTTTCTCCTTCAGGGGAAAGCTGCAGTCCCCGAGGTTGACTCCGAGCCGAAAGGTGAAGGGAAGCCTACCGAGGGTCTCTCTGAGCTTCGGCGAGGAGGACCCACTGATCCCTATTTTCCCTTCTTGGCATATTGGCGTTAGGCCTTTGCTATCATCTTGATAGGGGAATAATGAAGAGACAATACTATTAGGGGAGTAAGGGGGCCCTTCTCCTTTGGGAGAGGGTCCATATGTATGTACGCCCCCTATGCACGATTTAGGTCACTGCACAGGGTGTTTGGAGCACCACCCCAGGCTCCAAGTAAAATAAACATTTGGACACGTTAAGTATGACTCCCTGTGAACTTCTCCTTTCCAGTGTAAACATTCCTCATTCGGCTAATCTGTCCTCATAGCTTAATGACTCCAGCCATTTTATTAGCTTGGTTGCACTTCTCTGAACTTTTTCCAGTTCTATAATGTCCTTTTTGTTGTGTGGAGCGCAGAATTGTACTCCAAATTCTAGATGAGGGCTAACCAGTGCCTTGTACAGTGCCATCATTATTTTGGTGTCCCTAGCTTCTAGATCTTCCAAAATGTTCTTGGCCTTGTGTGTCAAGAAAGGTTAAAGCTTATGTTAAAACCTGTTCAGCCTGTGCCAGATACAAACCAGCACATGCATTACCCTCTGGAGTTTTACTTTTTCTCATACCCTTGGGACACTGTGAAGATTTAATAGCAAATTCATCCAGTTACACTGAGATTGTACATTGAGTACATTTCTCACAATGTCGACATCATGTTGTCATGATGACATGTTGTGTGCCTGTGATAGCTATCACCAGGGACATGGTCCGGACCGTTGTGGTGTTTGCTACATGCCTGGACCATACAGGGAGGCTTTATTCTCTGAATGGAGCTTGTCCCGTCTGGCAATACACAACAAATGGTATTCCAAAATGGCGCTGTAGTCTCCTCTCAAGAGATATGTGAATCTCAATCACCAAAGGGGATGGAATTGAATCTCCCTCCTTCTGTCCAGTCGTTCTTAAAGACAACCACAACTGACCTGGGTAAAGTTCCCTATGTGCCCGTAATGGTTTCTTTAAGTCTCCACAACCTCTGCATACATAAGTGCCGATGTCAAATCAGTAGATCATCAGGACCCCATGAAAAAATGGACTCACCAGAATCAGGTGCCCTATGTGCATGGAAAGGTTTCTTTAGCCTCCGCGCTCCCACAAGAAGACAGCTTACTTCATGGAATTCTTGCCGTATCCAAAAACATTTATTTCCATCAACAATAAAAAGACATAAAAGATGAATAAAAAGTGGGAAGGAAATCCCAAGGTGTGTGGTGGTCTGGGTTACCTCCCAATCCGGATAGAAGGCCGCCCAGTTGCTGAAGATGGTAACCAGCACCTACCACAAACCTCTAGGGTATTTCTCTACCTCCTCCAACCACCAACGCGTTTCGGGCTATGTGAATAAGCCCTTTTTCAAGGTGTGGAGAATACTACCACATACAGGGTTTATATACCCCATCCTAAAAGGCCATGTGCTGGGTGTTACCAAAAACATGGAAAATACAATACATACAATGCATCTTTAACAATCATAAAAAAGCACATTTAAAATCCTTAACAATATTGTAAATAATTATAAATATAGACCAGCAGCAAAAATGAAAAAACTCACAGGATATCAGTAGTAACACAATAAATGCGAGTGAGTGATCCAGCATAAGTCCATTCATGGTTTTACGCGTATTAGGTGTAAACAGCTGTGTTGTTTCTGCAGCTTGATGAAGTTTTACGCTGTTCTCCGTACTTCCTGGTTAATGACACGCACAGCGCGTCATCCTGCGTCACTTCCGGTAACGCTGGAACGCTACAGACTTCCTGTTGCGCGTCCTGCGTGTCCTCTGTGCTCGCGCTGTCGCGCTCTCCTCAAAACTTTATTAGATACGTCTGCTGGATCTGAATGGAACGCAAATTGCTTCCTGGAAAAGGAGCTATGCGTTTCACTGGTATATATCATCAAGATTTTGCTTGGTCGTTTTTCTCTGGTTGTGCACTGAATTTCTCCAATTGTTCCATGACATACAACACAGAGTAGAAGAACAAATATTAGTGTGTGGTACATTAATCAATAATAACAAATTATTAAAAAATGGATACAATAATCATATTAAAACAGGAAAAAAATATTAGAAGATGGGGATAACAGAGGGTTACAAAAAACATTTTAATTCAAACCCCACATTTAAACCTGCTGGCTCAATAGTATTAAGAGAGTAGATAGTTCTCATTTCCTCCTGTGATAATTTTTTATCCCTATCATTAACTCTCCAATGTTCAGATACAAGCTTTATACCACAAAAATTAACAATATGTTTAGTGTCCCCACCATGCATTTTTTTAAAATGTAAAGAAACATTATGGGACTCAACACCCTTGGTAATGTTCGGACAGTGTTCAGCTAATCTAATTTTCAATTGTCGGGTGGTTTTCCCGATATACACCTTTTGACATGAACACTCTATCAGATAGACACAAAATTTGGTGTTGCAAGTAATGAAATCAACAATATCAAGCATTTTGTTGGTATGTGGGGCCCGATATTGTTGAATCACTCAACAATATCGGGCCCCACATACCAACAAAATGCTTGATATTGTTGATTTCATTACTTGCAACACCAAATTTTGTGTCTATCTGATAGAGTGTTCATGTCAAAAGGTGTATATCGGGAAAACCACCCGACAATTGAAAATTAGATTAGCTGAACACTGTCGGAACATTACCAAGGGTGTTGAGTCCCATAATATTTCTTTACATTTTAAAAAAATGCATGGTGGGGACACTAAACATATTGTTAATTTTTGTGGTATAAAGCTTGTATCTGAACATTGGAGAGTTAATGATAGGGATAAAAAATTATCACAGGAGGAAATGAGAACTATCTACTCTCTTAATACTATTGAGCCAGCAGGTTTAAATGTGGGGTTTGAATTAAAATGTTTTTTGTAACCCTCTGTTATCCCCATCTTCTAATATTTTTTTCCTGTTTTAATATGATTATTGTATCCATTTTTTAATAATTTGTTATTATTGATTAATGTACCACACACTAATATTTGTTCTTCTACTCTGTGTTGTATGTCATGGAACAATTGGAGAAATTCAGTGCACAACCAGAGAAAAACAACCAAGCAAAATCTTGATGATATATACCAGTGAAACGCATAGCTCCTTTTCCAGGAAGCAATTTGCGTTCCATTCAGATCCAGCAGACGTATCTAATAAAGTTTTGAGGAGAGCGCGACAGCGCGAGCACAGAGGACACGCAGGACGCGCAACAGGAAGTCTGTTGCGTTCCAGCGTTACCGGAAGTGACGCAGGATGACGCGCTGTGCGTGTCATTAACCAGGAAGTACGGAGAACAGCGCGAAACTTCATCAAGCTGCAGAAACAACACAGCTGTTTACACCTAATACGCGTAAAACCATGAATGGACTTATGCTGGATCACTCACTCGCATTTATTGTGTTACTACTGATATCCTGTGAGTTTTTTCATTTTTGCTGCTGGTCTATATTTATAATTATTTACAATATTGTTAAGGATTTTAAATGTGCTTTTTTATGATTGTTAAAGATGCATTGTATGTATTGTATTTTCCATGTTTTTGGTAACACCCAGCACATGGCCTTTTAGGATGGGGTATATAAACCCTGTATGTGGTAGTATTCTCCACACCTTGAAAAAGGGCTTATTCACATAGCCCGAAACGCGTTGGTGGTTGGAGGAGGTAGAGAAATACCCTAGAGGTTTGTGGTAGGTGCTGGTTACCATCTTCAGCAACTGGGCGGCCTTCTATCCGGATTGGGAGGTAACCCAGACCACCACACACCTTGGGATTTCCTTCCCACTTTTTATTCATCTTTTATGTCTTTTTATTGTTGATGGAAATAAATGTTTTTGGATACGGCAAGAATTCCATGAAGTAAGCTGTCTTCTTGTGGGAGCGCGGAGGCTAAAGAAACCTTTCCATGCACATAGGGCACCTGATTCTGGTGAGTCCATTTTTTCATGGGGTCCTGATGATCTACTGATTTGACATCGGCACTTATGTATGCAGAGGTTGTGGAGACTTAAAGAAACCATTACGGGCACATAGGGAACTTTACCCAGGTCAGTTGTGGTTGTCTTTAAGAACGACTGGACAGAAGGAGGGAGATTCAATTCCATCCCCTTTGGTGATTGAGATTCACATATCTCTTGAGAGGAGACTACAGCGCCATTTTGGAATACCATTTGTTGTGTATTGTTTATGTTTTTGAGGTTTGGGAATCTCAAGGTGTATCCATAGGCTGCAGTAGCCTGGGCGCAGTCATTATTTTCATAATTTTGTGTCTACTGTTGTTTGTCCCGTCTGGCGTTCCGGGGTTCTGTCTGGTTCTGGTTTTTACCCATACCCTTAGAATAGTTGGTACTTATATGTTAGTTGGGCGCCCACTAAGCAATTTGCTTAGTGGGCTAGTCTGCGTAGTGAAATCGCATCGCATGGGCCATGCGATGTGTGATGCGATGTGATTTTCCTATGTAATTTATTCACTGCTCTCTCAGCCCCGGGCCATCGCATCACATTGCATCTGCCGCAAAATCGCATGCGATTTTATAGGGTGTGTGATGCCATGACATTACGCGTCCTCCAACTTTTTCATTACCCCCACTATCCACGTCGGCGTGGAGTAAAATTTATATAGTGTGGCAAGCGCAACGAGCCACCGAGCCCGAAGCGGACGCGGAATACATGTAAAGTAATCCGCGTCCCCTCGCTGTGCTCGCCACACTATATAAATTCAACTCCACGCCGACATGGATAGTGGGGGTATGAAAAGGTCGGCGGACGCGTTCCGCCGCCCCAGGTGTGCCCTGCCTATTTTATCAGTCCCAGGCTCCACAATTTCAGATAGCAGCCCTGCCTCTGAGGAGCTAAATGCTGCACGGGTCTGTGCCACACAATTCAGTGAGGCACATGACCCCATGTACTGGGGTCACTGCACTATGGAGGAAAAAATGAGAGTGCAGGAGTGCACAACTATTCAAGCCTGCTCTCAGCTGTCTAATAGAGACAGAGGGAAGATGTAATTTCAAGGGCCTTTATACTGGTCCCTGCCAGTAAGAACCACAACCCACCTTGCTCTATTTAATGTTATTAAGGTAATGATCTGGCTTCCTCCAATAAATTTTCCAGATTTTATACACTGATCACCCCTTAATACCTATATGTAATCACCTGCCCAAAGGTCACTCACCGCACCACACCATTGGGCCGCCCTAGCAGTCACTGTAACAGTTGCAGGCAGGGGCGTAACCAGATATTTGTAGGCCCCATAGCAAATGTTAGTAAGGGCCCCCTATTTAACAACTGATGGTAATAAATGTATATAGCACATATAACTCACACTGTAAAGGGCCCCATAGCAGCTGCACCCCTTGCACCTATGTTAGTTACGCCCTTGGTTGCAGGGTCAGATTACCCTGTGTGAGGGCTCCCTGTGTGTAGGGGCCCCAGGGCGACTGCCCCTGTTGCTCCTATTAATCCAGCACTGGTTCCTACTGGTGGTCGCTCCGTCTGTGACTTTATGCAAATATTTGTTGTCTGTACAGTGTTTATATGTAAACATTTTTCTTAAGACACTGGGAATTTTTTATAGAGTGACAAGCAGACAGCAGGTGGTGTGGCGCATAGACAGCGTGTCTACTGTATACAGGGTTTCCCGTTTCTCTAGCATCACTCTCGCTGTATCCAGCACTGTTCTGTTTGCTGCACTTTGAACCATTCGCACACATTTCAGGATAACAGGGAATCTTGCATCTACTACATTATTTAGTTCCATTTGGCTGAAAAGAGCACAATATATTTAGCACATAAATCTCAGGAATGGAAACATGCTATTAATAACAATGGCATATTAGAACATTTTACTGTACACTAACTCAAATGAATATAAACAAGATGGTTTAGGGAAAGACAGAGTCATCATCATTAACACATCATATCTATGTCGTTGTGTGTCTCTCTCATGGGAAAGACATGTATACAGTTATCTGACCATCCGTTGTGATACATACAGTATCACATTATTTGACGTTAGGCCTTTGCTATTATCTTGATACGGGAATAATAGAGAGACAATACTGTCTTAGCCTTCAACCTAAATAAGCGATTTACCAAATAGGTGTCATTTACCTGACATTTGGGGATTGTCAGATCAGTATCACCAGTAGCACATTGTAACAAATAGGAATATTTCCTGCTGAGACCAGTTTACTCTTGGCAATACTTGTCATATTATTTACTATACTATAGAAGTGTATGGAATGATTTCTGCCGGATGCACTTACTGTAGGTATGTGTGATCACTCACTGTTATGCTTTTTGAGCATCTGCCTTAATTATTATTTTGTAAAAGGCGTATATTGGCCCTTATTCTGGTTGACTTGCTTGGATGTTATTTTGCACCCTTGTGAGTCACTCTAACCCCGCTTTGCGAATGTTTAAACCCGCGTCACCCATTTGCACCTGGGATTCGTTCGCAAGGCTTGCAAATGGATTTTTTGTTGCCGAAAAATCGAATGATGGTGAAGTCACACGCATATGTAAGGGTAGTTCAGACCACCCTTACATATACGTGTAGAATTGCAAGGAATTGGGCGAGCAGCTGACATCCGGTTATATCAGCTGTCGGCCCCCCGCACGTGCGTCACGGACACATTAGTATGTGTACGCCCAGCATTTTCATGGGAACACCAATGAAATGCTGGGTGTTCACATATTCTAATGGCCCAGGCCGGCACACCACGCCCCTCTCCACCCCCCGCTCGCAAGGCTGGGTGCGTGCACCTGGCGAACAGACTTTTCGCCGAGTTCGCATTCGCAACCACCCAGCGTATACACATGTGCAGAAATGCTGCTGCGCATGTGCATACACAAAACATCGGTCCACGTGCGAATTTGCGGCTGAGCGGGTCAACCAGAATAAGGGCCATAGTGTACACCTATGTGATGAGAGGTTTACAATTCTGTAAATGTGCATCATGTTTCTCAATCTCAAGACCACATTGGAGATAAACATACTGTACATAACACTTTTCGGTGTAATCATCTCATAATTTAGTATATGGGCCATGGAAATTACAACTGTAAATTCGGTACTTGTTTCCTAGCACGGCGCCCATCGGGTCCCATCGCATACCATAACTTAAGGTATGCGATGGGACCCGATCAGACCCGACAGACCCGATTTGAAAGTTTTTAAGACGTTCCCATACAATGTTAAATCACGTCGCATCGCATGCCATTACAATGGCATGCGATGCGATGCAACGCGATTATACCCGATTTTAAATTGTACAGCCACCCTGATGGCTGATTACAATGTTAAATGCCCCCCCCAGACCCAATTTTTTATTGTATACCCACCATTATGGTTTATTAGTATGTCAAATGCGCCCCCATTGTTAACGCCACGCCACGATCAATGCCAACCCGAAGTGTGGCGAGTGCAGCGAGCCACCGAGCCCGAAGCGTGGCGGGCGCAGCGTGACCCGCGAGCGGACGTGGAATACATGTGAAGTAATGCTCGTCCCCTCGCGGGGCTTGCTGCGCTAGCCACGTTTCGGGCTCGGTGGCTCGATGCACTCGCCACACTATATAAAATCAACTCCACGCCGACATGGATAGTGGGGGTATGAAAAGGTCGCCACACTTCGGGTTGGCGTTGATCATGGCGTGGCATTAACAATGGGGGGGCATTTCACATAGTAATTACCCATCAGGGTGGGTATACAATTAAAAATTGGGTCTGGGGGGGCATTTAATATAGTAATCAGCCATCAGGGTGGCTGTACAATTAGAAATCGGGTCAAATCGGGTTGCATCGCATCGCATGCGATGCGATGCGACCCGATTTGACAGACCCGATACCATACAATGTAAATCGGTGGCGCCGTGCTAGGAAACAAGTACCGTAAATTCTCAACCAAGGAGCTGGCACTATCAGGCTGCTATCGCCCAGTTTGCTGACAATCATTATTTGTTTTAGACTGTGGTGTCATTTTTCTTTCTTTAAAAAAACCTTTTAGTTAAACAATGGTTTGGGAACTCCTTTACCTCTGGAACTTGCTGCAATACTATATATAAAGTTACTATATATAAAGTTAACGCACACTAGAGGCCTCTGATAGGAGAAAGAATCTGCGGTAGAGGCCAGCATCTTGCAAAACAAGGGAAATAAAAGGGGTGAATACATTTATGAAAGCTACATCTGTCAGCTCTGATCAAACAGTTCTTAAGAAATCCTATATGCAGGGGCAAAAGCAGGATTTCTGAAGGGGGTTTCCAGAAATGTGCGCAATACCAACCCCCACCCCCCAAAAAGCCACCACAGGTGGAAAAACAATGTCCCCCACAGGAAAAAAGCTATAGGCTATAATTAGTGTGCACCCCCCTCCCTGAGAGGTCGCATTTGAACTGAGTGAGGATGAGAGCTAACCCTGTTTAGGGCTGGCTGGCAACAGAACCCGGTACCCTGATATCCCCCCCCCCCCCCCCCAATCAACCCTTCTCCACATACATACATATATATTTTATACTGGGTAAAAGAAAAGAAAAAGGTGAACCACAAATGCAGTATATGGGAGTGTGTAAGGCTCCCTATTATGTTAAAAGGACAAAGAAAAGGAGTATACAGTGCTGGTTTAATCTGAATAATAAACAAATTACAATAGTGTGAATAAATATAAATACATTTATTGTATAAAAATACATTAGAGAATTCTCTCTCTCTAAAAAAAAGGGGGTTGTATTGGATAAAAAGAAGTCATGTGCATGCGTATGTGCTCCAGGTGGATGCGTATGTGCGTATGTCATGTGGACACAGGGGACACATTCTTAATATAGACAATAACACAGTAAAATTAATATACAGACATATAAAAATGTTGGTTATTAAAGGGTGCACAGGAGAAAGTACAGTAACATCATTTATTGCTAATAGAACAGGTTATTAACCAACGTTTTTATATGTCTGTATATTCATTTTACTGTGTTATTGTCTATATTAAGAATGTGTCCACATGACCCCTGTGTACACTCCCCCAATCAATCCAGGAGGTATATATAGAGCCTCCTCACACTGTTGGACATTACTGCTCCTGATGAAGATGTTTGATACGTCGAAACGCGTTGAGCCTTACCCCTTTTAAGGCCCCAATCAAGAGCCTCAACACCAATCCGCTCCAGCTTTGCCTTCGGTGTATTCACATTCCGGACCAGACTTCCACCATTGTGCTTCCACAGCTTATACCTCCTTTTGCAGTGATCGTTGACAGTGTCTCATCTATCATCTCATCTGCCACTCCTGCTTTACCATCTGAGGTACTTGGATCCACACACTGGTCAATAGACCGGAACCATCATCTTGGCCAATCTATGAGGTTTCACCATCTAACCTCCACCATTGGTAATTATATCCAAACATCTTGGCTTAGTTGAACTGCCTGCTCCACCCCACCTGGAGCACATACGCATCCACCTGGAGCACATACGCATGCATATGACTGCTTTTTAATACTCCAACGGGTCTTTTTATCCAATACAATCCCCATTTTTTTCTTTTTTTTAGAGAATTCTCTAATGTATTTTTATACAATAAATGTATTTATATTTATTCACACTATTGTAATTGGTTATTATTCAGATTAACCCAGCACTGTATACTCCTTTTCTTTGTCCTATATATATTTTATACACACATACACACAATGACCCAGAAAGGCAGGGAAGGGTAAAATGATGCAGCCCCACCAGTAGTGAATGCAGGGACTTTGTTGGGGCTTATGGCAGAAGGTTCTCCCGTGGTAGCTGAAGGGGGAATCCCTACCTGGACAGTATTTTGCAGGGCTGCACTGGGGGAGTGTACTGCAGGCCACACTGAAGACAGAGGTCTCCTGAGACAGCCTGCCAGAGAGGGGAACTGCGCTGCCTGGGATGGACAGTCAGGCTTGGACACAGGCAGCTGCAAGCTGAGCAGTGCTTGCGTGGGAGATGGCACTGACTGGAACCCTGAGGAAGCGGGAGCAGGGGGGCTCAGTGGGAGACATAGCGAGTACTCACCATTGTGGGAGATCATGCTTGGATTCTGTGGCGCTTGTGTGCGAGTCAGGCGACCGCGAGGTGAACTGCGCAGCTCTCTGCAATTTTTTGGCACCAAGAGCGTCTGACTGCTGCTCCTCCCCAAGTGACTGCCACTGCCAATGTCCTGCTGTCACTGCTTATTCTAGTCTAAGTGCCGCTGTCAGTGCCTGGTGCTCGTCTTTGCAGTCTGCTTTGCAAAGCACAGAGAGCACAAGAGGAGCCATTTGGAAGCCGCAGCGTTAGGAGGTCGGCAGCTGACAGAAAACAAACTTTGCCTGTCAGGGGGGTTTCTGTGCAACCAGAACCCCCCCCCCCTGCATGCGCCATGGATATGACCTCTACTTCCAGCATAGGAAACTCCTTCTCTATGGAATATACTACTGCATTGTCCCATAATCAATATGGAGCTTTAGTACGATATTCACCAGCTTGCACCCCATGTAATGCTGCTTTCAGACCGCATAACTGGCTTTGACCCTGTATTTGGAAACGTTTCCAAAAACGGGTCTGCCAGATAAAACCCCTTTCACACCGCAGCACTTAAACGGTATATTACCGTTTAAGTGCCGATTTTTTGACACTGGCAGACCCGTTTTTGGAAACTTTCCAAATACAGGGTCAAAGCCAGTGCAGCCTTCAGCCCTCCCCTCCGTGCAGCTCCCCCCCCCCTCGCGTGTCGACCGAGAGCATGTCGACGCCCCCCCGCGCATGTCGACGCCCCCGCGCATGTCGACGCCCCCGCGCGTGTCGACGCCCCCCCACCCCACCCCGCGTGTCGGCGCCCCCCCCCCCCCCCGTGTCGACTTACCCCGTGCCGGTACCTCCGTTGTGGACTGCAGCTCAGTATGCTCGGAAAGCACTTATGAAAAAAGTGTCTTCCAGAAAATGGCTGCCCCCCATACGGAAGACAGTTTTTTTAAACAAATCAGAGCACAATATAACGCCCCTTCAGCTGATGTCCTTTTCTAAGTTCCCGTCAGTTCTTAGATAAAAATATTAGTCTGAGTCTACCTTCCGGAAACACAGTCAGCGTGGAGAGGGACCCAGTCTCCACGCTGACTGTGTTTCCGGAAGGTAGACTCAGACTAATATTTTTATCTAAGAACTGACGGGAACTTAGAAAAGGACATCAGCTGAAGGGGCGTTATATTGTGCTCTGATTTATTGAAATCGCTGCCATCCATTGAGTGGACCAGCACAGGACTGGTAGACCTACAACGGTGACCATATCACCATCTAAAACACTCACCCAAGAGTGTACTCCTACATTTTCACATGTAATCAAGGTTTAAAAAGCTTATCGATCTTGGTGTACTACCCCTGAAGAAGTCCCTAGGGGACGAAACGCGTAGGGTTTCTCATATGATCATGCTGCACCTGTGATTGAAGTCTTGCACTGAACCACGAAATTGATTATAAACGATTTCAAGACTTGTACATTTTAAACTGTTTTATTGTAAAAAATAAATTTTCTGTATTTTTACAAATTGTGGACTGGTGAAACCACCCCTTGAGCGCACCTCTATATCTTCCTTCCCCATATATATATATATATATATATATATATATATAGACAGTTGGGTTCTCAGGTTGGCACTCTGGTTAAAGATAAAACTGTTCCGGTGCCAGGCACATAATGTGGTTAATAGAAAGCACTTACCCCCTCGCAGAAAGGATTGGAGCCGGCACACGGTAGTAGGTGAAGATAAAAAAAAAAAAAAAAACAGGTCAGCAGCTGTCTCTTTGTGCAATGATGTAATTGCAATAAACCCTTTTTTTCTTCACCTACTACCGTGTGCCGGCTCCAATCCTTTCTGCGAGGGGGTAAGTGCTTTCTATATATATATATATATATATATATATATATATATATATATATATATATATATATATATATCATGACAAGGCAGCTATCCTTCATGGGCCTGAGAAGCATATGATGAGCTCCACTAAGCAGCACAAGCCTCTCAGCCTCTGACCTCTTGTGTGCAAAGTCTTATTGAACTTAGTCAACTCCCAGTAATGCATTGCACACTTGTGCAGCCAGTGTGACTTGACTCCTGATGCTCAGCACCATTAATTACAGATGGAGTCGGCGTCTTCATTGCAGGGGCTGGCAAAATTATCGTCAGCCCCCACCAGCGGCCGGCTCCCGCCAGGGTCCCCGTTGCCTCCCATGCCCTAGCCGCCGGCCCACCTCGCTGCCCCGACCCCAGCCCCTAATGGGCCCCATACATCAGCAATCACAATTTATGGATTTTCAGATATAGGGATATTTTGGCCAGATAAATGGATTTTACAATCTATCTGACTTTGCCCACACATTACAGATTTATTTCAGTGATCGGCAGATTTTTCCATCTAAAGATTGCATCTTCATATCTGGAAATTGCCCAATCGATTGTCATTTCAGCTGTTCATAATGTAAATAGATGAAGAAGACGAATTGGGAATGCCCACACATATAAAAAAGATCTGCAGATAATACCAGATTATTAAACATGTTTAAAAACCTGATTAAGCAATCGATTGTCGATTTTGATTGGGATTGCCAAAAGGGGGAGCCCACACATCTAAAATTAATTGTGGCAATCATCTCCATATCTGAAAATTGTCACAATTATTGCTGATGTATGGGGCCCTTAACCCTGCCCGTCTCCCTGAAGCATTTGGTTTTCAGTGAGTGAGTTGCGAACTGATTGCAGACTTCTGCAAATTCGCACAACAGCTGAATCAGGCCCCTGGTGCAGTAAAGCACAGAGATGTCGATGACTGTCTGCAAAACTAACAAGTCTCTTTTGATTGACTGATTGCAGATTAGTCACCCCAGCTTGAAAATTTATCTAACGTTTATTAGTTACTGCCAATACACTGTTCTCACTTGTGAATATTACACCTCAATGTTAGTAGTACATGCATTATTAAAGTCACAGTAGTGTAAATCACAAAAACACATGAACTCACAATCTACTATAGTATAATGTGCTGTAAATACATACTTGTATACCTTACATGCATCTGGAGCATTTACCACCTGTACAGGACTGAACTTACAGATGTATGTACTCTTGTATGAGTTGCCTTCTACATTTCAGGAATAAATGCGTCGATCTAACTCTACATGATAGACATGGATGTTTCTGTTTTCTCTGACTTGTTATCTCTTTTTTAATGAATACCTGTCATGCCCCAGGTGATCAGCAACACATCTGGTTTACTATAACACCCAAAAGGGTAATATGTCATGTCCAATTAAGTCATTGTATGTTGGAAGCTAGAGGGGAGGTAATTATTCCCTCTCGCCATCTGTCGGGCTTATTATTCTTTGTCCCCTATAAGAACTATTGATTCCTTATCCACCGTAAAGCACAATGCCAGGCACATGTCCGTGTCAGAGTGCAAGGAGAGTAATAGGATATAGCTGCACCCTTTATTCTCTAACATGACTTCAAAATTAGTAATTTTTCGATGATTTACTTATGTTTTATGGTCTCTGTACTTAATGTACAAATTTTGTTGATTGTTTGGGATGCGGGCAAAATCCCAGCGGTTGAAATACTGATGCCAGGATCCCGTCCGCCACAATCACGCCATTTTCTCCCTCTGTAGGTGTCCACGACACCCATAGAGGGAGAATAAAGGAGTGTTCCAAGCACAATGAGGTAAGCGCAGAGAGCCCGCAAGGGGCGGCATTGAGCTTGTTTTGCGATCGGGATTGTGGCGGTCGGGATCGGATTCTGACCGCTGGGATCCCATACCGGACCCGATTGTTCATGTACTGTATGTGAACTATTAATAACAATAAAGTAAACCCAAAGTCTTATTCGCTACTTTAGGAGCATACTGTAGTACAAGAGTTTCTCTCATGTTAATTCTCTTAAGGCAGCAACTCTATAGGCTGTAGAGTAATAATGAAGTATGGAATTAAAAAGATACTTGTAACAGCTGCTGCTGAGTGTAAAGGGGACCGTGCTTATCAGCAGCACATTAACAATGGCCATAGCACAAGGTAATGGCTGGAGGAGCTGACTGGCTGCTGCGTTATCACTGGCCACTTTATCACTTCACCAGGCTTAATACATCTGCCCCGTTATTTTCAAGACTCACACACAGCATTTGCAAAGGCAGCATTTCTTTTTTTGTACCATCACGTCTTAAGTTTGACCTCTACCTCCAAGTCACCGATGCAGCTGCTATGGGAATAACAGTTTGGCAGGTCCTTCTGTCTAATTATATATGTCACAACTTACAGCAAGTCTAAATGTTTGAGCCTCTCAGATATGCAGCCCAAGTCATTTTTCTGCCTCTGTCTTACTTTGCATAGTCTGCATAAGGTGTGGCTCAATCAATTAAAAATTTGACATTTTGATTGTACATTTTCCTAATCATAACTAAGGTCCTTAATTGGCACCTCACCTTACTCCAACACCAGAAACTGTATTGTTTTACCGTTATCCTATCACAATGTTTTAGCATCACATCCTAATAGCTGAGGAATGCATTTACTCTCCCTTTCCCTCTATGGCTAAAACTGTATCGGAAATGTCATTTCTCTTTTTGTTCCACATTTCATATTCACCAACTGCATCTGTATTAAGTATTTGATGCTTCCTATGACGATTTTCCTGTATCTCTATTTCACACTTTAGCTAGGTACACACTGCCCAGAATTGAATCAGAACTACTGTCTTAATGCCCCTGTACACTAATAAGATTTGGGCTGCTGCTTCCTGTCCATTGGGGGTATGTCATGCACATTTAATTTGGGCCAATTTTGCGGCCCGATCCTTTGGGATCATGTGAAATCAGCCCAATTCGCATGCAAGCTCGATGTTTTATAAATGCGCATGTGCCAGCAATGTTGGGTGCGTGCACTCGACTAACAATCTGTTTGCCATGGACGAACGCACCCAACATTGCGGGTGGGGGATGGCGGGCCAGGGTACTCAGCCATGGGCATTCCCATGAAAACGCTGGGCTTTCCCATGGAAATTGCTGGGTGACGTGGGCAGCGGGGGCAGGCAGTACTAAAGCTTCTAAAATTGAAAAGTGGTGATGTTGCCTGAAGCAACCAATCAAATTCTGTCTGTCAATTCTCTATTGCATCCTGGAAAATGATAGACAGAATCTGATTGGTTACTATGGGCAACATCACCTCTTTTTCATTTTTAAAAGCTTTAGTAAATGTACCCTGATGGTCACTTTGCTTAGGAAACCAATAGAGGATATTCGCAATAGAATCGAATAATCTGGGGGCTTGCATTGGGCGCTCCAGCAGCGTGAAAGGTTCTACTGTTATATTGCATGAGACACTGAGGTTTTATGTGTAATTCATTTTGAGAAGAAAAGTAAAACGTGTAAACTGTTTAATTTATTAAAACTCATTTTATATTATTATATCTGTAACATTAACCGGAAAAATGAAACGTTATAGCAATCGAATTACAGTATGACAAGTAAAAGAAAATGTTCTATGAAGCAATTGCCAATCTATTTGTTCTATTCTAGAATGCAATAACTCAAGAAAAAGTGCAGAGAGTGAAGGACCGATTCATGTCTGCATATGACGTCACTTCAGATGGCCGTCTGCAAATACAAGAGGTATGTACAATCTAGGGTGTAACTACCATAGGCACAGGGAGTGCAGCTGCTATGGGGCCCAGAGCTGAGGGGGGCCCACCTTCTATGCCAAAGTTACCTGTGTTATATACATTTTTCACCATTGGGTGCTACATAGAGGCCATTACAAACTTTTGCTATGGGGTCTAGTGGTATATGGTATATGGCTGAGACGAGCATGGATAGCAATCTCACACGCACGCGCGTCTCAGTTTCCGGGCGGCAGGGCGACGGGAACCCTGTCCGTCTCCGCATCAGGGAGATGGACAGGGTTAGGGGAGGCGGCGAGGGTGGAGCGGGGAGGCGGTGGGACCCCGGGTGACCGCCAGGGACCCGGGGGAAGCGCTGTCTGAAGGGTACGCGCACGCATCTCGTGCGCGCGCGTCCCCTTTCGCAGATACAGATGGCGGCTGGTGATTCTGCCACCATCCCCTGCAAAGACCAGCCCGGCTCCATCTGTAATTTTTTATTAAAAGAATAATGTATTTAATTATTCAGTTCCAGCCAGAAAACAATAGCAATACAATACCAATAAGCCTTCCCCAATCAATTTACCTATGAGTGTATTGTCTTGCCCGCTGGCACCAATTCTTTGCTATTATTGTTCTCACTGTTGGCCCTTTATAGGGATTTTATATGACATGTATAACATACTAGTTACCAGCCCATAACAGTAATGTCATCACCAGCGGCTGTGTGCGGCTGAATGAAAAAACACTTAAATTGCTCCGTCGAGCACCATCTGTGGCCGTTGTCACACAAAATACTTAAATTCCACTCATAGTGGTGAGGAGCCCCATTAGATTTTTGTCTATATAGGATTTCTATGAGTCAAATATGTGTCATGTTTATTAGTTAGCCCAATTATTATTATTAATTAATGTTTTATCTATAATTCAAAATAAATGTAGAACTGGCCTTAAGTAGACTTTAGCTGGAACGCTGGTAACAAACGTAAAGATGCTACTAGAATGTACACACATTTATATGTATCTTAATATAGATCCTATGCAAAGGAGCTGCAATCATCATCATCAACTTCTCCATGGCTAAAAATGCATTGGACACACTACCACACTAGCACCACTTACTCTAGCTTCCATGTAGTCCTCCCACAGTAGAGTGCACAGCTAGTCCACATATGCAGCTAGTTAGATGACGCCATGTGTGTCGTACAGGCATTCTGATTTGAAATGTCTTGAGAGCTGATGCACAATGTTTATGCTTGAGGCTTGTAACTTACTTGTTTTCCTAATAAGCCACTTACTGTACTCTATATATAAAGATCAGTGGTTTTTATTCCTTACTCCTCTACTACTCACTTGCATACATCGTTAATACAGGCAATAGAACAATAGGACTAGACTAAAAGAAAACACTAAATGACCTGTTGGTTAGTACAATGGGCCTTATTCTGGTCCGCTCGCAGCCGCCATTCCTTCACATCATCAAAGGCTGCGAATGAATGTTTATGTTAAACATCCATTCACAGGCCGTGCATGTGAACACACGCTGCGAGGGGGGCGTACTATGTGGAAGAACAGAAGTGAATCCTGTCTCTCCCTACAAAATTAGAACTAAGGATGACATATAAACATAATTTTCTTAATTTAATATTATTTTTCTAAATCAGAAACTTTAATCCTAGGGGTGCTCTGAAAAAATTCTGATACTCCAGGGTGCCGTGATTCAGAAAAATTTGGGAACCACTGCCGTAGAGGCAGGGGCGGGCTGGGCCGGGGGGCAGGATGCCACATGCCCCCCGGGCCGGTATGTAGTGGCTGGTCTGGGCCAGGGCCGACTGTGTGCACTGACATAATCATTACCCTGCTGCCGCACGTCGGGTACTGCTACCGCACACAGGCCTCCATGGCGACGGCCCCTCCAAAAATGGCCGCCGCCTAGGAGGAGACAGACACTAGAGGTACTGCTGTACCTCTAGTATCTGTCAGAGGATGACAGCGCGCCGCAGACAGCGCTACCCGGAAGTGCGGCTTCGGGTAGCGCTGGCGCGCTGTTTAAAAGGAGGAACCCCTAGGCAACGAACATTTACCTAGGGCTGCCGAACATTTACCTAGGGCTGCCGAGAGGGGGAGGGGGGGTAGGTTACAGTTAACCTGCGGAGGCCGCCGGCGGGAGCGTGGGTGGCCCTGCAAAAGGAAGGTACAAGGAACTGTTCATGCTGCATGCAGTGAGGGGGCCCTGGAGGAGCTCATGGAGGCTGAGCTCAAGCTGACCCTGCTAGGAAACACTGTAAGTACATTGTTCTGCCTAGACTTTTACATGTGTGTATATATATGTGTGTGTGTGTATATATGTGTCTCTCCCTCTCTCCCTCTCTCTCTCTCTCTCTCTCTCTCGAACAAACAGTGCCACTCCACGGGTTAAAGCAGGCAAATATATGTTTATTGGGCATTACGGTGTGTGGCATTATGTGTAATGGGCATTGCGGTGATGGCATTATGTGTAAAGGGCATTTATTAATTGGCATTATGCTTAATGGCCATTGCGGTGTCGTCTTTATGTGGAATGGGCATTACGGTGTGTGGCATTATGTGTAATGGGCATTATGTGTAATGGGCATTACGGTGTGTGGCAATATGTGCAATGGGCATTGCGGTGTTGGCATTATGTGGAATGGGCATTGTTTAATTGGCATTATGGTGTGCGGCGATATGTGTAATGGGCATATCGGTGTTGGCATTATGTGTAATGGGCATTGGTTAATTGGCATTATGCTTAATGGGCATTGCGGTGTTGTCTTTATGTGGAATGGGCATTACGGTGTGTGGCATTATGTGTAATGGGCATTAAGTTGTTGGCATTATGTGGAATGGCCGAATGGGCATTGTTTAATTGGCATTACGGTGTGCGGCAATATGTGTAATGGGCATATCGGTGTTGGCATTATGTGTAATGGGCATTGTTTAATTGGCATTATGTTTATTGGGCATTGCGGTGTTGGCTTTATGTGGAATGGGCATTACGGTGTGTGACATTGGCCCTTATTCTGATTCGGTCGGTACGGCCCGCGTGCGGCCGTACCGCCGATGTTTGGACTCTGCACATGCGCAGAGGTCAATCTGCGCATGTGCAGCCCCCTTCGCCGCAGACGTATTTCGTCCGCCGCAAAGGGGGCGTATAGGGGCGTGAGAGGCTTCATGCCCTCATTTCCCTATGTGTACGCCCCGCGTTTCATGGGCGTTCCCATGCAAACGCGGGGCGTATGCATGGTAATGAGGGCATGACGCCCTCATTACCATGACATGGGGGCGGAAAGCTGACGTCGCCGGATGTCAGCTTTCAGCCCCCATACAAGCTACCACACGGACGATTGTCCGTGTGGTCTTAGCTTGCGGGAGCTGCCGCGGCGTGCGGGCCTGCCTTCGATGGTCGACGACCATCGAATGCAGGGGGCAGCTCCCACCATGGTGGAGGCGTAGCCTCCACCATTTTAATGCGGATCGCCAGCCGTCCGTGTACGGACGGCCGTGGCGATCCGTCTGGTGGGCGGCCCTTGGTTTGTGCGGTCGGAGCCCCGTGTGCGGCTCTGACCGCACCAACCAGAATAAGGGCCATTATGTGTAATGGGCATTACAGGGTAAAATTTTGCAGCGCGCCTCCGGCGCGCACTGTCCCTGTTTCGGGGCTGTATGTGTAGGGGAATGATTGTTTAATAATTGCTGCATACTACATAGAGGGGAGAGGGTTGGGTGGTGAAACGATGGTGATGGTGGTGGGCCACTTGCTTGTGTTGCCCCCCAGGCTGAAAGTTGCCAGCCAGCCCCTGCGTAGAGGAAATGTGGATAGTGCTGGGACCAGTTGCCTGTGATTTTGGGGGGAATTTGATGCTATACATTAGTTATTAAGAAACACAGAGGGCTGATTAAGCCTGAAGGAGCATAAACCACTGAGGGTTCTTCACAGGTTACACAGTGCTGTTGGTCACATGTATGTTAATGAGGATGGGCACAAGGCCTATCAGAGCAGGGGGAGGGTTCTAGACAGGGTAGGAAGGGATCACGAGTTATAGTGACAAATTCTCTGTCTGAAGAAGCCCCACCCACCCTGCCCTCTTTCTCTTCTTCTCCGGTGGCGGTAAAGAACGGTCATTCTTTAAGAACTCTGTGTGTGTAGGTAGTGGGGTGCACTCTCCCTCGACATCGATTGTCATGGGCCATGCTTTTGTCTGGGGGATGGCC
This sequence comes from Crinia signifera, assembly GCF_055691185.1. Lineage (NCBI taxonomy): Eukaryota > Metazoa > Chordata > Amphibia > Anura > Myobatrachidae > Crinia > Crinia signifera. The sequence goes on along the minus strand of NC_139221.1, from coordinate 106,773,143 downwards.
GTCACCACCAGGCCTGGTGGCTGACCAGGGAGAGTGATCACCAGCGATGTATGTATGCATAGTGATCTTTAACCCCACCTTTCCTATAGTGACCGTTCTTTAGTGCCGCCACCATTTATAGTCATAGTTTTAGTTGTCAAAATAAATTTGACATACTTTTGAAACGCCAGAACTTTGTGTCCGTGTCTTATTTTAGGGTAAGTTATTTAAGTTTAGAGTTAAGGTTGTGTTTAGGTTTGTCAACAGACAAGGTGTAAACCGGGAGGATACCCGATGGTGAGTTTAATAAAGCATTAGGAGCAGCTACTTTAATCAGCTTTGGCATACAGTATCTGCCCAGCAGTCCCATCATTTAATATTATATACAATTATTAACATGAATTAATGTTGAAGTAAAAAGAAATACTGTATGTTATAGAGTTCATAAAAGCTCTATTACAATATTCTGTATCCCATACTCAAGGACATGACTACACCGAATACCAATAATATTGTTAGCTGTATTGTCTTTGTCCACTAGTGAGTATTGTAACTGACGATATTCCTTACATGAGTGTGCTACTGAATCTGTGTGGAAATATGTAGATTCTGCCACATGTACTTAGGTCAATATGAACTAGCCATTTCATACTTTCACTGGTATCGATAGGTGATTATTGCTGGGATTTTGAGAACGGTTTTTATTTCATTTTTACATTAATTGCACTTCACATTTCATATCTTTGCTCTCTTTCATGATCACATTCATGTATACTGTACAGTACATCTCCTATTCACTGTCCACAAATCCAGTATCCCTTAGTGGCCCACAGGCAGAGCATAGAAGCATGCTCTATGTTTGCATCTGAAATTCGGATAGAATATATATAGATCGGGACATAAATTAAAGGTACCTTTATCTGTAATAGGCATGTGCCCTTTTCTACCACTCCTGTCTCAGTGACAGTCTAGCAATATAAAACTCATGGACATTACATCATGGATCTGTCAGAAAGTGAGTAATGCAGAACACATTTAGCTGTGAGTCTGACAAGGGAGAGACAACGCGCGTGTCCCCTATCCACCGGACCATCTACAGCAGTTCTACTGTAAGCGCATTCACTTAATATGTGAAATACTCATGAGGATGAACATGCCCAACTGCTGACATAAAGGCAACATTAACTTCAGCTCAGAATAACATTTCCAATTCCCAGGACATCTTCTACCTGGTTTTGAAGGATATTTACTACATATATTGTCTAGCAATGCAATGCTTTTACACAAGCCGTTCTCATAATACTGAACGTTTGTTTCTTTAGTGATACAGTGTATGCCGAGAAACAAAATATTCTCATTTAGGAGCAGATGTATCAAGCTTCAAAAAGTGATAACATGGAGAGTAATAAGCAACCAGCCAATCAAACCCATCCTGTAACATGACAGGTAGGAGCTGATTGGCTGGCTGTTTATCACTGTCCATTTTAGCACTTTTGAAGCTTGATACATCTGGCCCATAGTGAGTAATCATCAACTTCTAAGCAAACATGAATGTGCAGGAACATCTGGTAAGGGGTGTGGATCATTAGGGTGATGGTAATTGGGTCCATCACAATTGGTTGACAGTCAATAGGTCAACATAAGGCTTTAGGTCCACATTGAAAAAAGGTTGACACAAGCAAAAGGTCAACATGTTTTTCACTGTTTTGGGTGTATGTGTTGAAATCTGCCGACATAGACATCTTGGGTGACATTCTATGTGTAGCGGTAAAAAACGCATGATTTTTACCGCACCTAATCGCACTTTTGAAAATCGCAAGATTGGGCCGTTTTTCGCATATTTAATGAGATGCGAAAAACGGCCCAAATAGTGCGACTAGGTGCGATTTGATGCGATTTCTTTAGTCCTGAAAATGTGCGATTTTCAGGTCTGAAAATCGCACATTTGCAGGAAATCGCAATTAAAAAAAACAAAAAACAACTGCGCGGGGGCCCCCGCCAGAGCATAACCAGCCCCGGGCTCATTGAGCCGGTGCTGGTGACATAAAATCACGGTCCCCGACAAATAGGGGTCCCCTTGATTTAATGAAACCAGCACCAGGCTCAAGGTCCGGCGCTGGTTCCCAAAATACGGGGGACAAAATGACTATGGGGTCCCCAGCATTTCAAGAACCAGCACTAGCCCCAACCAGCCAGTAGGGTAATGCCACAGCCGGGGGACACTTATTATATAAGGTCGCCCCCGGCTAAAGCATTATCCCCCTGGCTGGTCAGCATGGGCAGGGGTCCTATGGAAGTGGGGACCCCCCAAAGAAGGGGTCCCCCCCTCCAGGACTTACCAGCCCATGCTGAAAGTCCGTGGCTGTCCCCGATGCCCCTGGGCAGTGGGCATCGGGCTGATGAAAAGTGTAAAAAAAAAGAATAAAAACTTGTCTTATACTGTAGAACTATGAGTCCCAGCAAGCCTACCCCGCATGCTGGGACTTGGAGAACCACAAGTCCCAGCATGCGGGGCATTAAAGTTCCACAGTACAAGAAATAGTTAAATAAAACACACACTGACACCCAGAAAAATAAACGTTTAATACATCCACAGCCCACACATACTGATACTTACCTACCTTGAGCCCTTGGGTCGGTCCCTGGATCCGGGGTCCGGGGTCCTGGCTCCTGGGCTGAAGAGTCCGGTTCCGGGGTCTTGGTCCTGGTTCCGGGGCTGGTCCGGGGTCCGGGGCTCCAGGGCTGAAGAGTCCGGTTCCGGGGCCTTGGTCCTGGTTCCGGGGCTGGTCCAGGGTCCGGGGCTCCTGGGCTGAAGATTCCGGGGTCCTGGATCCGTAGTAATCCAAAGGGGTACATGAGGAAGGAAATCCTACTCACCTGGTCCCCGGCGATGACCCCGGCATCTTCAGCTCCAGACGCGCTGCTCCCGGCTGGTACCCGCTCACGGACTGGAGAAACGCAGAGATTTTCATCTTCCGCGCCTCTCCTCCGGATGATTCTGATGGCCGCCTAGCGGCCAATCAGGAGCCGACTTTCTCGGGGTCGTCGCCGGGGTCCAGGTGAGTAGGATTTCCTTCCTCAGGTACCCCTTTGGATTACTACGGATCCAGGACCCCGGAATCTTCAGCCCAGGAGCCCCGGACCCGGGACCAGCCCCGGAACCAGGACCAAGGCCCCGGAACCGGACTCTTCAGCCCTGGAGCCCCGGACCCCGGACCAGCCCCGGAACCAGGACCAAGGCCCCGGAACCGGCCTCTTCAGCCCTGGAGCCCCAGACCAGCCCCGGAACCAGGACCAAGGCCCCGGAACCGGACTCTTCAGCCCAGGAGCCAGGACCCCGGACCCCGGATCCAGGGACCGACCCAAGGGCTCAAGGTAGGTAAGTATCAGTATGTGTGGGCTGTGGATGTATTAAACGTCAGTGTGTGTTTTATTTAACTATTTCTTGTACTGTGGAACTACAAGTGCCAGCGGGCCCTTTAATGCCCCGCATGCTGGGACTTGTGGTTCTCCAAGTCCCAGCATGCGGGGTAGGCTTGTTGGGACTCATAGTTCTACAGTATAAGACAATAGTTTTTATTCTTTTTTCTTTACACTTTTCATCAGCCCGATGCCCACCGCCCAGGGGCCTTGGGGGACAGCCCCGGACTTTCAGCATGGGCTGGTAAGTCCTGGAGGGGGGGACCCCTTTTTTGGGGGGGGTCCCCACTTCCCCAGGACCCCTGCCCATGCTGACCAGCCAGGGGGATAATGCTTTGGCCGCGGGACCTTATATAATAAGTGTCCCCCGGCTGTGGCATTACCCTGCTGGCTGGTTGGGTCTGGTGCTGGTTCTTGAAATGCGGGGGACCCCTAGTCATTTTGTCCCCCATATTTTGGGAACCAGCGCCGGACCTTGAGCCTGGTGCTGGTTTCATTAAATCAAGGGGACCCCTATTTGTCGGGGACCGTGATTTTATGTCACCAGCACCGGCTCAATGAGCCCGGGGCTGGTTATGCTCCGGGTGGCGGTGGATAGTTTTGCCCATGGGAATGCCCAGCGTTTCATCGGTGTTCCCATGTAAAAGATGGGCGTTCTCATGGTAATTAGGCTGTGATGCTGGTGCCGGGGGCAGACAGCTGACATCACTGGATGACAGCTGCCCACCCACTTCCTGGTTTTTTTAAAGCAGCAATCATTTACACTGCAAAACCAGTTTGATTTTGCAGTGTTAATGATTGGCACTTTAAAAAAACCTGGAGATTTCTTACCAAATCTCTCACTTTCTGAATCTCTCATCCTATTAAATCTCACCCACATTTTTATTTGAATTTATATAACAAATGGGATATTTTTAGCATCTCTCACACAGATGTTGGCACTCAAAAGGTTAATTTGTCCCTGCATACTTGCCAGCATTTCAGATAGATTGTGAAGGTAACACCTACTGTATAAGTGCAGGCTTCTCTACATCTGAGGAGTGTGCCATAAAAATGACATTGACCCAAATGTAAATGAGCCCCAAAGCAGTTAATGAGTTCTTCTTGTTGATGAAAATACAGTAATACTTTTCAGGGCTCATGTCTGGGGTTTTACAAGTGCCAATGAGAAACCTTATTTGAAAATGCATGTAGCCATAGGGATCACTGGGCAGATGTATTAAACCTGGAGAAGAGATAAACTGGATATCAAGTGGAAATAAAGTGAAAGTAGATAAAGAACTAGCCAATCAACTCCCAACTGTCATTTTCAAACAGTTTATTGGCTGGTGCTTTATCTGTTTTCACTTTATGGTACTTGTTTAGTTTCACAGCGGCAGCATGGCGCCCGCTACTTCCGGGTTCGGCGCTCGGCAAACTTTCTGAAATAAAGTCAATGCCAACGTGAATAGTTCATATCTCCACTATCCACGTTGGCATGGAGTTAATCTTAGATAGTATGGCCGAGCACGTAGCGTAGGCGAGCGAAGCGAGCCCCGCAAGGGGACACAGACACTGCTGCGACTGAGACGGTGCCGCCGTGAAACAAAACAAGTACCCACTTTATCTACACTTTATTTCTTCTCCAGGCTTAATACACCTCCCCCACTATGCCTTATAAACACCCCCCCTAGTATATACTGTTAGTGCTACATGACAAGGTACAATCATGGAGATTTCTAGACTATTCGGGGAGTCGGGGAGACTGTTACTGCCTCAGGGAGTCTCCCTGACAATCAGGAAGAGCTGACAAGCATGCCTCAGGACCCCAAACAGTTCATGTTTGGCAGGTGAACCAGCGGGTGCACTGGTGTAGCCATTACTCATTGGCACATTTTCAATGATCGACAGGTGGAGCTACAGTAATCAGTTCACTTGTCATTGTGTGATGAGAAAACTGGAAAACATTTGAGTTTGAGAAACTACAGTACAGTATGGCCTAGTATTTCTCCAGCGCTATCCAGCATCACACCTAGAGAAGATATGCATGCTGTTTTCCATTTTTTTGGCATATAAAAGTAATACAAGATTATAAGATACTAAATATTGTTTCAAACAGAACTGGGAAATTGGATACTATAGTTTATGAATTATTGCCAACTGATCACATTATATTTTTTTCCAGCTTGCAAATATGATTTTGCCAGAGGATGAAAACTTTCTGTTACTTTTTCGTAGAGAGACCCCTTTGGATAACAGCGTTGAGTTCATGCGGGTACGTGTGAGTGTGATGTGATTATACTGACTGCTGTAAGATTATGTTTATGCCATACTAATCAGAATAAAAACTATATTGTAAATGTATTAACTTCCATTAATTTAATCATAGAACTAACCAGCAATAAACTGTATTCCGTGCAATACAACAACATGTGTATTTGAATATTTGCCATACTGTTGTTAATAGCATATAAACCAGGTAAACATATACTACAATGAGGCCAATGTCATACATTATGTGGTATATGATAGACAGTTCCAGGATTGCAGAGGGCATATTGTACATCGAACGCTACATCTCGTCATAAGGAGCATCTGAAGGTGTTTCAGACCCTAAAGCTGGGTACACATCTATACAATCGTCAGGCCGTTCTTTCAATCTGGGACAAACGGTTGTTCGATTCTATAGGTGTGTACGCTGTCCCGATTCCTGCTGTATGATCGATAAACGGGAAAAATGGTCTTGTCCGTCCATACTCAGTTGGTCGAAGGTTCTGTGCTGTTTAATATTCATCCGACCAGACGGGCCCATATGGGAAAAAAGTGCAGTGTGTGCGCACGTTCTATCGATATTCTGGCCGTTCTTGCGATTATACTCCCAAAGCTGGAACGCCCAAGCGGGCGTTGACTAGCTGCATGATCTTTTCTACAGCACAGCATGTAAACAAGAAGCGATCACCTCTCCCTCATTATATTTTCCTCCCATCTTTATAGCGGTTTGCAGTACGTCTGTCACTTGTCACCCTGCCACCTGTCTACATGTAGACGCGCACCCCATCCTTTATAATGGTTTGCCATACACCTGTCCCTAGTGACCCTGCCACCTGTCTACATTTAGACGTGCAACCCATCTTTATAGCGGTTTGCCGTACATCTGTCCTTAGTCACCCCACCGGCTGTCTACATTTAGACGCACACCCCATCTTTATAGCGGTTTGCCATACATCTGTCCTTAGTCACCCCACTGGCTGTCTACATGTAGACGCGCACCCCATTCTTATAGTGGTTTGCCGTACGTCTGTCCCTAGTCACCCTGCCACCTGTCTACATGTAGACGCGCACTCCATCTTTATCGCGGTTTGCCATACGTCTGTCCCTAGTCACCCCATCAGCTGTCTACATGTAGACGTTCACCCCATCCTTATAGTGGTTTGCCATATGTCTGTCCCTAGTCAACCCACTGGCTGTCTACATGTAGACGGCGAGATACACCATTCTTCAGAGCGGTGTGCCGGACTTAATTTTTTTATGTGGCACTACGAGTACCTGTGCAGCAGGGGTGTTTATAGACTGCAATTTTGTGGCCATAGCAGAAAGAATGCAAGCACAAACCTTTATTTTTCTCAAGCTCATGATGGGAGTTATAGAAAACAAATGGAATGAATGGCCGAACGTGCGTGTTCTCTGCCCAGCCAGCACTAATGTAAAAAAGAAATCGCTTTTGTCTAGGTTCTGTACTCACGCCTCTTTGTTTTGGTATGCCCTTAACCCAGCCCATTATGATAATGTTGTTTATACAGTATATGACGTGTCAATAGCCCGAATCGAGAGAGTGCGTATGGTGGTACAATCTTTGGTACTTGTGTAATATCTGGGCGCCCGATATTGCATCGCATGCAATATAGTGGCATACAATCCATGCGATGCGATTTTTCATTTGAAAGACCGGATTTTTAATTGTATAGTCACCCATGGGTGATTTCATACCCCCACTATCCAAATACGCATGGAGTTGATTTTATATAGTGTGGTGAGCGCAGCGAGCCACCGAGCCCGAAGCGTGGCGAACGCAGCGAGCCCCGCGAGGGGACGCAGAATACATGTAAAGTAATCCGCGACCCCTCGGGTCTTTACAATGAAAAATCGCATTGCATCACATGCCTTAAGTAGTGGCATGCGATGAAAAAATTGGGCGCCCAGATAATACACAATTACCCAATCTTTTTCTTGCGATTGTTTGGACGGGAGTAGATCGAACGTCGCTAGTAAAATTGTATAGGTGTGTACGCGTGTATTGGCTGGTGTTTGTGGACAGTCGATCGCGTGTATGCTCAAAAGAAAACAGGGATTGTATAGATGTGTACCCAGCTTTACAGTAAATCTTTTGTGGTTCAATAATGCTGCTTTCCCACTGCAGAAACGGGTAAAGACACGGTATTGTTAAATGGGACTTTAAAAGGTGTCTAACCTGAAACCCCTTTCCCACTGCATGTTGTAAATGGTATATTACTGGTTAATTACCGTTTTTGTACCATTCACATTAAACCCGTTTTGAAAGGTACAAAAACAGTAATTCACCAGTAATTTACGTGTCCCCTGGTATCTGTCCTGCCCCCCCCTTCCCCCCCATGGTACCTGGCAGCTGGTACCCCCGCTCCCCCCCTCCCCTGGTACCTGACAGCTGGTACCCCTGCTCCCCCACCCTGCCCTGGTACCTGTTACCCCCCTCCCCCCCTGCCCTGGCACCCCCCTGCCCTGGTACCTGGTACCCTGCTCTCCCCCTCCCCTGGTACCTGGCAGAACTCAATCCGGGCAGCGGGGCAGTGCAGAAGGCAGTGGCATGCCAGGGCTCCTAGTCGGCAGGTCCCCCACTGATGCAGGAGCATGATTCAGGAGGAGGCTGCAGCTGATGCACAGACAGCGGGGGCACTGGGGATCCGGGCAGGTCCGTGCTCAGGAGGAGGAGGAAGCGGAGGAAGATCCATTAGGATATTATCATTTCATCGGCGGGGGTCCCTGCCACGAATGGGAAATAGCAGGCCTGAAAATTACATATGCGCATATCTAATGAGCCACTAATTAAATATGCACATATTTAATGAACGGCTCCACTATTTCCCATTCGCGGCAGGGACCCCCGCTGATGAAATGACAATGAAATGCACCAGCTGCAGCCTCCTTTTGCATCAAACTCCTGCATGATGCTTTCTTGCATCAGTCTGGGACCTGCCGACTAGGAGCCCTTGAATGCCCGCTGCCTACTCTGCCTACCATGCTGCCCGAATGGATCGCTGGCAGGTACCAGGGGAGGGGGGGGGGGTTGTGGGGGTACCTGGGGAGGGGGGGGGACACGGGGGTACCATATGCAAGGTACCAGGGGGGGGGGGCCGGAACCGGCTGCAAGGTACCGGGGGGGGGGCCAGGACAGGTACCAGGGGAGGGGGAAAACTGGTGTGGGATCTTAAATACCGTTTCAGAACCATTCTCATTGCATAAAAAAACATGTAGGACTCTGCTTTTTAAACGTGTTGAAATACCAGTTATCTTTAACCGGTAAATCAACTCTGGCACTTGTATTTGTGCTACTACAGTATTTCTTACATGTACTGTGTTTCATTAGTTTTGAATCCAGGTTAATTGTTGCTTTCAGAATGACTGTTACTGTACAGTGTATCTATTTTTCTGAAGCAATGTTACTTTAAAGAGTCACTATTTTTCAGATTTGGCGAAAATACGATGAAGACAGCAGTGGGTTTATTTCAGCAGTGGAGCTCAGGGTATGTACTGTACTATGACCATTTGACACACATCTGTCTTCGATCGAGATGGTCATTTCTGCCATCACTTGCATTAGTTAAGATCTATCTATCTATCTATCTAATAACATACAGTATGGGTCTGATTCTGGGTTGGATGTATCTCCAGCTGCGTCCACTTGACAAGTACTGCACCATGCATACACACCTTGATGGAGGGCACAAGAGTTACCAGGTGACTTTGTGCTTGGCTAGAACTGTCTGTCCATGAAATGGGCATTTCTGGCAGGGTCATGGAAATAGGGCTATTGCCCAGGGTGCTGTGGCCTGGGGGCATAAATTCCGCCCCAGCTGATGCCGTATGATGGCATGGCATCCACCAGCTAATGTAATATAATTCCTGACTGTGCTGTTCCAAACCTGTAAGACACATTGTAGTAAGACAGATTGAATACTTTATTTTTATATTTGTAATATTAGAATTTCCTGCAAGATCTCTTCTCTCAACATAAGAAAATTATGACTGGAGATAAATTGGATGAATATACAGATACTATGGTAAGTGCTGTTACGATATATAGGGTGAAATTGAACAGGATGAGAGATTCAGAAAGTGAGAGATTTGGTGAGAAATCTCCAGTTTTTTTAAAGCGACAATCATTTACACTGCAAAATCAAACTGGTTTTGCAGTGTAAATGATTGCCACTTTAAAAAAAAAACCTGGAGATTTCTCACCAAATCTCTCACTTTCTGAAACTCTCATCCTATTAAATTTCACACATGTAGTGTCATAAGATCTCTATTTTTTTTTATGTGACTAATGCATTGCTGCCTACCCTCCTGCATTCTGCAGGAGACTCCCTGAAATAGCAGCAATCTTCCTCTCTCCCTCATTAGTCTACCAATCTCCCTCATTTCACCTAGCCCACATTACACTGTTACATTTTTGGGAAATAAGGAAAGTGAGATAGATACATTTACAGTGAATTATCTGCACCATTTCCCAGCACGTTAGCAAGTATAGTAGCTGTTACTAACTGCTTTGGGGCTCATCTACATTTGGATATAATTAATTTTAAAAGAATCCTCTCAGATGTTCACAATCTCTTTTCACAATCTCTCCATATATGGGTGGAGCATGACATGCCCCCTCAATGGGGCGCTGTGCAACATTCTACTACCAACTATAATCTCCCTGAAACTAGTTTTCAAAAGTAGGCAAGTATGGACTAATGCAGATCTGTGTAAGCAGCATCTATCACATACACACTCTCAGCTCACAGACACCACAGTGATCTTGGGCCTTATTTTGGTTCATTCTTTCTGACAAAATCCTTCTTAGATGGACAAAACCATGTGCACTGCAGGGGGGCAGATGTAACATGTGCAGAGAGAATTAGATTTGGGTGAGTTATTTTGTTTCTGTGCAGGGTAAATACTGACTGCTTTATTTTTACACTGCAATATAGATCTCACTTTGAAGTAAAACCCCACCCAAATCTAATTCTCTCTGCACAAGTAGCACCTGCCCCACCTGCAGTGCACATGGTTTTGCCCATCTAAGAAGGATTTTGTCAGAAAGAATGAAACAAAATAAGGCCCCTTCTTGTCAGGCAAAATCACTGACTGCCAGGTTCTGTTGCCATGGAATCTATTAAAGTGCAGGAGCCATGGACATTCTACAGCACAGAGCAGAATTGCTGCTTTTTTTGTTGTATGCTTAAAATGCATTGACCCCAAACTTGTAATTGCTGTGAATAAGAAGGGAATTTAAGCCCTATTCAATCTGATACTTGCCTCCCATGGAGTATATCACTGCCCTTCCCCATGATACTGTAATAAAATGTCATGCTACTGTAATGCGGTCATTAGTTGCTAGGTCGAAAGTCAAAAGGTCAACACAAGCATTTTTTTTCAAACCGACTCGTTTATACTTTATCATCTCAGTGGGCGTAGACGGAGAATAAAATCGTGCCTGAAGCATGGTGAGCAGACGCGTTACTATTATACAGTGTCCATGTCAACCTATGTCGTCATAGACAAACAAAATAAAAAACTCACTTCGAACCTTTTCCATGTTGACCTTCTTCAGGTTGCCATTTTTTCCATTTCAACCTAATGCTTGTTGACCTTTTTGATGTGTCAACTTTTTTTACTGTTGACTAATTGTCATCATCCTTTTGACTGTAGACCTAGACACTGTTGACCTAACAACGTCGTAGACGGTTACCTGGAGTACCGTAAAGCTGGTCATCTCTGGGTTGTGTGGTGGACCATACTGTATGTTGCCCCCATCCTTTGTTTTTGTACCCCTTCTTTATTCTACTGTACTCCATTTGATCTACTCTATTTGTTGTGATGTTTTTGCTGCTATAAGTTTGATATAAATTTAAAATGAATAGTTGAACAACTATAGTGCTTTCCACATTATTTGGGTGGGCGGAGTTTATGGGCCAAGTGGTTCTTATCTGCTGTGACATTCTATGCTGGGACATTCAATCCGGGATTCCGGCGGTCGAAACGTCCCGACAGTTGGAATCCCAGGCAATTTCCACTCAGCTTGACTGTAACTCAACAGCCGGAATTTAATCTTCCAGCTGTTGAGTGTGGGCAAAAATGGCCACGGATTGTCAAAATAAAAATGGATGTGAATTCGGCAACCCACAGCCGTTTCTGACAAAACAGATACGACTTGTTTTAAAGTAGGATCTGTCTTGTCGTAATCTACTTTCAACGCTGCCGGTAACGGCAGTATTGAATAGGCGACGCTTGCTATTTCCGCCGGCAGAAGTAGCAGCCGAGATTGAATACCCCCCTATGTTTATGTCCTGTTTATTCTTTGAGCACAATGCTTTTTTTTAAACTTTTTTACACAGTCTGTGTTTGATACGAGTTTTGTATCTTAAGTCAACTATTATGCTAAATAAAGAAACAGGTACTTGTGTATTATAGCGGCGCCCCCGATGTGCATCGCGCGATGTTTTCATTGCGCCGCATCGCGATGCGACGCGATTTTTGCCCCCTATGCGATGAAAGATCATATAAGCACCATACAATGTGAAATGCACCCCCACGCCACCCCATCCCCCCACTATAAACGTGAACCCGAAGCGTGGATAGCCCGCGAGGGGCGGCGGTATGCGTCCTCTGACCTTTTCATACCCCCACTATCCACGTCGGCGTGGAGTTGAGAATAGAAAGTGTGGCGAGCGCAGCGAGCCACCGAGCCCGAAGCGTGGCGAGCGCAGCGAGCCCCGCGAGGGGACGCGGATACCTTCACAGGTATCGGAGTCCCCTCGCGGGCTTCACAGGTATCCGCTGCGCTCGCCAGACTTCGGGCTCGGTGGCTCGCTGCGCTCGCCACACTTTCTATTCTCAACTCCACGCCGACGTGGATAGTGGGGGTATGAAAAGGTCGGAGGACGCGTACCGCCGCCCCTCGCGGGCTCGCTGCGCTCGCCAGCCACGCTTCGGGTTCACGTTTATAGTGGGGGGGGGGGGGGTGGCGTGGGGGTGCATTTCACATTGTAAGCACCCATTAGGGTGCTTATACAATGTTTAATCGCGTCGCATCGCATTGTATGGCATTGTATGCCATGTACAATGTCATACAATTTTAAAATTGTATGACATTGTACAGCATCGCGCGATATCGCGTCACATCGCATACTATCGTATGCCTTATGGTATGCAATGCGATGGGCGCCGCCAAAATACACAAGTACCAAGAAACATTGAAAGGAAATGCATTGACTCCCAATATTTTTCCTTTTTAGATGAAACTCTTTGACAAGAATAAAGATGGTCGCTTGGATCTGAATGACTTGGCAAAGTAATTGTCACACTCTGAATGTGTATTCTTCCTAAGTGTACTGCAGATGTGTCCTTTCTGTGTGGATATATTAGTAGAGGAATAATATTAGACTACAATAGAATTCACCCATCTGCAGTTCTAGAGCTAGAGATTCAGGCTAAGGCATGCTGGGAAATAATGTAACTAGCAATAAATGTTTTTCACTTGTACAACCTTGTTTCTTTATGTGTTTTTAATGGGCAGATAAGTGTTTATACTATTATTAAATACAGTTATCTGTTAAGTTTACAATAAGGTTGTCCTTGGTCTATGTATAGACAGCTAAGCAGAACTAATAGTTGATTAGATCATTTTAATATATTATATATTTGATAAAAGATAGAGAATTCGTTCACTGTATGTAAGAAACATTTATGCTGCTTTCACACAGCAAAACCTAATTAGACCCTGTATTTAAAACGTTTCTTTTAAACGGGTCAGAGCAAGTTAAACCCCTGTCACATTGCATGTTGTAAACGGTATATTACAGTTTAATTACCGTTATTGCACCTTTGAACCCATTTCACCCATAGAAAACAGGTGGGGTGTTTGAGGCACCCCCCAAACCCCCCCCCCCCCAACACCCCACAAAAATATAAAAATGTCATATATGCAGCATGTATACATCTGGGCCCACCCCATGCGTATGTAATGAGCGGGACCCAGCACAGTGCAATGAATATTTAATGAGCAGGTCCCCGCCCCCTGCATATGTAATGAGCAGATCCTGCTCATTATATATGCAGGGGGCGAGGACCCGTTCATTAAATATTCACTGTACGGAGCAGTACCGCTCATTACATATGCAAGGGGCGGGGACCCGCTCATTAAATATGCACTGTGCTGGGTCCCGTTCATTAGATATGCACTGAGCGGGACCAGCACAGTGCTCACTGCTGCCTGGGTCCTAAATACCGGTTTAGACCCATTCACACTACACAAAAAAACGTGTCTGAACCGTTTAGGATCCTTCTTTTTAACCATTTCGAATTACCATTTTTATTGAACCGGTAATTAAAAAATTGGCACTTTCACACTGCAGCTATAAGTGTTTTGAAACGGTTAAAAATCAGCAAATTACCGGGTTATAGCTGCGGTGTGAAAAGGGGTATTACAAAAATAGCATTGGAAACAAAACTGGATATTCTGTATCAAATTATGTTACTATGTTATTGATTTGTTTGTTTTGTTTTGTTTTGTTTTAAGAATACTGGCACTTCAAGAAAATTTCCTTCTTCAGTTTAAAATGGACGTAAGTATTACCAATGACATAAATGACATACTCTTGGTAATAGAACCTATGCTTTTAAAAACAAATGAGAACGTTCAGGAATCCAGGGGGAAGTGTATTAAGCATTCTAAAGAGTGGAGAAGTGGACAGAACCTATGGAATAAACTTACAGTAACCCTTTGAGTGCCAAAATCTCTGTGAGAGATGTGCAAACTATCCACAAAAAATGCCAGCGTCGCTCACATTTGTTATATACATTTAAATATATTATGCTGTGTAAAAAGATTATATTTCCTATATAAGGTAAAGATTACAGGTCATTACGATAAATAAAAATGTTTGCTTGGCAATTTTCACTCTAATTTTGTCACAGTCACTTGACACTCAAAGGGTTAATAAAGACTATTTAGCGGTGAGAGTATGCAGAAATCCATTTGATTTCATACAGATCTTTTGCAGCAAGAATAGGGCTAAAACACTGGGATAGTGAAGTTACACTAGTGCAGTCTACTCTTAGGACCTTATTCTGGTCTGGTCGCAGGCCCGCGTGCTTTCGCAAGGGACCAGTGTTTTTGCATTGCGCATGTGCATTTCATGCATACACGGCGATCAAACTGGTCCCTGGATGCACGCACCCATGCTTGTGGGCGGGGGCGGCGGGCTGGCCCATTAGCATCTGGGAAGCCTTGACGGACATGCGGGGGTGCGGGCAGCTGACATCACCGGATGTCAGCTGCCCGTGCACTTCCCCCCAAGCGTATGTAGAGCAACCTTACCTATGCGTGCACCTTCCACCATTTTTGATGGTTGCTGACCATCCCAAGATTTCGGATGGTCCCGGTGGTATGAGTGTTTATGTAAAACATCCATTCGCAGCCAGTGCGAACGTACGTGCCTTGCGAATGGTGGGCCGGCGTACCACAATTCACAATTCGCATCCAAGCGAATGAACCAAAATACCCCCCTTAGTACTGGTGACTACCAGCATTTGGTTCTGAGCACACAGGGGTCGATTCAGACCTGTTCCTTAGGTTCTGAATTCGGGCCGTTTTCGAAGATAGAGGTCTGCACATGAATATGCGCATGTGCAATCTCCCTGTGCCATTTGCTTCAGAAAGGGAGGGCTGAAAGCTGATGTCACATGGCTGTATGTATGATGTCACATGGCGTCAGCGCATCCTGAAGTCTAGGGACTGACTTTTATTACTAAAGGGAAGAAAAATCATTGATGATTTCTCTCTAGTCCTACCGCATGCGAGGGGATATATTAGTGTACACATCCTCTCGTATGCTAGTGAATGGATTCAGGCACCGGGGAGGGCAGGCGCGCACGCAGGGGGGTTTCCGAGTACTTAGAATCCCCCACCTGGCCGCCGATGTATCGCTTGACGCGTCCGATGTTTGTTTTTACCCGTGTGGTGTGTCAGCTTCTGAGCGCTCCCTCTGCCTCCCTCCTCCCAGCTGCTAGGCCCCACAGTGTGATCAACTTGGGTACATTGGTATGTGGGGTGGGTTAGGATCACTAAAGGTAGATTACTGTAGGTTTAACATAATGGTAAATTATGATTTATTTCACCAATGACTTATTAGGGCTTTAGTGGATACATTAGGGCACAAGGTATTTTACATCACTTTGCTGTACATAATAATTACAAAATAATGCTGGTTTAAAAAAAGACAGTTTTCCCTATCTCATGATGACTACAACATTATGTTTTAAAAAGTAATTCAGGCAAAACTCCGATTTGAAATGTCTAGTTGTGTATTTATGTATACAGTAATAATGAGGGCTATAGCCCTCTGTGTAGGTTGGGACCACGAGGTATGTTGGAGGATGTTTGGTAGATAAATATATGAGGAGAAAGTGGACAGCTAAAAGCTAAAATAAAAGGAGAACCAGTCAGATTGCCGACAGGTTCAGACAGCGACGGACTGGGCCACCGAATCGGCCCTGGCATTTGTGCACACGTGTGACCTTTGCTGCGCACATGCACACACCAGGCATGGGCATGCTCATCCACACATGCACTGCGCATGCATGCACTGCCTCTCCCGGCTCCTGAACCTCTGCAGCGGACAGAGAGAGCCAATGGAGCCGCCACGAGTCCAACGGCTCTCTTTGTGTGCCGATCGGGAGGCGGAGCCTCCAAGAAATCGTCCCACCTGTCCATCGGCCCCTCTGGCATTTGCTAGAAGGTATAGGGTTAGAGTTAGGGGCTGAAAAATGCAAAGAAAAAAAAGGTTGACATTCTGACTGGACATGCCAGCATTATAACCATGTTGACCTAATGTTCATGTAAACGTTCTGGCATGGACATTCGGACTGCCAGCTTTTCATACCACAACCAATATAAATCTGATATCCATGTATTATTTTATAGAGCATGGCAACATTCAAATATGGGCATTCACTTTGAAAAGTGTTTGGCGCTCCTGGGTTGTGACTGGGAGATGGTCAGTCTTATGTGTGTGGAATGGCAGTGTCGCTGGCATACACAGATGATCAATCAATGTTTAGATAGTGTGACTGACGGTGGTGTCTAACGATGTACCAGGCAGTATTGCAAGGACTTCAGTCCTTGTGCATACGTACACATGGATATACCTTAGGCCAGGGCTTTGTAGCGGTAATTTGCATAAAGTTGCAAACGAATACCAAAAAGTGCAGCTGCGACGGTGTCTGCATCTACCTCATCATCCCCACAAAGGGCCTGATCCAAAGTTGTACTACTGTATATTGCATACCGTACAGCTAATATGCTAATGCAGCTGTTCCAGCCAGAATCCACCATCCAGAGCCATACACACGTATAAGCATACTAACTAGCTGTCCCAAGGCCCCACAATTTTAGGGGCTTTTGTCAATGGGCCCCTGGGACTTGGTAGAAGGCAGGTAGAGAATGATGCCCAACTGCTGTGATTGTAAATTACACACAGTCAGAGCAGCCAGGCAGCATTATACCTGTCTCCTAGCATGCACCCAGGCAATGAATGGCTGTGAGCAGGGCCAGTGCAAGGTTTCTTGGCACCCATGGTAAATATTTTGCCTGCCAGCCCTACCTGGCCGTGGACAGCTCTTCCAGGTGTCTGCAGCTACTCAGAAGCAGCCAGCCATTATATGGGCAAAGGGGCTTATTAAAAGAGGAGGGGGCCCACATTCTCCATATGGGCCCACTCCTCTCTAGCCGGCAGGATAGAAGACTCTGAGCATTAGGGTCCCTAGAATGTCCCTAGAGCTGGGCGGAATTCTAGTGTGTATGCTCAGGTTTGTGGTCTGCGGCAATGTGAGGAACATATCGGCTCAGATCTGTATGGCAGCAGGTTAGAAAATCAGCATGCAATAGATTTTTTTTAATTATTATTATTCCTAACCTTGGTGAAGCCCCTAACAGGGTGGCGTCCTAGGCAGCTGCCTAATGGTAGAACCAGCCCTGGCTGGCAGCATGTTAATTGGTGGATAGCTAGGTCTATCACTACTTCTGTAATACCTGTATCAAAGCCCTGCCAATTTACTATAAGTTTTTTTAGGTTGCTAATTCTGACTTACGCTAATGCTGGCCACACATCAGACCAACTTTCCTCCAACCATCCAACTAGTCTGGTACTGTATGGGGGCTAATGCCAATAAGCAATTTGCTCACAAACTCAGGAGAATGGACAAAAACATTCAGTGAAATTGTTTAAATGAAATCGGTCCAACTACAGTACATTGCCCGAGTGACAGTTGTTGTCCATTTTCAGATACTAATTAATGCAGGTCACAAGTTTATACAACCAAGATGTTTGAGCTTGGCATCTATTGGTGTTTGTGGAGTGTAAATGAGACTTTGGTTTCTGAGGAAGACTGGAAAGATATTTGCATTTAAAAGTCTTTTTTGATCTATTCAATTGTAATAGAGTACCATTGGGGAAGTCTTACCTATAACATGTGTTCTGTGTGTGCTTTGAGGCATGTGCCTCTGCTAAGTTACAGCATAGATAAATTGTGTCAATGAATTGGGAGTCATTGCACAAGTGGCAGATGCCACCCCATGGGTTTTGGCTATGGTTGCTGCAATAAAGCAAGCTGATTGAGATGCA
Organism: Crinia signifera; assembly: GCF_055691185.1. Taxonomy (NCBI): domain Eukaryota; kingdom Metazoa; phylum Chordata; class Amphibia; order Anura; family Myobatrachidae; genus Crinia; species Crinia signifera. The sequence goes on along the minus strand of NC_139221.1, from coordinate 106,754,844 downwards.
TTGATCTAGTGCAGTGGTAACCAACCCTAGCCCTCGAGAGCTACCAACAGTTCACATTTTCCAGATAACCTAGCTGCTGCACAGCTACACTCATTAATCACTGACACATTTTAAAAGATACACAGATGGAGCTAATTAGCTCATTTGTGATTCTGTGAGGAGACCTGCAAAACATGCACTGTTGGTAGCTCTCGAGGACTAGGGTTGGCTACCCCAGATCTAGTGTATCTGAGCAATGCTCTGATGGGACCATATCACCCCTCAGAACTGTGGTGCTAGTAATAACTGATATCCCAAATGCAAAGATATTTACCACTCGGGGGGGGGGGGGAATCATCCATGCTAATGACTCTCATGACACCTATGGGCAGGTACGCCTGTCTCTGAATGCCCTACTGCATATACAGTGGCAGTAAAGTATTCCAACATTGAATGGATTATCTCTTCGAGGGATACCCATGTGAGATGACTTCGGGTGACGATCTTGTTTGGGGTAACACCATGGAAGAACTCAAATTGCTCCTCTGAAAATGTCCTCCAAAGAGTTTGTGAAATCAAGATGCAGTCAAAAATCTGTCAAATGTCTAGTATGTTGGCCATCTCTTAAAGTCAAAGGGTGTTAAGCTGGATTCTGTCAAGACACAGGCGAACACATTTCTGCCCACACAGATAAGTCTGCAGTGCTCTTTGTGTATGACCAACTGCCTCTCAATATTTCTGCCACACTACAGTGAGGTCACGGCCCTGCTCAATCCAACAGCTTTTGCACAACCACATTGATTGGTGTTGGTCAGACTGTCAGGCTGCTGCTATTTCTAGCCTCAGGTCTCCGGATGGGAACCATGAGTGGATACAGCATACACAAAAGATCTATGAATATGACAGCACTTCCTGCTTCCTAGCTATTAAAGCTGAAATGATAACAGGAGCTCAGGCCACTGTTTATATATATATATATATATATATATATATATATATATATTAGGGATGTTCACCGGCCACTTTTCGGGTTTTGGGTTTTGGGTTTTGGGTTCTGATTACCTTGAGGTTTTGGGTTCTAATGGGTTTTGGCAAAACACCTCCTAAGTGTTTTGTGTTTGGATTTATTTGGGTTTTGGGTTCTGATTTTTTTGTTAAAAAAAGCCTAAAAACAGCTAAAATGGCAGAATTTGGTGGTTTTTTTGCTCCTACGCTATATTGACCTCAATAACATTCATTTACACTCATTTCCAGTGTATTCTGAACACCTCACACCTCACAATATTGTTTTTATTGCCAAAGTTTGCACTGAGGTAGCTGGATAACTATGCTAAGCCACACAAGTGTGCGGCACAAACACGTGGCTCATGTAAGAGTGGCACTGCAGCGGCAGACATGATGGCAGTTTAAAAAAATAGGCCCATAAAAGATACCTATCTGGCTTGATCATGCACTGTTTACCATGTGCAGCCAAGGAGCGGTGGGCATTTTGTGCAGCACAGAGTTTGTCTGCAAGTGTGTAACTGTTTCGATCACTTTAACATCCAACAAGACCCCTATCTGGCTTGATTGTGATTATGATTATTTATAATTAATTTCATCTGATTTTTAATTTGGTGATTAGTAATATTATTCATTTATTATTTATTATTACCATTCGTCTCGTCAATCATTGCCTAATGGGTGGAGGGGAGGGGGCTAATCAATGACTAGGTGGCAGCTGGAAGAGTTCTATCTGGCTGCGACTTCTGTAACTCTATTGATCGCTAGGGTGGATTCAGGTGATCTGGCTCGCTAGGCGGGTGTTCCCTTTGCTCACTGCTTCACATGCGTCCCTCGTGAAGCTGTGCGCTCTGTCGAGGAGGATGTCCTTTGCCGGTAGAGAAGTACTGATCTTCTCTCAAGGTGTTACGACTCGTAGCTGCACTCCCCTGCTACAACCTCAAAACAAGCACCAAGACCCCTATCTGGCTTGATTGTGCACTGTTTACACAGTGCAGCCGAGGAGCAGTGGGCGATTGGTGCAGCAATCAATTACTCTCATTAGTGGAATGCAATCAGTTGTATGCATTTAAAAGACAAGTCCCTCATACGAATGACTCTCAGCAGTGGGCACCAGACCAGACAGGTAGATGAAGCAGTACTAGACACCACACGGTAGATAAGTCAGTACTAGGCACAAGACCGGTAGATAAGGCAGTACTAGGAAGTACTAGGCACCAGACGGTAGATACGGTAGTACTAGGCAGTGGGCACTAGACCAGACAGGTAGATGAGGCAGTATTAGTTGTGTGTGTATCTGTTTTGGTCAGTTTAATATTTAACAAGACCCCTATCTGGCTTGATTGTGATTATGATTGATTGATTATTAATTAATTTTTTGATGTGATTGATTCATGGTCGAAACCCCGTTTAACAACCTGGTTGATCCTGACCCTGATGTGCAGTTTGTCTCTGTGCTGAAAGATCCCAATCTCAAATGGCAGACTGAACAACCTGTGGATAGCCATATTTCAAAAAATGTGAATGGGCTTGTGTGGCAGCCCACTACAGGATACCCCCTGTGCCCCTGGAGTGCCCCCAAAGAAGTTTAATTGCAGCCAATGCTGCTCAGAGGAAAACTGCAGGGATGTGAGGGGTTAAACAGCCCCAGCTCAGTCCACGTGCAGGGAGCCTGACACCCCCGATTGGCTGCCCAGGGATTGTGGCAGTCCACCCCTGGTGTACTCTTGTGCCCCCAAAGAGATTTTAATTGCAGCCAATGCTGCTCAGAGGAAAACCTCCTTTGCTTGTGGAAGCTGCAGGTCTGTGAGGGGTTAACAGACTCAGCTAGTGTCCTAGTGTCCCAGCTCCCCTGCACATGAGACAGGAAGCTGGGAGGTCAGAGGTGATCCCAGCAGCAGTGTGTGAGAGAGAGAGAAAGTGTGCAGAGGGGTGAAGAGCTTGTATCCTGAGCCAGGAAGCATGCAGACAGAGATGCTGTGCAGAGAGAAGCACACATCTGAGACCAGGCACTGGGAGCAAGGACCCAGCAGTTAATGACAGCCAGCACTGCTGACCAGAAGAAGGGGTGAGCAGCATGTGAAGGGAGATAGAGCCCAGTAGGAGTGACTGCAGAGACCTACAGCACGGAACTAGGCAGAGAGGGACATTGCCGCCCATCTGGGAGTCACCCAGAGGACCACACAGCACCCAAGACAGGCAGTGGCCAGCCAGGAGTCGTGACCAGCAGGAGCTGGCAACTGCAGCTGATTGTTCAGGTACTGGGGTGTTGGATACCCCCACTAACAGGACTGCCTGTTTGCCTCTGATACAGGAGATTGCCCTAAGGGATGGGAATCTGCCTGCCCCTCTTAGAGAGGATTTTTGATCACTTTTGTTATACATAAAAGTAGTGTGCACACTAAGTTATGGCCTAATCACCTTGTGAGGATTTCCTTCGCGGGACCGTTATTCAAATTCAGGAACTGTGTTGTTTTGCACCAGGGACTACCGCGCAGTGTATATAGGGTGCATAGCGCCACTTGGCGGACATGTTGTGACGTAATATTATTCTGTCATATTGTTATTGTTGTGATGTAATTTTTTGCGTAATCGTTCTCTCTTTAATCTGGTCATTGATTAGTTATAGCTTTAATTACTGAATGATATAAAGTGACTGTTTTGCATAAGTACGTGAGTGTATTGCAGCAACCCATTTACATATCTCCTTTAAATAAATATTTGTTGCTGCTAGCCGTAGTAGCCTTGTCTTTTGTGGGTTCTCCTTGGGTTGTGCCATTCCCTGCCACAGGTTCTCCGGAAGAAGCCGTGAGGAATCCAGAAGCTGCCGCCGTAATCAGCTCCAGATTCAGGTACTATTTTGCACCACACCGTTACAGGGGCACTGGCACAGGAGCGCAAAAGGAGAGGTCAGAGGTGAAATGAAACTGTGCCGGAGGAGGGTTTGCAGCAGCGTGAGAGAGGATGACACGTGCTTAGAGAGAGAAGACAGGCTGGGCACCCTAAAGATCCACAGAGAGGAGAGCAGCAGAGTGCGCAGCCTGGAAGCGTGCAGAAGTGAGACCCGCTAGAGAGGAGAGAGCCGGGCAGCGTTTCCGTGCAGGAGACCCGGCGGTGATGGACAGCAGCGCACACAGAGAGAGCCAGCAGCCAGCATCATGAGGGAGGCAAGAGGGAAGCCGTGAGGAATCCAGAAGCTGCCGCCGTAATCAGCTCCAGATTCAGGTACTATTTTGCACCACACCGTTACAGGGGCACTGGCACAGGAGCGCAAAAGGAGAGGTCAGAGGTGAAATGAAACTGTGCCGGAGGAGGGTTTGCAGCAGCGTGAGAGAGGATGACACGTGCTTAGAGAGAGAAGACAGGCTGGGCACCCTAAAGATCCACAGAGAGGAGAGCAGCAGAGTGCGCAGCCTGGAAGCGTGCAGAAGTGAGACCCGCTAGAGAGGAGAGAGCCGGGCAGCGTTTCCGTGCAGGAGACCCGGCGGTGATGGACAGCAGCGCACACAGAGAGAGCCAGCAGCCAGCATCATGAGGGAGGCAAGAGGGAAGCCGTGAGGAATCCAGAAGCTGCCGCCGTAATCAGCTCCAGATTCAGGTACTATTTTGCACCACACAGTTACAGGGGCACTGGCACAGGAGCGCAAAAGGAGAGGTCAGAGGTGAAATGAAACTGTGCCGGAGGAGACACCAGGGACACCAGGGAGACACCAGGGAGACGCTACCGGCCGGAGCCGGCAAAAGCAGCAGAGTACAAGGGTGCCCTACCCCCACTCAGCCTGTACCCTTCCTGCCCCAGCCCTGACTCCCCCAAGTCAGGGAGATCACATTCTCACCCATAAAGATGGTGACACAATTTTAAAAGAGGACAGAGAACAATCTCATGCACATGAGACCACTGTGCTTGATACAAGACAGACCAGAGTCCACCTAAAGGTGTCGGCTAGTACAGCATCCCTAAAAGTCTCAAGGCTCCAAAAAAAATTAGGCAGTGAGCCCCTGACCAGACAGGTACAGCAGTATTAGGCAGTGAGCCCCAGATCAGACAGGTAGATACGGCAGTATTAGGCAGTGAGCCCCAGACCAGACGGTAGATATGGCAGTACTAGGCACCAGACAGGTAGATAAGACAGTAGTACTAGGCACAAGACAGGTAGATACGTCAGCAATACTAGTATTGTGCACCAGCAGAATTTATAATAATTAATTTTCTTATTAGGTACTGTTCGGCCGTGGCACTCAGTGGCAGACGTCAGTGCACAAGCAGCATGGAATTCTTTTTTACAGTCCCACACAGCACAAGTATTATTTTTATTTTTATCAAATTAGATATAGCAGCTGTGTGGTTGGAGGAATATGGCCGACGTGTCGCTGGATGAACTGATCAGGAAACGGGGAATGTCCGTGGGCACCGGGATGTACCGCAGGGTCAGTAACAGGGGAGGTATAGGAAACGTGAGATCCAGACTCCAACCATCTGTGAACAATCGTCCACTTGCCACCAGTTTTCAGAGAACATTTGATGCTCGTCAGAAAATTGGTGTGACTGATGCACGCCAAAAACTAGGGATAAAAGATGCCCGTGAAAAGTTGTTGGCCAAAGATGCTCGCTTCCGCATAAGGGGTAAAGTGCAGGACGCCCGTGAAATGCTGAATTCGAATAAGCAACAGATCATGGCAGGAGACAAGCCTATCAAAGTGATGGACGCTCGTGAAAAGATTACTTTAAGAGGAGTGCTCCAACAGTGGTCGAAACCCCGTTTAACAACCTGGCTGATCCTGACCCTGATGTGCAGTTTGTCTCTGTGCTGAAAGATCCATATTTAAAAAAATGTGTGGCAGCCCACTACAGGATACCCCCTGTGCCCCTGTGCCCCAAAGAAGTTTAATTGCAGCCGCCCCCAAAGAAGTTTAAATGCAGCCTCCCCCAAAAAAGTTTAGCCGCCCAAAAAGATGTGTAACTAATTGTACCCAACTGGTCATCAAAAATAAATCAATCTTTATTGTGAAAACAAGGTATCAAGTGGCAAAGAAAAGGAAGCCAGTGATGAGAATTTTGTGAGCTGTGAAAGTATTATCAAGGAAACATAACTTTACTTAAGTTTTGAGGAAAGGCTTTATCGGACCATTTCATGAATAAAGAACAGTTGATGAAGAAATTAAAGAAGTATTCATCGTTCTTGTCATTAAATAAAAAGGAGAGAGATGCGAAGGTCAAATCATTACAAAGGTTATCTGATGAGGAAAAAGCAGTTCTCTCTAAAAGGCTATGCACATATGACAAATACTACAAAATGTTTGCAAATCAATTAAAAATTGAAAAGGGGGGCCAGAAGGTTTGTACAGCTTTATCTCCTAAAAAATTTCCAACAACTTGTTCCGAAGCAACTGTGTCTGTTAGTAGGTCAGCCTGTACAACTAACGGCAAAGAAAGTGACTATCTTCAAAACAAAAGGATTTTTGCCGCTTCAGAAACTGATCATGCTCAAGGTGAAGGCAGTCAGTGTACACCTCAGAATGCTAACCAAATACACAAAGTCCATGCAAAGATAAAGGATATTGTAAAAGAAAATTGCACTGACAAGTCTTCAACTTACAAAAACCAAGCTATGTATAAAACTGCAGTAACTGGAAAACTAAAAAAAACTTTAGCCGCCCACAAAGAACTTTAATTGCAGCCGCCCAGGCTTGATTCTGATTATGATTGATTGATTGATTATGATTGATTGATTATGATTGATTGATTATTAATTATGATGTGCCTGATCCTGACCCTGATGTGCATTAAAAATGACTCTCAGCAGTGGGCACCAGACCAGACAGGTAAAAAAAGGTTAGCCGCCCAAAAAAAGAAGTGTAATTGAGCCTTCCTGCCCCAGCCCTGAGTCCCCCAGGTCAGGGAGATCACATTCTCACCCATGAAGGTGCAGCAATGAGGTGGAATGCAAACAGCTATATGCATTTGAAAGACAATACCCTCATTAAAAATGACTGTCAGCAGTGGGCACCAGACCAGACAGGTAAAAAAAAGTGTAGCCGGCCAAAAATAAGTGTAATTGAGCCTTCCGGCAACAGTCCTGACTCCTCCAGGTCAAGGAGATCACATTCTCACCCATGAAGGTGCAGCAATGAGGTGGAATGCAAACAGCTATATGCATTTGAAAGACAATACCCTCATTAAAAATGACTGTCAGCAGTGGGCACCAGACCAGACAGGTAAAAAAAAGTGTAGCCGGCCAAAAATAAGTGTAATTGAGCCTTCCGGCAACAGTCCTGACTCCTCCAGGTCAAGGAGATCACATTCTCACCCATGAAGGTGCAGCAATGAGGTGGAATGCAAACAGCTATATGCATTTGAAAGACAATACCCTCATTAAAAATGACTCTCAGCAGTGGGCACCAGACCAGACAGGTAAAAAAAGGTTAGCCGCCCAAAAAAAGAAGTGTAATTGAGCCTTCCTGCCCCAGCCCTGAGTCCCCCAGGTCAGGGAGATCACATTCTCACCCATGAAGGTGCAGCAATCAAGTGGAATGCAAACAGTTGTATGCATTGAAAAGACAAGTCCCACATATGAATGACTCTCAGCAGTAGGAATAATGAATGGTGATGCAAGATGGAATTGTCCTTGGGCCCTCCCACCCACCCTTATGTTGCGAAAATAGGACATGCACACTTTAACAAACCAAACATTTCAGCGACAGGGCCTACAAAACTGTGGCTGAAATGATTGGTTTGTTTGGGCCCCCACAAAAAAATAAAACAATTCATAATATCTCCCTGTATAAACTGGCTCTACAGTAACAAGATGTCATCGTCACTCATCATCATCATCATCATCCTCCTCCTCCTCCTCCTCTGATTCCTCGCCCCCTTCAGTGTGTACTTCCTCATTCTCAGAGATTATCAATTCGTCCCCACTGGACTCCACAATCACAGGTCCCGTTATAATCTCTGGAGGCAATTCCTGCTCTTCATTGAATAAGTGATAATTCATTTTTATAAACATCATTTTCTCAACATTTTTCGGGAGCAACCTCCTTCGCCGCTCACTGACCAGGTTCCCCGCTGCACTGAATACTCTTTCGGAGTACACACTGGAGGGGGGACAACTCAGGTAAAATAGAGCCAGTTTGTACAGGGGTTTCCAAACTGCCTTTTTTTCCTGCCAGTACAGGTAAGGACTGTCTGACATGTCTACTTGGATGCTGTCACCAAAGTAATCATCCACCATTTTTTCAATGTTGACAGCATCCAATGCACCGACAGTAGACATGTCAGCAATCGTTGGCAGGTCCTTGAGTCCAGACCAGATGTCCAAACTCCCTCCTGCCTGCCCTGCATCCCCGCCAGCGGGTTGTGTGGGAAATCGCAGCTGTTTCCTCACAGGCACAGGTGGGGGAGAAAATGAAGGAGGAGCTGGGGCCATGTCACGGTCCCCTTCAGATGACAATCTCCTGACCAGCAGGTCTTTGCACCTTTGTAGACTTGTGTCCGCCGGAAACAGAGACACAACATACGCTTTAAACCGAGGATCGAGCACTGTGGCCAAAATGTATTCCTCTGACTTTAACAGACTGACCACCCTCGTATCCTGGCAAAGCGTATGGAGGGCTTCATCCACAATAGCGACATGCTTTGCGGAATCGCTCCGCTTTAGCTCCTCCTTCACTTTCTCCAGCTGCTTTTGTAACAGCCTGATCAGGGGAATCACCTGACTAATGCAGGCAGTGTCGGAACTGACTTCACGTGTGGCTACTTCAAACGGCTGTAGAACCTTGCACAACACGGAAATCAGCCTCCACTGCGCTTGAGTCAGGTGCAGCCCCGCTCCTCTGCCTATGTCGTAGGTGGCTGTGTAGGCTTGAATGGCCTTTTGCTGCTCCTCCATCCTCTGCAGCATATAGAGGGTGGAGTTCCAGCGCGTCACCACCTCTTGTTTCAGCTGATGGCAGGGCAGGTTGCGGAGTTTTTGCTCCCGCTCCAGCCTTCGGCAGGCTGTGGCAGAATGCCGAAAGTGTCCGCAAATTTTGCGTGCCACCGCAAGCATCTCCTGCACACTCCTGTCATTTTTTATGAAATGCTGCACCACCAAATGTCACGCCTCGGTGCAGAGCTTTGCGCAGCGTCTCTTACTTACCTGGACGAGCGCTGACGTCTCTGCTGTGCCGCCGGGCGTCCTCGCTGATCCCCGCTCTCCTCTCCCAGGCTGTCAGGTCTCGGCGCGGCTGCAGAGCATTGCGCCGTCTCACTTGTATGCCACGGCAGACAAATGTCTCTGCCGTGCCGCCGCTCACCTCTGCTCCCTGTGCTCTGGCAGGATCCGGCGGCTGTCTCCCCAGGGGTCCGGCGGCTCCCACGGCCGGCTCCCGGGATGGGCGCCGCCATCTTGCTTGGGGCATCCACTCTAAGGGGCAGGACCTGATATAACCTCTGTTAGAGGTTGGGTCTGTGAGGTCATCCCCTGGGTGTGATAAAAGGCAGGTATGCCTATCCCCTAATGCTGATGCTTCTGCTGACTTAGGTCAGTCTTCTGCTGGCCATCCGTGGGAACACTCCTCAGCATTTTGTCCAGTCTGCCCAGCAAGCCTGTCATTTGCCAAGTGTGCTTCCTGAGTTCCGTTATTTGCCAAGTGTGCTTCCTGAGTTCCGTTATTTGCCAAGTGTGCTTCCTGAGTTCCGTTATTTGCCAAGTGTGCTTTCTGAGTTCCGTTATTTGCCAAGTGTGCTTCCTGAGTTTCGTTATTTGCCAAGTGTGCTTCCTGAGTTCCGTTATTTGCCAAGTGTGCTTCCTGAGTTCCGTTATTTGCCAAGTGTGCTTCCTGAGTTTCGTTATACCTCAGTTCCTCTATCTCCGACTGTGCATTCAAGACTTCGCAGTGCTCTAGTCCCTACCAGTGACTTAGCTCCTCCAGGAGGCTTCCATCAGAGGGCCGCGACCTGCTGGGTGGACGCAGCGGAGTCCAAATTCCCTTGCGGGAATCCCTGGTGAAAACCGCCACCCAGTTAGACTCCGCGCCTCTGGTCGGGAGTTTCGCCAAACTCCGAGAGGACTTTTCCTATGCGAAGGCAATATATCCGACCAGCCACACTCTCTCCGCCACACGCATCTGTATCGGAGCAAGCACCCACAGGGGATCCACAACAACCCGTTGTGACAGTAAGCATCAGCCACATGGATCCCACAGCAGGTGTCGACTTCAATACAGAACTGCTACAAAGAATCGTGGCCCGTCTCGAAGGTCTGGAAACCTCCCAGGGGCACCTCGCCCAGGGACTCCAGGATATCGCCCGTCGTCAGGAGGCCCTACAGGCATCAGCTTCACGCGAAGTGCCAGCTCCAGCAGTGCCAGAACCAGTACGGGTGGTGACCCTTCCAACAGCCCCCCCAGGGCATTTACATCTATCATCGCCCAGTAAATTTGATGGAACCCCAAAGTTGTGTCGGGGCTTCCTCAATCAATGCGAGGTGCATTTCTCCCTGCTGGCCTCCAGCTTCCCGACTGACAAATCCCGGGTTGCCTATATTGTGTCTCTCTTGTCGGGTTCAGCCTTGGACTGGGTGTCTCCTCTCTGGGAGAGAAACGACCCTCTTCTCTCAAGGTATGATGACTTCATAGCCCAGTTCCGGAGGATCTTTGACGAACCAGGCCGGTCTTCGTCAGCAGCTCAAGAGATCATGCGCCTGAGACAAGGGAATCGTCCAGTAGCACAATACGTGGTCCAGTTTCAGACCCTAGCCTCGGAGGTTGCCTGGAATGAGGAGGCATTGTGGTCAGCTTTCTGGAGCGGGCTTTCTGATAAATTAAAGGACGATCTGGTTTCACGCGACCTACCTTCTAAATTGGAAGAGCTAATTTCCCTTTGCAACAAGATTGACATGCGGTTCAGGGAGCGCCAGGCCGAGAAATCCAGAGGGGAACGCTTCCGAGGTCCTCTCCCTTCTGTGCTTCAAGTATCTTCACCATCTACGTCTGAGGAACCCATGCAGATTAACCGGGCTCGGCTCACTCCTCAAGAACGACAGCGTCGCTTCCAGGAGAAGTTGTGCATGTACTGTGGTGAGCCCGGCCATCAAGTCGCTCAGTGCCCTCATCGTTCTCTCCGACCAATGCAAGGCAAGGATAGAGAGGTAAGATTGGGTCAGCTTTCTTCTTCCTCCATATTGTCTGACTCCATCATTCCAGCTCAACTTTGTTTCGCAGGTCAGACGCTGAAGACACAGGCCCTCCTAGACTCCGGTGCCGCAGGAAACTTCATTTCAGCTGATTTTGTTAAGTTGTATTCTTTACCCATTAAAAATCTTGAACATCCAGTGCGTCTGACTGCGGTTGATGGGAGCTATATTCAGAGTGGGTTAATCTCTTCTTGCACAACATCTCTATCCCTGGGTATTGGGGCTCTGCATCACGAGGAGATTGAATTCCTTATAATTCCCCGGACAACATCTCCAATGGTGTTGGGTTTTCCCTGGCTCCAGAAACACAACCCTCAAATTGATTGGCCTACCATGCAAATTACAGCATGGGGTCCCTTGTGCTCTCGAGACTGTTTGTATAAAGTAGTTCCCGTTAGGAATTCGGATTCGGACTCTGAGAAGGGAATTCCTTCTCCGTATATGTCATTTTCCGACGTGTTCAACAAGCAAGCAGCCAATCTTCTTCCTCCACATCGAGAATGGGATTGTCCCATTGAGTTAGTCCCTGGTGGAATGCCTCCCCGCGGACGGATCTACCCATTGTCACTACCAGAGACACAAGCAATGAGCGATTACATCTCTGAAAATCTACAAAAGGGATTCATTCGACCTTCCAGCTCTCCAGCCGGCGCAGGGTTTTTTTTTGTAAAGAAAAAGGATGGAACCCTGCGACCCTGCATCGATTATCGGGGACTAAATGAGATCACGATCAAGAACAAGTATCCTTTGCCTTTGATTCCGGAACTTTTTGATCGCATAAAGGGGGCAACGGTTTTTTCCAAATTGGATTTAAGAGGGGCCTACAACCTCATCCGTATAAGAGAGGGGGACGAATGGAAGACGGCTTTCAACACCAGAGATGGCCATTATGAATATCTGGTCATGCCATTCGGCTTGTGCAATGCCCCGGCAGTTTTTCAGAACTTTGTGAACGAGATTTTCAGAGACCTCTTGTATCAGTCAGTCGTGGTGTATTTAGACGACATTCTGATTTTCTCCAGAGACTTAACAACCCATCGAACTCAAGTTAAAGAAGTTCTCCAAAGGCTCCGCGTTAACCATTTGTACTGCAAATTAGAAAAATGTATCTTCGAGAAAACCTCGGTACCCTTCCTTGGGTATATTATCTCGGGAAATGGCCTTCAAATGGATCCAGAGAAGGTTCAAGCCATCTTGAATTGGTCGCAACCCCTTACACTTCGGGCTGTCCAGCGATTTTTGGGGTTCGCAAATTATTACCGGAAATTCATCCGAGGGTTTTCCACCATTGTGGCCCCAATCACGGCTCTAACAAGAAAATCAGCCAATCCGGCAATATGGTCCCCAGAGGCATTATCCGCCTTCCAGCAATTAAAACAAGCATTTGTTTCGGCACCTGTCCTTCGCCAGCCGGACCTCTCAAAGCCCTTTATTCTAGAGGTGGACGCATCCTCTGAGGCTGTGGGTGCCATTCTTTCCCAGAAATATGAGGATGGCTCCACCCATCCCTGTGGTTTCTTTTCTCGGAAATTCCTACCTGCTGAAAAGAACTATGCAATTGGGGAACAGGAGCTTCTTGCTATCAAGTTAGCATTAGAGGAATGGCGTTATCTTCTGGAGGGGGCTCAGTTTCCGATTCAGATTTATACGGATCACAAAAATCTAATTTACCTCAGAAATGCTCAATGCTTGAATCCACGACTGGCAAGATGGGCGATGTTCTTTACCCGCTTTCATTTCAAACTCTCATTCCGGCCGGGATCCCAGAACCTTAAAGCGGATGCCCTGTCTCGCTCCTGCTCGCCTGAAGATGAAACGAATCAACCCTATCCAATTGTTGATTCCTCCGCTTTCGCAGCCACTAAAATAATCAGTATTCCCAGAGGCAAAACCTACGTGGAGCCTAAACTTCGTAAAAAATTATTACATTGGGCACACGATTCCAAATTTTTCGGACATCCGGGTGAGAAAAAAACCCTGGAACTTCTCCAGAGAAATTATTGGTGGTCCACGATGAGGTCTGATGTCCAGAGTTTCGTGTCCTCCTGTCCCGGATGCGCTCGACACAAAATGTTGCGCCAGTCTCCAGCGGGTAAACTTCTACCGCTTCCAATACCCTCACGGCCTTGGACCCATGTATCCATGGATTTTATCACGGATTTGCCCTCCTCTAACGGATACGATACCATATGGGTAGTCATTGATCGTTTTTCCAAAATGGCTCATTTTATACCTCTGAAGGGACTACCAAGTGCTCCTACCCTTACCCAACTTTTTATATCTCAAATCTTTCGTCTACATGGATTACCGGCAGAAATTGTATCCGATCGGGGTGTCCAGTTTGTGGCTCGGTTTTGGAGGGCTTTGTGTTCAGCCTTTCAGATTGATCTAAAGTTTTCAACCGCCTTTCACCCTCAAACCAACGGACAAACTGAAAGGGTGAACCAGGACTTAGAAAGTTTCATCCGGCTTTACCTCGCTTCGTCTCAGGATAACTGGTATGAACTTTTACCATGGGCGGAGTTCGCCCACAATAACACTTATCACTCTTCCAGCCAAGCCACTCCCTTCTTCGTTGTTTATGGAGTACACCCTCGGGTTCCCGATTTCTCCAAACTTCCTAGTAACGAGTTACCTGCGGTCCAGTCATCAATTCAATTTTTTTCAAGTATATGGAAGAATGTACACAGGGCACTCCGACAAGCTTCCAATAGATACAAGACCTGTGCAGATCGAAAGAGAAGTGCTGCCCCAGCCTATAAGGTTGGTGATAGAGTGTGGTTATCGACTCGGCATATCCGTCTTAGGGTCCCTTCCAGGAAGCTGGCACCGCGATATATCGGCCCATATTCTATTACGGAGGTCATTAATCCAGTAGCTGTTCGTTTGAGGTTGCCTCCTTCATTGCGGATCTCTAACTCATTTCATGTCTCTCTTTTGAAACCCTTAATCCTCAGTCGCTTCCAAAAAACGCCACCAAGAAATTCCAATATCCAAGCAGAACGTAATGTGGAATTTGAGGTGAAACAAATTCTTGACGTTAGACGACGACAAAAGAGACTGCAATTTTTGGTAGACTGGAAGGGGTACGGTCCCGAAGAGAGAATGTGGGTCGATGCCTGTGATGTGCATGCACCTCGACTCATTGATAAGTTTTGGAAGAACAACCCGGATAAGTGTCCGGAGTCCACTCTTAAAGGAGGGGGTACTGTCACGCCTCGGTGCAGAGCTTTGCGCAGCGTCTCTTACTTACCTGGACGAGCGCTGACGTCTCTGCTGTGCCGCCGGGCGTCCTCGCTGATCCCCGCTCTCCTCTCCCAGGCTGTCAGGTCTCGGCGCGGCTGCAGAGCATTGCGCCGTCTCACTTGTATGCCACGGCAGACAAATGTCTCTGCCGTGCCGCCGCTCACCTCTGCTCCCTGTGCTCTGGCAGGATCCGGCGGCTGTCTCCCCAGGGGTCCGGCGGCTCCCACGGCCGGCTCCCGGGATGGGCGCCGCCATCTTGCTTGGGGCATCCACTCTAAGGGGCAGGACCTGATATAACCTCTGTTAGAGGTTGGGTCTGTGAGGTCATCCCCTGGGTGTGATAAAAGGCAGGTATGCCTATCCCCTAATGCTGATGCTTCTGCTGACTTAGGTCAGTCTTCTGCTGGCCATCCGTGGGAACACTCCTCAGCATTTTGTCCAGTCTGCCCAGCAAGCCTGTCATTTGCCAAGTGTGCTTCCTGAGTTCCGTTATTTGCCAAGTGTGCTTCCTGAGTTCCGTTATTTGCCAAGTGTGCTTCCTGAGTTCCGTTATTTGCCAAGTGTGCTTTCTGAGTTCCGTTATTTGCCAAGTGTGCTTCCTGAGTTTCGTTATTTGCCAAGTGTGCTTCCTGAGTTCCGTTATTTGCCAAGTGTGCTTCCTGAGTTCCGTTATTTGCCAAGTGTGCTTCCTGAGTTTCGTTATACCTCAGTTCCTCTATCTCCGACTGTGCATTCAAGACTTCGCAGTGCTCTAGTCCCTACCAGTGACTTAGCTCCTCCAGGAGGCTTCCATCAGAGGGCCGCGACCTGCTGGGTGGACGCAGCGGAGTCCAAATTCCCTTGCGGGAATCCCTGGTGAAAACCGCCACCCAGTTAGACTCCGCGCCTCTGGTCGGGAGTTTCGCCAAACTCCGAGAGGACTTTTCCTATGCGAAGGCAATATATCCGACCAGCCACACTCTCTCCGCCACACGCATCTGTATCGGAGCAAGCACCCACAGGGGATCCACAACAACCCGTTGTGACACCAAATTTATTGTGTGGGCAAAACATGGCACGTGCTGGAAATTGCCCATGTTTAATGCCCGCACAATGTTACTGGCGTTGTCCGACACCACAAATCCCCAGGAGAGTCTAAGGGGGGTAAGCCACAGGGAGATGATTTCCCTCAGTTTCTCTAAGAGGTTGTCGGCGTTGTGCCTCTTCTTGAAACCGGTGATACACAGCGTAGCCTGCCTAAGAAGGAGCTGACATGCAGGAGATGCTGCTGCTGCGGAAGGCGATGCATCTACCCAGTGGGCTGTCACAGTCATATAGTCCTTAGTTTGCCCTGATCCACTTGTCCACATGTCTGTAGTTAAGTGTACAGTGGGTACAGCCGCATTTTTCAGGGCACTGAGGACACTTTTTCTGACCTCCCTGTACATCGCGGGTATCGCCTGCCTAGTGAAGTGGAATCTAGACGGGATTTGGTACCGGGGACACAATACCTGCATCAACCGTTTAAATCCCACTCCATTGATGGCGGACACCGGACGTACGTCTAACACCAACATAGCTGTCAAGGCCGCAGTTATCCGCTTTGCCATAGGATGACTGCTGTCGTATTTCATCCTCATGGAAAATGACTGTTGGACGGTCAATTGCTTAGTGAAAGACGTAGCGGTCTTACGACTTCCCCTCTGGGATGATGACTGACTTCCCCTCTGACTTCCAGGAGCAGCAGCAGCAGCGGCAGTAGTAGTAGTAGTAGGCGTAGTGCTGCAGGATCCTCCGGAGGAATCTATGGAGTCATTCATGCAGGTGAGATGGACTGCAGGACTCCCCCCTATCCGGATCGAGGAGGAATTTGTCGAGGAGGGAGTTGGTGGTGTGCTTTTCAGGCATTTGGCTCCAAAAGGAGGACCAAGTGATTTAGGTGTCGCTGGACTGCTAGCCGCACTTTCTGGACTAAACACTGAACCATGACGCTTCTTTAGGTGACGTTGAAGGGAGGTTGTCCCTAGGTGGGCAAGATCCTTACCCCTGCTTATTGGAGTTTTACATAAGCTACAAATGGCAATACTTTTGTTGTCCGGATGCGGATAAAAAAAATTCCAGACCGCAGAGGTGGATTTATTGGTCCTTTGTCCAGGCATGACGATGGGCTTTTTCATCCCATGGACAACAACTTTTTCCACCACAGGTGCCTCATTCCCCCCTGGTGCGTCATTTAAGCAAACCAAGTCTCCATCCTCCTCGACAACTTCCTCCTCAGTGACAGCTACATCAATATCCTCCTCCTGGTGTACAACATCATCTTCACTAATAAAATCTGGAACTAGACTGTGGGTCATCCTTCCAGCATATGCAGAGGGCATACTGCAAATGGTGGAAGGAGCCACCTCTTCACGTACAGTGATAGGAAGGTCCGGCATCACAACCACCGCCACCCTCGGACTCTCTGTGGGGATTTGGGATATGTCTTTAGAAGGATGAGTTATTTCCAGATTTATTTTCTGAATTTTTTTCTGTTTCTTTTTCAGAAATTTTGTCAGACTTTTTTGAGTCGGTGTCAGCCTAACTCTCTTTGATTTCCTATTGGGCGGGGAGAGAGGAGGAGGAGGACTTTCCTCGTCATCTGAAGCTGCACCACTAGTCATGAAGTTAGGCCATGGCCTTAGACGTTCCTTGCCACTCCGTGTCGTAAATGGCATATTGCCAAGTTTAAGTTTCTCTTCCAACGATTTACATTTCATAGTTTTATTCCTTTTACGGAAGTTTGGTTTCAATTGTACATGCCCTCTGCCTTCACACTGGGCATCGGCCGTGGCAGACGACGTTGTTGGCATTTCATCGCCTATGTCATGACTAGTGGCAGCAGCTTCAGAACTATGAGGAAGTGCATCTTCATCTTTCCTTTGTTTGTTAACCTCCATATTTTGGATCTCCATTATTATTGTGGAGTTATGTCACAGAACAGCGCCACTGGTGTGCAATTATATATGTCAGTGAGTATGCACCAGCAGGCAGTTATACAGATACAGCAGTATTAGGCAGTGAGCCACACACCAGACAGGTACGTCAGTATTAGGCAGAGAGCCCCAGACCAGACAGGTAGATAATGATATACGGCAGTATTTAGGCAGTGAGCCCCAGACCACAAAGGTAGAGATATACGGCAGTATTTAATTATTTATTAGGCAGGCAGTATTTAATTATTTATTAGCCGGTGAGCCCCAGACCAGACGGTACATACGGCAGTATAGCCAGTGAGCCCCAGACCACAAAGGTAGAGATATACGGCAGTATTTAATTATTTATTAGCCAGTGAGCCCCAGACCAGACGGTACATACGGCAGTATAGCCAGTCAGCCCCAGACCACAAAGGTAGAGATATATGGCAGTATTTAATTATTTATTAGGCAGGCAGTATTTAATTATTTTTTAGCCGGTGAGCCCCAGACCAGACGGTACATACGGCAGTATAGCCAGTGAGCCCCAGACCACAAAGGTAGAGATATATGGCAGTATTTAATTATTTATTAGCCAGTGAGCCCCAGACCAGACGGTACATACGGCAGTATAGCCAGTGAGCCCCAGACCACAAAGGTAGAGATATACGGCAGTATTTAATTATTTATTAGGCAGGCAGTATTTAATTATTTATTAGCCGGTGAGCCCCAGACCAGACGGTACATACGGCAGTATAGCCAGTGAGCCCCAGACCACAAAGGTAGAGATATACGGCAGTATTTAATTATTTATTAGCCAGTGAGCCCCAGACCAGACGGTACATACGGCAGTATAGCCAGTCAGCCCCAGACCACAAAGGTAGAGATATATGGCAGTATTTAATTATTTATTAGGCAGGCAGTATTTAATTATTTTTTAGCCGGTGAGCCCCAGACCAGACGGTACATACGGCAGTATAGCCAGTGAGCCCCAGACCACAAAGGTAGAGATATATGGCAGTATTTAATTATTTATTAGCCAGTGAGCCCCAGACCAGACGGTACATACGGCAGTATAGCCAGTGAGCCCCAGACCACAAAGGTAGAGATATACGGCAGTATTTAATTATTTATTAGGCAGGCAGTATTTAATTATTTATTAGCCGGTGAGCCACAGACCAGACGGTACATACGGCAGTATAGCCAGTGAGCCCCAGACCACAAAGGTAGAGATATACGGTAGTATTTAATTATTTATTAGCCAGTGAGCCCCAGACCACAAAGGTAGAGATATACGGCAGTATTTAATTATTTATTAGGCAGGCAGTATTTAATTATTTATTAGCCGGTGAGCCCCAGACCAGACGGTACATACGGCAGTATAGCCAGTGAGCCCCAGACCACAAAGGTAGAGATATACGGCAGTATTTAATTATTTATTAGCCAGTGAGCCCCAGACCAGACGGTACATACGGCAGTATAGCCAGTCAGCCCCAGACCACAAAGGTAGAGATATATGGCAGTATTTAATTATTTATTAGGCAGGCAGTATTTAATTATTTTTTAGCCGGTGAGCCCCAGACCAGACGGTACATACGGCAGTATAGCCAGTGAGCCCCAGACCACAAAGGTAGAGATATATGGCAGTATTTAATTATTTATTAGCCAGTGAGCCCCAGACCAGACGGTACATACGGCAGTATAGCCAGTGAGCCCCAGACCACAAAGGTAGAGATATACGGCAGTATTTAATTATTTATTAGGCAGGCAGTATTTAATTATTTATTAGCCGGTGAGCCACAGACCAGACGGTACATACGGCAGTATAGCCAGTGAGCCCCAGACCACAAAGGTAGAGATATACGGTAGTATTTAATTATTTATTAGCCAGTGAGCCCCAGACCAGACGGTACATACGGCAGTATAGCCAGTGAGCCCCAGACCACAAAGGTAGAGATATACGGCAGTATTTAATTATTTATTAGCCAGTGAGCCCCAGACCAGACGGTACATACGGCAGTATAGGCAGTGAGCCCCAGACCACAAAGGTAGAGATATACGGCAGTATTTAATTATTTATTAGGCAGGCAGTATTTAATTATTTATTAACCAGTGAGCCCCAGACCAGACGGTACATACGGCAGTATAGCCAGTGACCCCCAGACCACAAAGGTAGAGATATACGGCAGTATTTAATTATTTATTAGGCAGGCAGTATTTAATTATTTATTAGCCAGTGAGCCCCAGACCAGACGGTACATACGGCAGTATAGCCAGTGAGCCCCAGACCACAAAGGTAGAGATATACGGCAGTATTTAATTATTTATTAGCCAGTGAGCCCCAGACCAGACGGTACATACGGCAGTATAGGCAGTGAGCCCCAGACCACAAAGGTAGAGATATACGGCAGTATTTAATTATTTATTAGGCAGGCAGTATTTAATTATTTATTAACCAGTGAGCCCCAGACCAGACGGTACATACGGCAGTATAGCCAGTGACCCCCAGACCACAAAGGTAGAGATATACGGCAGTATTTAATTATTTATTAGGCAGGCAGTATTTAATTATTTATTAGCCAGTGAGCCCCAGACCAGACGGTACATACGGCAGTATAGCCAGTGAGCCCCAGACCACAAAGGTAGAGATATACAGCAGTATTTAATTATTTATTAGCCAGTGAGCCCCAGACCAGACGGTACATACGGCAGTATAGGCAGTGAGCCCCAGACCACAAAGGTAGAGATATACGGCAGTATTTAATTATTTATTAGGCAGGCAGTATTTAATTATTTATTAGCCAGTGAGCCCCAGACCACAGACCGCCAGACTGGCAGATTCAGTGCAGGCAGCAGTGCAGCACCAGTGGACTATATATATATTTATATTTAATATAATTAATTAATAATTATATATATAATAAATGGCACAGCACAGCACCAGAGGTATGCCCCAGCACAGAGGAGACAGTACTACAGGCAGGTACACAGTTAGACTGTTCTCCTAAGCAGAGGAGAACATAGTACACAGCAGCACTGAGGGAGACAGCCCTAGCAAATAAAATAATTAATTACAGCACAGTTCACCAGAGGTAGACCGCACAGAGGAGACAGTAGTACTACAAGTACACAGTTAGACTGTTGTCCTAAGCTGAGAACAGAGTACACAGCAGCACTGAGGGAGACAGCCCCAGCAAATAAAATAATCAATTACAGGCAGCACAGCACACCAGAGGTAGACCGCACAGAGGAGACAGTAGTACTACAAGTACACAGTTAGACTACTACACAGCAGCACTGAGAGACAGCACCAGCGATTGCAAAAGCTCAAGGACAAGCTCAAGTTTAAGCCCCAGCAGCAGCACCAACACACCCTCTCCCAACCCACTACTTAACTGGAGTGAAGATGGCGGGGGCGCGGCAGCTGCTTATAAAGCCTCGCGAAATCCGACGCCGGGAGATGACGTTCTAATCACGCGGACGGACCGAGTCAGGCGGGAATCTCCGAGCGCTGCTCGGAATCGGGCTCGGAATGATGACGTCCGTGGGGGCTCGGATCTCTGATATCCGAGCCCGCACATCTCTAATATATATATGTTGTAGCACTTTCTCTGAGAGACAGGTAAGAGAATATTGAGTGCACAGTACTAGATTTCCAGCTGGGAGAGAGCTGCAGAGAGCACATCATTATAACCATTGTTAGCTTGGGTTAAATGAACTGAGCATTCTGCTTACAGAGCTTAGTTTGCTTACAAAGCAAGGCTCCAAAGCTTTTACACACTTGAATCTGGTTCTGTAATGGAAATGTTGTTTGCTAAAGTCGGTCAATATGTTATCTGTAATCCTTCTCTAATAGACAACATATGTGTTTGTAAAATAAAGATTTTTCTGTTGCAAAAACAGTTGCATTCAGCATTACACCCTTGTAGCATTACATTATATGGGTTATTCTGATTCCTTTGCAACCGAACCGATGTTGTGGGTATGCGCAGGTGCATTTCTGCGCATGTGTATACACTGGGGCGCACGCACCCAAGACTGTGGGCGGGGGGTGGGCCCAGTGTTTCATGGATGTTCCCATTAAAAATGCTGGGCGTTCCCATGGTGATCGGCCCGTGATGCTATATGTTTCCCTTGTGCCTTCCTTGATCTGCAAGATTCAGTATCCACTTTAAATTTTCAGACTTTTGCATTACAAGTATTTCTACTGATTGCAGGGCTGCAAATTTGCAGACTGGGCGATATTTGAACAAGTGTGCATTCGTACTGCTTGTAGTACACATGCACAGGGCCATCATGTGATAAAACCCGGTTGTTATTTTTTTATGATGGCCATATGCAAGTTTATTGACTGGAAGCTGGTGTTTGTGGGAGGTAACCAGACATTTTGTGGAAATGTCAGGGGAAAATGTAGGCGTGCCCAGGCGTTTGAAGGGAAGTCATGTGACGTCAGCTCTGGCCCCGATCAGCATATTTCCATTGCAGCCGCTGAGTAAGCCTTGGGCATACCTCCCAACCTTCCCGCTTATCGCGGGAACGTGCTGTTTTCCCGCAGCCGACAGTGTCCCACGGTGGGTGGGGGGTGGGGGGGATTGTCAGTTGGGAGTCCCCCCCTGTGAATAGACGCTGTGCACATGCGCAGAGTGTCTATTCTTGCATCCATAGAGGCTGGGGCATAGCCAGCAGCTCACAGAGCTGCTGAGCATGCCCCTACAGTGGAGAAAATGGGGCATGCCTCACTGCAGCAGTGCGGGCATAGACCATGCCCCTTTTGGTAGCCACACCCCAAAACCTTTGCACGCCTACAGCGCGCGAGCTGTCCCGCATCCTTTGCAAGAAATGTTGGGAGGTATGCCTTGGGCTATGCACAGACTGCACACAGTGGAAAAATCATTTGAAGCTGAGCGTCTTGCGTACGGTTTTGCTGTTCATCGCAGGACTGCAACATTTTTGCAAGCTTTTCGCGTGGGATTTCACTCTATCTGGGGGCTGATTATTTGATCGCAGGGCTCTGCTAATTAGCAGCCCAGTGATCAGGTCTGAACAAACCCCCCCCCCCCCCCCCCAGTGCAGTTCCATCAGGTCCAGCCGGCATATCTTCCAACTGCAACCAAATAACCCTGTTTGAATCTGTGTATTTCAAGGATCCCGTTACTGTACATCAAGTTGTCAGTTATTGTTTTGGAAACAGATAAGGGAGGCTTGGCCATGCCCACTCCAGAAAAACAAATGGTGTACTATGGTTTGTGGCACCACGTGCTACATAAAGGGACCCCATCATACTTGGCACCCCTGAGTATGAGCCACTAAAGCTTTTTTGCAAAAAAAAAATTGTTAGAGTTAATGCGCAATGTGTTTGGAATACTCCAGGATATTACAAGAAGCAAGTGCAGAGTCTGTAAGCTTCCACCAGTCGGACCCTCTCCATGCTTTGTAACTGCAGTCTATTCATAGGAAAGTGGGACAAGAGGCATGCCAGCAGCTCATAGAGTGCCGGGCATGCCACCTTCCGTACACTTGCTGCACAAGCTGCTGGTAAATAACATGGCAAGTGGGTGGGCGCGTGTAAATGCCACCTATTTGTGACATCACTTTTGACATCCATCTGGAGATATATCTTCAGGTGTGTGCTCAAATGAAAGTAGAAAACATTATATCAGAATGCCCAATGTCGAAATTACGACCATGGAGTCATATTAATGTTGATAATCTGAATGTCCACATTTTGTTGCACACCGCTTTTAGCATAAAGGTTACATTCAACCTGAATACTGATGGCATGCTCACTGTTCGTGACATTGCAAATAATGACATCCACTATGGATTTGTAATGATAGAATGAGGTTCTGGCAAAGAAATTGATTTACTTATTTTGCTGTTGAGATTGTCGTACAAAGAAAGCAAGTGCAAGTCGGATTTTACAGTTGTAGCAGTAGATGATTTTTTTCTAGTTATCCTGGCAGTCATCAGATGTGTCACAATACTGATATTCCATTTTCTGTCATATATAATGCAATTTATTAATAACAATATATTTTATGTTGATTCAGTGCATAAGACCACTAAAACAATAGTATTTCCTGTGCACTTCTTCCAGTTGGCTGGATCACACTTCTACTATAACCTCCGTCCAAACCACTAAAAGCCTTTAAGCTACAGGAGGGAGCGTGATTACCAAACACAAACCGGCTACAATAATGCTGGCCACACATCAGACCAACTTTCCTCCAACCATCCAACTAGTTGCTTGGAGGGAGTAAAAATCTGGTACTGGATGGGAACAAAGGACAATCAGAAATGTGCTCACAAACCCAGGAAAACTGACTAAAACATTAAGTCAAATTGTTTAAATCAAACAGGTCCAACTACTGTACCGTGTCTGAGCGACAGTTTTTGTCCTTTTCCAGATATTGGGAGCAAATTTTTGAAGTAAATTTTACATTTGCTCCCATCCAGTGCCAGATTTTTATTCCATCCAAGCAACTAGTTGGATGGTTGGAGGAAAGTTGGTCTGATGTGTGGCCAGCATTAGAAATGATGAGGCTATTTATCTTTATTATGGAGCATCCAGACCATTACCATTAGCTTAAAGGATCAAAGAGAGGAAATGGTACCAGGGCAATAAAACCAGACGGTTGCTAATTGAATAGTTAACCCTTTGAGTGCCAAGGGACTTTGTCAAAATAGGTGTAAAAATTGCCAAGCAAACATTTTGATTCATCGTAATGACCTGTAATGTTTACCTTATATAGGAAATCTAATATTTTTTTCACACAACATTTTTTATTTGAATCTATATAACAAATGTAAGCGACTGGCATTTTTATTAGATATTTTGAACAACTCCTACAGAGATGTTGGCACTCAAAGGGTTAAGTGTAGCTAAAGGCTAGTCTTTCATGCCACCTCTCAGTGCTGGTTTAATTCCTATTGAGGCCCTTTGGCAGCTGAAATCTGGCAGACTACTCTCAAATGTATCTTAATACCATGATCTGGAAACTGCAGTGTGAATCAGATGTCTATTTAAGTTGTTAAAGAGCTGTTCTGTCCCCTATTGCAGGTGTTTGCATGGCTCCTGAGATAGAGCCAATTAACTAAACAACAGGCTGTACAGCAGAGCTCCATTGGTCACACTTGGATCCCGCTTTAAACCCCAAAGGTGCCGCTGTATATGCAGGTGCTCATTCACAGCATGGAGCCCAGAGGCTCGTGCCTCCATTGTCTCTGGGAGTTATGTCCCTGTACTCTGACTATTTGGAAACAGGCACTGCCACCTTTGTACTAACAAAAAATTAAGTAAGCCCTTCCTAACTTAATGCAGTATTTTGCATATTAAACCAATGTATACATAAATGCAAATGTTATTTAAAACAACTGAATGCATATAAGACTAGAAAAATATATTTAACTTTCCCATATTCTCCCCTTGTAAAATTTAGTGTCAGTTTCAAATTGGCTTCAAATTAAGCAAAACTATATATACCCATTGCTCGCACAGCATCAAAACAATGGCCTAGAAGAGCTAACAGGCGGCTCAGAGAGATCCATTACCCACAGTGGTAATAAGACTTTCTGAACCATATGGAATGATTAGAATGTTATGGAACAACTGCTTCAGAGTCGTCTAGCAGCAGCTGAATAATCCCATTTTTACGCTATGTGGAGGAATGTACTATTAACCTTATTCTGTTCTTTGGGCGCAATTCAGACCTGATCGCTGCTGTGTGAATTCACACAG
Organism: Crinia signifera; assembly: GCF_055691185.1. Taxonomy (NCBI): domain Eukaryota; kingdom Metazoa; phylum Chordata; class Amphibia; order Anura; family Myobatrachidae; genus Crinia; species Crinia signifera. The sequence continues at coordinate 106,729,771 of NC_139221.1, read as the reverse complement.
TGGCCGATTATCGTTACTCTGCAAATGTGTATGGGCTGTAGTACGCATGGTGATTGACATTAAGTAGGTGTATGGGGGTGTTATGGATTATGCCTGTATTCATTGCAGCTGCAGTGTAAGTGTTTGGCTACTCCTAGCATGCAATGACTGGTGCCCAGTGGAAAAATCATTTGATGGTGAGCCTGTAACAAAGTATTTTGGACATTTGCGCTCAGCTGCGAATTCTATGCTAGCAGTACACAGGGCCGGCAACAGAAGTATTGGGGCCCGGTACACTGATCTATCTGTGTCCCCCAACCTATTGTACGAGATGCGTTTAGCATCCCATGGATAAGATGCCACCAATCACAATACTGATGCTGACTACCACCAGAAGACTGGCGCCAGAATGCCAGCATCCATTATCCCAGCTGCGGGTATCCCTAGCGTAGTTATGCAAGTAGTGCTAGCGTGGGTTAGGGTTTGGCTGTGGGTTATGCGAGTTAGGGTTTAGGCACTAGTGGGGAGTTAAGATGACCATACACTACTGTGATTTTGCCTGATTCCGACGCATTGGTCCGTTGATCCCAATCCGATGCGCGATCCCGTACTCATCGGATCAGAGCCCCTAGCTCACAAGTGCTGCACGTAGGATCTGTGGGATTGGACAGCCTCTGGCAGCACTTGCTGTTATTGCATGCTATATATAAAACATGCGATCCTGCCACCCAGGACGGTCTTTGGTGGTTCAAGAGCATCACACTTGGGGTTTAGGCTGGGAGGAAAGGGGGTTGGCAAGGGACAGGGGGCAAGGTAAGTATGTTTACCTGAACTCTGTTGAAATTCCCTCTTACGGGAAGCCAGCATCAGTATTCTGTGGGCTTTTGCAGGCATCCAGACAACTGGTGATTCATATACATAACATAATAGAAATTGTAATACTTAGAGGGGTATTCAATGCGGTAGCGAGGGGGTATGTGCGGCGATAATGGTTTTGTTTCAGCAAGGAAATCCTCGCCGACTGTGAGGATTCCCCTAAACTGTGATGTTTGCCACAAATGCAAATCCCGCTGCTTTAATGCGCACACTCGCCGTTTCCACCTCACTGAAAAGAACCAGCAAGGCACAAACGGCGAGTGAAGGGGACGGCATTGATTATTCTTGATGGCGAGCTATTGGCACTGCTCACCATATAGCTCGCCGTCAGAGCATTGAACACCACCCATACAGTAAGCTCACACAGAGAGACCTTCCCTGTTGTCAGATGGACACGCTCTGCCCTTGTGTTTGAGGCATCCGAAAGTTGCACTGCCCTGATGTTTTATATAGAAACATCACAGTGCAAATTATTTGGCATGTAATAGTGCTGAGTGAAAGGGGAATGTTACCAGGTGGACTGCCTGAGAAATAAAGTGTAGGGTTAGTGCAAACACTGTGCCCCTGCAGATACCTTCAAGGGACCCAACCCTACACTCAAAGACACAAGATGACAGATCCCCTCTCCCCTTATATCCTCACACTGACCAGTACACCAGTATAGTAATACCCCTTTCACAACAGAAAATGCAGGGACTTACCTGGGAAAATGGTCCCTGGATCAAGCAGGGACATTCCAGGGTTGGCCCCTTTCACATTACCCTTGTCTCTGCATTTTCTGGTGCGAAGGGGGCAGCGGTGTCCAGGTAGCACAGACCGTGTGGTAGGCAGCGGCGTCCAGACTGCCACCCGCTGCCCGGACCATGCCCGGACCCTGCCGCCCACTGCCTGGACCCTGCTGCCTGGACCCGGGTAAGTACCTTTCACACCAGCCAGTAACCAAGGCTAGTCATGGGAGCAACCCTTCTCGCTAACAGGGTTGAAATCCCGGCAAATTTTCATGGGAATTTTGGCTGGTGTGAAAGGAGTATAAATTACCATGGATGCTGCAACTGGTATTACACTGCATTCTCTCACAGGAGGCATACTAGGAGTAAGGGACTGTCTGCAAACTGCTTGCCACTATAAAAGTGTAATCACTATCAGCAGTGTTTGATTCATCTTGTAAAGTGGCAACAAGTTTGTTGACTGTCCCTTCTTACCTGTGTGCTGTGCTGAACGAAGAGGTGAAACCTGAGGCTATACTGTGAAGTGACTGAAGAAGAGAGGAGCCGGAGCTCAGCCAGTGCTGCAGTCCGTTTCAAGAAAGAAAAAAAAGTCAGAAATGAAAGGGGGCCACATGAAAAGGGTCTCCTTTGATCCTTGAGGCTCGTCACAGGTGTTCCCCTTGACCCCTCCTGTTGTTGGGCCTGGCCATACACATTCGCACACTGAGCACATTCATTCATAAGGGGCATTCACTATAGCGGGGTGGCATTGGCCTGATTGCTGGATGCTGCTAATTCGCACAGCAGAGATCAGGATCGGGCCCTTTGTGATGCATATGAATGTCCCAGAACCGCCCATTTGTACAGTTATGGCAGTTGCAATCCAAATAGAAGCAAAAACATCCACTGTAATATCAGGAATAGATTCTTGTTTTAAAGTTTGCAAGACATTATAGAATTATCTGTAGCAAAAGCATAACATAATGAGTGTTTAGTGTGATGGATATGTTTAGTTCTTTAATAAATATACTATTTGAATTGAAGCAATGTCATGATACAGTTAGCTTTTCTACACATATTAGCAATGTGAACAATGGCTGGAAAAATCGGCCTTTGCTGTTAATTGTAGATGACTTACAGTAAGTCAATAAATTGCTCTCTTCCCTCTCATAAGCCCTAATAAATCTTAGGGTCTTACTCAGAGGCATAGCTAGGGTGGCGCAGGTGGAGCTTGTGTTCCGGACACCAAAGGTTTGCAGGGTGCCCCCCTGGTGTGTCCTGTGTGGCGCCACGTACACTTGCATCACCTGTCACGGCTGCCCACCCGCCTGTCTGTTAATGCAGAGAGAGTTAGATTTGTGTGAGTTATTTTGTTTTTGTGCAGGGTAAATACTGGCTGCATTATTTTTACACTGCAATATAGATTTGTTTCAACACACCCCACCCAAATTTAACTCTCTCTGCACATGTTACATCTGCCCCACCTGCAGTGCACATGGTTTTGCCCATTTTCCAAACATATTTGTACTGTGATCAGATCTTAATAAAGGCCTATATGTGCACATGTATATACATACATATATATGTACTGTAGAGTGTAGATGCAGTTTTTAGCTCTACACAATGAATCAAAAACATTTCCTAAGAACACCATGTTCATTCAGCTGTTTGGAAACATTGATATGACAAAATGTAAAATTGAAAAATCCCTGGAGAACGCACTTATTTCAGCTACACGTTAAGTGTTCCTGTGGGTGTTGTGAGTCGTGTGATGATATTTGTATTAACTTTGCAGCTAGAATTAGACGATACACAATGTTCTCAGAGCTCATTATCACTTCTACAAAGATTTATTCACAGCATTGTAATTCAGCTTTTTGTACCAGTATGTACAGTATTCAGACAGGCACATCTACCTCTCCATCAGAGTACAGCAGAGATTGCACATAATGATGAGAGTCCTAAGCTTAGACTTCTTCAACATGAACAAGCAGTAGCAAAATACATTTCTTCCCATCTGTACAAAATCTGTTCTTTCCTTTAGGCAAGCAGTCAGGATGAAAGAAAAAGAGACTTTGAAACAATTTTTGCACATTACGATGTTGTAAGTATGATTTATTTAATATACAGATATGCTCTCTTTTGATATTTTCTCTTAATCTGGTAGAGATTGGAAATGAACACATCTGTGCACATGGTTTTGCCCATTTTGAGGACAAATTTGTACTGCAATCAGATCTGAATAAGGGCCAAAGTCCACACAGGTGAAGTTGGCTGTTACCTGCCACCCTCTTTCCTCAATACACAATCCCCACCCCATCACCCCTTAAAAATGGCACCACCATATGCAACTGCTTCTTGCTAGTACGTGGGAACTAGGACCAACAATTGCATTCGGTCTGTGAAAATTGCAGTGTACAGTGACCTCATACATTAATTTAACGACCCCCTCCTAGCCCATCATTGACATATAGGAGCAGCAACTGGCAGCTTGATAGGCAAAACTATGCTTTTTGCCTGTACCCTATGAGTGCTGAAGATATTATGCCACTCATTAAGGGTCAGATGTATAAAGCTTCAAAAAGTGATAAAAGGGAGAGTAATAAACAACCAGCCAATCAGCTCCCACTTGTGATTTTTAAACCCAGTCTGTATTATGGCAGAAAGGACCTGGTTGGCTGTCTGTTTATCACTCTCCATTTTATCACTTTTTGAAGCTTGATACATCTGGCCCCAGGGACGGATACAGGGGAAAATGACAGGGGGGCGCACCATGATAGGGGAGGGGATGGGAGGGGAAGGGGGTGTTAGTGGTGCCAGTGTGCATGCTCGGAGAGAGAGAGAGAAGGATAGCAGAGAGAGGGTGGGAATGGGATTAAAAATAGGCCCTGGCATTTAAAGTACACAGACCCACCTTGTTGTCAAAAGTGAAGGATATAGTTGTGCGTGCACTGAATACAAAATGTAATAGGGTGTTAGAATCAGAAAATAAGAGATTTTGGGAGAGTTTTCCCATTTTTTTTAAAGCAGCAATCAATTACATGGCAAAAAGTATAAATGATTGCCACTTTAAAAAAAAAGAAACTCTCCCAAAAATCTGTCACTTTCTGATTCTCACACATTTGGCCCATAGTCATCATCCCTAATGGGGGCATACAGACGGGATGTTTTCAGGGCATTTCCTAAGTGATCTGAAATAGCGATAACGATGTGCCGCCCTGCATGGTGCTATTTCACAGGAGAACACTGACAGATCGCTCAGCACACACGCTGTTCTACATTGCTCAGCAGTGTTGCACCGTGTGTAGGTCCCATAACACAATTAATTGTGATCTGCTTTATCTCTGATTATTCACCTAGTCCAGCTAATCTAGAACATGTGGAATGATTAGGTTGTGTCATCCTAACATGGCATTTATGTAGCTAATTTATGACATCTCATAGTTGGGTGGATTGGAAAAACAAGCTACAGTATATAGTGCATAACCAGCATATAACATGCATGCACAGCTATATAAATGTGCATTAACAAATTACAATTTGTGATCTTTATCAGAGTAAAACTGGAGCCCTGGAAGGTCCCGAAGTAGATGGATTTGTCAAAGACATGATGGAGCTAGTAAAGGTCAGTTGTGTGTATACAGTGGAACCCAAGCAGATGTGCTCAGAATGTCATAAACATTAAAGTACAGTACTGTACATTATATTTGAATGAATGAATTGCAGTAGGCAGAGTGATACAGCTCTGTGTGATCTGTCCTGTAAGAGGGAAAGTGGGGGAGATGTATCATAGCGCCAAGTATTGTGCCGCTATAGCACTTCTGGCTTTGGCTCATTATCGTGATGAAGCAGGAATGAACACCAACAAAATGTATAACCCTCTTGTTCGCTTAGGTGGTGGAGTGTGCTTTGTCTCCTTGCCTGGCGAGCTCCTGTGCACGTATGCAAGATCTCCTGCAAAGGGGCGCTCTAAGAGCGGAGGAGGCCTGTGTGCCCCCTCTCTCCTGCCCGCAGCACCCCGCCACGCAGCACAAAAGAGGCTTGCGCATGCACAGGTCTCCGAAAAAATAGCACCACCCAGTGGTGTAGCTAGGTGCCACGGTGCCTGGAACAAGGGCATGTGTGCCCCTCCCTCCCGGTTTGTAGTAGGCATGGCTCTTGCGCGGCGAAAAGGGGGCGCAGCCTAACATACTACACACCGTAATGCCCATTGCACATTTTAGCGAACTTTGTAATACCCATTACGCATAAAGCCACATGTGTAATGCCAAGGCCACACACGTTGCCCATTACATACTATGGGTGACATTTAATGAGATGCGAAAATGTGATTTGTGCGATTTTATTGTCAAACTTTCCCCCAAATTTTCATATTTAATGAGATGCGAAAAATGCACATTCTGAAGGTGAAATTTTTAGTAACGTTGCGAATTTGCATATTTAATGAGCTGCGTATTCCAGGGAAAAAAGGGCGATAATGTGCGATTTTTAGACATGACAATGTGCGAATTTGTGGAAATGTGCGAATTTGTGTTAAAAAAAAATGCCGTGAGGTCCCCCCTCCTGAGCATCCCCACCCCCTCCTGAGTGTCCCCACCCCTCCTCATTGAGCCGGACCTGGTTCCAAAAATACGGGGGACAAAAAGTGTAGGTGTCTCCGTATTTCTGAAACCAGCCTCGGACTCTTGGACCGGTCCTGGTTCCAAAAATCTGGGGGACAAAAAATCTGGGGGTCCCCTGTATTTTGAAACCATCACCGGGCTCCAACAGCCCACGGTGTCATGCCACAGCCGGGGGACACTTTTTACATAAGGTCCCCCGGCCGAACCATGAGCACCGTGGCTGGTCAGCCTTGGATGGGGTACCTGGTGGAGTGGGGATCCCACCCAAGGCTTCACCCGTCCGGGACTGAAGCCCGGGGCTGTCACCGGCATCCTAAGGGTTTGGACGCCGGCCTGCTAGGGTTAAAACACTCATTCATAACATTGCTTTATACAGGTGAACTACAAGTGCCAGCAGGCCTCCCCTGCATGCTGGGACTTGGCGAACCACAATTCCCAGCATGCGGGCATTAATGGGCCTGCTGGGACTTGTAGTCCACCTGTAAAAAGAGTGTTAAAATAAAAGACACACACACACACACAGAAAAGTAGAACTTTATTACACATACAAAGACACACCTCACTTTTACACCAATATACTTACCAACCCAGGGTCCAGCGCTGTCCTCCCTCCGCCAGAGCCAGCTCACCCCGCACTGACAGCGGGGTGAGCCGACTTTCTCCGGCGCTGCTAACAGCTTCTGTAGTGTTGTCCCAGCGCTATAGAGGCTGCTAGTGTGGTTGGTCGATGCGTCTCCATGGAGACGCATAGTACAGCGCTGATTAGCTGAATTATGCATCTCCATGGACAGCGCTACAGGAGCTGTGATCTGTGCCGGAGGAAGCCGGCTCACCCCACTGTCAGTGCGGGGTGAGCTGGCTCTGGAGAAGGGAGGCCAGCGCTGGACCCTGGGTTAGTAAGTATATTGGTGTAAAAGTTAGGTGTGTGTTTGTGTGTGTAATAAAGTTCTACTTTTCTGTGTGTGTGTGTGTGTCTTTTATTTTAATGGTTATGCTCAGGAGGGGGGACCTCACGGCATTTTTTTTTTTAAACAAATTCGCACATTTCCAGTCAAATTCGCACATTATCGCAGTTAATCGCACTTTTTTCCCCAGAATACACATCCCATTAAATATGCGATTTAACTCTCATCCTATTAAATGTCACCCTATATACCAAACCATAATGGCCATTACATACTATATAACAAATCGTAATGCCCATTACACATCTGACACATAAGTGCTACTTACCTACATGCTCAAGGGGCTTCATGCTCATGCTCGATGCTAAGGGGGACTGAAATAGCTCGTTGCCAAGTGGGACTGAAATAGCTCATTGCCAAGGAGAACTGAAATAGCTCGTTGCCAAGGGGGACTAAAATTGCTCATTGCCATGGTGGACTAATATTGTTCGTTGCCAAGGGGGACTAATATTGCTCCTTGCCAAGGGGGACGAATATTGCTCCTTGCCAAGGGGGACTAATTTTGCTCATTGCCAAGGGGACTATTATTGCTCGTTGCCAAGGGGGACTATTATTGCTCATTGCCAAGGTGGACTGAAGTAGCGCGTTGCCAAGGAGGACTGAAATAGCTTGTTGCCAAGCGGGACTGAAATAGCTTGTTGCCAAGCAGGACTGAAATAGCTTGTTGCCAAGGGACACTGAAATTGCTCCTTGCCATGGGGGACTAATATTGCTCGTTGCCAAGGGGGACTAATATTGCTCCTTGCCAAGGGGGACTAATATTGCTCCTTGCCAAGGGGGACTAATCTTGCTTGTTGCCAAGGGGACTATTGTTGCTCATTGCCAAGGGGGACTATTATTGCTCAATGCCAAGGGGGACTTTTATTGCTTGTTGCCAAGGGGGACTATTATTGCTTGTTGCCAAGGGGAACTAATATTGCTCGTTGCCAAGGGGGACTAATATTGCTTGTTGCCAAGGGGGACTAATCTTGCTTGTTGTCAAGGGGGACTATTGTTGATCATTGCCAAGGGGGACTATTATTGCTCAATGCCAAGGGGGACTATTATTGCTTGTTGCCAAGGGGGACTATTATTGCTTGTTGCCAAGGGGAACTAATATTGCTCGTTGCCAAGGGGGACTAATATTGCTTGTTGCCAAGGGGGACTAATCTTGCTTGTTGTCAAGGGGGACTATTGTTGATCATTGCCAAGGGGGACTATTATTGCTCAATGCCAAGGGGGACTATTATTGCTTGTTGCCAAGAGGGACTATTATTGCTTGTTGCCAAGGGGACTAATATTGCTCGTTGCCAAGGGGGACTACTATTGCTCATTGCCAAGGTGGACTATTATTGCTCATTGCATGGGGGACTAATATTGCTTGTTGCCAAGGGGGACTAATTTTGCTCATTGCCAAGGGGGACTAATATTGCTCATTGCCAAGGGGGACTAATCTTGCTCGTTGCCAAGGGGGGACTATTATTGCTCATTGCCAAGGGGGACTAATATTGCTTGTTGCCAAGGGGGACTTATCTTGGCAACACATTCATATCTGCTCTCCTTTTTTTGCGTCTCACTTTCACACACTGCTCTCCTTTACTTTCATACTCTCTCCCCTTCATCCTTCTTTTTGCCCCCCCTTCTCCCTCTCTCTCCCCCCATTCTCTCCCCTTTATTTTTCTCTAGCATGTTCTCTCTTTTCTCTCTCGTCACTCTCCTTTTCTTTTATTCTCTCTCCCTACATCCCTCTCTTTGCACCCCCTTTCTGAGATTATTTTACATCCTCATTGTGCTTCTTATTTGTTACCAACGTTGTACTTTTATGATTATATAGTGTACGTTCTATGGATTTTAAATATCATTAACTTGTCTAATCTTTAAATAGCTTACCTGAATTTAATACATGTATTTAAATTATAAGTATTTATCATACATACTGTATGTAAAGCCTTACAGTGGCATGACACCATTGGTCGCTATTACTCCTATCCCTCTTTCTTTTTATACGTTATATATACAGGTTGAGTATCCCGTATCCAAAATGCTCGGGACCAGGAGAATTTTGGATAACGGATTATTCCGTATTTCGGAATATTTTAATATTTCAATGATGTATTTTGAAGTATCTTGCATTTATGCTGTATAAACACATAATATACACACAAATATATTTTATTACCACATAAAATACACACAAACATATTTTAATTGTTCAAAAAACAAGGTTTCAAAACGTGAAACAAAATGTGTGTACTATCTCAGCACTGAATTTGAATGCCAAGCAATCATTGTCTTGCACATATATAGTGCCAGTTACATATCATGTCCCCAGTGATGCTGTTACATATGTCCCCAGTGAGTTTTTAGCAAAAAAAAAATTTTTTTTCACTTTCTGGAATGTCCGTATTTCGGAATAATTTGGATAACGGATATTCGGATACGGGATACTCGACCTGTATATATATATATATATATATATATATATATATATATATATATATATATATATAGTATCTAGAAGCCCCCTCATGTGTTTTTGCCCCTAACATCTATTCTGTGACAACTGCAGCAGCGACAGGTGTTCTACCGTGGAAATCACAGCTTCTGTTTGTAGGATTTGGGGGTCACAGGTGCGGTCTGTAGGATCTGGGGGTCATAGGTGTGGTCTGCAGTATCTGGGGGTCACAGGTGCTGTCTGTAGTATCTGGGAGCCACTGATAATGTCTGTAGTATATGGGGGGTAACCAATGCTATCTGTGGTATCTGGGGGTCACCAATGCCATGTATGTGTATTTGGGGGGCACTACTATCTGTGTCGCCTCCGGGCACCTGGTATGAACTTACGCCACTGAGCATACCACTCACTTCCACTCCACTCAAATGTACTGTGGATATTTTTTCAAATTGAGAGGAGGGGGTACTCATAAATGAAAAAGCCTAATCAAGGGGTAAGGGATAGAAAAAAGGTTGGGAACCGTGGCACTAGTGCATCAAAACAATATATCTCTTCCTTAGTTGCGCGATTATTTTAATTTCTGTTACACTCTATATTGGGAGATTCAGGGAGATTCAGGTACAGTATTTACGCTTCTCTTTTGTAGCTAAACTGTTTTCAGAGCAGATTAAAATGTATAATATGATTTCATATTGCAAGGCGCTTACATTAACTGCCCTTGGAAAGGTCATGATGGAGGGTGAACTTGTTTTATTTCACTGGAAGTTATATAATTTCATGCATATTATTGTGAAGTGTGCCTTAATGAATATCGTTCAAAGTGTCCTCTATAGGGGGGCTCGGGTAGTAGAGACCACTTGTTATTAGTTGCTCTGTTTAGTGTGTGCACAGTGTCTTTTCATTGGATATAGAGGGACTGTGGGCATGCCAGCAGCTCAGAGCGATGGCCATTTCCCCATAGTAAGAAAAGTGGGGTGGGTGGGGGGGGGGTCTTGCAGTCGCGTATTCCTTCAGTTCACGCCCCCTTTCAGGAGGGTATGGAAGTCCTGACTTATTTACGGTGTTGGGAGATATGATGTTGCACTGCAGCTGGGGAGGTTTAAAGTGTGCTGAAAGATTTACATTTGAGAGGTAAGAATGTCTAGTTAAGAAATTGGACTATTTACGCAATTGGAAGTCTCCAATTAGCTTAATTAGTAATTATTCACCTTTCCGAAGAGTTGTCTTCTTCCTCCAGTGACGAGAGCGTCTTTTGCAGCAGAGATTTGTGTATGTGTGTGAGTGTGTGTAAGTATGTGTGTGTGAGTGTGTGTGTGTGTGTGTGTGTGTGACATCTTGGGAGGCAGCAGCTGGGAGAGCTCATCTCTCAGCAGCCCCTTCCCTAGTGCAAACATGGGGAGACCACTGGACCAGTAAATATATATATATATATATATATATATATATATATATATGTTTTTATTATTCTTGTGCTGCTGGGTTTTCACTGCTGAAAACCCGACAACTTTTTTTTTTTTACAGTGTGCATACCAGATGTAAAATGAGCAGAGAGAATTAGATTTAAGAGAGAGGCGCTCTACCTCAAATCTAAATCCGCCATTATTCACATTGCATGCAAAAACAAAAATAAAATAAAAAATTGCATTTAACATTTTGCTTAGCTCCAAATTCAGAATCAGCTCCAATGTACAGTATATTCCCACGCTCACTTTCACTCATCTGCAGAAGGTTGCTACTCTAGGAAAGATCCATTTGGTGTTAGATGGTTTTAGTAGAATTTGGGTGGCATGTATTAAGTGTGGAACATTCCACCAAACATTGTAATGATACTAATCGCATATGTATTAACATATGCAATTAGTATCACAAAGGACCAGGGCCGGCTCGAGGCACGCTCCTTCTTAATGGCTGCGCTGGGCCGGCCGTCAGCTGCTGGGAGTCGAAGGGCAGTGCTGGGGCGCGGGAAGCAGGGGGAGGGTTTTGCCAGAAGCTGCAGCATTGTGCGGGGACAGGGGAGGGGGGGTAGGTGCCTCTGCAGCAGAGGAGAGCCATGACTTTCCGCCAGGGAACAGATCCCTGCATTGCGCTGGCAGTGCAAAGATGATGCAATGGGGGGATAGGATGCAAAAGGTTAGTGCTTGAATCCCAGTGTCTGCCCCTTCTCTAGCTCAGTGCCCATATCCCTGCCCCTGTAGCTAGAACCCAGCCTGCCAGTTACACAGTGATCCACCCCCTCCTAATTCATTCAAGTGTTCCCTCCTCCCACCACTTACTGTCCCCTGCTCATCCTGCCCAGTGGCCACCATTCACAGTGATCCCCTATCCAGTTCAGTATTCCCCACCATCTCACTGACTCCCCCATCCGTGTCTCTCTTCTTCCCTCTCCCAACTAGCCCACGTCCATCTTCTAAATGACCCTCGGTTTGAACCCCCACAGGTACTCCAGTCATAGGGCGGTATTCAATGAGGCTGATTCGCCATGTTTTTATGGCGATTTTGTGCTGTAAGCCGAATTTTTGACTAAAACGGTGAATCACCCTATTCAATGACCAGATGGCGAATACATTTCAAGGTTTTTTTCGCCATGATTCACCGAGTAGCAATCTTTTTATGGTGAAGTGGAATGTGAACTTTTAATATAATGTGTTTTGTTTTTTACATTTGGTGTCAAAAAATCTGGAATTTTATTCTGAGGAGGGGCATGCTATTTTTATTCATATGCTGTAAGCACATGAATTTATATTTAATTAAAATAATTTTTTTTATTATTTTTTTTTACACAGAGCAGCCAGCAGGGGGCGCCAGAGCCGAGCCGCTCATTAGATATTCATATATTCACTGCACCCGATCATTACATATGCGGGTGTAGTGAATATACCCGGTCCCCTGCTGGCACCCCCGGGGGGCAGCCTGTGCTGCCTGGCACCCGGGGAGCCCACCTCCCCCCCCACAAACGTTCTGGGGCAGGCAGGGAGACTTCCATCTCCCTGCCTGCCGCCGTCCTCGGGCTCCCTGCGGCATCACCGCAGGAGTTAAAATTCGCCAGTCAGGGGCAGCGAGCCCCTGACTCGTTGAATACTGGAGCCGGCGAGGCTCTGGAACGCAGCGAGCAGTGGCGAATGTGCAGCGAATCCTAAACAGGATTCGCTGCGCATCGCCAAAATGCTCATTGAATACTGCCCATAGTGTCCCCCCTCATTCAGCCTAGTGTACCCCTCATTCAGCCCAGTGTACTCCCACCATCATCTCTTTGTCCCCTTCACATCCATCACAGGGTCCATGAAATATATCACCCACTGCCTCTCTGTCACTCTCTCCTGTCACCCTGTTCCCCATTGCATCTAACTGTCACCCACTGCCTGCCCATCACCTATTCCCTGGCATCACCTACTGCTTCTCCTTTGCCTCCTATTGCAAGGCCATGCCCACTTTTTCAAGAGCATGCTAGCGCATGGGGGCGGGGATGCTTCGAAACTTTCTTGTTCAGGGTGCTAGTAGGCCTGGAGCCAGCACTGCAAAGGACAACTCCTCTGAAAAGAGCTGCAATTTGCTAAGCTGCTGCCACCTGGTGAAAGGGTGCCGTGGGTGGTGACGGCAGTGCTGGTGATGTCTGTAGTGACTCCCAGGCTCCTCCTCCTCCCTGCATCTGGAAAGTGAGGAGGAGGAGGTCACTGGATCTGGGAACATGCATGGAGGCTGCCAGGACATGAGGTGAGGGGAACTGTGCGAGTGGCGGCTGAGGTGGCGGGATGCAGAAAGATGCCGATAGGCTTGGTTGCTATAGACAACATCACATTTTTTCATTATTACAATCTTTATGAAATTTACCCTTTTAAGTCAAAACCACCAGGCCTCTAAGGTTTACATATTATATGTCATTGCCCTCCTCACATGCTTGTAATTCTGCTTCTAATATATTACAGACCATATTAATTGTCAGCTAAAAGAATCAGGTACATTTGCACACCATACATATACTAAAGAGCTTAGAGTCCTAGCATACAACCAACAGATTTCATATGGTTCATTATAACTAGGACTTTCATATATATTTTGAGATCCTATCTGAATAAGTTTTTGAAGGACCTAATTATTATTCTCATTTCTTAATATCAATAGGTGATACGTACATATCAATTGAATTTTTACCAATGGTTATTTCTATACTTAACGCTATCTTTTTAATATCAACTAAATATTACGAAGAAAAGTACCAATAATTACATAATCAAGAGTAAATATATTAATATCTATTTATGCTTTTCAAGGCCCTGTGAACAAGTTTCAAGATTTTTTTTTTGGGGGGGGGGAGGGGGATTCCGGTCAGAAGAGACAAGTGGTTCAGTTAAAGCATCACTATATACGGACAGTAGGCTGATGTTAATGCTTAAATATTCTCTTTAAAGAGCTGTGGAAAATGTGTGCGCTATATAAATAACGGTTAATAATTAACAAATATATACAGTTTATATTATATACTGTATATATGTGTGTATTTGCCACAAAACCATTTGATCATTTTAATTCCAGTATCATTTTATACCTTCTGTTGACAGCCAAGTATCAGCGGTGTGGACCTTGACAAATTCCGTAAGATTCTACTAAATCATTGTGATGTCAACAGGGATGGAAAAATCCAGAAGTCTGAGCTGGCACTGTGTCTTGGTCTCAAAGTAAACCCATGAAGCCATGAAGAATCTGCCTTCTTGTGCCTCTTCTTTTGTCAGAACCTGCTGGTTTCTTGGTAACCATGTTCTGCTACAAATCCTTGTCACACTGGTGATTGTGGAACATCGGAGCATTTACAAGTAATGCATGAGCAGCGCAGACACAATTTGAGTGCATGGCAGGCTTTTGGTGAATCAAAATATGAATATGTTTCTAATCAAATTTCTTCTTTAAATAAAGTTGAGAGTTCCGTCGAAGTATCATTTTTATTAATGACAATCTAGTGAAAGACAAATCAAATATTCATTCATATCTGTAATCTTTGCAACACTTGTTTGATATCTGTTAGTTGTATGTAGCACTGTTGTAGAACAATAAAGTTTGATGTGTTTTTTTTTTAAATACCGGCATCTGTTTTATTAAGGTTTATTTTACTTAAAGAGGACTGCTCACTAAACGTAAGGCCAATCAATAAATGGCATGCTACTAAGCAGTTCCATTGTGTGACATTTATTAAAAATCATTTAAGTGAAACCTCTTAGCAACTAAGTGGCACTTTCTGTTAGCATTATGCTTAATTATGAATCATATGTCATTATACTACTGTGAATCTATTTTGTGTAAATTGTGTTATCAGCTGCTCCACCCTGCCAGGATGGCTGCTGAACTCAGGCTTTTTTTAAATGAGCAGTCGTGTACAAGGCAAACCTCTACCTTGCAAATAAATTCTCCTTTAAAAAAGCAAATGTCTGCTAAACTGGGACATCATTAAATCCTACCCATGATCTCCAAGACATTAGCATAAACATGGAGATGCATCAAACGCTCATTTTTAAAATGATAATTTATTAAGATTCCCTCTGTATTATTTGTTGGTTACAAAAATATTTTCTGTGTTGTACAAGACCTGATCTATTGCGAAGAGTTTATTAGACTTTTTTCTGTATTCTATGAAGTTCAATAGAATGATGAATGTAACATATAGAGGTCACTAGAATACAATCTACTGTGTCAAACTGAGTTCTCTGGCCTAGACAGGGTCAAAACTAGGGTTTCTGGTGCCCAGGACAAGACAGTAATTTGGTGCCCCTTCCCCCCCCCCCCCAAGAAAAAAAACCAATGACCACAAGACAGCCGCAATTTGTCATGTGACACAAGTGATATTACTTCCCTCCTCAGATCCTGTACACCAGCCTCTAAAACAACGAACGCCTTCCCTCCTGATAGTCAAACTGGGAATTCAACTGAGCGGTATTATCTGCAACTGATCATGGACCTTTGATTAAGCCCTGTGCTCGCAGCCTCACACAGTACAACTTCCCCCGCACACAGTACAACTTCCTTCTCCCGCAGTACAACTTCCCCTCACACTGTGCATATTTTCTCTCACACAGTACAACTTCCCCTCACACTGTACATATTCCCTCTAACACAGTACAACTTCCCCCTCACACAGTCCGAAAAGGAAGCCTGAAACCTCTGGTTTATCAGAAGCTTTTAGGCTTCCATTCATCAGCTTCACACCATGGGTGAAATTTAATAGGATGAGAGATTCAGAAAGTGAGAGATTTTGTAAGAAATCTCTAGGCTTTTTTAAAGCGGCAATCATTTACACTGCAAAACCAGTTTGATTTTGCAGTGTAAATGATTGCCGCTTTAAAAAAGCCTGGAGATTTCTTCCCAAATCTCTCACTTTCTAAATCTCTCTTCCTATTAAATTTCACCCAATGTGTTCCACTGATGAATTATTAACTCAGCTGGCGGCTGGTCCCCCGCAGCTCTCCAGGATCAGTACCGGCTGTGCACCCCTCATGGCGGCCCTGCCTTTTGGTAAAAACCATGTTGCATTGCAGGTGGGGCAGAAGTAAAAGGTGCAATGAGTTTTAGATTTGGGTGGGGTGTGTCTAAACTGAAATCTAAATTGCAGTGTAAAAATAAAGCTGTCCAGCATTTCAGGGCTACATGCAAAAACAGCCAGTATTTACCCTGAATGACATATAATAAATGTATTTGCCCCCCTTACATTGCAAAGTGTTTTTTTACAGATGGCAAGTTACTTGCTTTTTTTATTTGCTCCCAACTCCCCAATAATCTTCTTATAAAGGTAGAACACATAAAAGTTTGTGAGGCAGAGGGAAGATACATGGTATTGCTAAGGTGTCATTACAACAAGGTCAAGGAATACTGGAATACTGTCTAAGTTAAGCAGTTAGATCAGGGCTTCTCAAAACTGGTCCTTAGGACCCCACACAGTTCACATTTTCCAGGTCACCCAGCAGGTGCACAGGTGAATTCATTACTCATTGACACATTTTAAAAGATCCACAGCTGGAGCTAATTATTTCACCTGTGATTCTGTGAGGAAACCCGCAAAACATGCACTGTGTGGGGGTCCTGAGGGCCGAGTTTGAGAACCTGTGAGCTAGACCAAACTGTCATTGTTCTTGCCATCTACTTGGGTGATCTCAATTGGCACCAAACATTATAGGGAGAAACCATCTGAGCCCTGTTCCTAGCAATGAGAAAAATAATAGAGAAGCTGTACTTTACAGGAAACTATGATCTGCAAACTTTAATTGTATAATGTGTAATGGGCATCACGGTGTGCGGTATAATGTGTAATGGGCTTTATGGTATGTAACAATGTGTAATGGACATTACAATGTGTGTGTGTAATCCTGGTGCAATGTGTCTGAGGGGCTCTACCTGATGCAGTGAGTCTAAGGGGCTCTACATGGTGCAATGTATACAAGTGGCACTACTTATGTGGCCACTCCCCTTCCCCCACAAAGTCACGAATACACTGTTCCTATTTTCACTATGGCTCCAATTCTCTTTTTGTCACAGGGTGCCAAAATGTCTAGTTATGGCACTGCATCTCACCACCCTGACAAGGGGCTGCTGTGACAAGGGACTGCTGTGACAAGGGTCAGTGTGATAAGGGGCTGCTGTGACAAGGGGCAGTGTGACAAGGGGCTGCTGACAATGGACTGCTGTGACAAGGGGCAGTGTGACCAGAGGCAGTGTGACAAGGGGCTGCTGTGATAAGGGGCTGTGTGACAAGGGGCTGGTGACACGGGGCTGCTGTGACAAGGGGCAGTGTGAAAAGGGACTGCTGACAAGGGGATCACGAGGGGCTGCTAAAACATCTAAGGGGACTCTTTATTTAAAAAAAATATTAATATATATATATGTATATATATTTTTTTTATGTGGTACTGCCAAGTGTGCCATATAATTCATGGTATGGTGCCAACTGTACCCTATAATTCATGGGGTGCTGCCAAGTGTGCCGTATAATTCATGGGGTGCTGCCAAGTGTGCCATATAATTAAAGGGGTGCTGCCAAGTGTGCAGTATAATTCCACACATTGATGAGGGTGAGGCATCTTGGCTATGTAGTGCCAATTTGTGCAAGGTATCAATGGCAGCTTGTTTTGTGGGGGCACAAACAAACTAATCATTTCAGCCACAACAATGATTGTTTGATAGAGTTTGCATGTCCTAGGATTGGTTGTAGGATGGATGGGAGGCCCAAGAATAATTCCATCTTGCACCTCTTTTCTATGTATTATGGGGCCGATTCAGGATTACTCACAGTGATCTGAATTTGGCTCCTGCCCCGATGGTCAGGGTTTGCCGATGCGCATTTTACATACTCACCAGTCCGTTCCCAAGGCCAGCTGTGACAGGGCAGTAATAGCACTGGGCCATGGAATCGCCCAGCGTTTTATGGGCGTCCCTATGAATATGCTGTGCATTCCCATGAGTATGCGGATGGGCCGATGCCTGCTGGGGATGGGCGGCTGACGTAACATGATGTCAGCTGCCCACCCCGTCTTCATCCCGGCACTTGCAAATAAAGTCAGTACAGACTGACTTTTATTTGCGAAGGCAGGACAAATCTTTCAATGGTTGGCGAGGGGATTCGTGTATGAGAACAGGTTTCCGAGGTGATTCGGCAGTGGCTATTCGGCGGGGCGGCATCTCAGGTGCTTGGTAAGCTGTGATGTTCGCAGCTTGCCAAGCAAACCTGAGTCAGGGCCTATGTGCTCTTTGGAACATTTTTTTACATAATTTCTAAAGCTGATCCTGTCTGCCACTGCATTGCCACTCCTAGATGTGCCATGTGTTTGTGCTGCCCACCTGTGTCGCTTAACTTAGTCATCCAGCTATCTTGGTGCAACCTTCAAAGATTTCAATTCTGGAAATATCCCATTAGCCCACAAAGGGAAGCAAGGATCTATCCCATGTTCTCAATGCTGTTTAGAAGCACAATGCCAAACACTGTACACCAGCACCAACAGAGAGGATCCAACCTTATGCTACAATATGGTCAACAAGAATTAGAGAGTAATATTATTGAACCCAGCCGGAAACCTTCCTCCAGGCTAAGAACAGACTTCAGCCTGACTGAGAGAAGTGGTAAGTAGCAGGTAGTGGCACTGCATCATACATGGCTCCCTGCCAGCGACCAGCATGTGCTCCCCCTGTCTCTGGAGCAGACGCAGGGCCGGTGCAAGGCACCGGAGTGCCCCAGGCGAGTCAGGGTGGGGGCGCCCCGGTGCCGGGGGGGGGGGGGGCGTGGTGGTGGTGGTACCTGTGTAAAAAACCTTCGGCGCCGGCGTCCCTGCAGTGCTGGAGCGGGCAGGGGTGTCCGTGCCGCGGGGGTACCTGTCATTGTATATAAAGCTGGCAGCGGCCGGCGGGGTCCCTGCAGTGACTAGAAAATAACTAGCGCTATGCTGGGGGTGAGGGGCGAACTGCCGCCCTCCAGGTGTCGGCGCCCTAGGCAAATGCCTAGAGCTGCCTAGTGGTGGCGCCGGCCCTGAGCAGACGGGTATACACTGCATCCTCCCAGACAGAAAACGCCACTTGATACTGTTATCAACTTGAAAGTCAGGGCTCCTGTCCCACATGCTGGGGTGTCTACCGTGGCTATCAGAGCTGCGGAAAGGTCCCAGGGTCACACAGCATTACTTTATCTAAAGTTAATACAGGGTTCTATTTATATGACCCTAACAGCCCTAACCCAATTCTAGCCCCACACTAGATCGCTTGTTAAGCACAAGTGTGTATGGGCCTTTAGTTTTATTTTTTGATTTGAATATATTATAATTTATCACACACGGAAAATTGGTCATCATCTCACAAATGGCTCACCATAAATGGCCATGCATAAACTCTAGTAACGCATGGAATGGGCCTGCTTCCTGAGACTGTTTCTGACAATTTGTGGGAAGAATCCCTCACAGACATGGCTGGCGATCTGCAAGAGGGTTGCCATGTCAACACAGTTCTGACGAGTCTTCTACAGGAATAAAGTGTAACTCCAGAAAATCACCTTTATGGTATCCTCTCCACAAATTGGCATTAACAGTCCAAGCAAGCTGGCAGGAGGCCTGTGAAAAGCTTTACTAGAGTTATATGTATGGCCTATCATGATGGGCCATTTTTTATATGATGTCCTGAGCATTAAAGATCTATTGCCGTCCACAATACCTTCATTAACATTCTTACTTTACAGCACAAACATGCTCACTTATTTGCTCTCTTATTTTCCTCCTGACCCCTGGCTTACTTTGCTGGGTCACAATACAATTCAGCCCACCAAGGACCTTCGCAATCTGGTGGACCATTGTGCAATACAGATTACCTATCCTTGTGTTTACTTTCAATGCCCTTTTCCCTGAAAATGGTAAGCTTGCAAGCAGGGCTACCATTTCACTGTCTGTAACTACCCAGTTTATTTTATGCCTATTTCTAATTGTAAAGCGCAACGGAACCTGCTTGCCTGTATAAGAAACTGTTAAAAAATAATAAATATTGAAAACATAATAAGGAATCAGCCCAGCTTCCCATTATAAAAATAATAATATTCAACCCAGTGTATACCATTTTGACTAGATCAACCATGTGCTTATCCGTGTAAATGGGAGAAGCAATGCCAAATATGTTTCACATTGAAGGTGGGCTATACTAAGCTAAAAATTCATTAAACCCCCCATTTTCAGGGGTTTTACCGCATTTTCAAATGTACTAACACCCGGCCGCCGCGTCATCACAGGGCAGGGTATCGCCACCCAATACCCTATAGAAGCCTATGGGCTTCTATCGTCGCCCACCGCAAACTCGCCACCTCCGCTGAGCCCTTCACCCCCTCCCCCTATCTTACCTTCCTGCAGTTCCTCCTGGACTTTGGTAGGTAAACCCATCCTCCCCCTAGCAACGCAGCCGGACGTCCTTCTGGCTGCAGGGGGAGAAGGAGGCGCCGGGGACAGCCTGCTAAGCTGTCCCGCCATGAGGGGAGGAGGCACCCAGGGAGGTGATGGAGACCCCCCGCATACCACATTACAGGTATCGCGGGGGCCTCTGTCACCACACTGCGATGCCAGCCACATATGTTAATACAAATGCGCTAGCATCGCTGCGGCCGGGCGGTGTTGTATATTAATACATCCCATCCTGAAAGAGAAGTAAAGGGACATTTAAAGATTATTAAATAACCTTTGCAGTCTCTTAAATAGATTAATAGCTTCAAGCCTACAACATGCCGTCAAAAGGAAACACTTACAATCCGGCACGTTATGTACAATTCTCTTGTGCAAATTATATAGGCCAATGGCCAGCCTATTCATGATGTCTTTCACAGTCTCATAATATCTAGTGCCCAATACATGCCAGTGTAACAGCTCATGTCCACCACAGTAGCCTGAATATCGTAAAATACACTGTGAACCAATAGTGGCGGTGAACCACCATGAGTATAATAATTCAAGTTTATAATTCAAGGCAGAAGCAGCATACAGCAGTGGCCAGCAGCAGGATTTATATTCTCTGTCTCCCACAATGTCAGGCTGCACACTTACATGTTTCCTGTAAGGGAAAAGGGCATATGGGGATAGACCAGTGCACTGGTGTAGATTTCGGATAGTAAGGTTGAGTATGTTCAAATTCACAGTATAGTCAGGATACAGATACAAGTAAAGAAACTTGCTTTAATTAGATATGTGGAGGTGCTCCCTAGAGAGTAAACATAGGGTATTTGGAAGGAAGAGGGGAAAGACTCTCTTTTTGTTGGGGCACTCTTTGTACAATGGTTTGTAAAATTGTAAGAAAAAGTTTATAGATCAATTGTTTAAGGGTGACTCGGAAGGTCCTCAATTAGGCATAGGTTATTAGGTTTAGTAATACATTTTTGGCATGTTCAGGGAATTTATCCTGATGTGAAATGAAGTTTTTATAAAATTTAACTTTTAATTAGGATATCTTTAAAATAAGCACTAGACACGGACACACAAACAAATAACGAAAATAATTTTATGCTTATTACCCCAAGAATTACAAATGTCTATGGGATAGGGTCCCTCTGATATAACTTCAGGGGATGTGCTTCCTCTGACAATTATGAGTATCTTATCCCCACACACTGGGAACAATCACGCAACCAGATCCTATATAAGGGAGGAAGAAATGCTGTAGCTGAGATGTCTATTGTATCTTTGAAACGTTCAGTACATAGTTGTTTGTAGAAATACTAATGTTGCAATTTCCCAAATATAAGATCAGGTTAATGTATCCGTTTAGCTGCATACATTAGTGTCCCTGAAAGCAGTAACAGATAACGTGTGCGTATTCAATCTAATCATCCAATCTGCTTCAGAATGATCAGATTAATCAGTCAGAGAGAACAGTAACAATAACAATACTTTTGAGCCTCGAAGGCAATAGTACTTACAATTATAGAGCTACTCATATTTTCGCTAAGCTTTACAGAAACTGTTCACTGTGAAAATTATTATACTTAAAAATACTATTACTGTCATTGTGATAATAATCATACTCAAAAGTATTGTTATTGCTACTGTTCTCTCTGACTGATTAATCTGATCATTCTGAAGCAGATTGGATGATTAGATTGAATACGCACACGTTATCTGTTACTGCTTTCAGGGACACTAATGTATGCAGCTAAACGGATACATTAACCTGATCTTATATTTGGGAAATTGCAACATTAGTATCTCTACAAACAACTATGTACTGAACGTTTCAAAGATACAATAGACATCTCAGCTACAGCATTTCTTCCTCCCTTATATAGGATCTGGTTGCGTGATTGTTCCCAGTGTGTGGGGATAAGATACTCATACTTGTCAGAGGAAGCACATCCCCTGAAGTTATATCAGAGGGACCCTATCCCATAGACATTTGTAATTCTTGGGGTAATAAGCATAAAATTATTTTCACAATTTCTTTACATTATTTGTTTGTGTGTCCGTGTCTAGTGCTTATTTTAAAGATATCCTAATTAAAAGTTAAATTTTATAAAAACTTCATTTCACGTCAGGATAAATTCCCTGAACATGCCAAAAATGTATTACTAAACCTAATAACCTATGCATAATTGAGGACCTTCCAAGTCACCCTTAAACAATTGATCTATAAACTTTTTCTTACAATTTTACAAACCATTGTACAAAGAGTGCCCCAACAAAAAGAGAGTCTTTCCCCTCTTCCTTCCAAATACACTTACATGTTTCATCAGATATACTTCATCAGAGGGCTATAATAAATAAGTTTGTTTATTATATTCATAATTTAACTCTTTCAGGTCCAATGTCTAATCAGGCTCAACAGCCCTAGCGCTAGTAGCAGATCCAATGGTGAGCCACTTTAAAATAACAACATTTACATTGTTCAACATTTATAAAAAAATAAAAAATGACAATTAATTTATACCAGACTGTTTGAATTGCAAAAAAAAAAAAAAATTCTCATGCACTTGTTTTAACTTATTTATTATAGCTTGTGCCAGCTGTTTTCCTAGATGCTTTACAACAGGTTTGTTAACTGCCTCACCTTCAAAAGCAAAGATGGGAGAGTTGGCACCACATTATAAGCCCTGCCTCCTCATATATTTTCCTCTGTATTCTATTAGAATCCTGTCATATTGGCTCCGCACTCTCCCCATTTACCAAAGTGGGGCAATTTGCTACGAGGGGGCGGAGATTTATATCGTGCCTGCTCTCTCTTTTCTGTCAGGGTTTCTGGGTACTGAGACCAGGGGCAAACGCAAGATTTTCAGAAGGGGGTTTCCAGAGGGGCGGAGCAAAGCCGGGTCAGTTAAAGTATTATAGATAGACCAAATGTGTATATATATAATAATAATAATAATAATAATAAATATATATATAGTGGAGTGGGCTTATTATTCATAATTTTCTGGTGGGAGGACAGCTTGGTTGACTGAAGATATCTCCAGTTCCCGAAAATAGATTTCTTAGATTTTAATGGAATTAAAAACTAGAGAATCCCACCTACCAAATGGTATTGGGGACCAGGGGATCAAAGTTAAGGAGACAGAGCAATCTGCCAACGAGTATATAAAACTACATACCAGTGTGTGGAGCTGTAGCAGTAACCAGCTGCTAGAAGGCTGATATCTCTGGTTCCAGGAACAGTAGAGACAAGATACTAGTGTCCATCAAAGGGGGAGAGTCCCAGGTTTTGGAATATACCAGAAAAACTCTAAGTCAGACAGAACCTGAAATATCTGACTGGGAAAAGCAATTAACAGGCTTGGATGGGGACCACTGCTTTGAAGTCAGATATCTCCGGTTCCCAAGGGCTGATTTTTAAAATTCTTGTACCCATGGAAAGAGGGGACCTTCAGCTTTCAGCCTAGTGCCCTTAGACTCCTGGGGGAGTTCTGGGTACTCAGAAACCCCCCTGCGTGTGCTACTGCTGAGACCCCCCCCCCCCAACCCCACAACTTGTATGTGCTACTGCAAACAGAAACCTTATACAGTATCACTCTAATTGAATGTTTACAAGGCAGATGCAAGAAACCGCTTTGAGTGATGAAGATGATTTGTAGATTTCCCACTGATCATGTTACAATCACAAATCAACCTTGCAGAACCTATGAATTTTCACATTGCAATAGTTATTATCTGTTACACAAACCTAAAAATAAAAGATGGAAACAAAAATTTTACCATAGAATGTTATTTTAAAATGGCTCTTTAATAAGTTTTTACACATAGTGTATTATGTAAATCCACCAATGCAAATTAAGTATATATTCTCATTATGTTACTCTCTCTTGATTATGTACATTTTATACAGATTATTTTCTAGATCTAATGCATTATTTCAACCTATAGACATCAATGAGGCGGGGATAAGGAATGGGCAGGGCTGGGACCAGTTTACTTGTTCTAATATAATTTGCTGGCAAATTCAATGCCTTCAAACTCCAGTCTCAATTTATTTGCATTTTTGTGTTTTAAATCTATGATATTGTGTCCAATACAAGATACTCTACTGTGTTGTTAAATAGCAAAAAAAGCATTTACTGTAAGGGACTGGTCAAAACAACATGTCAGCGACACCGCGAATAAGCAATTATATGGTAAAGAAAAGATGCTTCACTCTTTGTGGTTGGTCAGAGGTATCCACTATCCAGTCCCTGGGTCAACAATTGTAAGATCGACAGTCACTAGGTCAACCACTAATCATTGGCGATGACTAGGTCGACACCTATAAATGGTCGACAAACCCTAGATCGACATTGACAGGAGGTTGACACGATCAAAAGGTCGGTATTGACACTGAAAAGGTTGACACAAGTTGTTCATGTGTTTTTGTTTAGACCTACTTGGTTTGGGTGTGGTATAGGGTTCTGACAGTCAGGATCCCAACATTCATTAGCCCGACATTGGGATCCCGACTGCCCGGACTCAGACAGCATGGTGAGTGCAACAAACCCCTTGCGGGCTCTACACGATGCGGGCACGGTGGCTCGATACGCTCGACACCTATTCTATTCTCCCTCTATGGGAGTCGTGGACCCCCATGAGGGAAAATAGCGGGTGGCTGTAGGGCACCTGTCTGTCGGCATTTTGACAGTCGGGATCCCGACGTTGGGTAAATGACTGTCGGGATCCCAACTGTCGGGACCCCGTCCGGCACCCCTTGGTTCATACTCTAACATCCAAGTGGGCATAGAGTTAGTTTATAATAATGCCCGAAGCATGGTGAGCACAATGAGCCATGCGATAGGACGTGGTATATGGTGTCCATGTTGACATTTTCTGTATCAACCATGTCAATGTCGACCTTTTGCTTGTGTCGACCTTCTGTCAATGCTGACCTAAGGTATGTTTACCATTTATAGGTGTTGACATTGTCACTGTTGACCATTAGTGGACGACCTAATGATTTTCGACCTAGACATTGTTGACCCCCTATACAATAACCTGGACAGGTCTTGACATTGAGCTCCACAGATTAGTTGACAGATATTAGCTTGTGTATGACATTGCACGTATTATTTATTGTAGCTAGACAGGGGTGTGAACCGGCTATAACATTACAGTATCTTCGTTTTTTCATATAAAACAGTGAGTAAGGAGTAAATTTACTAAGATGGGAGTTCTGTTAAAGATGGGATATTGCTATGGGCAACCAATCAGATTCTATTTCTGTCGTCTAAAAGATGCTAAATAAATAAGAAGTAGAATCTGATTGATTGGTTGCTATGGGCAACATCCCATCTTCAATAGAACTCCCATCTTAGTAGATTTACCCAAAATTCAAAAGTTAATGTTCATTTATGTGATGAAAATGCCTGTTACTTCTACCTTAATGCCTGAGTGCTCTTGGCATGAATAATGGATTCTGCATCTAACACCATGTTTTGATCTGAGTAATTTTTGTTGCCACCATTATCCATGATAAAGTAAATATTAGTGCACCATCTGCCACCATAGGAAAGCACTGTTTTCTTTCATGCAAGTGTTAGGAATTATTCAGTGTTCATTAACAACTTGTTGCGCTCCACTGATCTGAATCCGAAGCTGTAAGTTCCTCATATAAGCTCTTACTTACACGCACTTAATGGGACTTGCTATGTAATTATATGCTTTACGAGGGTGCCGCTATAAAAAGACATTTTACATAAATTGTGCCAACTTATCGTCAAACACTATAATTTTTGAAGTCTTCCACTGCACCTGCATTTTCTACATTTTCATGCCGCATTATAAGCCTCAGCAAGGAGCATGACCTCTTTTGTGCACATAGAAGCGCTAGCAACGAAACAAACAGGACACATAAAAATAGCACAATAGGAGAAATATCTAACCACAGTCCTGTATGTGCCAGTGCTATGTAATTGGAGCAAATGTGTTATTTTCTTGGAGAAAAAAGTTTGTTATTTTAGTGCGACACTAAACCCTATAGGCTCTTAAAATTGAGGGTGTAAAAGAAATCAATTCCATGCATGAGGCCAGCACCATGTAACATTTAGATAGCATAGCTAAGGCAAAGTTTTAGGAAATGCTATGCAATTAACAGAAAGGGACTCTTACAGCTGAACTTTCCATTATTCATAGCAGCATATTCTATTAAGATATATAATTTAAAAAATTTTCTTTAATTGTACAATATTGTACTGATTACACTGAACTAAAAGTCTACTGATGTACTCTTTAAAGTATAGGAATATTCATGACTCAGATTGCTCTATATTTTCCATTTGTCTTGGCTAGATTAACACTATTTTAGTATTGAACAGATGGATCGCCTCTCAGCCAGCGCCGGGGCTCGCCAGAATGCACCCGCTGGTGATCGCCGATGGAGAGGCGCTCCTGATTGGGATGCGCGAGTGTCTCACACGCGTCCCAGTTTTCGGGCGGCGGGGGACGGAACCCTGCCCGTCTCCGCTTAAGGGAGACATCCAGGGTTGGGGGTGTGTGGGGACCGTTGGACGGCGGCGGGGACCGACAAGAGCTCCGTTGGAAGGGGATCCCTGAGCATCTTGATCGTGCGTTCCCCTTCCGTCGGCTGGTGATTGGCGATCCGATTGCCAGACCCCCGCTGAATGAGTAGGGCTCCATCTCTATATAGCTAGCTAAAGCCTGTCAAAATGACGGCTTCTGCAATGTACTTTCACTTTGAGCTGTGACCATTTTGAGTTTCACTTTGGCCTGTGACAGTTTTTAGCCCACAAACTCTCACCCAGTCCCTATCTGCTCCTACCTCAAATCTCTCCATGTTCAGCAAGCAACAGATCAGTGTTCCTGTAAAAATTGCGTTCACTTTATGTTATGACATTTTTTAGCACACAAAGGAGTAATTTGGTCCGTTGAGTGGCCTCTAGTGGTCAGTGGCAGTACCTCATCTCATAGAGTTGAGGACTAGTTAGCCTTTTATATATAATCATAGGCAAATCTAGAAATATGGTAATGGGTGGTTCTAGACAATACAGAATGGATTTGTGCGCAGCAAAAAGGGGATGTGGCCTCATTTGAGGGGAATGGCTTAACAGGGGCAAGTCACTCCCCCATTTTTTCACCTCTGTGAGGGCATGACCAGCGCTTTGTTAGCTGCTTGCCATGCCCACAGATTAATTTATTGTTATTGCTTTGAACATTTAAAAAAAAAAATGGCATTAGAACTGGGAAAGCTACAACTAAAAATACAACATTTTAAATATAATGATCAATAGTGAGAGATCTGCATATGGGACCATTTCTATTTGCCCCCTTACTAAGTTAGTAATGCTGTTTTGTCCCTTTTGAGGACATAATAGTTAATATTCAGTTACTGTCAATCAAAGATGCCTGTAAATTAGCATACAATTGTACTTTGATATGCTTTGTAAGGGTTAATACTAACATGCCCTTACAAAGCATATCAAAGTACAATTGTATGCAAATTTACAGGCATCTTTGATTGACAGTAACTGAATATTAACTATTATGTCCTCAAAAAGGGACAAAACAGCATCCCAAACTATTTTTTTCAAACTGCTGCTGCAATGACAGTAAAAACAAACAGGGCCAGGGGCCAGGGGGGACAGATTACCACATAATTTTTTTATTAAGGCAGGGCACTGGGCACACTGGGCAGGGGAGGGAGACTGAGGCGCAGTGCAAATGACACTGATACACACCAGGCACTTCACTCACCAGCACCCACAGGAGTCAGCTGCCTCAGTCAGGAGGTCTCAGGAGGAGTCACTCACCGGGACTGTCAATGATGATCGCCACCACCGTGTCTCTGCTGCAGTCACACAGACCCGGACCCGCTGGCGCTGGGCACGCTGCTGCTGGCTGCTGCACACTCACAGCCACAGCAGCACATGGAGGAGGAGGAGACACGAATGGTTAGGTGACGGAGGGAGCCGCTGCCCGGCACTCGCACTCCGCAAAGGACAATGGGAGGAGCTTTGTGCAGTCGGGCAAGCGCGCAGCCCTCCCGTGGCCATCACGGCGGGGAATATATATTTAAATTTGCATAATGGCGAGGCAGTCTAATGGGTGGTCCGGTGTACCCCAGGACCACCCCTTAGATTCGCCTATGTATATATTATAATTGGGTAAGTACATCCAATTTTTCCCAATGCATTACACTTGCAGTTTTCATCAATTGTGCCTGGGCCACATTTTCATTTTATGTAAAGTGGGGTACACACCAAAGTGACGTTCTGCAACTGCCCATTGCACAGACCTCATGGCTTATTCAGGAATACACTGCATGGTATGTCAGTCGTTACATCACAGCTGGGTGGGCATTTGAATTTGCCCATCCAGCTGTGACCTGTCCCTCCCTGTCACCCACTGCCTCTTCCTGTCATCCTCCACATCACCCATGGCCTCCCCTGGCGTCACTCACTTCCTATCCTGTTAGCTATTCTCTGGCATCACCTACTACTTCTCCTTGTCTTCCGAAAAGCTATTCAGAGTTTAATGTGAGGAGCTGAGCAGTGCTGTGTGCAAGAGGAGAGACCAGAAGGAGAAATAGAGGAATATATATACAGTGCACTTCACATTTTGATTTTGTTATGCAGTCAGTTGTCCTGAGGAAGGAGCGTCAGCTGCGAAATTGTTGACTTTCAACACTGACGTTTTCTTCACTTTGATGTTTTAATACAGTTTTTCCTCTATTTTGAGAGTGCCACCTCCTGTATTCATTCATTTGAAAATCGCCTATATATATATATATATATATATATATATATATATATATGTGTAGCGAGTAGTCGGCACTTACTCTCTGTTGCAGTGTGAAGGTGTCCGGAGGGGGTATTGTAGTAGGCTGAATAAAAAAGCCCGAAACGTTGCAAATATGCACCTCTGAGTGTCCTTGAAATTATTTTGGAAGGAGTGAGTGCCGGTGTTCTGCTTCCTATATATATGTATATATATATATATATATATATATATATATATATATACACATATATATGCTTTGACATTATGGAGGAAATTTACTAAAAAAAATTTGTGGAAAAAAAATCATATTTTCATACGAAAATACAATTTTCTTTGGTGTATACGTATTTTTGGCATTTACTATGCCAAAAAAACGTATTTTTGTATTCTTAATGATGGGACATTCGTATTTGTATTTACAAATACGAATGTCTACACCATCGATAGAATACGGCAGGAATCACCATTCAAAAGAATAGTGGTTCCTGATTTACTAAGCAGCCGTATTGAAAATACGGCTGCTAATTAGCGTTAAACTGCCACGAATATACGGCAGGAAAATACACCTTATTTTCCTGTCGTATTTGGCAGAAGGCTGCACGGATCAGTCAGATCCGTGCAGGCTTTAGTGATTAAAAAATGGTAAATTAAATTAATTAATTAAAAAAACAGCGTGGGGTCCCCACCACAGCTGTAACCAGCACCAGGCTGAAAGAGCCGGGCCGGTAATTAAAAATCAGGGAACCTGACAAATAGGGGTTCCCCCATTTTTAACAACCAGCCCCAGGCTCCAGGTCTGAAGAAATCCATGGGGGACCTGTGGAAGGAAATCCTACTCACCCAGGTCCTCCATGGAAGGTCTGAAGTCTTGATCCGACGTAGTCCTGGACTTCTGTCACCTTCTGTGACACGCCAGCGACTCCATCCGCTTCCCGCATCGGCTTCCCGCATCGGAATGTTAGAGAGGCGCAGATCCTTCATCCTCCGTGCCTCTCTATAGAATGATTCTATTGGCCGCTTAGCGCGGCTTCAGATTGGCCGCTAAGCGGCCAATAGAATCATTCTATAGAGAGGAGCAGAGGATGAAGGATTTCTGCGCCTCTCTGACAGTCCGATGCGGGAAGCCGATGGAGTCGACCTTCTATGGAGGACCTGGGTGAGTTGGATTTCCTTCCACAGGTCCCCCATGGATTTCTTTGGACCCGGATGGACGCCACCGACACAGAAGCCGCCTATTTTTTTTTTTAAATATTTCTTTATTTCAGTTTTCAAAAATTTTAAAACATACAAGACCATACAAAATTTGGAGCATATCCGTGCTCCAAAACAAAACAAGTAAGACACAATACACACAATAACAATGTTACGTGTTTCTAGGTAAATTCAGCAGGAGACAAGATTAAAAAGATTAAAATGTGTACAGACAAAGTTAAGTACTTAATTATAGCACTGTATGGCATATTTCTTGTTCTTTAGAAGTATGTTCCCCCTTCCCCTTTGGGGCTCAGCTTCAGTGACTATTTTTATTTATTTTATCCTTATGGTTATGGCTCTGATTCTTTTCCCCTTTTCTTTCTTCTGCCCTGTCGTATCCTTCTCTTCCCTTCGTTATGGACTCTATCGGTGGGTTTGCGTTTTTTTTCCACAGCTACTTCCACCAGTGCATGTCCTCCTCCCAGGCTCCCCACTTCCTTCTAATCTTAGCCTGTTGTCCGGTGGCAAATGTTTCCATTTTAAAGCTATAGTTTATTTTATTAATGGTTTGTAATATTTCTGGTGGTTTCTCCTGTTTCCATAGTTGTGCAATAGATGTTCTAGCTGCTACAAGTATCTGACCCACCAGATATTTGGATGTATTAGGTATCTCTGGGTATCTCTGCGGGAAGCCGATGGAGTCGACCTTCTATGGAGGACCTGGGTGAGTTGGATTTCCTTCCACAGGTCCCCCATGGATTTCTTCGGACCCGGATGGACGCCGCCGACACAGACGCCGCCTATTTCTACACTGCGGGTAGGCACCACAATGTAAACGGGGTAAATCCCGGATCCGACCCAGATTGGATACTTATTCTAAATGCCAGGTCGGATCCGGGATTTTTGGTGTAAAAGGGGTATTAATAACAACTTTGCAGCCTTTCCAGTACAAACACAAAGCAGCAATTCTTTGGGGTTTGTTTACTAAGATGAAGTTCTATTAAAGAGTGGATGTTGCTATGGGCAACCAATCAGAATTGTCTTATTGACTTAGCACCTTTTAAAAGATAATAGATAGAATCTGATTGGTTGCCCATAGCAACATCCCATCTGCAATAGAATTCCCATCTTAGTCAATAAACCCCATTGTGTTTTATTGTGTATGTATTTTATATTGTACAATATTTCATTAGTACAATATTTTATACTTTACAACCAATAGTTACAGGGGGGGGGGAATGCTTTGCAAACACAAAAAACAACAACCTGGATCCCTGTTGTATGCAGTTCCCTATTAAATGTTGGCATCATTTTACTCCCCTGGCAATACCAGTTTTCTGGGAAATCTGAGATCGCTTAAAAGGAAAGAAAAAGACAGACGCTCTTGGGAAAAGACTGACTTTTAAGTGCAAGGCAAATGAAATAGAAAGAACTGTTCAAGTTACTGCTCTGTGTGCCAAAGATAAAGACGAGAACTATTTGGCACAAGGCTGGTTCTCATTATTGAGGTTTTAAATAAATGCAGTAAACTGTTGTTAGTGGTTTATGATCTATAAAACTTTTTGAGTCAAACACAATTTTAAAGTATAAGCCCATTCAAAAATGATATTGGCTCATTAAATTCATTACTGTATAGTGGACAATTCAACATACTGGAATAAATGGGAAGAATGAAAATATGGTTTTCTGAAACCACTAATTGAAACTGTTGTTGGCTCAGTTATTTTGGAATAACTGAGTTTTCTAAGCAAGAAACTCGAATGCAATCTCAAATAACTGGCATGTCCAATGAAGGTCAATTATTCGCAAACAATCCATCAAATGGAACAGTAGAAGTGATTTGTTCCTTAGTTTTCTACAGGCAATTTTAAGCTCAAATCCTGTTTCAATCAGCAGAATTCTAGTAATGTGTGGTACACACTGTAGGACTGAAGCGGTAATGTACACAAATCGGGTTGCATCATGCATACCTCCCAACTGTCCTAATATTTGCAGCTCGTTCCCGTTGTCGTGGTGGTGTGTGTGTGTGGGTGGGGGATTTAGTTGGAAGACCCCCTGTCCCCTGGTGCTCTGCTTAGCTTATCAGAGCACAGAGTACTGGGAATGCCCCCCACAATTACTAAAAAGGGGGCATGGCCTGCGAAATTGCATGTTTTCACACTGTGCATGCTCAAGTGGGATACAGTCATTAGGTCGACTTTATTTAGAAAGACGACATGCATTGGATGTACCACTGAAGATCGGCAGGCTTAGGTCGACACCTGAAATATCTTTGGAATTTGGGGGGTGAAAGATGGGGTGCTCCTTGGTCTCTGCTGCCTTTCTTATGCCCCGGGATCAATCCCTTTGGTCCCAGAAAGATACAATGGATAAGTTGATAGCGAGGTATATAGACAGGGCGCTGAGAAGGTGGGTAAGATGTATACTTATCTTTTGGAAAGACCTTAACTTCTTGGTTATTCCCTTTCTCCAATATGTGATGGTAGAGTTTCCAAATATGAATGATAAAAATATTTCCAATAAATGTGAAGTATTGTGTGTGTAACCTTTTGAGGAGTTTACACATCGTTTGTATCGTGAGTATGGGTACGGACCCTTAAAGAAACCTCTATAAGTGTCCCTGACTACTCTCATGTGTAAGTTAGGTACGCCCACTAACAAACCAATACCAATATTTCTTGCATAAAAACAATACTTCACATTCGTTGTAAACATTTTTATCTTTCATATTTGGAAACTCTACCATCACATATTGGAGAAAGGGAATGTCCAGGAAGTTAAGGTCTTTCCAAAAGATAAGTATACATCTTAGTCACCTTCTCAGCGCCCTGTCTATATACCCCTCTACCAACCTATCCACGACACCTGAAATATGTCGACAGGGTTGGAAGGTCGACACAAGCATTAGGTCGACAATGGCAAGGTTGTCAGTCAAAAGGTCAACATGATTTTTGCACATTTTGGTTTGAGCCGACATGTGCGATAGGCGGTATTTCATGCCCTACCATCCACTATGACATGTTGGGAGAATAAAATAGTGTGGTGAGCTCAGCGAGGAACATGCCCAAAGCATGGTGAGCACAGCCAGCCATGCAAGGGGAGCCAGTGTCCATGTCAACTATGTCGACAGTTGGGACAAATGCTGCAAAAAACGTATGTGAACCTTTTGGTTGTCAACCTCGCCATTGGCTTTCTAATGCTTGCGTCGACCTCCCAACCCTGTTAACCGTAACCATGTCTACCTATTTCAGGTGCCTACCTAAGCCCTGTCAGCCTTCAGTGATAGACCCAATGCACATTGACCTAAATTGGGTTGTCCCAATGACCCATTGTATATGTATATAGAGTTGATAGAATATCATACCCATCTCAGGCACATCTCTATTTTGAAATGAATGGGCAAAACCGGACTGTAACCAGGCAATCTTATGTAGCATACGTTCT
This sequence comes from Crinia signifera, assembly GCF_055691185.1. Taxonomy (NCBI): domain Eukaryota; kingdom Metazoa; phylum Chordata; class Amphibia; order Anura; family Myobatrachidae; genus Crinia; species Crinia signifera. The sequence goes on along the minus strand of NC_139221.1, from coordinate 106,695,877 downwards.
GAAAGTGTGACAATGGAGTAACAATCTATGGAGGTTATTCTGGTTGGCTCATAAGGCTGCAAATTTTGCAGCCTTGCTAGTCCACCATACGCCCCCTCCCCCACATAACCATGTATTTGCAGCCTTGGGTGCGGGGGGAGAAATCAGTCAATGGTTGGTGACCAGCAAATGATTTCTCAAGCGCTCGCAGATCTGAGACACCTCTGTGGTATCTCAGATCTGTGGGCACCCTGTGCGGGAAGTGGGCGGGCAGCTACATCTGCTGATGTCAGCTGCCCGCCCCCCACATCCGCATCATCTGTTTGGCTTTTTTTAAATTGGGGATGCCAATCTCAGGATCCCGGGATCCTTTAATTAAACATTTTTCAATCCCAATTCCTGGGATTCAAAAACGAGTATTAGTATCACCTAAATCTAACTCGCTCTGCACATATTACATTTGCCAACTACAGTGCAGCACGGTTTTGTCAATTTGAGGAAAAAGCAACTTGGCGATCTGGTCTGCGCAATGCGGATAAAAGGGTGCTTGTACCTTGGTAGAGGGAGGAACACAGTAAACCCTGCTCTGTCTTTGACAGGCCCCCTACCCATTGGCTTTACTCAGTTGGGCACTAAGACAGATATAGAAAACAAACAAAAATATGAAAAACTGCGCTATTTGTCTGGCACCATGTAAGAACACACCTTTACACAGATTGATTTTTGAAATGATGGTTTTTGTAAATCATCAACATTTATTGTTTAAAATGTATTCAGGTGGCCACCTTTAAATACAACAATAATGTTATACACACTAAAATAAATTTAATGTTTAATAAACACACTATATCTTTAAAATATTTATCCACTTTGAATCAGAATATAAGGACACCTTGGAAAAGATTGTTTGTCAATTAGACAATCGATGGTAAGTCTTTGCACTTGTAATTTGCAATAAATGCACAGCTGTAATATATTAATTTTGTAATAAGCACAGTCTTGTAGGTTATAATACGCCAATTGTGGCGTTTCTCACCTGCGCCTCCGTGCGCTGTAACTCCGGCTGATATTATAGCCGTTGAGTGTGCGGGGAGGGGAGCTGACCGACGGCACAGCAGGGAGATCAAGAACACAGCCCGGACTTCATCATCACAGGTCCGCAGCTCCCGTGCACTCTCACTGATTACCCGAGCCCTTGTGAGAGAAGCGCTGCCGGTATTAACAACTACCAGTGAGAGTTCCCGTGAGGGTAAGAGCAAAGACCCCACCATCATCCCCGTCGGTCAGCTCCTCTCCCCGCACCCGTACCGGAGGGACACTCAACGGCTATAACATCACCTGGAGTTACAGCGCACGGAGGCGCAGGTGAGAAACGCCACAATTGGCGTATTATAACCTACAAGACTGTGCTTATTACAAAATTAATATATTACAGCTGTGCATTTATTGCAAATTACAAGTGCAAAGACTTACCATCGATTGTCTAATTGACAAACAATCTTTTCCAAGGTGTCCTTATATTCTGATTCGAAGTGGATAAATATTTTAAAGATATAGTGTGTTTATTAAACATTAAATTTATTTTAGTGTGTATAACATTATTGTTGTATTTAAAGGTGGCCACCTGAATAAATTTTTAAACAATAAATGTTGATGATTTACAAAAACCATCATTTCAAAAATCAATCTGTGTAAAGGTGTGTTCTTACATGGTGCCAGACAAATAGCGCAGTTTTTCATATTTTTGTTTGTTTTCTGTATTCTCTAAGCTGCCTAATTGGACACACGTAAGTGTGCCCAAAAATAGGCTAGCTATAGTGTACATACACTTGTGCACTAAAAAAACTGCAGCTAAAGTAAAAACAATTTTCCTTTTCATATATATTTCTATATTATAATTATTTTTATTAAAATATATATAGACCAAAATATATATTTAAAAAAAAACTATATAAGCGCCCTGATGGTGATACTTTTTTAAAGTGTCACCACTTCCCCCCCCCCCCTTTTTTTACTAAGACAGATATTGGGCAGTATTCAATGAGAAAAATTCGCTGTGATTTCTGGAGAGTTTGTGCTTTTCACGCGGTGGAGAGAGGTTTTTTTTCTCCAAAGGCGAGCCACCCTATTCAATGTGAAATATTCTCCGTCTTTCTAAGTGATTCTCGCCGTCTCTCTCCGTGTAGAAATTCTCCATCTTTTGATGGAGAGCAGGAATGTGAACTTTTAAACTAAAAGGGTGTTTTTTTTAATTTTGGTGTCAAAAAATCAGGTTTTTTTTTCTGTGAAGGGCCATGTTATTTTTATTCACTTGCCTATAGCACATGAATATATATTTAATTTTTAAAAAAATATTTTTTTACATATTTTTTTTTTTTTTTTTACACAGTGCAGCCAGCAGGGGGCCGGAGCGCTCGAGCCGCTCATTAGATATTCATATATTCACTGCACCCGAAGCACGTTCGGGTACAGTGAATACTGGGTCCCCCGCTGGCTATAGGGGGGGCAGCCTGTGCTGCCTGGGTCCAGGGGAGCCCTGCTCCCCACCCCATATCCCCTGCAGCAGCCAAGAGAGACTTTAATCTCTCTTGGCTGCTACGTCCCCCGGCTCCCTGACAGCTCCCTGCCGCGGACGCTCGTCCGCTGCAGGGGTTAAGACTCGCCGCGAGTGGCGGCGAGTCTTTAACACGTTGAATAGGGGGAGCAGGAGGCTCCGGAACACGGAGAGTGCATGGCGAGAGAAAAAATCTCTCGCCATGCACGGAGAATTTCCGACGTTGAATACTGCCCATACTCTGACAGTGCCACTAATACTGATTGTGAGCTGCCTTTAATTCACAGACAGAAGTGAATCAAAAGAGTGTACAGCTGTCTATTAATTAGAGGCAGCATGTGACTATGATCATAAGCATAGGCAGAACTACCATTGGTGCAGCACCAGGGCCCCTGATGACTAAGTGGCCCACTGCTGCCCAAACCTGCAATGAGTTATTGTGAACTTGGGTTGGTGTGGGGGAAGGAGGCCATAATAACATTTTTGCACCAGGGTCCACAATCTACAGTACATGTTCTTTCACTGATCATCAGCACTCATAGGTGAAAGTCCAGGTAATGAGGTCATCCCTGCCTCTTTAAGGTAAACGCCAGATTCCTCAGGCAGTTGGGCCCACCTTGCTCCCTGCACTGGGCCATTCATTCAACATTGCTCAAAATGGTCTGTAGAAGGACCAGGTGATAACTTGTTGCTGGTTTGGGCAGCAGTAGGCCCTTAAGGTTTCCGGGGCCCCAGTGCATTGCACCGGCTGCACCAATGGTAGTTCTGCCTCTGGATGTGTATAACAAAGAGGATCAGGTTCATATAACAGGAGCTGAGAAATAAATGCTATAGTAAAGGCTGCAGTAGGTGGCGTATATTTTATAGGCCCAAACAGCAAAGAGGAATCTTCTGAAGCATAGTGTCAGGGCCGTAACTAAGTGTGTACCAGTGCCACAGCTGTGATGGGGTGCTGTGTTATAAGAGCTTTGTTCAGATGCATAGGGTTAATTGAACAGATCAGCAGTCTCTTAACTATGGAATATCCTGTTGAATGACATGCACATCAGCACCTATTTATTAACCCCAGTTGTATCCTTAACAGCAAGCCATTACTGTCCACTGTATAAAACTTAAGTGGAATGAGGTTCTATTTTCCTATAACCAGGCTGAACCAGCTAGGGGAGGATACAGAGTTCCCCTGGCACAATGACACCCAGCCCCAAAATGGACAACACCGGGAAGTTATTTCTTAGAAACTCAGAAACGTAAAAATAAGTTGAGTTGCCTCCCAAGGAAACCAACAACATAAGAAAAAACAACAAATCACAAAACCACTAATTTGACAAATAAGTAACAAGCCAGGTGGGCCCTACTGGACAGTTATTGCGGTACCATTGCAAAGTGACAGGTTACTCACAGACACTGCCATTGAAATTAATGGGGAAGCACTGATTGGTTGAGAGTAGACATGGCATGGCCACACAAAGCAGAGCTTTTATTATACATACAAGTTAACACTGACATTGTATCAATTAAAAATGATTAAACTTTTTAATTACATTTATCGTTGTAACAATACTGAATAAATTCTGTAGAAACATTTCTGTATTGCATCAGCCAAACGGTATCTTTTGTCAAAGGTGTAAAGCTTACAGTGGCAAATAAAATTATAGTAATCTATGCAAGTTGTTTAATACTGTACATCTAATAATGTTGCTTTACATAGTGATTAGCCAGGAACTGTGTTTTCTCTGTGATATCAGAGATGCTGGTATTGTGTTTGCCCAGTTTAAGCAGATAATTAGCAAGGCTGTTCTTACACAGAGAATACGAGTTGTCAGGAAGAATAACAATCTAGACAGCATACAATCAAATAAAGTCCATACAGTACATACAAAACTATAGGACAATTGTTCTCCATGTTTTACAAAACTCAGTGACCAATTTTCTGACAGATCCTTGAACAAATTGTTTTCACTGAACAAATATTTATTAATAATGTTTCAAAATGTAGTAATTATGTTAAAAAAACCCTTAGAAATAGTCTCCAATCCCTTTAAAATATTTTTTTTTTAAATGGTCACTTTTTATCATATATATTATTTATAGAAGTTGATTTTTGGTGACAATCCCTTTTTCTTCCTCCATACTTAACCAAAAATGATAAATCAGGTACCATTTTAAAGTTATCAGCTTCTGAATAATTGTTAATTTACAATTGCACATTGTATAGTGTTTTTATCGCAAAAGTGAAATACAATAAAGAGTATACTTGGACAACAATGTGCATTGCAAAATTTTTTTTTTTTTTTTAATAAACTTTTTTATTGAGACATTCCGTGCACATTACATAACATATGTGATACATTATTTGTCACATTCTTAGCAATCAGAAAAATAAAGAGAAGATTCAATCAATAATGGTATTTGTTTGTGTACATTCAGTTGAGTCTTATTACATACTTCAGAGCATTAAATAAAATATTGTTTCATGTCACAAGTAATCATTGGATAGGAACTGGTGGATCCTGTGCTGCCATTCGACTAATGTACCACGTTGTAGATTGCAGGCTATCATGTAACATTTTCCTGGTGCTTAGTGGAAGAGTTGGTATATAAGATTCCCACAACATGAAAAATTGTCCAACTTTTTTACCTCTGTCTACCATAGCCTCCACCCAATCCATCCTGAACAGAAAATGCAGTTTAGATAGAAATAGGGGAAATTGTGGGCGTGTGGGATCAATCCATCCCTGGAGAATAGTCTTCCTACCCGCTGCACTCAAAGCCAACAGCAATTTTTTGCTATCTTTTGTCATACGGGTGTTTGTGTCAAATATTCCCAGTATCGCCCACTCTGGGGTAAAGGGGACAAAAGTAATGAGGTTTGCCTCTGCGTAGCGTTTCATTGCAAAATTTTCATGCTTTGCATACAGAAAAGTCTCATGGGGTCTTCTTTTAATGTAGGAGCCGGACTGGAGGCAAAGCCTGGGGGTAGGCTCCCCTGACAGGGTTTGTAGGGAGCTGATTAGCAGGATAGTCATAGAAGGGGTGTCCAAAGGAGAGGGTCATAGTGGGAGGGGCTTAACGGGGTGTTGGAGGGGTTTATAAGCAGGGTTCAGGCGGGAAATAGGGGTCACTGGGAGAATTTCTTCAACAGCTAAGCAGCTCTGACATCTCTCATGGCTGCCCCAGGTGACGCTGATGCGGAGGTATCCGCTGCGCTTGCTGCCCTTAGGGAGGCAGCGGGCACTAGAGGGGCTGAGTGGCTGCAGCAGCAGATGTCTGGTCTGCTGGGGGGACTGGGAGCAGCAACGCAAGAAGCTGCTCCAGCGGGTGCACGGCCTCGGAGGTCTAGGCCTCCGGAGCGCTTCAGCCCATCTGTGTCCCCCAGGGTTCAGCGCCGTTCACGGAGCCCCGTCAGGGACCCTCCAGGCCAGGCTGCGGGCCGGGCACCTTCCGCCCGCAGGACCAGGTCTGGGAGGAATCCGGCTAGCAGGCGGAACCCTCCGCGCGGGGGGGATCCCCCCCGTGCAAGAAGATCCGGCGGTGCGGGGTGCTGGACCTGGAGCGGCGGGGCATGCGTCGCATGCTGCTGCCCGGCGCGGGGGGAGTCGTGCCAGGGGGGCAGAAGTACAGGCTGAGGAACGCAGGCCTGGTACACGGAGCGAGCGGCGCCCATCTGGCTCCGCCTCCAATGAGGTCACGCCGGCTGGCGCTGCGCCTGAGGGGCGCGATGTCAGGAGAAGAGAGATGCCACCGTCAGCAGAGGATGGAGAAGTACCTGGTCCTTCCACATTGGCTGGGGCTCGTCAGGACGCTGGATCTGCGGCTGCTGGGTTCACAGCCCCCAGGCAGCCTGGTGAGTCTGTCTCTATGTCTGTTAATGCTTTAGCGCGGAGTCAGGGGGGGGGGAGGGTTAGCCCTCCAAGGGGAGATGAGCAGGGGTTTTACTGAATTGTTGAGTGGTTTTGCAGATTGGTTAGCGGGTTTGCGGCAGGGGGCGGGGCCGTCCCCGGCGGCGGCGTGGGTGCCGCAGGATGCGGGCACACCAGCCAGCAGTAGCGTGCCAGTCAGCAGTAGTGTGCCGGTTAACAGTGTGGTGCCGGTTAGCAGCGGGGTGCCGGTGGCCGGCAGTGGGCAAAGCAGCAGTAGTGCAGGGGTACCAGGGAGCAGTGGGGAGACGCAGGAGGAGAGTGGGAGGCTCAGTGACACTGCAAAAGGGGAGGTGTATGTCTGTTTTGAGGGGCCATTGGGGGCTCACCTGAAGCAGGAAGTGAGGGAGAAGATTTGGAAAGGGGAATACGTGGATATTTTTTCACTGCTCCCTTTGGAGCGTTTTAATCTGGATAGGCCCCGTAAGGAGGAGAAGAAGGAGGAGGAACGTCGGCGGTATCGGCTGATACCGCGGTCGTTCACGAACTGGTTACAAGCATTTGCTATTTTAGCTAGCGTGATTGGGGAAAAGGCACCTGACAATTGTTCAGGTTTATTTTGTTACATGGATGCGATAGGGGAGGCGTACCGGGTGTATGGGGGCCTGGCCTGGCTCCGGTACGATGAACAGTTTAGACAGAGGAAGGCGGTGCGCCCTAACATACGTTGGGACCATAAGGATATTGCTTTATGGTTAAAAGTGACGGCTCCCATGAAAAGCGGGCAGCCCTTTCGTGGGGATGGGGGGGGCCGAAGGAGACCACAAATGGGACGGCCATGCAGAAGGGACTCTGTTTTGCCTTCAACGATGGGTCATGCCGGTTTGGGGCAAAATGCAAATTTAAGCATGAATGTTCCTCGTGTGGAGGGACCCATGGTGCAAATAAATGCTTCAGGGGGAAGTCCCGGGACGGTAATTCAAAAGGGGGAGACACCGGTTCGGCTGGAAAGGATGCTGGGCTATCTGCGTAGATATCCTGACCAGCAGACAGCCGCGTTGTTGGAGGAGGGGTTTAAGGAAGGTTTTAAGATACCTTCCGACGTGCGGGTTTCAGAGGTTTTTAGGAGGAACTTGAAGTCCGCAAGGGAACACCCAGAAGTGGTTCAGGATAAGCTGTTTAAGGAGGTGCAGCTGGGCCGTATGGCCGGACCTTTTGGGTCACCACCATGGACAGATTTGATAGTATCACCATTGGGGGTGGTGCCAAAAAAGGAGGCGAACAAGTTTCGTCTTATACATCATTTATCTTTTCCAAAAGGGGCGTCGGTCAATGATGGCATTGACCCCGACATCTGTTCGGTGGTTTATACATCTTTTGACGCGGCTGTTCAGTGGGTGAAGCGGTTTGGGAAAGGGGCCCGGTTGGCAAAGACTGATATTGAATCGGCATTTCGTTTGCTGCCGGTTCACCCAACCAGTTTGCGTTTGTTAGGTTGTTGTTGGAATGGGGAGTTTTTTGTTGATCGATGTTTACCGATGGGTTGCTCCTTATCGTGTGCTTACTTTGAGGCCTTTAGTTCTTTATTGGAGTGGGTGGTTAGGGATGTCTCTGGGTGCAGTTCAGTTATTCATTACCTAGATGACTTCTTATGTATTGGTCCTGGGGGGACCGGGGTCTGCGACTTGTTGTTGAGGACGGTTGAAAGGGTGGCGGCAGACTTTGGGGTCCCGCTTGCACCTGGTAAGACGGAGGGCCCTGCGACGGTGATCAGTTTTCTGGGTATTGTCATTGATACCGAGAATATGGAGTGCCGCTTGCCCGAGGAGAAATTGCTGGGTTTGAAGGCTGAGGTAGGGAGGGCATTGCAGTTGAAGAAAATTAGGCTGCGGGAATTGCAGTCCTTGCTGGGAAAATTGAACTTCGCGTGTCGCATTATGCCTATGGGCCGCATATTCAGCAGGAGGCTGGCAGCAGCGACAGCAGGGGTGGTTCTTCCTCATCATTTTGTCAGATTAGGTAGTGAATTGAAAGGTGACTTGCGGGTATGGGCAACAATTTTGGAGGCTTTTAACGGCAGGGCTTTGTGGATGTTGGACACATGCGTGGCCACGGAGCTAGACCTCTTCACGGACGTGGCCGGGAGTGGCGGCTTTGGGGCATATTGCCAGGGACATTGGTGTGTGGGCCGGTGGCCTGAGTCTTGGGTGCAGAGGGGCTTGGTAAAAAACTTGGCATTATTGGAGTTGTTTCCTATTTTGGTTGCAGTAGTGGTTTGGGGGGAATTGTTCCGCAATAGGAAGATTTGTTTTCACTGCGATAATTTGGGGGTGGTCATGGCTATTAACCAATTGTCGGCATCTTCACCGCCAGTGGTTACTATTTTGCAGCAGTTAGTATTGGAATGCCTGGCGTTGAATTTGTGGGTGGTGGCGAAGCACGTCCCCGGTGTCTCTAACGGTATCGCGGATTCTTTATCTCGTTCACAGTGGGAGCGTTTCCGGGAGTTGGCACCAGAGGCGGACAGGGAGGGGACCGGGTTCCCGAGCCGGCTCTGGGATCTGCTGGACGGGTAGTTGACCAGCTCATCAGGGAATCTTTGGCCCCAAGTACATGGTCGGCGTATAATCAGGACTGGCGGAGCTGGTTGGAATGGCGTGAGGGAGCAGGTTTGAAGGAGGATGATGACGAGTTGGCTGTTCTGTTATATTTAGGCCATTGTAAGGAAATTGGTTGGTCAGTGGCAAAAATCACGCGCTGTATGGCGGGTTTGGCTTTTGGGTTCCGTTCAGGTGGTAGGCCGGATGTCACTAAGAATTTCCTGATTGCGCAAGCATTGAAAGGTTGGAGGAGAGGTCATGTGGTACAGGATCAGAGAAGGCCGGTTTCCTTTCAGTTGTTGCAGAATATGGGTTTGAAGTTGGGGGCGGTTTGTAGGTCCAATTTCGAGGAAAGGTTGTTCGGGGTAGCCTTTTCGCTTGCTTTCTTCGGGGCACTGCGGATAGGTGAGCTAGTGAGTCCAAGCGTGTCCAGGCCGGGGGGCTTGTTGGAGGAGGATGTGGATTTATACTCGGATAGGGTGGAGCTATCGGTGAGGAGGTCTAAGACGGATCAGTTAGGGAGGGGGAAGAGGGTAGTTCTCTTCTCTGTACCGGGGTCGGATATGTGCCCGGTGGCACGGCTAAGGAGCTTTAAGGAAGTCAGAGTGGGCAGGGGAAGTGAGCCTTTGTTGGTGCATGCAAATGGGTCCTTTTTGTCATGATTCCAGTTCACAAGTGTGTTCAGAGCAGTCCTGCGGACGTTGGGCCTCAAGGGGGAGGAATATGCTGGGCACTCTTTCCGTATTGGGGCCGCAACTGAGGCTGCTAGAATGGGGTTTGGTGATGAGTTAATTAAGCGTATTGGGCGCTGGGAATCGTCTCGTTTTCGTTCTTATGTTCGCTTAGGGGATTGTTGAAGTTGACTGCGTGTTTTTTCTGTTTTAGGGCAGCCTCCGTGCCTGATTTGGATTTTGGGACATTCATATGTCTTTTGGGGTGCTTTACGGGCTGATGTCAGACCGAACGGCCGCCAGCTGGGTTTGGATAGAGAAGAGGCATTGGTCCGCTGGCTGGGGAAGCGCGGTATGGTATGGAGTGGAGTTTTGCAAGAATTTCACCGTTTTGTTCGGCTTGATAGGGCCCCCGATATATTAGTGTTGCATGTGGGTGGGAACGACCTTGGGGGCAGACCATTTAGGGAATTGATACGGGATATTAAGTTTGATCTCCTGCGGTTATGGGCAATGTTTCCGGGAGTGATCACGGTTTGGTCGGACATTGTGCCGCGTCAATATTGGAGGGATGCAAGATCGGCTGACTAGCTCAATAAGGCGCGGATAAAGGTTAACAGGGCGATTGGGCGTTTTATGGCCAGGAACGGAGCTGTGGTGGTGAGGCACAGGGAACTTGAGTCTGGTGCCGGGGCATTTTGGAGAGGAGACAGTGTGCACCTGAATGCTGTGGGGATAGATATTTGGTCTTTGGGACTACAAGAGGGAGTAGAGACAGCGTTCCGGATGTGGGGGGGCGCACGGGGTTAAGGGTTTAATCCCGTGCTTGGCGGCGGAGGGGGGTCCTCGAGGTTTGTGGCATTGAGGCTTAATTATGCAGCGGGGAGGGCCCCATGAGGGGGCTGGACTCCCCTGGGTGAGGTTAATTAATGAGCACTGGGTGTTGACAATTGGTGCCCTCGAGCCAATCGCTATCGGCTGGGGGTAAGAACTCCTGGAAGTGCTTGAGCGTGTGGATAGATTTATCGGGGGCCTCGGGGACCACCTCCGTGGGAAATGTTTTGGTTATTGTTAAACTTGTATTGTTTTCAATAAAGATGGCCGCTGTGGCCAATTTTATCCAACAGGAGAGTTGTGTCATTTTTGGGTGTATAATTGGGCACAGCGATTAGACAATACCCTGTCATGTAGGAGCCGGACTGGAGGCAAAGCCTGGGTGTAGGCTCCCCTGACAGGGTTTGTAGGGAGCTGATTAGCAGGATAGTCATAGAAGGGGTGTCCAAAGGAGAGGGTCATAGTGGGAGGGGCTTAACGGGGTGTTGGAGGGGTTTATAAGCAGGGTTCAGGCGGGAAATAGGGGTCACTGGGAGAATTTCTTCAACAGCTCCCACCCACCCTCCCTGTTTTTAGAAGGTTTTAGGTAATATAATTGATAGGATGTCTTTTTGTCACAGTGGCCTGTGCGGAGGGGGGTCCTCGAGGTTTGTGGCATTGAGGCCTAATTATGCGGCGGGGAGGGCCCCATTAGGGGGCTGGACTCCCCTGGGTGAGGTTAATTAATGAGCACTGGGTGTTGACAATTGGTGCCCTCGAGCCAATCGCTATCGGCTGGGGGTAAGAACTCCTGGAAGTGCTTGAGCGTGTGGATAGATTTATCGGGGGCCTCGGGGACCACCTCCGTGGGGAATGTTTTGGTTATTGTTAAACTTGTATTGTTTTCAATAAAGATGGCCGCTGTGGCCAATTTTATCCAACAGGAGAGTTGTGTCATTTTTGGGTGTATAATTGGGCACAGCGATTAGACAATACCCTGTCATGTTTGCACCATGTTGTTCTTCATCAAATGAAAAATAAAATAAATAAAAATAATAAAAATAAGAGGGGGGTGGGGGGAAAAGACCATGCGTGTCTGAAATGTCCACCCCATGGTACTATTGAGCAATTGGTGCGTCTTACAAAAGTGTGGAAGCCCTTATGTATTTGTTGTTTAGTTTCCGCTGGTAATGTGTCTATGTAACTTTCCCATACATCAGGAAGAAAAGAGTTGTTTCTGTCCATTGGAGTTTTAATTTTGAAATAGTTTTTCTTTAAACATAAAAAATGAAGGAGGTGTGGCCGAGATCCACTGCTGTAATATACATTTCTTCGCTACTGAAGAAAGGTACAACAATATCTTCTTACATCACATTGTATTGTTTGTTTAAAAATGAAAGTTTGAAATTTACACTGGCACAGTATGATCCGCCCCTCCACATTCACGCTGCCCCAGATCTGCTCAGTGTATGAAAAACATGGTGGATTCCATGCACTATAATCACTCTGTGCTATAAAACTCTGTGCAGCTGCAGTCAGACGAGCGCACATGAACCTCATTACAGGCCAGAGTTAAATCACCACCAGTGCTGCTACCAGACCGCTGTGCAGTCTCTTCCCCACACACACACACACACACACACACACACAACTGACAGCTAACATAGAGCCTGCTCAGCTACTTAGAGCTCCTGCAGCTCTTCTTCACTGCAAGATGCGTGCATGTGACACGCGACCCTAGTTGGAGGCCAGCCACTGATACCGCGTCCTCTCTGGCAGCAGAGCCCTTGAACTCTGTGCAGCTGCAGTCAGACGAGCGCACATGAACCTCATTACAGGCCAGAGAACTGGCCGGCCGCGCCACATCCCTGCTTGCAAAGCCGCCCCAGGGGACTAACAGCTGGGGCATATAAAAGCAATGTGAATAAAGGCTGTAGACAAAAAAGTTTGGATTTAGGGTATCCCTTTTCAGCTGTCCAAGACAGGAAAGGGGACCTCTAGGGCGCAATGGGCTGACCTGCTTAACTCAGTAGCAGCTGCAAGAGCATCAGGTGTGTCAGATCTGAATATAAAGTGGGTACAAGAAAAACAAAATATGCAGTGCTAGGCAACATTATAAAAACCTTTACACTGTGTGATTGACTTCACAAATTATATTGTATTTAAAATGTCACAATTTAATAAGCCATATGGCCACACATATTAATACAATTAAATAAATTAAAAAGGTGCAATGATGCAAATAAGCAGATAATGGATATATAGCTCTGTCTTTACTGTCCGTTCCTATAGTTGCCTGGAGAAATAAATGGACCAACTCTAAGTGCCAGAGTGCATATAGTTACCATTGACCTTGTTGAGTTTATAGGGTAATGGATCCTAATCGAATTAGGAATTTCCCTTTGTTGTCCAAAGTCCCTTTGTTGGATAAATCCACTCACAATGTGGAGCAAGCCACTTGGTGTCGGCTAATGAAGGTAGTTTGTCTGGTCCATCCAGGCTGGTTCGGGCAGATATAGTAAGTAAGCAAGTAAGTTTTATTTATATAGCGCACTTTCTACAACAGGATTCAAGGCGCTTTACAGACATTAAAAATAACAATGCACATACTGCAGTACAAAGGGTTATCAGTACAAGGAACAGGCAACAATGGCAGTACAGATATGTATCACATGTACAGATATGCACAAGACGCATTCTAATAAGGGACACGGACATGGGGAACATATTTACCGTGCTGTGCAGTACCCAGGCAGCCATTCAGCGGCGCCACATGGTGGTTGCACAGCCAGCTAGGTAGCCAGTAACAGTACTGATATATACATACTAGATGTACTCTAATGAGGGACACAGACATGGGGGACATATAATTACTAAGCTGTGCTGCACCCAGGCAGCCATTCAGCGGTGCCACATGATGATTGCACAGCCAGCTAGGTAGCCTGTAACAGTACTGATATATACATACTAGATGTACTCTAATGAGGGACACAGACATGGGGAACATATCATTACTGAGCTATGCAGCACCCAGGCAGCCAATCAGCGGCGCCACATGGTGATTGCACCAGCCAGTGCTGTACATATAGAACACAAAAGAACAGTACAGGGTACACAGAACTAGACATAACACAATTAAAGCACAATTCATAGTACACAATACAGCTGAGATATAAGGAAGTGAATGAGAATAGATGCAGGTATAGATTGTAGATAAGTATGAGAGCTGTAGTTAAAGTACAAGAAGAGTGCTGTGAGAACAGGAGGGAGGATATAAGATCACAGGGTTTGCTGGAGCTAGTAGTCCGTCTCTGCTAAAGGGTAGGTGTCAACTAACGCATTTCGCTATACAAGCTTTTTCAAAGGAAGCATGGATAATGAAAGAAAAGAAAGGCTGCTTACCTTCCGGACCTCAGGTGCAGCCAGCAGTGGGGATTGCAGCAGAGGACTCCATACACAGGCCCTGATACGTCCTTCCTGGTCTCTGCAGACAGGTCGCCCATAGACCTGGACCCCTCTTCTATAATAAGAGGGGAAAGGCTCCCCCTGAGGTATATCTAATATTTAAGGAAAAATAAATAAATCCTACAAGGTGGCCCATGCGAAAATGACAATCCTTTTTATCCCTTCATACTTAACCAAAATCGATTAATGAGGTACCATTTTTAAGATTAAGTTCTCCACTTCTCACCAATTGTTCATTTACAATTGCAAATTGTGTATTGTTTGTTTAAAAATCGAGGTTAATTATTGACTTTTGGTCCTAGAATTCTTTCCCTGGATGCATCAATACTCGATACAGATCAGTTTTGCTCGGCTACTTGAAATGGCTACAAATGAACAGGTTGTTCTTTCATCCTACTACAAACCACCAACCTCACTATAAAATTAATCAGATCTTATTCGCATGCACAATTTTTGCACGGCCCATCTAGTTTATATCAATAAATGGATGATATGATAATCTGCTGTTTTTTATATGACAATTAGCAAACTGCAGCATTAAATACATTTCCTGATTAGTTTTCTTTGTAATATAAATAACAAAGCTTGCTAAGAGATGGTTTATTATAACCACATAGTCTACATTAGGGATGCAATATTGATGATAAAAAAATGTATTTTATTTTGTGCTAATACACAACAGAGTCTGATATGTGAATTACAAATGTTTTCATTTATTGATTCCTCATATTACATAATAACTGGTTGCTGTATAAAAATGCAATGAAAAAAATATATAAATAACCAAAATCATACAACATACATGACAGATATTAAAATACTATATTGTTGGTTAAACTAGAGGTTCAAACCATATCACACTCTAAGGTGTTTCTATGTATTGTTAGCAACATTGCTTAGTATAGTAAAATCCTATGGAGATGTAAAGTCACCTTTTATGCATGTGTCCAGTGAAGTAACTATAGAGGGTGCAGGGTATGCCGCTGCTGGGGATAGGAGCGCCATAGAGATGGAGCAGAAGACCCAGTGCCAGAGAGCTGGAACAGTAAAACTGGCACTGTCTGCTCCATTGACAGCGAGCGCCGTGGAGGTTGATGCCTGCTGTCCCTCCTCTGTTCCTGCATCCTTTTTCTCTCTCCCCTACTCCTACCTCCCTTTCTTACCCTCCTCTTTCCCTCTCCTCCTTTTTCCCTCTCTTCCCTTTTTCTCTCCTCCTCCTCTCCCCCTCCTCTCTCGCTCCTTTTTTCCTCCCTCAGCATTAATGCCTACTCTCACAACCTTTTCATACCCCAGCTCCCCCCTCTTCTTTCCCTTTCTTCACCCTCCTCTCTCCCTCCCCACCTCTCTCCCCCTTCTCCCTTCCTACCCCTACTCTGTCAACCTCCCTCTGCTCTGTTTTACTCCTACCCCCTCTCTTTCTCTCCTATCTATCTTCTTCCCACTGCTTCCCAAACTTCCTTTCTCTATCTCTCTTTTCTCCCTCTTCCTCTCTCTTACAGTTTCTACCTTGTACCCTCACTTTCTCTGTCTCTATGACAACCCATCTCTCTCTCTCTTTACCGTTTTTTCTTCTGTCTCTCCCGCCCTCCTTTTCCTCCCTGACACCCTATCTCACTTACTGTCTCCTCCTCTTTATCTCTCCCCGACACCCTCTCTCGCTCCCTGTCTCTCCCCCATTATTTCTATGACATTCTCTTTCACTTATACTGTTTCTCCCCTTTTTCTCCCTGACACCCTCTTTCATTCACTGTCTCTGCCCCTTTTCATCTCTGACATCCTCTCTTTCTTTTTTTTTATCTCCCCCTTTCTCTACCTGACACCCTCTCTCTCACACTTCCTGTTTCTCTCCCTAAAACCCTCTTTATCTATCATTGTTTCTTCATATTTCTTTCCATGACACCCTCTCTCATACTTTCTCTTTCCCCCTTTTTCTCCCTGACACCCTCTTTAAATCTCTCACTCATTATCTCTCTCCTTGTCTCTCCCTCTTTCTCTTCCGTACACCCTCTAACTCTCTTTTCCTCCTTGTCTTCCCCTTTCTCTCCCTCACACCCTCTCTTTCTGTCTCTCACCCTTTCTCTCTCTGACACCCTCTCTCTTTCCAAAACACCTTATTTGTCTCTCACACCCCTCACTCTTTCTTTTGCCCCTCTAAGGGGCATTGAAAGGTGGGGCTTCCTTTCAAAATTTTTCTATGGGGGCCACAAAGGGCAAGTTATGCCCAGGGCCAGCTCTACCATTAGGCAGCTTTAGGCAGCTGCCTAGGGTGCCAGGATCTGGGGGGGGGGGGCGCCACCAAGTCTGCCTATCAAAAAAATCAAGGCTGTCTATGAGGATCACAGTGCAGTAGGCTGAAGTTTTGCCTAGGGTCCTGAGAAGCCTTACACCGGCCCTGGTTACGCCCATGCTTTTGTCTTTCACATGGGTCTTAACCTCCCTTTGTAAAATGTCCAGCTTGAATTCTGGTCTGGAAAAACTTGTAGATCTGAATCAAGTAGTGGGCAACTAAGCAACTATACCTCGGTGATATTGGGGATTGCATATGATAGGCCTTTGATTGGTTTATTGTAACTGTGAACAGAATTATAAGTTTGTATATGTATTATGCATAATTGATTTCATTTGTTGCAGTGCTTTCATTTGCTAATACTATACTGATTATTATAAATATATTTCACATGTAATACAGTTTTCCTTTCCCAAAATGATTATTATTTATTCATATATACCAGATGCCACTTTGAAATCTTCATATTTTTTTTACTTCTATGTTGCTGGTTTCAGCTATTCAGATAAACTACTACTGCCCAAAGTATGTACAGTTTAAATGCTATTTATTTTGTAAGCTAATCAATTGTAATTGGTTTTGTTGTGTCCATAGAGGGGTTATTTGCTAAGATGGGAGTTCTATTGAAGATGGGATGTTGCTATGGGCAGCCAATTAGATTCTACTTCTGATTTATTTGGCACCTTCTAGAAGATAATAGCTGATTGGTTAAATTGAGCAACATCTCATATTCAATAGAACTCCCATCTAAAGCTGGGTACACATATATACAATCGTCGGGCCGTTCTTCCAATCTGGGGGCAAACGGCCGTTCGATTGTATAGGTGTGTACGCTGTCCCAATTGCTGCTGTGCGACCGATAAACGGCCAAAAACGCTCTTGGCCGTCCACGGTCGGTCGGTCGAAGGTTCTTTGCTGCTTAATATTTCATCCGACAGGACGGCTCCATATCGGAACAAAAGTGAAGTGTGTACGCACGTTCGATCGATATGCTTGACAGTTTGACAAAGCACGGTGGTATGCTGCATTATGAGAGACCCTGTAACCCTTTGCCTGCTGTTTTAACTAATGTGTGTTTAATGCCTCACTGCTCAACACTTTAGACGCATCACTTTAAGACATTAATCAATGTTGAAGTTTTAATAGTGTGTTATGGTGCCCTGAAAACAGCTTCTAGCCCACTCTATTAAAACTTCAACATTGATTAATGTCTTAAAGTGATGCGTCTAAAGTGTTGAGCAATGAGGCATTAAACACACATTAGTTAAAACAGCAGGCAAAGGGTTACAGGGTCTCTCATATACTTCTTCTTGCGATTGTTTGGACGGGAGTACATCGGACGTCGCAAGTAAAATTGTACATATGTGTACGCGCAGAACGGTCGTATGTTTTGGACGGCCGAACGTGTATTCGGTCGATCGAACGGTCGCAAGAAAAAGGAAATTGTACATATGTGTACCCAGCTTTAGTAAATTGAACCCATAGATTCAAATGTTCCTCTCTAGCAATGAAAACAAAGGTCCATACTTGCCTACCCTCCCAGAAAGGCCAGGTGGCTCCCAAAAATATTGTGGCCCTACCTCCCCCCATCCCCGCAAAGGTGGGCAAGTTTCCTGCATCTTCCCAGGCTCCCTGAACTTACTCTTGGCCTCCCATTTACAAAGCACAAGTGTAGTTCATGGTGAATCATGTCATCTATATCTTTGGTATACAGTGCTGTAAACACAACAATTGTATAGCAGGGGAGGGGCTATATACAATTCCTATGTTTACAGCAATGTATAACAAGGGCAGAGTCACAATTATGAAATAATGCAACCACGCCCCCAAACAGTCTATCTTCCGGCCAGCCACACCCCCTATACCCTGACTAAGCTGTCCCTTCCTGGGGCAGGGGGCAGAATAGTCAGTAAGTATGTAACAACTATACATTTAACTTATTATGTTAATATTGTGTTCTGCCAAAGGACAAATGTCTCCACCCCCTTCCCTTCACAATCATCCCAACTTCTGAATATTGTGAGGATTCATGATTAAGCAAATCATGTATTTCTATTGATATACACTTTTGTGTGTTACTTTGCACAGTACAGTGGGGCAGATGTGTTCTGCCTTAAATAAATATAAATGCGAGAGCCATAAAGGGCCAGATGCACTTAGATTCAAAAGTGATAAAATGGAGAGTGATAAACAACCGAACAATCAGCTCCTACCTGACATATTTCCAACACAGTATGTGACATGGCAGGTAGGAGCTGATTGGCTGGCTGTTTATCACTCTCCATTTTATCAGATTTGAAGCTTAGTGCATCTGGCCCAAAGAGAGATAAATATCCAGCCAATCAGCTCCTCTCATGTTATAGGCTGTGTTTGAAAAATGGCTGATTGGCTGGATATTTATCACTCTTTATCACCCTCACATTTATCTCTTTTTAAAGGATTAATACATCTGCCCCACAGTTTCTTTGTGTGTACATTATTTCCTTAGGGTGGGTACAACCTAAAAAAATCTGTAGGACAAATTGTTTACATTGTTCGCACTATTTTGCATTCCTGCATATTGCAAGCAACGTCTTCCGGTTGATGCTTTGTCTCAGATGACATTAATATCACGTTCGACTTGATACAGTGTAATAAATGTCGTAAGGAAATGACGAGATTCATTCTTCTGTTCATGACATTGGGCTAATATTTACCAGCAATCTGACATGGTGCGGGCCAAAGCGAAATCTCCCGGCCAACAGCCCGATTGCCGGTCATCCCAATGTGTACCCAAACTTAAGCTGGCCATACATCAGAAAGATCGATCTTAAGATCGATTGCACTCATGATTCTGTACAATTTCCCTTGAAATCCCCAGCAGTCCTTGGTGGTTTTTGGACACACAATCCATCATACAATCAGTCATACAATCCATCTGCTGCATGATTTTGTACACAAGATGTGCACACAATCTGCATACAATCCATCATACAATCAGTCATACAATCCATCTTATGATTGATTGTATGATTGTGTACACAAGATGTGCACACAATCTGCATACAATCCATCTTACAATCAATTGAGATTGTATGATTGGGTACAATATCTTTCTGATGTATGGCCAGCATTAGTTGTAGATGCACTACCTCCTGTAAATAGATAAATATATATTCAATGCTTGGGAGACTGAAAATGTCAGGAGAATGATAGCAGTTACAGTATCTGGTGAAAGAGGCATAGCTTCTGTTTCTGAGGTAGGTGCTCTTTATGTTAACTTTCTGATCTTGGCAGTGGTTTCAATTCCACCACAAAAGAGAGCTGCTTTAATGTAAAAAAAAATAAGAAGTATAATTAGGAGGAACCTACATGCAATCCAAAACATGCAATATTTGTGATGATGACGGTTTGCCCTGAGTTGAGACCGGAACTTGCTGGAAGGTAGCAAGGAATGCTTTAGTTGGACTGGACCCCCCCCCCCCCTATCCCCAGTTTGAATGTTTTATTATTTTCAACTATCCAAACCCACAAATTTCTAATATTTAAGGATGAAACCCCAAGTTTACGGGTGAACATAGATGCAGGTTGTCCTTGCATCACAAAAGACAATGTGAGGGTAGAGAGCAATAATAAGTTGCTAATTAAGTTCTTAATTAATAAAAAAGACACCCATAAAGCTTTTATATAATTATATAACCACTTAATTGTCATTTATGAGAGGTACAGTTAATGAATAAAATTTAATTACACCCTAATTGAAAGCTAGAATGATAAAGTCTAAGCAGACATTTCGATCTGTGGTTAAAAGATCAATATCTCATTTGTTACATGATCGCTGGCAGATTTATTGTTTTACATTAGACATTAGGTCACTTAGATCTATGAAACTGCCATTGTGTTAAAAGAAAATGCAACCGACCTTATAAGAGTTACAATAATATATTAATATACTTGCTGTGGGATGACAGCACTCATTTGTAAGTTGTGCAAAATGCATATACAGTTGTAGGGAGCACCCGGCACATACTGTATAATACATTATCAATGTATAGTAATATATTATATATTCTCACTCCACTTTCAAATACTGACACCTCCAACCTGGGAATGGTGAGAGCAGGTGAGCACCACATTCATAGGAATGGTGGGCGCACTGGAATCCTTTATGCTAATTTTGAATTAACCTGTTTGTCATCACCGCTGTCTCATGCACCCCAATGTACTGTATTTAATTATAAACATGTGTCAGCTGTTTCCTTAGTGGTAATTCAGGAGTTGTGTTGGTGACTGTCACACAGGGTAGCCATCAGGGGGGACTGTAGGGACTCCAGCCCCAGACAGAAAGAGGGCCCTGAATTGGAGTTTATTCATTATATATTTTTTGTCATAAACAAAGTTCACATTTCCCTTAAAGCAATGTAGAGGTTGAGTAGTGCGGCCAGTGCTGCAGACACAGGTCTCATAAGGCATGATGACTTTCAAGAAAGGGAACGTGAGCCCTGCCTATTTTGCCAGTTCCGGGTCCTCACCATTAAAAGCCATGCTTTAGTTGGTAGGTGAGCATCAAAACAGGCAGTGAGTATATTTTTAGTTTGACTCTCATGTGATGACAGTTGCAGGTTCTCAAAAATCTGAGTGATCGAGTAGTAAAATGGGGCTTAAATGCATTGATCAATCCATTAACCAAAACCAATTATTTATGGGTGAGTGTGTTTAATATGGTGAGTACTAAGCTCTCTCTCTATATCTACAGTATCTATCTATCGTATCTATTTATCTAGGCACCAACAGATTGGTCTCCAAATTTTTTTAGATTAAATTGAAAATTAAGGTCTAGTCTTACTTAATTAGAAATCTTACTAGAGGCTATCTGTAGTTAAAGGAATGCCTATTTATTATTAGATATAGTTTGACACCCTTATGTAATTAGATTTAAAAAAAAGTAAAATTGTATTAAAATGATACATTTACACAGCATCAGATAATTGAAATAAATTCAGACATTTTGTCATACAGTACATTACTACATTGAACATAGATGTCATCCTTATTGGAAAGTAAGCATTTTCTCCATTCACGGGTTCTCTCAATGTATCCTTGTTTACCCATTTAACCCCTTCAGTGGTAGTTTTTTTTTAGGGTGCGCTCCCCACTGGGCGAGTTTTTTATGGGGAGCGCTCCCTAAAAAAAAAAAAACACCACTGTCTCCCCGGGTCTGAGCAGTGCCACTGAACTGTCAATCAGCCGCTGCCAGGCCCAGTGCCCCATCCCTGCCCCCGGCTTGTCATAAGAGGGGAGGGGGGAGGAGGGGGCACGGTGGAGGGGAGGGAGCCGGGCTCTAAACAGTGGCAATCTTGAGAATTTTCCAAGCTTGCCAGACTGGGCACAGAGGCACAGCCCGGAAAATTCTCAGGATTGCCACTGAAGGGATTAATGCAATTGAACCGTTTTACAGACTTGTTTAGCTCCCTATATATATATATACAGGTTGAGTATCCGGTATCCGGACATCCCTTATCCTAATTATTCCAAAAAACGTGGTTTTTGGAATCATTCAAATTTTTTTTTTTTTTTTGTGGTAACCTCCTCGCTCTGCATTCAGAATGAGAATCATGGTTTTTGGAATCATTCGAATTTTTTTTAATTTTTTTAACCCCCTAACCCTCTTTTCATACTTACCAAGTCCCCGGGCGTCCACAGCAAGCCTCCGGCATCTTCTCCAGGGTCTCCAGCGGTCCCAGGAATGCATTGCGCGAGTGTGCGTGCGCGCGCGCCGGTGACGTCACCGGTGCGCGCGCGCACTCGCGCAATGCATTCCTGGGACCGCTGGAGACCAGGAGAAGATGCCGGAGGCCTGCTGTGGACGCCCGGGGACTGCGCGGACGCCAAGGGACCACCGGACACCATCAGGGGACAAGAGAGAACGTCCTGATATTGTTCCTAGCAAGAACCCACACTAAACTTTCAATTTAGAAATTTCCATTTAATCGAGCCCCATTGAGAAGTACTTGGTGATATTTATTTTATTGCATCAGCTGTGATCAGCAGAAATTTCCAATAGGACCAGCTACACCAAATCCATTCACCCAATGGTTCTTACCCCTGATGAAGTCTTAGAGACGAAACGCGTCGGGTTTCTTCACCAATAAAAGAACTATTTACCCAGAAATGGACTGAGCCTATTCATTGGGAATATCCTCAAATACAAGAACACTATTTCAGAAATGTGTATTTTGTTTTGAAATTGAAATGTTGTATTGGGAGGTACAGATTCTTTACTAGGTAGCGCACCCCAATCAACCCCCACCTTCCTCATATATATATATATATATACGCAAAGGTGGGTGGGCACTCGTAATATTTTCCAATCTGCGCGGCGGCAGGGTTAAGATAAATAAAGTTGAGGACACAAGGTTTGTGGGTCAAGTTTTCGGGCTCCTGGCTCCTGGCCCGATGTCTTGATAAAGGGCCAGGAGCCCGAAACGTTGACCCACAAACCTTGTGTCCTCAACTTTATTTATCTTAATCCTGCCGCCGCACAGATTAGAAAATCTTACGAGTGCCCACCCACCTTTGCGTATTACTATCCCCACCAGGATTGTGTGGCACCAAAGTTTGTGTTTTTACTACGGTGAGTGCCGGGAATCCCTTATATATATATATATATATATATATATATATATATATATATATATATATATATATATATATAGCAAAATACATCCTGCTCTCCATATATGGTTCATGGAGGATCCCATAATTCTCCAATTTGCCCCAGAGAGATATTAGTCATTAGAAGGAATATTAATCCCCAGCCACACTGTGAACATTCCTTCAGCCAGGAGAACACTGAATTTGCCATCAGATGGCGAACATTTTGCCATCAGTGTGCCGTGGGAAGGTGAGCGGCCACTGGTGCCTAACAAATATAGCTCATTTAGCATTGACATATTAAATAAAAGGGTGCCTAGTCATTCGGGAGAATATATCTTTAAAAACACATGGTTACACATTACTGTAACTTTGCGAGAAGCTCAGCAAGCCTTCAGAAGTAGATAAATGCCACAGATGTATTGTGTACTCTATTGAACAACTACAGAGCCTTTATTGTGAGTCCCTGTACCACAAATTTTCTAAACTTCTATATAATGTTTTGCATACATTCCCAGGAGTGTTCTTAAGGTGCCCATACACAGGTCCTATTTGGCCTGTTTTCAGCTAATCGGGTGAAAAGTGGCCAAACTGGAACCTGTGCACATCGGATCGGAGCCGAAGATCTTATATGCTGCATGTGTGTTCTCTGACTAGGCCCAGCGGGGAACAGGGATCGCATGCAATATGTCGCATGCAGATGGACTGTATGCGATTCTGCCACCCAGGATGGTCCAAGGCGGTTAAGGGGGATCTGATGCCAATACACTGCTCCATGAAGTCGGAGCAGCCTATGGCCGCCTTTAGATTTTATGCAATTGTATGTTGATGTTTAAATAACTAAATAAAAAATCAAAATTGTCTATAGGGATTATACTGCTATAATTGCCAGGGTAATTTTAATTTGTGAGACAACTAAGACACACCATATAAAAAAAGAACAGTACGCTACTCCCTTCAGAGCATTTCATTTATGGGCATCTTGAGGAGAAATGTGGCGTACAGACGCTCACTGTATGAGAACAAATCTGTACCAGGTGATTTAATTTATAGAGGAATTTCTCATTAGCCGTATATGGAACAGATAATTGTCTGCCTAGGCAGTCCTCTGATTCTTTGGAGTATCTTGATGACCCTATAACAGAAGAAGAAATACTGTCGATGTGCGGCTCTCAGTTGCAAAGCATCATGGTTAGACGGTATTCCACTTGAACTATACAAGCAGATGAGGTTCTTTTTTACTCTCAAGCATCTTGATAATTTTGTCCAATTAGTGTCTGGGGAGATATTACTCCCTTCCATGTCAGAAGCATTCATTATTGTAATTCTGAAACCTGGCAGACATACAATACCCTGAATCATGCCAGTTTATCTCCTTACTAACTACAGATGTAAAAAAAATGGCAACGGTTTTGTCACCAACATAGGCACTGAAACGTGGTAGGGGGCAAAGGTGGCGGCTCAGCCCCACCAAACATTTCAAAGCCGCCTGCACAATTGGAATTCTAAAAGGAGGGCAAAGTGCCTGTTTCAGAGGAGGACACAATTCATATTAATGCACAAATAGCTGATGTTTATCTACTAAGCATAAATCTGAGTCACACTGCTTAAGTACTAGGGATGTGCACCAGCCACTTTTAGTGTTTTGTGAAACGTATTTTGGATCTGTATCTCCACCAGTGTTTTGGAATTGTTCCAAAACACCACTCTTAAGGGTTTTTGGGTCTTTTTTTGGGGGGGGGGGATATAAACACAGAATTTGGGGGGGGGGGGTTGCGCCTACACTATTATTAACCTCAGTAACATTCATCTCCACTCATTTCCAGTCTGTTCTGAATACCTCACACTTCACAATGATGTTGTTTTTAGGCCAAAAGGTTGCACAGAGGTAGCTGGATGACTATGCTAAGTGACACAAGTAGGCCGCACAAACACGTGGACCATCTAGGAGTGGCACTGCAGCGACAGTAACCCTTAAAATAATAATATAATAAAATAAATAATAATAAAATAAAATAATAAAGTAACCCTTTTATTTAAAAATAATTATATTTTGGCGGCACAGGAGAGTGTACTTGCCCTTAACCACACATACACATGGCAAAGCCTGAAAAAAATGAGACGGATTAAAAAAAACTTTTCTTTTGGGGTTATTTATTATAGGTGGGTAGCACAGAAAGATGAAATTAAATTACCGTCTTATTTTGGTGTTATTTTATTTATACGCGGCACAGGTGGAGGGTACCACACACATACACGGCAAAGCCTGAAAAAATCAGACATATAAAAAAAAAAGGGGGGTATTTTTTAATGAGTGGACTTATAGTTTTATATGGCTGTATCACTACACTTAACAGCAGTACCATTGGACTTAAACGGCACCACTGGACTTATATGGCTGTCCCACTGGACTTATATGGCTGTCCCACTGGACTTATATGGCTGTCCCACTGGACTTATATGGCTGTCCCACTGGACTTATATGGCTGTCCCACTGGACTTATATGGCTATCTGGCTGTTTTACAAAGCCGTGCGTAGTTAGTGTCTCCATCAACTCACTTCCTGCGGGCAAGCTGCCACTCAGAAGTTTGATAAGCCACCGATCTGCAAGCAACGCTTCCCGAAAATAGGTTTCTTAGAGGTAAATTTACTAGGGTGGGAGTTCTATTGAAGATGGTATGTTGCCCATAGCAACCAATCAGATTCAACGTTTTTTTTTTTAGCACCTTCTATAATATATATTATAAAATCTGATTGGTTTCTATGGGAAACATCCCATCTTCAATAGAACTCCATCTTAGTAAATGTACCCATTATATTTTAGACAATATTACAAGCAGGTGCAGTTACTGCCAGAAATTCATTGCATTTTTTGGAGATATTAATAAAAGGAATATAAATCAAGGTCATTTATATGTGACATTTCTGGCCATATAAATATGGCTAAGGGGACACAGCAGGTGAGTGATAATGTACACTGCTCTAAAGTCAATGAAAGGTCACTGCACTTATCAACATACTGTAGGAATAATTCAAAGGTCTGCAATTCAGTACCATACGCATATGGGATTGTATAGAAGACTTCTTCCTAATTGTACTAGCTTGCTACAACAGAGATATACTTTGTTTTTTTGTAATTACAGCAATTAAACTTTCTTTGGGAACAAATAATTCTATAATATTTTTAGCTTTATGTTCTATATCATGGGGATTTGGCCTTTTGGGTAGATGTTTATAGTATATTTGGGCTGGTCTTTTACATGGATTGGCCATGCTACTGAATAGGTTAAACTGTAGGGTTGAGGAATATGACAGCATTACTGAAAACATCAATGCACCCTTACATTAACATGTCAAAGTAAGACACAATTTGGGCAGTCCACAAATGTCAGCAACAAGCATTCTCTTATCCTGCACATCAGGGGAGACATAATAAAGTACCCTAATAAGCCGAGGCTCCCTATGGAGAGGGGAGTGTGACACACATTGAGTGCAAACTGTTTCTGATAATCTGTTCCTTTTTTGGCTATTAGAAAGTTAGCTGTACACAAGGCTACATTCAGTCAGCAATTATAACAGCATATGGAAGTTTCAAGCCAGCTGTGTGTTCAAGGACTTTAGCTCATTCTCTCTCCAGATTTTATGACAGAAGATTGTTGAAAGCACACATTACGAAGCCCCCTCTTATTCAGAGAATCTATGACACTGACTCCATTGCAGATGTCCCCAACCTACAGAAATGTGGCTGGTTCAGTTTAGCGAGCAGGGTCTACTTAAAAGTCTTGGCGATGACCTGCAGTAATATACGAGACAGCATTACATTGCAGATCTCTTGAGGGAGGGTTTTGGCACTCTGAGCAGGACCAAACATGACCTTAAGTGTCAGGGGAAGTATTGGTACAGTCATTGTTGGACCGGGGGAATGCAGTGGTAGAGGTGTGTGTTTAGGGGTGTGGCCACTCTTCAGAGGGGGTGTGGCAAGCCACCACAGAAGCTTGGATAACTATTAGATTAGATTAGGGCATGGACTGCGCCCTTTGATAAATATTTATAGTAAACACTGCAAGTGCATGCATGATAACATATTACATTAATAACAGCAATGCACTCTAGAAAATACACCATAATCCAGTGCATCATAAGGGGAAGGGAGTGGAACCCACCGGTGGTTTCTCTTGTTCCCCTGTGAGCCAGTCCAAGCCTGGATACAGTTGACAATATATACTTAAAGCAGAGCTTTGTCAGAGACAAGCAGACCACTTATGATGTAAGATGTGATATAAATAAAGGTAGCAAAAAATTGCATTTCACCTAATAAGTCCCAGGTTTTGCGTGTGACATAAATGCACATTTAGACCCATGACTTGCAAATAAGAATAAACATACAATGGTGCGCTCCAAGGTATTGTGATAGCACATAGAAAGTTGTGTTACATTTTAATCACAGTTATATAATATAACATAATGTAACATAATGTCCAAGGAACTGGCCACTGAGAAAATCCCGCAAAGATAAAACGCTTTTGACCACCATTTATTTGTATAAACCTAAATGGTGCTTCACTCAGCCAGCAAGTCACCTTACTGTACGTTCTAATAAATACTGTGACATTTTACTACCACACAGCACTCTCTAGCCTCATTTATATCACTATACACCACACTCACCTGCACGCACCTCTGAAAGAACTACACTGCATCAGGGGATAATGCATAAGCGGAACGGACCACATGGGGACACTGGAACTTTCTGGGTAAGTAACTATGCTTTCTACATTATATTCATACATATCCCTGACATGGTGCTGCTTTTGAGGAGATTGGATGATGAAGAGGTGTTACATTAAGGTTCTATAACATATTGGAACTAGACTAGGAACCAGTCTTGTATGGAGAAGGTCCTACTGACACTGCAACACATCACAATAAAAGACTTCATACACCAAGGATTTAAAATGCTGAGACGGTCCTTAGACAACATCCATCCAACAGATCATCCAATCAGATGTCATTGGATCAGCACACAAACAGTGACATTTTCTCCACCTTCTCCTTGGACATTATGGCAGTAGTTCTATAAGTGTGTGCCTGGGCACCCTGGGGTGCAGAGTCATGGGTTGCTGATCCAGGACCAAATTTAATTATTTATTGTCATAATTAATGGTGATGGGCAAAACCAGTGCTAGTGGATGTCCATTATAAAGTATGTGGACAATAAAAAGCACATCTTTACATCAGTGTACTTAATTTAATGTTTTCCCAAACTTATCAATATGTTGAATGTTGAAAAAATTCAAACAGTAATTAGGTCTGAATCAGGCCCCGTATCTCTAGTAATGTGTACTCTTGCGGGTCGCTAGCAACTGTACATGTGGGTATATCATCCAACACAGCATACTACTGAATGTGGCCACTATGCTGCTTGCCAAGGAGTTCAAGGTAAATCATGAACGACATTGAGTCGTTTGCATGTCATTTAGGGCCTTATTCTAGTTCACTCTTTCTGACAAAATCCTTCTTAGATGGACAAAACCATGTGCACTGCAGGGGGGCAGATGTAAAATGTGCAGAGAGAATGAGATTTGGGTGAGTTATTTTGTTTCTGTTAAATACTGGCTGCTTTATTTTTATACTGCAATATATATCTCACTTTGAAGTAAAACCCCACCCAAATCGAATTCTCTCTGCGCATTTTACATCTGCCCCACCTGCAGTGCACATGGTTTTGTCCATCTAAGAAGGATTTTTTCAGAAAGAGTGAACTAGAATACGGCCCTTAGTGTATACCCATGGAAAGGTGTGTTTATTTAATTTTAAAATTGCTTAAATTGAGGGAATTGAAAGAATTGTTTGTCATAGTTAAAATAGAAAATTTGGGCCATATATTCAGGTTTGAACTGACCCACAGGAGCACAGGGGAAACACGCGGTGGGTCCCATCTCTTCCTCAAAGCATCAGGTTCCAGACTGTGCACTTAAATTACTGCAACATTATACTGCAACATTATAGGACTATGGGGTATTCCCTACAGCAGGCATTCCCAAACACGGTCCTCAAGGCACACCAACAGTGCAGGTTTTAGTGATATCCAGGCTTCAGCACAGATGGTTTAATCAGAATCCCGCAGATACTAATTAAGTCACATGTGCTCAAGCCTGGATATCTACAAAACCTGCACTGTTGGTGTGCCTTGAGGACCGTGGTTTGGAATTACTGCCCTACAGGGTACATTAAAGAGATCCCTAGCGTAATCTCCACATTCCCCCACCCTATTTCCCAGCCACTAAAAGGCATTGGGAACACTGACCCTCTGCTCTGGACAAACATATAACAGGAAATAACAGGTGTTGCTAATTAGCAGACAGTGATTCACAGTAGATCTTAGGAAAACCCGGACTGGATCTAATTAGACCTGCTGCTACTCTAAATCCTGGACTAGATATTCCCCATTCACTTCATGCCACAATATATATTTATCAAGGCTGCATAATGGTTAGCCAAACCTCTGTGGTGGCTGGCCACACCCCTACACATGGGTCCCTACCAAAGCGGGACATTTCATCTAAGCGCCACCTGCATGAATGCCTACCCCCGTTTGCATGCCAAATATCCCCACACGCATGCGAGTGGATGTTTAGCATAAACATCAATTAGCAGTCTCGGTGTGCGGGGGCAAAATCATTCAATGGTCTCAGACCATCAAATGATTTATCAAGCGCTCGCAGCTCTGACACCTTTTAGAGTTACTAAACAGTGGTCTGATTGAGGAGGGTTGGTGCAACAAAATGTATAATCAGTTAACAACATAGCTCCAGATTGCCAGTGAATGAGAAACTATCAGATTGGGAAGAAACACTGTGGCATTGTCATGAGCCAGCAGTGGTTCATTCCTGTTTCGTAATTCTGTTTGCATACCATGTTTTCTGGTGTATGGTTTTTGCACTGTGGAGCTGCAGCCTGACTCCTGTGTCCTCCAGGTGCAGTGGAGCTGCTGTTTAATTAAACCATTAGTTCTGGGCCTTGTATGTCAGGCTGTTCACCTGTAGTAAGTCTCCTCATTAAGGGAGCTTGTCAGCTTTGGCTATTCTGATTGGGAGTGTTTCCTTTATCTCCCATGCTGCCTTTCACCAAGGTGCCATGGAATAGGAGTGTACTGGTATTTCCCACTGTTATCTGCACATTAAGAAATGTATATGCACCAAATCAAAGCCAACATATTTCCTTTATCAGTAGAAACACAGAAGGCTGAATAAGCCTGAGGTGACATAAACCACTGAGGGTTCTCCCAGGGTACACTCTGCTGTTGATCACATGCTATTGTAATGAGGATGGGCACAAGGCCTATCAGAGCAGGGGGAGGGTTTAGACAGGGTAGGAATGATCACGAGTTTAGAGTGACCACCCTCTGTTCAAGAAGCTGGTTGGTAAGGCAAAAGCTGCATTTGCAGCACTCTCTAAAAAAAAAGTATCTTATACTGTCTCTCTATCTTTTGCTAAATCTTTCTAATATATTTCACCTTCTCTCTCCCCTGTTAGATTCTTCCTTTTCTGCCCTTCTCTTTCTAGCTGGGTGCAAGCCCAGTGTAACACACAGACAGGCAGATCCCAGTGTAACACACAGTCAGACAGACAGAGCCCAGTGTAACACACTGATACAGAGCCCAGTGTAACACACTGATACAGAGCCCAGCAGCTACATAAGACTAATTTACTGCATCTTTAATTACTGAATCTATAGTTAAAAGTACAGCAAAGCCCAGCAAATACAGATCTATTAAAATGAAAGTATGCACTGCCTAGCCAAAGTCTATGTGTGGGGTGTCTGAGTGAGCATGTGTGCTCATGCTGCTCACCTTTCTGTGATACTATCACTATTCTATTAGTCCAGATGCCCAAACACTTACTGCTGCTGCTGTTACTGAGTCCTGAGCACACTGCTGGGCTAAAATCTTCTGCTGGGATCAGTGTAGGTGCTTTTTGCAGCAGCCATATTATTCAGCTCTCATTATGTAATATACAGGAGGCAGTGCATGTTAGCTACCACAGGTGGCTGTGCAGAGCTCAGACATGGTCTGGACTCTGCGGATCTACATTGTCCTGATGACTCATGAGTCATGCAAATAGTTCAGTAGTTCAATTAGTTTACTTTCTACAGATCCCTGAACTAATCTCTGGGCCATAATGAGACTGTACAGTGTCTCTGGGCTGCCACGTGTGGCACTGCTGTGCTCAGGCATGTGTATTGTGTGTATGGAGCAGAGCTACAGTATGCACAGCCATGCTGCCTTCATATTAGGTCACGAGCTACATTCCCAATCAGCACACACACAGTGCTGGGTGCTGTATGTTATACTGTAGCTCTGTTTACTCCACAGGACAAAGATGGATATGGATGAACCTTCATAATACATAAAGTGGAGCAGTTTCCCCTAGCAGCCAATCGGCTTAGGTCACATTTTAGACTGTGCAAGATAAATGACAGAAACTGACTGGATATTTTGCAAACTCTTTACTTTATCTCTCTCTAAAGTCAGTTGCATTGGGGCAAAGGGACATGTTAAATACTGTATTTTAAAAGCAAAAATAATGACAGTATATTACTCTGAATTTGGGTATTTTACTTGCATATTATGGAAGTTAAAATAATAGCCAAAATGGGATAAATATTGCAGAGCTAAACAATAAATAGGTCCCTATAGTGCCGCTTTCGCCCTTCCTAAACATTTTTACAAAGCTGTATTTTAAGGCGGTATTCAAGACTGGTCTGAGCCTTGACATTGCAATAGATTGCCGTTTTGAATGCCATTCACATCAGTCAACCCGTTTTGATCCCCTCAACATGTTTCAAGGCAGAATGCAGGGGACAGGTCTGTAGTCTGTTGTTTTTGCTAAATGCCGTTTCGAGCCATTCTCACTGCATAAAAAATGTCCCATAAAACGTGTAGGACTCTGCTTTTAAAAGTTTTGAAATATCGGTTATCTTTAACTGGTAAATCAACTCTGGCACTTTCTGTTTGCCTTAAACGTGTTTGAAATGTGAAACAACGGCAATAAACCGTTTTACAAGTACAGTGTGAAAGGGGTATAAGGGTGCTGTATAATTTACTGCTTTTCTAAAATGAAAAATAATCTGATTTATTAAACCTATCTGATCATTCTAACAAGACCATTACTCCTCCAATGAGCTGGTATTAGAAATCCCTGCTCTGCGTGTAATAATGTAGTCTGGTTCATCTAGTTCTAATCACCCCTCTCAGTCTCTGAGTTGGTGATGGAATAATGAGCCAGACAAACTGCTGTATATATGCTCGAGTGTAGGTCGACCCGAATATAAGTCTAGGCACCTAAGTCTACAACAAAACTGGGAAAGCTTATTGACTCGAGTGGGACCCTCACTTGAGTATAAGCCGAGACGGGCATTTTCAGCATAAAAAATGTTCTCAAAAAGTGGGCTTATACTCGAGTATATATATGGTAATCTTTTGGGTGAACTAGATCATAATGATAATAATCATAATAGTCACAAAAATTAACTAGATTTCCCATCACTATGGGGTAGGCCGTGGCAATGGCGCCTGGATCTCCTAGTAGCCTGGGGGGGTCAGGCAGAGCTAGTGCCCATGGCGCAACTTCCCGGGGGCGCGGCAGGGCCACCTGGATGATACCACTGCCCAGTCCCCGCCATTGCTCCTGCCACGGGCACTGCACGCCCCTCTGGCATTCCAAGACTGGCCAGCGGGGTGGCGGGAGACGGGGATGTAGGGCTGCTAGTGCAGGCTACTGGGGACGGCCACCCCCCTATTGTGGGACCCCAGTCACTCCTGTCCATCCCCGGCGACATGCCTCCTGCAGAGGACCAGGCTGGTCCCGCAGGGCTAAAGGGGGGTCTAGGGTAGTTCCCAAAAATACTTCCCCTCTGTTGGCTGACGCGGTGCAGGGCCCCTGCCACCTACTTCCGGTAAGGGAGTACAGCAGTTTATGGCCCTTCTGACTTCCTTTATGGACCGCATGTCTGGGCTTTCCCCTACTGGGGCTCTGCCAGCTCCCAACCCTGCCATTTTGCCAGCCCCTGCTGAGCTGCCTGGGGTTACAGCCTCTTCACAGGTGGCGCCCGAAATTGTGTCCCCAACTAGTGCCGTGGCCCGGGAGCTCAGGCCAGTTGCCACTTCTGCCTCGCAGGGCGGGCCAGCTCCTCCTCTGGCAGTTGTTCCTGGAACCTCGGCTGTCGGGACCCCTGGCGTGTCCACGGCACTTCAGGTGATCAGCCCGGAATGGAGGGGCTAGCTATGCGGGCTATCGTGCCCAGGACACTGTGGTGCTATCAGGAAGGATGGCACGAGGGGGAACATTTTGGGCTGTCCGCCCCTTCTGCAGGTAAGACACCTGGTGCGGCCATGGGGGCCTTTGTCTGGAGTTCGTACTCCTTGGGGTGTTCTGTTGCCTCAGTACGCAGGATGCTGGCAGGGGTGTCTTTCGTTTCGTCTCTGCATGGTAGGGCGGACCTGTCCCGGTCCTTTCTGGTGTCCAGGGCGTTGCGTGGATGGCTGCGCACTTCGCCGGCACTCCCAGACTGCAGGCGACCAATTGATTTGACATTGCTCCCAGCCTTGCTGGGTGCCCTGAGGGACATTTGCTGGCCTGACTATGAGATCCTGTTGTTCCGAATGGTGTATGCAATGGCTTATCATGGTGCCTTCAGGATCGGGGAGCTGGTGGCGCCGTCAAAGCGAATGCCCTCACCACTGACCGTGGATGACCTGGTGGTCCATGTGGATTCGGTGCTATGTCACCTGCGCCGTTCCAAGACGGACCAGGCTGGTAGGGGGCGGTGGCTGTCTTTGCTCCCATGTGCGGTGGAAGGGGTGTGCCCCGTGGTGTTGGTTACGGCCTTCGCACAGGTGCACCCAGACCTACCTGGTGCATGGTTGATGCATGATGATGGGTCACCGCTCACCAAGTATCAGTTTTGCCACGGATTGGGACGGGCGCTGGAGGCCACGGGTCTTGATCCTAAGGAATTTGGGTCGCATTCCTTTCGGATTGGGGCTGCTACCTCGGCGGCTGCGGAGGGCCGCTCCTATTCAGAGATTCAGTCTCTGGGTCGATGGCGCTCTGCAGCATTCCGTAGGTACATTCGGCCGACTTTATCTATCACTGCTCACCATGGTCGACTGGACGCATAAGCGCTCGCCAACTTCCAGTGGGGGCCTTGAGGTGTGTTTTCGCATCCGCCCGGGGGCACAATTTGGCTTCAATTACAATCTGACATGGCGTACCTGTTAGTTTACTCCGGGCGGTGTGTTTTGTGCCTCAAGAGCTGGTCGGCCACGGTTTTCTCTTCCCTCTCTCTCTCTAAACTGGTTGGTGTGTGAGTGCTGGTTGCAATTGAGTCTCCTGCTAACTAACCTCTTGTGTGCATATTTCAGGTCGACAGGACGTTAAGTCCGTGTGGATGTTGGGCCATTCCTTTGTGTACTCGGCCGCGCAGGCGGATCTCGCCTCTGATGTTTGCCATCTTGTGTGTTAGTGTGGTCCTCCATGATCTCAAGGAGAGTTCGGAGGAACGCTAGATTGTGCCCCCGCCTGGAGCGTTCTCGTAAGAAGGTGAACCCTGCGGTTGAGAGATACCTGCTAGCTAACGGCGGGGGTGTCATTCACCATGACGCCATCGTCTTCCAGTGTCCAGAGCTGTACAGGAGCGATGGCATTCACCTGAGCACGGAGGGTGTGGCTCAGTTTTTCTAGGCAACATTTTCATGGTTATCTTCAAGGTGCTGAGCGTTATTAGTGGTGGCGGTGGCTGCGGCCTAGGGCCTGGCTGTGGCGGTAAAGAACGGTCATTCTTTAAGAACTCTGTATGTGTGTAGGTAGTGGGGTGCACTCTCCCTCGACATCGATTGTCATGGGCCATGCTTCTGTCCGGGGAATGGCCGTCACCACCAGGCCTGGTGGCTGACCAGGGAGAGTGGTCACCCAGCATTGTATGTAGGGTGGCCAATCCCGGGATCGGGATTTGCGGGATCCCGGGATTTGGCCCTAAAAACACCGGGATTTCAATCCCGGGATTGGACTCTCCAATCCCGGGATTTCGGGATTAGACTGCGCATGCGCAGTCTAATGCCGGGCAGCGTCTAAGACCCTGCTCAGACGCTGCCCTGCTTCTCCCGTGCCCAGCAGAGCGTCTCTGCGCAGTGTGACTATGTCAGAGGTCACGCTGCGCAGGTCGCACTGCCCACCACGCTGATCGCACGCTTGCCCAGCTCCCGGAGGAGCAGCCCACCCTACCTGCCCAGCTCAGCTCCCGGAGGAGCAGCCCACCCTACCCGCCGTCTGCCCAGCTCCCGGAGGAGCAGCCCACCCTACGCGTCACCTGCCCAGCTCCCGGAGGAGTCGCCCACCCACCTGGCCGCAACCGCCACACATGTAAGTGAATATGCGGGGCGGCCGGGGCATTTTTTTTAATCAGGGAAGCCAATCCCGGGATCCCGGGAATCCTGGGATTGAGCATTTTTCAATCCCGATACCCGGGATTGAAAACATCCCCTGGGATTGGCTTTCCTAATTGTATGTATGCTTAGTGATCTTTAACCCCACCTTTCCTATAGTGCCTGTTCTTTAGTGCCGCCACCATTCATAGTCTTAGTTAATTGTCAAAATAAATTTGACATTCTTTTTGAAACGCCAGCACTTTGTGTCGTGTCTTTATTTTAAGTTAAGTTATATAAGGTTTAGAGTTAAGTTTGTATTTAGGTGTATCAACCGTCGGGGTGGGCCAGGGGGATACCCGATGGTGAGTTTAAGAAACACAGAAGGCTGAATAAGCCTGAGGTGACATAAACCACTGAGGGTTCTCCAAGGGTACACTCTGCTGTTGATCACATGCTATTGTAATGAGGATGGGCACAAGGCCTATCAGAGCAGGGGGAGGGTTTAGACAGGGTAGGAATGATCACGAGTTTAGAGTGACCACCCTCTGTTCAAGAAGCCCCACCCACCCTTCCCTATTTCTCTTCCTCTTCGGCGGCGGTAAAGAACGGTCATTCTTTAAGAACTCTGTATGTGTGTAGGTAGTGGGGTGCACTCTCCCTCGACATCGATTGTCATGGGCCATGCTTCTGTCCGGGGAATGGCCGTCACCACCAGGCCTGGTGGCTGACCA
The DNA here is from genome assembly GCF_055691185.1 of Crinia signifera. NCBI lineage: Eukaryota > Metazoa > Chordata > Amphibia > Anura > Myobatrachidae > Crinia > Crinia signifera. The sequence continues at coordinate 106,659,858 of NC_139221.1, read as the reverse complement.
GGGAGAGTGGTCACCCAGCTTTGTATGTATGCTTAGTGATCTTTAACCCCACCTTTCCTATAGTGACCGTTCTTTAGTGCCGCCACCATTCATAGTCTTAGTTAATTGTCAAAATAAATTTGACATTCTTTTTGTCTTTATTTTAAGTTAAGTTATATAAGGTTTAGAGTTAAGTTTGTATTTAGGTGTATCAACCGTCGGGGTGGGCCAGGGGGATACCCGATGGTGAGTTTAAGTAAAGTATTTTTTAATGATACCACCTCCCCCCACCCACCCCCTCTGTTCCCCACTTGGACACTGTGAAATATTGTTTCAATAGTATCAGAGCATTGGGTGCATTGTTACAAATAAACGCACTTAGTTTATTCACACACCTTATTATTGTTTCATTATATTGCACTGCTACCATTCATGCTTCCACCCAGCATCCTCACACCAAAGATATCTGGAATCACAGACAGACCAATCTCTGGGTACTAACTTAGGTTGGTTTAGAAGGAGAGCGCAGGGTTAACCTTATCCTTATAAATAAAGATATGCCAAATAATATTTTAAAAGTAAATTGTTTTATTATTAACTTAATAAACTTGTAAACATTTAGAATATAAATATAAAACCTTTATAATAAATATAGAAAAAAGGTAGACATTTTTTAAAGGTTCTGATAATGGATGGTATCAAGAGGATAATGCTCTGTATCCATCGCTGTTTGGGAGGGAGATGGTGTTTCCCACAAACCCTGGAAGGGACCACTGGCTGAACCTGGTGCTATTGTCAATGGTGATGGTACTCCTGTTGGTTGCTGCCGTGGTTGCGCAGAAGTGGGATGTGTGCACATATCATACTGGGGATAGTGTGAAAAATGACCTGGGTGATACATTTGGTGTTGTGGGACTGGGGCAGGGCTGATCAGCCCATGACATAGGGGGGTCATCTGTAAGCTGGGTTTGTCGAGTAAGGGTCCTGACACTGGCCCGGTACAGGGTGTCACTGATGATCCGCTCAGCCTTTGCCCTTGTTGCAGGATCACGTTTTGTTTTTGCAATTGCGTTCCTCACATGGTCCTGCTCATCCTCGTCCAACGCCATCTGTCGATTGGCAGACTCCAGAATCTGCTGAGTCATGACCTCAGATGTATCTGACATGGCCTTTTATGGCCTCTCCTTGATGGAGCTTCAGGCCACTGCTGCGCGGCTTGCTGAGTGCTGGGTGTGGGTGAAGAGCAGAGGAACAGTGAAGGTAGCTGTGACGCCACATCCAGTGTCTGTGAACACTCCTCTTCCACGAATAGAGAAGGCTGTAAAACATTATGTAACAACCAAATCAGTGATTTGTTTTTTTAAACCTCTTTACTTCTATATTTCAATTCTCTGCGACTACTGAGGAGTGGCAAGCTATTGCACAAGATTTTAAGGATCTTTGGAATTTCCCCAATTGTGGTGGTGCCATCGACAGAGAACATATCCGCATCATGCCCCCAGCTAATAGTGGCTTTTTTTTTTATAATTATAAGGGCTTCTTTAGCATTGTTTTAATGGCTATTGCCAATGCCAAATATGAATTAATCTTTGTGGACATTGGCAAAAATGGCAGGGTATCTGATGGTGGGGCTTTGGAAAAGACCATGTTCCATGACAAACTTAAAAACAATGGACTTCAATTACCAGAGCGGACACCTGAATGTGCATGGATTAAACTTTGGGTACTTGTTTCCTATCTGGGCGCCCGCTACGTTAATTGCGCACCATGCTATTCTCCGTATAAAAATCGGATCGCATTGCATCGGATACCACAAATGCACATACACGATATTGAGCGATGCGATGCGATCCGATTTAATTTTTAGTGGACTGATAATGGCAATTTACCGCCCCATTACCAACGACACCACCACTATCCACGTGATCCCGAAGCGTGGCGAGCGCAGCGGTACGCGTCCTCCGACTTTTTCATACCCCCACTATCCACGTCGGCATGGAGTTGAGAATAGAAAGTGTGGCGAGCCCGAAGCGTGGCGAGCGCACGCGGATACCTGTGAAGCCCGCGAGGGGACACGGATACCTGTGTGAGGTATCCGTGTCCCCTCACAGGCTTCACAGGTATCCGCGTCCCCTCGCGGGGCTCGCTGCGCTCGCCACGCTTCGGGCTCGGTGGCTCGCTGCGCTCGCCACACTTTCTATTCTCAACTCCACGCCGATGTGGATAGTGGGGGTATGAAAAAGTCGGAGGACGCGTACCGCGGGGCTCGCTGCGCTCGCCACGCTTCGGGATCACGTGGATAGTGGTGGTGTCGTTGGTAATGGGGCGGTAAATTGCCATTATCTGTCCACTAAAAATTAAATCGGATCGCATCGCATCGTTCAATATCGTGTATGTGCAGCATTGGGCACCGCATGCGATGCGATCAGATTTAAAATGAAATCGGATCGGATAGCATCGTATGCCATCGTACATCAATCCGATGCGATATGATTTCATTACGGTGCCGTACGTAGAAAACCTGGGCGCCCAGATAGGAAACAAGTACCAAACTTTGTATTTGTGGCTGATGAGGCGTTTGCCTTGCACGCTAATGTTGTAAAACCCTACCCACAAAGGTCACTTAATCGAGAACGCAGAATTTTCAATTACCGGCTGTCACGAGCTAGGAGAGTGGTTGAAAATGCATTTGGCATACTAAGCAATAAGTTTAGGATTTTCCATAGAGCCATAAATCTGCGGCTAGATAAAATAGACACGGTAGTTATGGCCTGTTGTGTGCTGCACAACTATCTACGCAGAAAAACACAGTCCACGCACCCCAATGTTTCCGGCATGGATGACAGTGAAATAGTTGAGGAGGCAGTAGGATTAACATATACGCTGCACTCGCTCATGCTGCAGGCTTGGTGGCTCGCTACGCTCGCCACACTATCTAAAATCAACTCCATGCCAAAGTGGATAGTGGGGGTATGAACTATCCATGTTGGCATGCAGTTTCGGTACTTGTTTCCCAGCAGGGCGCCCACTAAGCTTTTTGCTTAGTGAGCTATTCAGCTCAGTGACGGCACATCGCATTGCATGGCTTTTTGTGCCTTGCAATGTGTGCAATGCGATCTCAGTAGTCAGCGAGCCCCGCGAGGGGTGGCGGAACGCGTCCTCCGACCTTTTCATACCCCCACAATCCACGTCGGTGTGGAGTTGATTTTATATAGTGTAGCGAGCCACCAAGCCCAAAGCGTGGCGAGCATAGAGAGCTCCGCGAGGGTACGCGGATTACGTGGATTACTTTACATGTATTCCCTTGCGGGGTTCGCTGCGTTCGCCACGCTTCGTGCTCAGTGGCTCGCTGCTCTCGGCACACTATATAAAATCAACTCCACGCCGGCGGGCGCCACGCTTCGGGGTGACGCGGAGAGTGGGGGTGTTTTAGGTGTTTTACCATATGAACTACTGACATCGCATATCTCACATCTCACGCCACAAAAAAGGGCCATGCGATGCGATTTCACTCAGGGTGCAGTGAATAAAATAACTAAATTAACTACTGAGCGTACGTAGGAAATCTGGGCGCCCTGCTAGGAAACAAGTACCGCAGTTTCTTTTAGAAATTGTGGCGAGCGCAACCCGGAAGTAGCGCGCGGCCATGCTGCAGCTGTGAAACTAAACAAGTACTAATATTTCATATGTGTGTAATCTGTGTACTTACTGTGCCAGAGAGGGTATCCTCTGCAAGTTCAGGGATGTGAGGCGTGGAGCTTGGGGCAGCCTGGGCCACAGGGGCAGCTCTTGGTCCACTGTAAATGCCAGCAGATCAAAGTACCAGAGCCTGGGCAGATACACTTGGTCTGTACCCGCCCACATTCTTGGATGCTTCCCTCTTGTTCAGCTCCTTTTTGAACACTGACCTCATGTTACAAATCTTTCCCCGCACCCATTCAGCGTTTGCCATGGGGTAGTAAGGGAGGCTGACCTTAACCAGCTCCTCCAGCGCTACAGCTCTCTTCTGCCTATTAGAGTAATCTCTGGATTTACTATTCCAGAGACAATCCTGGTCTCTGTAGACCCCAGTAAACTCCTTCATAAATTCCACATTCTTCTCTGCCATTTTCTAAATGTCTGTTGAAAAAAAAAATAATAATAATGGACATTACTTTCAGGATACACACAATATGCATCAATAAAGCCTTAATACAGTCATTACAACAATAAACTGCGGTTGAGTACTCACCAATTTTTTAAGCAGCCCGGGGGGGTTGGGGGGGGGGTTTGGTGGTCGGTGGCAACGCTACTGATGGGGGCAAAACATTCATCCTACCGACCAGTCAGCCTGGCCAGGGGCCCTGGAGAAGTGGGGACCCCCCCAATAAAGGGGTCCCCCCCTCCAGGACATACCTGACCAGGCTGAAGTCTGGTGCTGTCCCCGGCGACCCTGGGCTGTGGTCACAGGGCTGATTAACTGGTGTAAAAAAAATAGAATAAACTATTGTTTAATACTGTGGAACTATGAGTCCCAGCAAGCCTCCACTGCATGCTGGGACTTGGAGAACCACAAGTCCCAGCATCCGGGGCATTAAAGGGCCCGCTGGCACTTGTAGTTCCACAGTATTAAAAATAGTAAAATAAACACACACTCTGACACATGAAAAATAAAACTTTAAGACATCCAAAGCCCTTTCATACAGATACTACCTATCTGGAGCCCGTAGGTAGGTCCACATGGTTATGTGTTCCTTGATTGTTGGCTCCCCAACAATTGATCGAACACGCGTACACACTGTACTTTTGTTCCGATATGGGCTCGTCCTGTCGGATGAATATTAAACAGCACTGAACCTCCGACCAACCGAGTATGGACGAACAAGACCGTTTTTGGCCGTTTATCGATCGCACAGCAGGAATCGGGACAGTGTACACACCTATAAAATTGAACGCCCTTTCGTCCGAGATGGAAAGAACGGCCCGACGATTGTATAGATGTGTACCCAGTTTTAGTTGGGAGCTGCTAGATATACAGACCATTAGATCGTAGAATCTTTTGGACTCCGCATATATCTATTGAAAACTGGTCATGATTTCTGTAAATACTTTTATTGAAACATAATTGGGATCATTATTCCCATATTTCATGACACATTTTCTATATTCTATTCAAATTGCACCCGAAATTTGTGCTAACATTTAGCCATAGTAGAAAGCCATTAAATAAACAAGTGGCCAAAATGTGACACCTGCTGGCAGAAAACAGGCTGTGCAATGTTTCTGTGATTCAGACAACACTGCTTTCAATGCTGGTAACTGAAATTAAATATAATAAAGCCCAAATATAATAAAGCCCAATGTTTTAAAAAAATAATAATTTTTATAGCAAAGCATCATACATAACCATGTATGAATTGGAGGTACATAGACACCATATAAAGCACATACTGTAGTCATTAAAATATGGCTCAATAGAGTCAACTGACAATATAAATAAAACGCAATTCAAATTTTTGAGATGAAAGAGCAAGATGAAAAGAAAATTAAAAAAAAAGGGAAAGTGAGAGTAAGAAAAAGAGGGGGGCGGGAGAAAAAGAGAACTTATTGATCGATAAGGCACTGTGACTTGCTATAATCAACATATGATATAATCAACATATGATTCACTGATGGACATAGCAAACGTTCCTGTTCAGTCATCCTGTCTGAAATTCCATCCCCTTTAATCAGGTACGATATTTTTACCCCAGGGGACTTATGTAATAGAGTCCATACCTCCATACATAACTGTTAGAGGGCGAGCTGTCTACTATTTATAGTGATCGCATGCGTGCTACATGCACTCCTCCACTGATTGCAGCTAGGGATGGCCATCATTGGCTTGGCAATCATTGGCTTTGCCATCGATGGTTGTCATCGATGGCAAAAGTGCAACTGGCCATCAATGGTGTATAAGTATGCAATGGATGACTATCGATGTTTTCACATTTCGATGGTCATCCATTTGCTTTGAAAGATTGGCCTGTGGGCAAATCAAAATACGCGGGCGGGGATTCATGGGTATTGGGGGCGGAGTTATGCTCAGTGTCCCGGCCCCTTCATGGAAAAATAAAAACGAAACTATTTCAGCTAAGCTGGACATCAATGGTGGGAAACCATCTGGTTCTCCCCCATCAATGTCAAAACTATTCGACATCGACCATAAACCATAGATGATTTCTAATCATCGATGGTCGATGGCCATCCCTAATTGCAGCGGCAGGCGGCAGCTATACGGCACGTTACACATCAGGCATTGACAGATACCTCTCGCAACCTCCCCCCACCCGTGCTACCCGTGGGACACTAATATCAGGACGGTTGGGAGGTATGATGGAGTCCGAGCAATGGCGTATTTATAAGGGATGTAGAGTGTGCAGTGCACATGGGTCTCCATGACGCCGCACGCCCTGCACCCATTTTTTTAATACTTGCAGTCCCGTGTTGCAGCAGTAGCAGCAGGGCCACCTTTTCGTATGGGCTTAATGGGCACTTGCCCAGGGGCCCCAGGTGTATAAGGGCCTACTGATAGCTGAGGATCCCCTTTTTCCAGGGATACCAGGATTTTTAAAATCGGCCCTGGGGAACTGGAGATATCCAACTTCAAAGCAGAAGTCATCATCCGACCTGTTAATTGCATTTCCCAGTCATATTTCTCAGCATCACTTCTGGGGGCGGGGCCTGATGGAAACATCATCAGTCCCTGCCCCCAGCGGGTCTCCGGTGAGGGGGCGGAGTTAAATATGCCCGATTTGCATATTTAGCCCCGTCCCCTTCCGCCGAAAAGCCGCGAATCGCTGGAATTTCAAGCTTCTGCCCCCAGGTACATGAGGGGGGGGAAGGGGACCGCCGGAATCCGGGAGGGTTGCCCACCTTTCCGGAGGGCCAGGAGGGGGACCCGTTTTTCGGGATCCTCCCGGCCATTCCGGGAGGGTTGGCAACCCTGCGATATCTGCAGTCAAACAAGCTGCCATTCCACCGGAAAATTACGAATATTAAGCCCACTCCATTATCCAACCCTCCCCTGCATATAAAACACCCCCTACCTCCATGGAAGTCATTTACATGGGACCCTTCATTCAGCTTAGTGCCCCCTTCCACACATTAGTTTTCTCCCTCCCACCACCTGTGCAGTAAAGGAGTAATTAGTAGAATTTACTGCTCCAGGTCCTACATGTTGAGTGGAAGATAGAGCACCCCCTGCCACCCGTGGGACATCAAAGCTGCTGCTGATAGCACCCCCCAACCCTAGGAGGGGAGAATGGGTAAGGGCCCAGGGCATTGCTTTGCCCAGGGGCCCACACTGCTGTTAAGACGGCCCTGAGCAGCAGTGCAGCAGAAATCACTAAGAAAAGGTGCAACGGCCATTTCCCCAATATTTTGCACATGTGCAGCAGGAAAATCACTGGGAATATGGCCACTGCGCCATTTTCTCAGAGACCTGCGCATGTGCACTAGACTCTGGAACAGTGATAGGGTCCCATATTGACCTCAGTGCAGTGGTGTAACTATAGAGGGTGCAGGGGATACAATTGCTATGGGGTCCGGGGCTTGGGGGGGCCTGGGGCCCCAGCAGGCTATCCCCTGCACCCCCTTGTATTTTCTTCTTTTAACCAGTTTTCTTTTTAATGTTGCCGCGCTGCCCTATTGCACACAATTCAAAGGGGCCGCAGCAGTGGAGCACCGTTCCAGGAAGCAATACCTCCTGGCTTCGTCCAGGGAGCAGTGAAGCCCGGCGCCGCCACAGAAGTAGTGGAGCCCGGTGGCACCCGGGCAGCAGTGGAGGCCGGGACTCGGGAGAAGTAAGGTCGGGTGGCACTGCCCAGGGACCAGTGCATGGAGCTGGCTCTGCCTCGGGAGCATTAAACGCTGCGCCTTTCGGGAGCACTAAATCCTGGCACCGCCTCACCTCAGCATTGCGGAGGGGAGCAGGGGACCGCGGTGCTGGGAAGCCGTACAGCTACTACAGCTCAGCCAAAGAGCAGGGGACCCCAACACCAAAAGAGCAGCTGGTGAGTGAGTCTCTAACAGTCTCACCCTTTCTTTCTCCCCCACCTATACACTTCTCTCTCTCTCTCTCTCTCTCTCTCTCTCTCTCTCTCTCTCTCTCTCTCTCTCTCTCTCCTTCTTTCTCTTCCTGACACTCCCACACTCTTGAACCTTTCTTCCTCTCTCCCTCTCTCCTGCTCACCTCACACTCCTCCCTTTCTCTCTCTCCACTCTGTTTCCCGGCACCCTTTATCTCTCACCCCCCCCCCCCCCCCCCATGGCATTGTAGTGTGGGGGGGGGGGGGCTTTCAGGATTTTGCTATGGGGCCCAGGAAATGTAGTTACGCCTCTGCCTCAGTGCCCAGAGTCAAGAGCGCTTCCGGCTAGAGATAAAGGGGCCCAGAAGAAGACTTTGCACAGACCTTCTCTTTTAAGATGCTACTAGGCTCAAGTTTTTCAGAAGGACTTTTTTTGAAGCCGCTATCCTTTATAAGGCAAAATCACACCTTGCAAATGATTGCCACTTCTTTTTTAAAAACTCCACTATCATCCAGCATCCCATACCTCTGGCAAACTGCCCCAAGTATTGATTACGCAGTATACAGATATATATACCACAAAGTTCAATAAATTGGTTAAAAAAATATCCTCACTAGTGCAACTAGGACTAGTTTAAATGTTAGAAAACGGTCATTATCATTTATATTGTAATTGTTCCACTCCAGGGAAAAGAGATCCCAAATCCAGATGTTTATATGGTTATTTGGTATTATAAACAAGTGCATCTGGGCAGATTTAGCAGTTTAAATTCCCAAGTAATTAATTTACTTTAAATGAAATACTGCATCATTTTGTGTTGGTGTTCAGTTTGTATACTATAGACTGCTCTCTGCCATCTAGTGGCGGTTAAGCAAAATTTCCACAATATTGTTTAACCTATGTAACAAAAATTGTTTTTATTCCTCAAAAATGAATATTCGTTAATGCTGACAGTGATTTATATTGTTGTTTTTGGGCAACTTATAAAGGCGCATTGATCTGCACAGGGCTGAGATATGAACGCACTAGGGTATAAGGAAGGAAACATCCGGTAGGCCCCCACTCCCTCCTGTAGAGTGCAAAATGTTATGAATACATTAGAAAAGTTATAATTACCTTTTGTTTAGTGTTACCCAGCACATTTCCCCAAAGGCATCAAGCTATGTTACTTCTGATTTAATCAGGCAACTGTGTTCTAGAACAAATGGGAATTTCAAAGGGGTACTTGTGTATTTTGGCGGCGCCCATCGCATCGCATACCATAACACATACGATGGTATGCGATGCGACGCGATATCGTACGATAGTGCACGATGGCATACAATTTTGAAATTGTATGCCATTGTACATGGCATACGATGCCATACGATGCGATGCGATTAAACATTGTATAAGCACCCTAATGGGTGCTTATACAATGTTAAGCACCCAAGTGGGTGCTTACAATGTTAAATGCACCCCCACGCCACCCCCCACTATAAACGTGAACCCGAAGCGTGGCGAGCGCAGCGAGCCTGCGAGGGGCGGCGGTACGCGTCCTACGACCTTTTCATACCCCCACTATCCACGTCGGCGTGGAGTTGAGAATAGAATAGTGTGGCGAGCGCAGCGAGCCCCGCGAGGGGACGCGGATACCTTCACAGGTAAATGCGTCCCCTCGCGGGCTTCACAGGTGTCCGCGTCGCCACGGACACCTGTGAAGCCCGCGAGGGGACGCGTATAACTGTGAAGGTATCCGCGTCCCCTCGCGGGGCTCGCTGCGCTCGCCACGCTTCGGGCTCGGTGGCTCGCTGCGCTCGCCACACTATTCTATTCTCAACTCCACGCCGACGTGGATAGTGGGGGTATGAAAAGGTCGTAGGACGCGTACCGCCGCCCCTCGCGGGCTCGCTGTGCTCGCCACGCTTCGGGTTCACGTTTATAGTGGGGGGTGGCGTGGGGGTGCATTTAACATTGTAAGCACCCATTTGGGTGCTCAAAAGCACCCTTTAGGGTGCTTATACGATTTTTGGTCGTATAGGGGGTCAAAATCGCGTCGCATCGCATCGTATGCCATCGGGTGCATGGCATGCGATGCGATGCGAACTGTTCGTCGAACGACGGACATCGGGGGCGCCGCCAAAATACACAAGTACCTTCAAAGGAGAGGGGCATTGGATCTTACTCTTACAGTGAAATATATGTCCATATAATAAGGAGGGCAGAGTGCATTTGTGGGCAACTGCATTAGGGTAATGTCACGCTAAAAACCACATCAAAAGTGCAATTTACTTTGTGCTTTAATTATATCAAACAACTCTGCCGAAAATTAAAATATTAGGTTTTGGTTGAGTTTGTATCATTTTCAATTTGTAGATCTTAATACATTTATTAACATTTAACTTGATAAATGTCAAACAGAGTGGGACTAATTCAGTGTTTTCTCTGCAAAGTACGATCTTTGATACTTTGCATATGCACGGAACCTGCCCTGCACGTATGCAAATAGCTCCTGTGAAATAGGATTCAGAGCGGCAGTATACTTTCAGTGACTCTCTGCTGCCTTCTAGGGCAGTGGTTCCCGTCCTGGGGTACGAGTACCCCTGAGGATACTTTGCAGACCAGTTGGGGGTACGTGAAAATAATATTTGTAATGGCAGAATAAGAGCAAGAAGTCTCTAATTGGTGGAAAAAGTCTCCTGTTGTCATGGAGATGAACCACTTCACATAACTTCTGATTCAACGTGTATCATCAGCAGCGTCTCCTCATGCTTTTCCCCAACCTGTAATCCACTTGGAGCTACCTGCACTGCCCCCAGACATCAGCATTCATTTTCCCCAAGCTTAACTGGATGGAGGAAGAAGCGGCATAAACTGAGACAGTACACAGCCAGCAGCCAGACACAGAGGCACACAGCCAGCAGCCAGACACAGAGGTACACAGAGGTGCAACTGAAGGAGGAGGCTCTGATGGAGCGTTTTTTTGGAAAATGAGAAGTAGATGTAGCAGAGTAGAACGTTTTGAAAGAGAATTATTGTCAACAGAGTAGAACGTTTTGAAAGAGAATTATTGTCAAATAAAAAAAGAAAATGGGACAGAGATCAAAACGACTACCAGAAAGGTATAGTTAGAACCTACCACAAAACTAATTCTAATCCGAATCCCACCCCAAACAGAGACACTCCGTCAAAATATGCGCAAAGACCAACATATCGTCAAAGGAAACCCTCCTACTCTAAAGGGAGAGATAGATACAATTCCTATAGAGAGAGACCGAGTTCCAACTATATAGATCAAAGACCCAATAACACCTACAATAGTTATAGAAGGGAAAATAGGCCCTCATTCCAACAGCCAGCCGAACCCACATATAATTATAAAAACAAAAAGGATCAGGTTTTTCAAATAGGCACGTGGAAAGACTACAATCCATACGAGACATTAACCAACCATACCCCAAAACGTTCTCGAGAAGGAGAGGGAGAAGAGGGGGCCGAAAGAGATCCCAGAAAACCCAGACTCAACTAGACACATCAGGGATATTTAATCTCAGTAAACAAACTTTAAATGACACCCAAAAATCGCTACTGTGTAAAGGCCTTAACTTTGCCCCTAATCAAGATCCCAATATCTTCGATCTCTTTGTGGATCTCAATCGATTCACTAGAGATCTTTGCAGAAAAAGATATTTTGCTAATAAGACTCTGCCATCTACGAACCCAGACACAGCTAATTTACCTGTGATTCTGGACGATAATGATCTACCATCCCTCCAAACTCTTGAATCTCTCTTAAGGGAAAACAATATAGAAGAAATAGAAACTTTCAATATAAATACAACATTAGATTCTAAACCTGTACCCCGTTTTAAAAAGAAATCGAATTTCTTCCCACTGGAACAGAAAAGTGGGTACTTGTGAGTTATCCGGGCTCCCGATTTTTTTATTGTATGCCTTAAGTTAAGGCATACAATCCGATGCGATGCGATGCGATATCGCATCGCATCGCATCGCATCCGACCATCGGATGCGATGACCCGATTTTTCCATAGGAATCAATGTTAAAATGATTCCTATGGAAAAAGGGGTCCTTTTCATACCCCTACTATCCAAGTGGGCATGGAGTTGGATATAAACCTGTGGCGAGCGTAGCGAGCCACCGAGCCCGAAGCGTGGCGAGCGAAGCGAGCCCCGCGAGGGGACGGTATTCCGTGTCCCCTCGCGGGGCTCGCTACGCTCGCCACGCTTCGGGCTCGGTGGCTCGCTACGCTCGCCACAGGTTTATATCCAACTCCATGCCCACTTGGATAGTAGGGGTATGAAAAGGACCCCTTTTTCCCATTGAATTCCATGTTAAAATGGACTCAGTCCATTTTAACATTGATTCCTATGGAAAAATCGGGTCATCGCATCGCATCGCATCGCATCCGATGGTCGCATGCGATGCGATGCGATGTCCCGATCCGACCCGATTTTAAAATCGGACGCCCGGATAACTCACAAGTACCGAAAAGTGCAGCCATAACCATTTTCTACAATAAAACACTAGATGATTTTAAACACTTGTGTACTCAAACCTCCAAAAAGAAAAAGAAAAACCTCTATATGTCAAAAAAAGATAATCTGAATAGAGCAGAACGCCAAGCATTGAATACTCTTAAAAAAGATCTTTCTATAGTAGTGAAACAAGCAGACAAGGGGGGCAGGGTGGTAGTAATGGACAGAGAGGCCTATATCACCGAGGCCCTCAGACAACTTAACGATAGACATTACTACACATTACTTCCATCTAACCCCACCCCCCAATATCAATCCCTCCTCAAAGATCTGCTTTCAAATGCTGAATTACAGAACGCAATATCCAGGGAGGAATCACAATTTCTTTTTCCGTTTCACCCCATCACTCCCACATTTTATTTTTTACCCAAAATTCACAAACACCTCACTGCACCCCCTGGTAGACCTATTATTTCGGGTATGGGATCCCTCACATCAAATTTATCACATTTTGTTGATTCCCATTTACAACCATTCGTCACTTCACTTCCCTCGCACATTAAAGACACTACCCACATTCTTAATCTCACACACGAGTTGTCCTGGACTGAAGGGTGGGCATTCCTCACACTGGACGTCCAGGCACTCTACACCAATATCCCACATATTCAAGGAATTGAAGCCACCAATCACTATCTTGATCAGGATAATTCTATCTCTCCATCACGTAAACAATTTATTTTAGATTCCATTTCTTTTATCCTTCATCACAACCACTTTATTTTTGAGGACCACCACTATCTTCAGCTACTTGGAACGGCCATGGGGACCAGATTTGCACCGAGTTTTGCCAACCTCTATATGGGCCGCCTAGAGGAACAACTTATATGGGGCGGTCCATATAGAGAGAATCTGGTCCTCTATGGCCGTTTCATTGATGACCTCTTCATTATATGGAGGGGTGGTCAAGAAATAGCCCTTGAATTTGTCAACTATCTCAATCACAACACCTTCAATCTCACCTTCACTCACACGTTCAGTTACACTTCTATCAACTTCCTGGATATTGCGTTCTCAATTCATGAGGGACTACTTATTTCAACTAATTACCTAAAGCCAGTAGGTACAAATTACTACCTCCACTATAATAGTGGACACTATAAACCCTGGATTCGCAACATCCCCAAGAATCAATTGTTGCGTCTCCGTCGAAATTGTACCAAGGACATAGACTTTCAGTCCCAATCAGAAACAATGCTTGGCCATTTCAAAAGAAGAGGTTACCCTGATACACTTCTTACAGAAGCAGTAAAAACAGTAGCCCAAGTAAAACAAGAAAGTCTACTTAAGAATAAGAATAAAAATAAACTCATGGAGAATAAAGAAAACGAGTACCAAACATTAACATTTATTTCTAAATTTAATAGTGAATCCCACAACATAAGGAAAATAATTCTAAAAAACTTTGAGATCCTTACTTATGATAAAACCTTGAAGGGTATCTTAAAGACACCAAAGATAGTTTTTAGGAGGAATAGAAACATAAAAGACAAGATAGCACCCAGTCTATTACCCTCATTACCCTTGACATCTAAAAATACGTGGCTTCCAATTAGACCCCCAGGGAACTTCAGATGCAATAAGAATATTTGTCTGACATGCAAACATATGGTTAATAAGGCTAACAGTATAACATCATCTTCCAATAATAAAAGTTTTGCACTAAAACAATTTATGAACTGTGATACGACCTATTGTGTTTACACCCTTGAATGCCCCTGCAGATTGCAATATGTGGGGAGGACAACACGTAGTATTAAAACCAGATTCAGGGAACATAGGACCAATATTCTGAGGAAACTTATAAATCACAGTATCCCCCGCCATTTCTCCCAATACCATGACAGTGACCCTTCTGGTCTGACCATCACAGCTACAGAACATATCCCTACTACTAAAAGAGGAGGCGATAGGTTCACTAAACTATGTTTAGCCGAAACCTCCTGGATATTTAAATTAGATACACTTTATCCACAAGGTCTAAATGAAGCCTTAGACTTAACCTGTATGGATTAAATCTGTTATAATTTCAAACCACCACCTGTTCCTGCTATCTCTGTTTTTGGTGCCCCCCACTCCATGCAGACCGGGGAGAAGGACATCTACTCATGATGCTTGGATGAGGTTAACCTCTCCATGACACCATGGGTTTGCAGATGAAATTTCCCCCGGTCCCCATGGATCTGTAATACACCTGGACATTAATTGTAGCTCATGTATAAAAGTAACTCTTACATTACTAATGAGATATCTGTTATTGTATTAGTATATATGTACAGGTACCATTAGACATCTATATATTTCTATTATTCAATCACTTTTCAACCTAAAAATATAAAAAAGTAAAACCAATTAGTGATGACATGGAAAATATTGAGAAAAAAAAATGATATATATATTTCCATATATATACTCTATATTGTTTGCCTTTATGTATTATCCATTATATTTTTTTTTTTCCAATTATTATTACAGTTTCATTTTAAGAAAATTTCGAGACTTTTCTCCCGCTGTGCGGCGCATCATACAAGCCGACTACAAGGTGGACGTCACACTTCCCACCTTCATCAACAGCATCACGGGTAGAGCTCTGCTCCCCGCGTCATCAGCACTCTACAATTGGGTTGAGCCCGCCATTCGCTCCCCGTCCTATCACCAATTCACAACCGGGTGAGCCTGTATTCCACCAGAAGCTCCCCAACCCACTACATCTACGGAGGGTGAAGTATTCTAATCTATTTCTGCACCCAGTGTCTATTCACGGCATCTGACTGTTATATTAACCAGCTAACTGACATTGTTACTGGCTGTTTGCTTTCATTCATCTCATCCCTCATCCCATTTCGTTTCATTACCTCATCATCATCATCCATATGACTGTTACTAAGCACTAACCATACCCAGGAGCTCCCACTTAAAGTTTGCAAACGTGACCCCCCCTTTTTTTCTTATGGCCATATAAGCTACATGATTGCTTGTTGCCTTTTTATATCTCATTATTGTTATTTATATATGTTTTTGTATACTTTTCGATTTTATGTATAAAATATTTTCATAACTATTTAAACAGTGTGTCCAGTGTCTTTCTGTCCAGTGGTATATTTAATTACTTATATCCACCAGCAGCGCAAAGTGGTTTAAAGAACTTACGTAGCAGTCATTTTTGTCACAAATATTGGACATGCAGGACAGACAAATGGCCTTTATAGATCACACATTTGCTTGTAGTTTCATGCAGCAACCACAACATGTACCACAGGCCTCAGCCAACCCTGAATACATATATGGCAATTACAGTAGACGGCCCAATAAGTACATCCCTAGCACTTCTTTTAGCACACTACAAAACCAAGTCACTGGAATATGGAGGGCCCAATAACCCCTAGCATTATCACCACCACACAACCAAACCTAGACTCACCAGAATTTTCATGTTATTTATAAAAAATATATTTTTTATATAGCTATACAAAACATATAGTGCACTTTGTGCTTTAGGGTGTATTCACCTGGTTCCCGAACTGTGTCCTCAGGGCTGCTGAACAGACCAGGTTAAATAAGTATCTGGTATATCTTTAAAACCAATGTAATAGTGTCCAAATGTATCGGCGGTATGCCAGACGGACTTGGATTTTTTTTTGGATAGGAACAATCCAAGACCAAACCATGCCTTGTAAATGGCCACCCCTTTCGAAAAACTTCAGCTTCATCCTGCATCCCATACTGCTGCTGAACTCGGTTATATTGCATCTGGCCCCTGATTGGTTAAGCTGCCTTTTGGACACAGTTTGGTTAACCCTACTTCTTTACATTTTAGTTTTTATGTGTGCAGGGGTGGATCCAGGATAAAATGACAGGGACCATGATAAAAGAGGGTTTAGGTGGGGGAGGGGCAGTGTTAGTGGTGCCAGTGTACAAGCTAAGAGAGTGGCAGAGAGAGGGTGGGAATGGGATTAAAAATAGGCCCTGGCATTTAAAATACGCAGGCCCACCATGGCGACAAAAGTGAAGGATGTAGTTGTGCGCACGCCAAAGGCGCGCTACGGAAAAGGGGGTGTGGCCACTCAACAGTGGGCATGTCCTTGAGTGTAGTGTACAACACCATATATAACTTCTACACATTATGCAACAAAATACTAGACCCATTATACTTGCCCCTTACACATAATGCCACATGGATTGAGCCATCATTCTAATAATGCCGCATGGATTGTGTCAAAATTCACATAATGCCACACGGATTGAGCCAAAATTCACATAATAACACATGGATTGTGCCAAAATTCACATAATGCCAAATGGATTGAGCCAAAATTCACATAATGCCACACGGATTGAGCCAAAATTCACATAATGCAACAGGGATTGAGCCAGAATTCACATAATGCCACACAAATTAAGCCAAAATTCACAATACGCTTCATAAACAGGGACATTGTCCACTAAAAGCCTGCATTAAACATTTACACCATAATGTCCATTACAGGTTAAGTTACACGCCATTATGTCCATTATGTATTATGCCAAACACCATAATGCCTATTAAAAATTATGCTACATAAGTGCTGCTTATCTACATGCTCATTGCCAAGGGTTCCATGCTCATTGCCAGAGGTTCCATGCTCATTGCCATGTGGGATTACATGCTCATTACCAAGGGGGAATACATGCTCGCGGTAAATGGGGGACAGCCACCGCCAGGCAGAAGTGATAGCCACTGACAGGCTGTATTCAGAGCACTGCAGGTCCCGGCTATTTGAAATAATACCCCTATCACACCAGAAAATGCATTCCCAGGTTGGCCCCTTTTACACCAGCCTAGTCCCTGCATTTTCTGGTGTGAGAGGGAGAGAAAACCACCCCTCCCCCCCTTTAACCAGTTATCTCATTTAACCGGCTATATCTTCGGAACCAACTGAGACATTTACATGAGACAAGTATCATATTGAAGAACTTTTGAGTGGGCTTTGAATGATTTTGGTCCAGTGAAACTGGAACGTTTGGTTCCAGAGTAATCTGCCCTCAAAGTACATAAACAGCCATGAAATTACATTTAAAAAATAAATAAAAATCAGTTTACACGCAATATCTCTGGAACCGATTGACCGATATGGACCAGCCTGGTATCATATTGATGGCCCAGATTTGGAATTGAGTGAGATCAACCACAAGCTTCTGTGATGCCAAGGGGGGAACTGGCAGTCGTCAGAACCAGGTGGGGGTTGGAATTAACAGGTCCCATATTATCCTATGGGGAAAACCGTTACAGCTTTGCCAGGCGATATCTCCGGTTCCCGGGGGAGCTAGAGACACGGGCTGGGCTCGTTGGAAAGCCCTGGTCCTCAGCTACACAATATGACAGGGGGGCACGTGCCCGGGTGCCCCTCCCCTGAATCCGCCAATGTATGTTTCTATATTTACAATGTTTATATGTACTGTAGCAATTTTTCAAGAAATGCTGTAAAGAGTTAAAACAAACTTTTATAATGTTTACTGTGTGAAGACACTTATGCAAAATTATTAAGCAAACGAACACTTTACCTTTGGGACTAAATATACCCCAAAACTTTTTTTAAAGAAATATTTGTGGTATCATCTTTTACACAATTGAGGAAGGGTTTGCTGCAATGGTGGCCCGGATGATATCAGCTCTGTCATCGTGATCCACATCGTATCCTGCTGCATCACTTGTTGTAGTGGTCCCCACCTCATTGTCCTGCACATCCCACTATGGAAGGAAGATGTCCCTTTGTAGTTCACAAATGTTATGTAGAATGCAGCAGGCTGCTTACTACATGGGACATTATTTGTAAAACCACATCATTCCTTTAAAGAGACAGAGCCAACATCCTTTTAAATGTCCAAAAGCATTTCCCACAACCATATGGGCAGAATTTAGGGGGCCAAATGTGTTAGGGGGCCAACTATAGTACAGCTATTGCACCATATTGCAAATGTCACATGTTTCCTGCTGAAAATCACACATGTATTAGGGTGCAACTTTTAGACCAAGCCAGAAATCAATTCCGAATTCTGCCGATATTTTTAGTAATAGAAAAAAAATGTCATTCCCCACTGATCATGAATTCCTTCCCCACTGATCATAACCAGTCCGGGTTCTTTGAGCCAGTTCTGGTTTCCCAAATACAGGGGGGGGGGGGGGAATGGTGGGGTTCCCCTGTATTTAAGAAACCAGCACAGGGCTCTTGGACTGGTCCTGGTTACAAAAATACAGGGGACAAAAAAATAGGGGTCCAGCACCAGGCTCCAACAGCCAGCAGGGTAATGCCATAGCTGCGGGAGTCTTTTTATATATGCTCCCCATGCCAAAATATCACCCCTTGGCTGATCAGCCCTGGACAGGGTCCATGGGGAAGTGAGGTTTCCCCCAGGCTTTACCCATCCAGGGCTGTCCCCCGGCACCCCTGGGTGGTTGGTGCCGGGCTGATTTTGTTTGTGTAACAAAAAATAATTTATATAATAATAATAATAATAAAAATAACATTGGATTGTGCTGTTTGGGGACCCATTTACTTGGGGGAACCCCACTCCCCTGGCTGACCAGCCAGGGGGTGATGTTTTGGCTAGGGGAGCTTATATAAAAAGTGTCACCTGGCTGTGGCATCACCCTGCTGGCTGTTGGAGCCCAGTACTGGTTCCAAATATGGGGGACCCCTATTATTTTTTGTCCCCCATATTTTTGGAACCAGGAGCTATCCAAGAGCCCGATGTTGGTTTCTTAAATCCGGGAACCCCACCAAATTTTTACCCTTTATTTGGGAAAACCAAGACCGGCTTGAAGAGCCCAGAGCAGGACCCCATGCCATTTTTAAAATGTTTACTTTTATACACTTTTTTGGACAGAACCCTGCACAGATCTCATTGATCTGTGCAGGGTTCTGTCAAACTCACCTGCCATTATCAGG
Source organism: Crinia signifera (assembly GCF_055691185.1). NCBI lineage: Eukaryota > Metazoa > Chordata > Amphibia > Anura > Myobatrachidae > Crinia > Crinia signifera. Next base: position 106,640,368 of record NC_139221.1, on the reverse strand, counting down.
TCTTTTTGAAAAATCGCATCCTATTACATTTGAAATTTTGAGATTTTCAATGTGCAATTTTTTGGTCACGGCAAAACATACAATTGTTACAGCCAATCGCACACTACTGTGTGCAATTTGCAATGTGCAATTTTCAGAAAACATGTGATTTTGGCAATATTTATCCCAAAAATGTTGCACCCTATTACATCAAGACCCTTTTTCTAAAGTGTCAATCAATTACATGGCAAGATCAACCTGATTTTTCTGTATAAATGATTGCTACCTTAGAAAAATGGGAAAAGTCTTCCAAAATCTCTCACTTTCTGATTCTCACGCCCTATTACGTGTTAGTGAACACATCCCCTTGCATGGCAGGGAAAGAATTTGGGTGCCGGAGAGGGCAGCCATTCAGCGGGGTGGCATTGAGGTGCTGGCTAAGCAGCGAACGACCGCTGCTTAGTGAGCAAACCTGGACCATTGTGTGAATCCCTTCATCTGCCAATGTTGCAATGGGTATGCTACATCGCCAATAATGTGGACTGGGATCCCCCCCCACAGCTACGGTCACCGATTAAAAAAAACAAAGAAAGTACATTGTTATCATTTAATACAGAGGAGTCGTAAGTGGCAGGGGGACTTCACGAGGCCTGTACATAACCTGCTTTAGCACATGTAGGTTTAGAGGAAATAATGAAAATAGGACTTTTGCACCTCTTATGGGAAAACCATCCACCATGCTTTTCCACTGCAATGTCGTACAGGTCCGAGTTGGCGAGGACTCATGTGCCCGTCCAGGCCAACCTAAAACTAACACTTTAAAAAAGGAAATTTAGATTTTTTTTAGATTGTGGTTATTACAAGGTAATTATTTTTTTTATTTTCGTTACGAAGGAGCTCCCACTTACAATCCTCCTCCTACACCCAGCTAGCAGCTAGTATTACCATTCCTGGCAAGTTCCTGGGTCTAATCTCCATGACTCTGGATGAGAGAAGGCTTGTAGACCCGGGACCTAGTCCAGGGTTGTTTATATTCAGACTTCCAAAATCCCAGGTTGATGTGCGTTCACAAGCAAATGTTGGTGTTTTGTACAGTGACCAGCACTCCAGTGGCCAGTATAGCCCATAGATGAGTATACCACCCCAGTGACCGGACCAACCTCTTGACACCAGCAGCACTCCCCCAGGTGACGACTCGGGAGGAGCCTCCCCACAGTGGAGCAACATTCTACAGCCTTGCAAATTTGAAACAGCTAAGGAGTTAGCCCACTCCATAAACACGCGAGAAGCACACTTTCCATTCTGCCCCCAGGGGACTGCAGCCCTCCAGAGGTAACATCTGTCATTGGACCAAGGGGTGACTATATCATCTTATTCCAAGACTGAGCTCTAAATCACACATTTTTGACTGGTCTGCACTGAATCACAGCTATAATAATGTTTTAAATGTCTTAACTTATTATTAAATATAGTTGCTGTTTTTTAATCATAACATTGTTATTGTCATACATAGCGCAGTTAACCTTTTTGCTTATATCTGTTAACCTACACGGGAGTGACACCACCATTTCACCTAGACTGCAGCTTGGCACAGCGACTCACCACCAGCGCCCAATTAGATACTTGTTATCTATTCTATTTATGAAAGGAGTATAAGACACTTTTCTTCAGACTTGGGCCTAAAAACCCAGATCGGATGCATTCTTATTAGAGGTGGCCCAGGTCACGCCCAGAAAAAAACCCTGGTACAGTACAGAGCTGGACCTGGAACTTTGATCTAGGGATGTGCACCGCCCACTTTTTGCATTTTGGGTTCTGATTACCTTCAGGTTTGGGATTCTACTGGGTTTTGCCAAAACACCCCCTCAACGTTTTAGGTTATGGGTTCTGATTTTTTTTACAGCATAAAAAACCCTAAAATCACAGAAATTAGGTGTTTTTTCTCCTACGCTATTATTAACCTCAATAGCATTCATCTCCACTCATTTCCAGTCTATTCTGAACACCTCACAATATTGTTTTTAGGCCAAAAGGTTGCACAGAAGTAGTTGGATAACTATGATAAGCGACACAAGTGGGCGGCACAAACGCTAGACTGATACGGCACACTTAATAGCACCCCTGGACTGATATGTCACACTTAGCATCACCCCTGGACTGATACGGCACACTTAGCATCACCCCTGGACTAATACAGCACACTTGGCAGCACCCCATGAATTATACGGCAGACTTGGCTTAACCCAGGAATTATACAGCACAGAAAGTGGCACCCCTGACCTGATACAGCACACATGACGGCACACCAGGGGACATGATGTAACTGGCACTAATGGGGACATGATATGTAACTGGCACTAATGGGGACATGATATGTAACTGGCACTACTGAGGACATGATATGTAACTGGCACTACTAAAGACACAGTGGGCGGTATTCAATGAGAATACCTGCGAGGTGCAGCGAATCCTTTTTAGGATTCGCTGCACATTCGCCACGTTCCGGAGCCGGCGGGCTCCGGTATTCAACGTGTCAGGGGCTCGCTGCCCCTGACTGGCGAATATGAGCTCCTGCGGCGATTGCCGCAGGGAGCCTGAGGACGGTGCCCGGCAGAGAGATGGTAGTCTCTCTGCCTGACCCAGAACTTTGTGGGGGGTAGGTGGGCTCCCCGGGTGCCAGGCAGCACAGGCTGCATCCCGGGGGTGCCAGCAGGGGAGCGTATATTCACTACACACGATCGTAACGATCGGGTGCAGTGAATATATGAATATGTAATGAGCGGCTCGGCTCCGGCGCCCCCTTCTGGCTGCTGTGTAAAAAAGTAAAAAATATATTTTTTTAAATTAAATATATATTCATGTGCTTACAGCACATGAATAAAAATAGCATGCCCCTCCTCAGAATAAAATTCCTGATTTTTTGACACCAAATGTAAAAAACAAAACACTTTATTTTAGAAGTTCACATTCCACTTCACCATAAAAAGATAGCGATTGCTACTCGGTGAATCATGGTGAAAAAAACCTTGAAATGTATTCGCCATGTGGTCATTGAATAGGGTGATTCACCGTTTTAGTCAGAAATTCGCCAAACAGCACAAATTTGCCATAAAAACATGGCGAATCAGGCTCATTGAATACCGCCCAATATGTAATTGGCACTCCTGGGGACATCTGTAACAGCACTACTGAGGACATGATATGTAACTGGCACTAAATATGTGCAAGAAAATTAAATTATTGCTTGGCATTTAAATTCAGTATTGGAGATAGTACACAAACTTTGTTTCATGTATTGAAATCTTGTTTTTTTGCACAAATAAAATGTATTTGTTTGTATTTAATATGTTTGATGTGTTTGTACAACATAAATGCAAGATACTTCAAGACACATCACTGAAATATAAAAATATTCTGAAATACGGAATAATCAGTTATCCAAAATTCTTCTGGTCCCGAGCATTTTGGATAAGGGATACTCAACCTGTATATATTTCTTTCTTTCAAATTTATGCGCTAAAAATCTGCCTGGTAGTTACCAGGTTCGGACTCCCATGTATCACACCCCATGTCATTTTTAGCTGACCTTTACCCACTATTCCTCAACCCAGGATGCTCCAGCAGTAACCAAGGTCAAAAGTTTGGTGGAAAAGGGGTATTACAGAAATAGGATATACCAGTAAAATACACCCAATATAAAGTATCAAAACAAAACCATAACTGTTATTAAAATTTCAAAACACAACATATAGGCCCTGATTCCGACCTGACCACTAATGTGAGAATTTGCAGTGTGTAAGCCACCCAGACAGAAGGAGTAACTTTTTTAAATGGCGAGAGAATTATGAATGGATCGCTAATAGTTGTCCACTTACAAATCTATTTGCAATTCAAGAACCATGAAAAGGATTAACCTATGGTCTGTGCAAATGTGAGTAGGTTTGAGGCTTCCACTAATCTGCGACTGAGGCTGGAAGTGGTCTTTGCTGACATCACAGACATCTCAAAATTGCCTGGGCACATCTACGTTTTAGTCCGTAACACCCAGAAAATGCCAGGTTACCACCCCTAAACACCGGCTTCCTTTCAAACTGCGAGAGGCTTACATTTACGATTTATAAGCATTTTCAGTCGCTGATTAACCAAAACCCACCATTATGATATCACAAAGCTGTCAAATTCAACATCTAGAAATTACCTTTAAGACATCACAATGCATAGATAACCACTATTTTGAGCAAAAAGCTTAGAAAACATCTATGACATCACAAAGCATTGAAAACTAATCACCTAGAAGGGCCCATTGTGACATCACAATGCATCAAAAACCACCATTATGACATCACAAAGTCCGGAATTCCCCAAACAGAGGTTACAAATAGAACCTCAAAAGGAAACATGAACATTCTTACACTTGACAGAGCAGACGACAAGTCATGGCAAACTTTTCTGGCTGGTTTAACTGTCTTAAGTGTTTAAACTGTTTCAACAGTTGCAAAACGAATGATGAAAATGATGACATTTATACTCCTGAGCCACTGCAGGAGGACACCCATTCCCTGCAGGAGGACACCAATTCCATGAAGGAGGACAAAAATTCCCTGAAGGAGGACAAAAATTCCCTGAAGGAAGACACAAATTCCCTGAAGGAAGACACAAATTCCCTGCAGGAAGACATCAATTCCCTGAAGGAGGACACCAATTCCCTGAAGGAGGAAACACATTCCCTGAAGGAGGAAACACATTCCCTGAAGGAGGAAACACATTCCCTGCAGGGGGACGCCACTTCCCTGCAGGAGGCTGAGAGCCGGGAAACACTGTATGAGACCGACAGTTTTCCAGATGAAACAGAGGACGAATTAAAGGTCCTGGTGGAGTCCAAAGATGACTCGGAGTCAGAAGTAATTTATAAGGATGATGAAGTTATGCCTTTTGTTATATGGCGCAAAGAAATTACAGTCCTTATTATTAACCATCCTGAAGTGAAGATCTGCTTCTATTTACGATAGGACTTCTGCTAAAAAAAAAAACCTTAAAAATAATAATAATAATAAAAAAAAATCATAGGAGGGTAACTATGCTATTCTATGCTATGCTTAGCTATGCTGTGGATATGGTCTTAGTATAGCTATGTTTAGCATTGCTAAGCATAGCTATACTAAGACCATAGACATAGCATAGCTAAGCATAGCTTAGAATAGCATAGTTACCCTCCGCCAACCCACCTGATGAGGTCACCTTGACGTGGTAGGCGGGCTCACATTTTTGTGCTAAGAACCTCAATGTCACCCATGTTAATGTAATGATAAATCTCCTAAATGATGACTATACTGAGTAACAGAACAGAGATATCCATTGGTAACTACAAAAAGCCCTTGCACACTGGATAATGTAGAAGCTCTGAGAACACTCAGGGGCAGATGTATTAAACCTGTTAAAGTGATAAAGTGGTGATAAATTGGAAGGTGATAACGCACCAGCAAATCAACTCCTAACTGTCATTTTTTAAACACAGCTGATTGGCTGGTGCCTTATCACCTTCCACTTTATCACTTTACCAGGCTTAATACATCTACCCCTTAGATACAGATAGAAATCAACAGGGTCCAATATGATTATTTACAGCAGATTCTATGTAGCAGTGCAAATAATGGTGTACATACGTTTGTTATTGCTGCTAGTGCTATCGGCATTTACCAATAATTTACTGTCCATTGGTAGTTAGGGGACTACCTGAGACGGCATTACATTATAAGACACAGATTGTTATTACCTCCAGGTGAATTTCACTGTATTATGATATAATATGTTGTAAATCTAATATATATTGATTAATAAAACAGTCTATTGTGCCAATAAAAGAAAAGTAAATGGATTTTTTGTGATTCCTTGTATGGTGAGCGCTTTTCACTACCTCCGTGCATCGGCAGATTTTAAATGCATAAATTGGAAAGAAGCGCAACAATAAGAGGTGTTATTTATAACATTCTGAGGAACGAAGGTGGGACTGCATCCAGCAGGAGGGCCCTTTTGTGGCGTTGCCGCCACTGATACATTGCCCGGCTGGGGTAGATCCAGAACTAAATGACAGAGGGGCACCATAACAGGGAAGGGAGGGGGTTTATTTATGCATATTACCAAAACAGTTGGCATTACCTCAAAACAAGGGCATCCCAGAATACGGAAGACTGGAAACGCCTCCGGGAGGGTTGCCACCAGTGTTCCCTCTAAGCTGTGCGCGTGTGCGCGCGCACACAACTCGCCGAGCATGCGCACAGACATTACAACAAAGCGCACAAAGCAGCAGTGGTAAACTTTTTGCTGTTGCGGACTAAATTAATGTATGTTTCACCCATTAACTACATCATGTGCTGTGTTTTGAATGTTTAAATGTTTTGAATGTTTAATATCATTTTAAAGAAAAGTTAACACAAATGCTGAACGCCGTTTTCCAGTTATATATAGAAGTGACGCACAAAAATAGAAATTTCCGTCCAAAGTTGCACAGCCAAAATCTTTTGCCGCACACAGCCTTCATAAAATTAGAGGGAACATTGGTTGCCACCAAAGACGGGAGAATCCCGGAAATGGCCAGCACTGTGTAAGCGGGAGAGGTGGCAACCCTATATGCAAAATTAATTGTAAAGGGAGACCAAATACTTATAATAAGCAGAAACACTCACTGAGCTTCCCATATACTGTACAGTACACATGTACCATTGTGGGCAAGTTCATCATACAAAGCAATACTACAGTCTCTTTACTAAACCTTGCTGGACTTTAGCAGAAAATGAGATGTGGGGCAGCCCCATTGTACCATTGTACCATGGGACCACACATGGGCTGGCTGGCAACTTTTAGCCTGGGGCAAATGTATGCAAGTGGCCCTGGTGTTTCTATATGGGCACAGTAATAGGAAAATGGGTGTCAACTAAGTATACTCAACTATAAGACATGCAGAGTTGTACGCATTTGAAATGCAACTCCACTTATGACTGAAGGGGTATAACTAGGCTGTAATGGGTAATCAACCATATGTACTGTAAGTGAGGGTGTGTTGTCTTTACTGTGGCCACAGAGTTGGTCACAAGCATAAATATTCTTGTTTCCAGTTGTGTCTTCTGCTGCAAGTGCTAGCTCTTGGGTGGCTCATTTGGCCGGGCAAATACGCCAGGTAAATACACTTTATTTTCCTGTCGTATTTGGCAGAAGCCTGCACGGATCAGTCAGATCCGTGCAGGCTTCAGTGTGTAAAAAATAGAAAATAAATAAATTAAAAAAAACGGCGTGGGGTCTCCCCCACAGCCGTAAGCAGCACCAGGCTGGAAGAGCCGGGGCTGGTAATAAAAAATCAGGGAACCCGGCAAATAGGGGATCCCCGATTTTTTAAAACCAGCACCAGGTCCGGCTCCCAAAATACGGGGGACAAAATGACTAGGGGTCCCCCGTATTTTAGGAACCAGCCCCAGGCCAAACCAGCCAGCAGTGTAATGTCACAGCCAGGGGACACTTATTAGATAAGGTCCCGCGGCCAAAACATTCACCCTACCGACCAGTCAGCCTGGCCAAGGGCCCAGGGGGAGTGGGGACCCCCCCTCCAGGACTTACCTGACCAGGCTGAAGCCTGGTGCTGTCCTCGATGCCCCTGGGCGGTGGGCATCGAGCTGATTCAGTGTAAAAGATGTAACTATTGTTTAATACTGTGGAACTATGAGTCCCAGCAAGCCTCCCCCGCAAGCTGGGACTTGGAGAACCACAAGTCCCAGCATGAGGGGCATTAAAGGGCCCGCTGGCACAGTATGAAAAATAGTAAAATAAACACACGGACACACAAGAAAAGTACAAGTTTAATACATCCAAAGCCCACACATACTAAAACTTACCTATCTTGAGCCCGTCAGTAGGTCCCTGGGTCCGGTGCTCCTGGGTCCGGGCCTCCATGGTCCAGGTCCGGGGCTCCAGGGTCCGGGGTCCAGGTCTCCAGGGTCCGTTGCCTTGGTTCCTGGGTCCGGGGCTGCAGAGTCCGGGGTCTGGGGCCTTGGTTAAGGGGCTTGTCCGGAGTCCTGGATCCAAAGGAATCCATAGGGGGACCTGTGGAAGGAAATCCAACTTACCAAGGTCCTCCGGCGAAGATCATGTCCTCTTCTGTCCGAAGTAGTCCTGGTCTTCTGAAAATAAGAAACACCGGCGATTCCGGCGGTACCCGACACGGACTGTGAAGAGGCGCAGAGATGTTTCATCTTCCGCGCCTCCCCTCCGAATGATTCTATTGGCTGCCTAGCGGCCAATCAGGAGCTGGCTTTCTCGGCTCCTGATTGGCCGCTAAGCGGCCAATACAATTCTGCAAAAATTCGTATTAGCGACCGCAGTATGGCCGCTAATACGAATCATTACGCCATCGGAGGATTAAAAAGCAGTCGTATTTGACTGCTTTGTAAATTCCCCTCCGGAACACGACTTTGCATACGGCTGAAACAGCCGTATGCAGTCGTAGTCATTCGTATCTGTCATACACACACACACACTGTATATGTCATATACCAATCACCCCATACACCCCTTATATACCATATACTAATAACCCCTTATATACTATATACCTATCACCCAAGACACACACAGCCCTTATATACTATGGGGGAAATTTACTAAAGGAAATTTGTAAAAAATAGGTGTATTTGTATTTAGAAATACACTTATTTTTTACATTTACTATCCCGAAAATACAGCAATTCGTATTCGTATTGATGTGCTATCAATACAAATACGAATTGTCGTATTTTCGGGATAGTAAATGTCAAAAGTAAGTGTATTTCTGGATACAAATACACCTATTTATTACAAATTTCGGTACTCTTTACCTAGAACGGCGCCCGCGATCAGAATCGCGGGCGTCGGGGGTAAAAAATCGCGGTCATCGCGGGTAAATCGCGGGTACATCAAAATCGTGTACCCGCGATGACCGCGATTTTCCCATAGGGAACAATGTTAAAAAGCCTAATTGACCGCGATTTTAATGTAAAATGCCTCAATGCCCGCGATTTTCTCATAGGAATCAATGTTAAATGGGCTACAGAGCCCAAATAGACCCAATTAACCCTTAAATGTCACCCCAATTTTTTGACGCCACCCCACGATCCACGCCAACCTGAAGCGTGGCGAGCGCAGCGAGCCCGCGAGGGGCGGCGGTACGCGTCCTCCGACCTTTTCATGCCCTACTATCCACGTCGGCGTGGAGTTGAGAATAGAATAGTGTGGCGAGCGCAGCGAGCCACCGAGCCCGAAGCGTGGCGAGCGCAGCGAGCCCCGCGAGGGGACGCGGATACCTTCACAGGTAAACGCGTCCCTTCGCGGGCTTCACAGGTGTCCGCGTCGCCACGGACACCTGTGAAGCCCGCGAGGGGACGCGTATAACTGTGAAGGTATCCGCGTCCCCTCGCGGGGCTCGCTGCGCTCGCCACGCTTCGGGCTCGGTGGCTCGCTGCGCTCGCCACACTATTATATTCTCACCTCCACGCCGACGTGGATAGTAGGGCATGAAAAGGTCGGAGGACGCGTACCGCCGCCCCTCGCGGGCTCGCTGCGCTCGCCACGCTTCTGGTTGGCGTGGATCGTGGGGTGGCGTCAAAAAATTGGGGTGACATTTAAGGGTTAATTGAGCCTATTTGGGCTCTGTAGCCCATTTAACATTGATTCCTATGGTAAAATCGCGGGCATTGAGGCATTGAATGCAAAATCGCGGTCAATCTGGCTTTTTAACATTGTTCCCTATGGGAAAATCGCGGTGATCGCGGGCATCGCGTCGCGGCCGTTTATGTACTGCCCGCGATCCCGCGATCACCCCGATGGGCGCCGTTCTAGGTAAAGAGTACCCAAATTTCCTTTAGTAAATTTCCCCCTATATGTCTATTACACCCACCCAACACCCCTTATATACATAAATGCCCACCCTACACACACCTATTATGTACTATATGACTATCACCCCCCATACACCCCAAATATACAGTACCATATACCTATCACTGCCACAAACCCCATATATATATATATATATATATATATATATATACCCCCTCACACATCCTATACCCTTACATACTATATACCCAGCCTCCCCCTCCCCACCCCTTATATAACATATACCCATTACCTCCCCCAATACCCATTAATATACATAAATGCCTACCACCCTCGCCCACACCTCATATATACTACTGTATATACCTAACAACCCCATTACCCTTTCCTCCTCTCACCCACACACAGTCCTTATTTATTATTTACCTTAACCACCCCCATGGGCGGATTGGCCCACCGGGAAACCGGGCTATTTCCCAGTGGGCCGGCCCATTTCAGCCATGTAGCGGCCGCTCGACCGCCCTGGCTGGGCCGCGGACCACCCGACCGCTATCCCCACGGTTAGCGGCCGCGGCCACGGCACTTTTGCCCACAACTAAGATGGCCGCGGCCAGCCTCATCCCGTGCAGCAGTAATACTGGCCGCGGGAGCGCTGGTGCGCATGCGCGGCCGCACGCAGCAGCTCCCGCGGCCCCTCTGAGCATCTGTGATGCTGTTGAATTGATCCCTCCCCAGCAGGCAGCGCAAGATTTTTTCAAAACAGGATGGGCCGCAGAATTAATGAGTAGTGTGCAGCGCCGCCCACCCTTCTACTATCCACCCTATAGCAGCAACAGCAGGCTGGCAGCCACAGCCATACACTGGAAGAGCCAGACAGGCATGGGCAGAGCCAGGAGCAGTTCTACAGCAAGCCAGCCAGGTATGTAATGTGGGCTGGGGATGGGCATTATATGTTAATGTGCTAGGGAGGGGTGTGTGTACTGTGTAACATGTTAATATGTGTGTGTGTGTGTGGGGGGGGGTGACATGTTCATACGTGCAGGGAGGGGGGGGGGGGTGTCATGTAAATGTGTGCTGCTATTGTCTGGCAACCCATCACGGTGTGCGGCATATGTATAATGGGCATCACGGTGTGCGGCATATGTATAATGGGAAGCAGGGTGTGCGGCATATGTATAATGGGCATCACGGGGTGGGGCATATGTATAATGGGCATCACGCTGTGCGGCATATGTATAATGGAGCATCATGGTGTGCGGCATGTGTATAATGGGTATCACGGTGTGTGGCATATGTACAATGGGCACCACGGTGTGTGACATATGTATAATGGGCATCACGGTGAGCGGCATATGTATAATGGGAATCAGGGTGTGTGGCATATGTATAATGGAGCATCATGGTGTGTGACATATGTATAATGGAGCATCATGGTGTGCGGCATATGTATAATGGGCATCACGGTGTGTGACATATGTATAATGGGCATCACGGTGTGCGGCATATGTATAATGGGCATCACGGTGTGTGTGGCATATGTAAAATGGGGCATCACGGTGTGTGGTATATGTATAATGGGCATCACGGTGTGTGGCATATGTATAATGGGCATCATGGTGTGCGGTATATGTATAATGGGCATCACGGTGTGTGACATATGTATAATGGAGCATCATGGTGTGCGGCATATGTATAATGGGCTTCACGGTGTGTGTGGCATATGTATAATGGAGCATCATGGTGTGCGGCATTTGTGTATAATGGGTATCACAGTGTGTGGTATGTGTATAATGGAGCATCACGGTGTGTGGCATATGTATAATGGGCATCACGCTGTGCGGCATATGTATAATGGGCATCACGGTGTGGCATATGTATAATGGGAATCAGGGTGTGCGGCATATGTATAATGGGCATCAGGGTGTGCGGCATATGTATAATGGGCATCAGGGTGAGCGGCATATGTATAATGGGCATCACGGTGTGAGGCATATGTATAATGGAGCATCACGGTGAGCCTCCCTGCATCCTCCACCACTTTGTGACTCCCCTCCCTGCATCCTCTGCATTCCCCCTCCTACCCTGCATCCTGTGCCACCATGCCGCCCTCACACTCTGCGTCCTGTGCCACCCTGCGTACGTCCTCCCTCCCTACATCCTAAGCCACCCTGCATCTCCCCTCCCAGCATTCTATGCCATCCTCCGTCCCCCCTCCCTCCCTGCATCCTTTTCCACCCTGCCACTCTACTCTCACCCTTCATCACCACCCCCTCTCACTCTTCATCACCACCCCCTCTCACCCTGCACCAACCTCACCCTGTGTCTTCTCATTCCGCTGCATAATGTGAACTTTAGCTCATACTGTTATGATGCATAATGTAATGTAGGGTGCTGCATAATGTTTTTTTTTTTAACTCATTCTGTGTGGCATTTTGTGAATTTTGGATCATTCCATGTGTCATAATGTGAATATTGGCTTATACTGTGTGGCATAAGGTGTGCAGGTTTTTCAAAAGAAAAAAGGGCCCTCTTGTTATGGTGCATAATATGTTGAAGGGAGGTGGCCCATACTCAGTGTCCCATGGCGCGGGGGGGGGACGACACACAGTTGGGAGACCGCCCTGTCACCCCCCCCCCCCCCCCCCCATCTCTATCTCCCCAGCCACACAGGCTGCAGAATAGACGCTGTACGCATGCGCCTATTCTGCAGCCTGAGGGGCTGGGGACATAGGCAGCAGCTCAAAGAGCCACTAGTCATGCCCCCACAGCTGCAAAAATGGGGCATGGTGAAATAGGCCACGCCCACACATATAGGCCACGCCCCCTACAAAAATTGGGCACGCCTGCGGCGCGCAACATCACACCAGCCCCCCCCCCCCCCCCCCCGTTTAGGGCTGCTGCAAGATATTTCCCGGGCTGGTTTTATTTCCCAATCCGCCCCTGATGTGAAGTCACAGACCGCGGCAAGCTATAAGTGCGGTGCGCCACTCCACTGTACTCGCCGCGGGTATCACACCTCTCCATTAGCGCTGCAGTCATAAGTCGTCCGCCTCCCAGGAAACTTCCCAGTGGTTATAATGGCCAATCCGCCCATGGTGGGAACAGCAAGTAACCCCCTTCACCCTGCATTAAATCCCCCCCCCCCCCACCCATCTTGAGATTTTTTTTATCAATATCTTTTTTCAGTTTAATATAATCAATGCAGGAAATATGTCATTAGCTTCCCAAAAACAAAGGATACAAACAAACCCAGCATTGATGTATTATTTTATAATTACAGGTTTAGTATCCCTTATCCAAATTATTCCAAAAACCAAACATTGCAGAAAGTGAATATATATATATATATATATATGCATTTAATAAATGAAGATGCGGCGACTGATTGCTCTAAAATAGTAAATACTATGTGTGCTGGTCCGCACTTTAGGAAACCAAATAAATTATCTTATAAAAGGTGGTCTAAAACACGGTGAATGAAAATATCGATAAAAAAGTTTTTACTATGGATAAAAAATGTCAGGAGGTACGTATAAAAACATGTACATTTATTTAAACAAAGTAGACAGCATGTCCCTTTAAAAAATACAGACAATTAAAAAATATATTCTAACCTAAAAAATTCCGTATAAAGTGAAATAAAAAAAAAGAGTAGCTTAACTTTGTAGAGATGAGACAGGAGGGCTAGTGAGTCCCAACGCGTTTCGTCCTTCTGACTTTATCATATCATATATAATTTATTTATTTTTTTAAATTGAATTTTTATTAACTTTTCAAATGTATATAGGGAGGGGAGGGTACAGAAATAAAAGAGGGGGGGGTCAGGGAAGAGGACACAATCACAAGGTTACAGTACTGTGTTGCTAGGCGAAAAGGAGATACATAAAAAATAAAATGTTACATAGCGTCGTGTAGTCGTAAGCTTATACTAACATTCACATACATACATATGCCTGGTATTTGAAAAAGAGGTAATTATGATGGAGTTTGCTAACATCTAGAAGGCTCACATGATGTGCACATGCTCGTTTCAGGGGAGCTACCTCAGGACTGATTGACTAATTGGCTAATTGGACTATCTCAGTGGATGGAGGGATCTATATACACTCTGCGTCCTGTGCCACCCTGCGTACGTCCTCCCTCCCTACATCCTAAGCCACCCTGCATCTCCCCTCCCAGCATTCTATGCCATCCTCCGTCCCCCCTCCCTCCCTGCATCCTCTTCCACCCTGCCACTCTACTCTCACCCTTCATCACCACCCCCTCTCACTCTTCATCACCACCCCCTCTCACCCTGCACCAACCTCACCCTGTGTCTTCTCATTCCGCTGCATAATGTGAACTTTAGCTCATACTGTTATGATGCATAATGTAATGTAGGGTGCTGCATAATGTTTTTTTTTTTAACTCATTCTGTGTGGCATTTTGTGAATTTTGGATCATTCCATGTGTCATAATGTGAATATTGGCTTATACTGTGTGGCATAAGGTGTGCAGGTTTTTCAAAAGAAAAAAGGGCCCTCTTGTTATGGTGCATAATATGTTGAAGGGAGGTGGCCCATACTCAGTGTCCCATGGCGCGGGGGGGGGGACGACACACAGTTGGGAGACCGCCCTGTCACCCCCCCCCCCCCCATCTCTATCTCCCCAGCCACACAGGCTGCAGAATAGACGCTGTACGCATGCGCCTATTCTGCAGCCTGAGGGGCTGGGGACATAGGCAGCAGCTCAAAGAGCCACTAGTCATGCCCCCACAGCTGCAAAAATGGGGCATGGTGAAATAGGCCACGCCCACACATATAGGCCACGCCCCCTACAAAAATTGGGCACGCCTGCGGCGCGCAACATCACACCAGCCCCCCCCCCCCCCCCCCCCCCGTTTAGGGCTGCTGCAAGATATTTCCCGGGCTGGTTTTATTTCCCAATCCGCCCCTGATGTGAAGTCACAGACCGCGGCAAGCTATAAGTGCGGTGCGCCACTCCACTGTACTCGCCGCGGGTATCACACCTCTCCATTAGCGCTGCAGTCATAAGTCGTCCGCCTCCCAGGAAACTTCCCAGTGGTTATAATGGCCAATCCGCCCATGGTGGGAACAGCAAGTAACCCCCTTCACCCTGCATTAAATCCCCCCCCCCCCACCCATCTTGAGATTTTTTTTATCAATATCTTTTTTCAGTTTAATATAATCAATGCAGGAAATATGTCATTAGCTTCCCAAAAACAAAGGATACAAACAAACCCAGCATTGATGTATTATTTTATAATTACAGGTTTAGTATCCCTTATCCAAATTATTCCAAAAACCAAACATTGCAGAAAGTGAATATATATATATATATATATATATATATGCATTTAATAAATGAAGATGCGGCGACTGATTGCTCTAAAATAGTAAATACTATGTGTGCTGGTCCGCACTTTAGGAAACCAAATAAATGATCTTATAAAAGGTGGTCTAAAACACGGTGAATGAAAATATCGATAAAAAAGTTTTTACTATGGATAAAAAATGTCAGGAGGTACGTATAAAAACATGTACATTTATTTAAACAAAGTAGACAGCATGTCCCTTTAAAAAATACAGACAATTAAAAAATATATTCTAACCTAAAAAATTCCGTATAAAGTGAAATAAAAAAAAAGAGTAGCTTAACTTTGTAGAGATGAGACAGGAGGGCTAGTGAGTCCCAACGCGTTTCGTCCTTCTGACTTTATCATATCATATATAATTTATTTATTTTTTTAAATTGAATTTTTATTAACTTTTCAAATGTATATAGGGAGGGGAGGGTACAGAAATAAAAGAGGGGGGGGTCAGGGAAGAGGACACAATCACAAGGTTACAGTACTGTGTTGCTAGGCGAAAAGGAGATACATAAAAAATAAAATGTTACATAGCGTCGTGTAGTCGTAAGCTTATACTAACATTGACATACATACATATGCCTGGTATTTGAAAAAGAGGTAATTATGATGGAGTTTGCTAACATCTAGAAGGCTCACATGATGTGCACATGCTCGTTTCAGGGGAGCTACCTCAGGACTGATTGACTAATTGGCTAATTGGACTATCTCAGTGGATGGAGGGATCTATATACACTCCAGGGGTACCATCTAAGGGCATGGTTGGGCGGGCCGCCAGAGAAGAGTAGGCCCGCAGTTTCATATTCATAATGAGAATGTACTGCATGTTCAACCTCTGGCAAGGTAGGGACATTTTTTTTTTTTTTTTTTTAAAGCACTAATGGGGACATCTGTAACAGCACTACTGAGGACATGATATGTAACTGGCACTACTGGAGACATGATATGTAACTGGCACCCCTGGGGACATGATATGTAACTGGCACTCCTGGGGACATAATATGTAACAGTACTACTGAGGACATGATATGTAACTGGCACTACTGGGGACATGATATGTAACTGGCACTACTGGGGACATGATATGTAACTGGCACTCCTGGGGACATAATATGTAACAGTACTACTGATGACATGATATGTAACTGGCACTACTGGGGACATGATATGTAACTGGCACTACTAGGGACATGATATGTAACTGGCACTCCTGGGGACATGATATGTAACAGCACTACTGAGGACATGATATTTAACTGGCACTAGTCATGGTATTATAAGGCACAGATGACGGAACCCCTGGACTGACACAGAACACATGGAATTATACGGCACACATAGTGACACTCCTGCAGTAAAAAGAGTTTTTCTTTTAATTTATAAAATGGCAGCACCCTTGTATTGATACAGCAGACTTAGCAGCACCCCACCATTATACAGCACACTTGGCTCACCCCAGGACTGATACGGCACACTTAGCATCACCCCTGGACTGTGACGGCACACTTAGCAGCACCCCATGAATTATACAGCAGACTTTGCAGCAACCCATGAATTATATGACACACGTGGCTCACCCCAGGAATTATGCATTACACATGCGGGCATCCCTGACCTGATACAGCACACATGGAATTATACGGCACAGATGGCGGCACCCCTGGACTGATACGGCACACATGGCGGCAGGCATGGAATAATACGGCAGACAAATTCCTGCAGTAAAAATTAAAATGTGTATTCTTTTAATTATAAAAAAGAGCAGCACACCTGGAATTATACGGCAGACTTAGCAACACCCCATGAATTAGACAGCACTATTGGCTCACCGCTGGACTACAGCGCATTTAACAGCCCTTGCAGTAAAATAACATAAAAAAAACCCTTATTTTTATTTTCATTAAAAAAAGGGCAACTCCCCTGGTCTGATACAGGACACATGGGGGCACCCCTGGAATTATACGGCACACATGCGGGCACCCCAGGACTGATACAGGACACATGGGGGCACCCATGGAATTATATGGCACACATGCGGGCAGCCCTGGACTGATATGGGACACATCGGGGCACCCCTGGACTGATAGAGAACATATGGGGGCACCCCTGGACAGATACAGCACACATGTGGGCACCCCTGGACAGATACAGCACACATGTGGGCACCCCTGGACAAATACAGCACACATGTGGGCCCCCCTGGATGGATACAGTACACATGCGGGTCTATAAAAATAAATAGTTAATGAATAAAAAATGCATGTGAACCACCACAAAAAAAAAAAATAACCAGCCTCTTCAGTTCAGGCCCCCTGGACAAGAAGGATCAGACTCTAGTGTGCATGTCCAGATAGCCAGGAAAATGATGCAACGGCCATTTTTTCACTGATTTCCACAGTGCTGCTGCCATTATCCTGAGGCTCTGGAGGGGTAATTATTAAAAAAAATGTGTGCACCCATTATAAATACCTGACAGGTTTATAGATATTCAGCTGAGATGTTTCTGCAGCTTCTTTTGGATTTACTTACACAATGCTTAATAAATACAGGATTTGTACAGCTGTCTATGGACCATTTTCACTGTTTGCTCTGCTGGGTTTATTGCTATCTAATGTTGGACTTGCATTTTGTATTTAGCGACTTTAGAAATCGCTGATGAATTCAAAGTCAAAGCTTAGGAAATTTACCTTAGGAGAGAGACAAATATTACTCTGCAAAGGTTAAAGTGAGGGGGAACGGGGTGGAACTGAGTTCCACCACCTCTAATGGTGAGGTGGAACATTTTAACCTCCACATTGGCCCTGCACAGTAATTCTCACAGAAAAGCATTCTAGTTTGCAGGGGGATGCCAAAAACCCTACCACTGGCAGTGTCTCTGCCTAATGGGGGGAGTGGAGGGGGTGTAATAGAGAAATGAGTTCCCCCACATCTGCATGACCACTTTATGCCCTGTTACTCTGTATAGAACTGGCAAATAGTCTGGCCCATTAAAGGCAATGCTGATGGGCAGCATTAGCAGTCTACACTCCCTATACAGTCCTGCAAGTCAATTTAAATTTGTTAAGTTGAACCATAAATGTCCACTAGATGGCAGATGGCAGATGGCAGAAAGAATATTAATTGTTTCAGTTTAGATTTTCTGAATTGTTTAATTACAAGTGAAAATAAATATGTTTACAAATATGCAGGGCCTGTGCAAGGTTTGTTGGCCCCCTGGCAACATTTAACCCACCGCCCATGCTTTCTCCAATTTTTGATATGACATACATCAGTGTCCCTAATTTATTATGTCACACAGCCGTGTCCCAAATTCATAATACAGTATTCTAGAAATACCCAAACTAATATGACACACACACCCTGCTAGCACACAATAAATAACAGTAATGTACTGTAGAAAAAAAAACATTAAAGTCTTTTGCAGTAAAATGTAACATGTCAAGGTTGCCGACTCTCCTGGAATGTCCATGAGACTCCCAGAATCCTGCGACATCTCATGTACTCCCGGAAGAGGACCCCTTTCTCCCGCAGCTGCTGGTGCTTCTCTTCCCTGATCATGGCCTGCTCTCATACACCAGCAGTACTTGTCCCCAGGGGCGGATTGGGAATTAAAACCAGCCCGGGAAATGTTTTCAAGCAGCCCTAAAGGGGGGCCGGGGGGTTGCTGCGCGCCGTAGGCGCGCCCGATTTTTAGGTGGGCGTGTCCTATCAATATGGGGGTGTGGTCTATTCCCATGAGGCCACGCCCCATTTTTTGCCGCTGTGGGGGCATGGCTAGTGGCTCTCTGAGCTGCTGGCTATGTCCCCAGCCCCTCAGGCTGCAGAATAGGCGCATGCGTACAGGGTCTATTCTGCAGCCTGTGGGGCTGGGGAGATAGAGACAGGGGGGGTAACAGGGGGTCTCCCAACTGGGCCACCT
Organism: Crinia signifera; assembly: GCF_055691185.1. Taxonomy (NCBI): domain Eukaryota; kingdom Metazoa; phylum Chordata; class Amphibia; order Anura; family Myobatrachidae; genus Crinia; species Crinia signifera. The sequence continues at coordinate 106,621,241 of NC_139221.1, read as the reverse complement.
CCCTTGAACACATTATGTACCATAACAAGAGGGCCTTTTTTTCTATCGAAAAACCTGGGGGCTTTTGTGCATGCCCATTTGCAGCAGCTTCTCTTCCCATGTGTGTTTTTGGAGTCCATGAGACTGCCCCTGCACATTGCTGCCTGCTTGACACTACCACAAGTCAATAGTCAGGACTAATCCAGTTAAATAGAAATAAGTTTTGGAATAATGTCTAATGGACATTACTGTGCTTTGTGTAGAAGGACATTACTAATGTAGTGAGGTGTGAGGCTTAATGTGTGAGCGTCATTATTGTGTAGACTTATGTGTATACGGCCCTTACTAATGTGCTGGAGACGGAGAGATGGAACTTGTGCTAGCGCTACATGGTAGCAGCCAAAATTTAATAGTCCCCCTGCAATAACTGCATCCAGCCGAATCTAGTCAGTCAAGCCCGCCCCCCAAAAAAACGGATGACGACGGAAGCGCGGCCACTACTCACCACCGCCACGTTTCCGTCGTCATCCAGCGGCCGCAGCTGCTCACACAGTGCAGCATAGCCCAAAACAAATATGGCCACCATATGTGCTTTTAATATATGCGGCAGCCAAATTTGTTTTGGGCAATGCTGCCGTTTGTGACCAGGATGGGCATGCGGCCGCTTCTAACCAAGGTAAGCGGCCCAGCCAGAGTGAAATCTGGTCCAGCCCACCGTGAAACGGTGGGCCAATCCGCCTCTGGGCTACGTGTGTGTTTGTCTATAGATAGGTTTAGGCTAGGTGTGTGTGTATAGATAGGGTTAGGCTAGGTGTGTGTGTGTATGGATAGGGTTAGGCTAGGTGTGTGTGTGTATGGATAGGGTTAGGCTAGGTGTGTGTGTGTATGGATAGGGTTAGGCTAGGTGTGTGTGTATGGATAGGGTTAGGCTAGGTGTGTGTGTGTATGGATAGGGTTAGGCTAGGTGTGTGTGTATAGATAGGGTTAGGCTAGGTGTGTGTGTGTATGGATAGGGTTAGGCTAGGTGTGTGTGTGTATGGATAGGGTTAGGCTAGGTGTGTGTGTGTATGGATAGGGTTAGGCTAGGTGTGTGTGTATGGATAGGGTTAGGCTAGGTGTGTGTGTGTATGGATAGGGTTAGGCTAGGTGTGTGTGTATAGATAGGGTTAGGCTAGGTGTGTGTGTGTGTATAGATAGGGTTACGCTAGGTGTGTGTGTGTATAGATAGGGTTAGGCTAGGTGTGTGTGTGTGTATGGATAGGGTTAGGCTAGGTGTGTGTTTATGGATAGGGTTAGGCTAGGTGTGTGTGTATAGATAGGGTTAGGCTAGGTGTGAGTATAGATAGGGTTAGGCTAGGTGTGTGTGTATATCGATAGGGTTAGGCTAGGTGTGTGTGTATCGATAGGGTTAGGCTAGGTGTGTGTGTATCGATAGGGTTACGCTAGGTGTGTGTGTATAGATAGGGTTACGCTAGGTGTGTGTATCGATAGGGTTACGCTAGTTGTGTGTATCGATAGGGTTACGCTAGGTGTGTGTGTATCGATAGGATTACGCTAGGTGTGTGTGTATCGATAGGGTTACGCTAGTTGTGTGTATCGATAGGGTTACGCTAGGTGTGTGTGTATCGATAGGATTACGCTAGGTGTGTGTGTATCGATAGGATTACGCTAGGTGTGTGTGTATCGATAGGGTTACGCTAGGTGTGTGTGTATCGATAGGGTTACGCTAGTTGTGTGTATCGATAGGGTTACGCTAGGTGTGTGTGTATCGATAGGATTACGCTAGGTGTGTGTGTATCGATAGGGTTACGCTAGGTGTGTGTGTATCGATAGGGTTACGCTAGGTGTGTGTGTATCGATAGGGTTACGCTAGGTGTGTGTGTATCGATAGGGTTACGCTAGGTGTGTGTGTATCGATAGGGTTACGCTAGGTGTGTGTGTATCGATAGGGTTACGCTAGGTGTGTGTGTATCGATAGGGTTAGGCTAGGTGTGTGTGTATCGATAGGGTTAGGCTAGGTGTGTGTGTATCGATAGGGTTACGCTAGGTGTGTGTGTATCGATAGGGTTACGCTAGGTGTGTGTGTATCGATAGGGTTACGCTAGGTGTGTGTGTATCGATAGGGTTACGCTAGGTGTGTGTGTATCGATAGGGTTAGGCTAGGTGTGTGTGTATCGATAGGGTTAGGCTAGGTGTGTGTGTATCGATAGGGTTACGCTAGGTGTGTGTGTATCGATAGGGTTACGCTAGGTGTGTGTGTATCGATAGGGTTAGGCTAGGTGTGTGTGTATATAGTAGATAGAGTTAGGCTATCTACTATATGGATAAGGTTCGGCTTCATGGTGGTGTGTACTAGCTACTAACCTGGCCTTCCTGTGGATGAAAAGAGCCTTCTTTTTAGGGAGATGCACTGGACCGGATTTATCTCATGTCATCACACTTTCGCTCTGGATACCTTCAGACGTACACACTCTGATACTGTAGGGCAAATAAGCGGTCATTACCTCGTGCACAGTGCTTGCCACCAGTATGTAGCTGGGCTGGTAGGTTCTGCCGCTTGGGAAGTACAGTGTACACTGATAGTAGTAGCATCATACCCTCACCACCAACCTTCCCCCCCCCCCAATAAGTCAGTCACACAGCATATGAGAGGCTGGGTAGATGGCACAGGCAGTGGGTGCAATGGGCACAGAGCCCCTGGTGAGAGCTGCACAGTGCAGAGCAGTAAGAGGGGAAGTTTGGTACTTACTGTCTCCCAGGCCCATCTGCTGGGCACACAAGCAGCAGACACTGGGCAGCAGTGAGTAGAAGTTGCAGAGCACATTGCCCTGCATATGGTGCATTCTCACAGTGCAGAGCTCCCCCGCATCTCCTGGTACTCACTGGGCTTCCCGCTCTGCGGCATGCAGTGATGATCAGAGTGGGGCGCTGCTAGGGCCCCATGACAGCAACTGTCATGGGGATATCCTGCACTGAGGGGGTGGAGACCGTGATGTGCTGCAGCAACACCCACTCATAGGAGGCACCGTCACACACAGGGCCGGTACTAGGGTGTTTGGCTCCCTCCAGCAAACTATACATTTTACGCCCTCCTACAAACAACATTGGCACAACCCTGTACCTCCCCTTGCACACACTGCACTACCGCCGCTTCCCTACACCCCCTATGCCACAAACTACATGATTGCTACCCTGCACCCCACACACACACACTACAAAACCATTGCTACCCGGCACTACTACTACCAGTACCCTGTACCCCTTTGCCACACACATTACACTACTGTCGCTACCTTGCAACCCCCCGCACTCACTACTTTACTGCTGTGACCCTGCATCACACTCACTACACTACCGCTGTTACCCTACACACACTGCGCTACCGCTGCTACATTGCACCCCACTCCACGCACAAACTACACTACCACAGCGACCCTACCTTATACGCATGTCACTACCACCAGTACACTGCTACCCTACTTTACACACACTACACTACCACCGCTACTCTGCACCCCACTCCGTGCACACACTAAACCACCTCCGCTACCCTACCTTATACGCACCCCACTCCTCGCACTACAGCTGCTACCCTACTATATACACAACACTACCACCACTACACTGCACCCCACTTCCCGCACACACTACACTATAGTCGCTACCCTATCTTACACACAATATGCTACCACCGCTACACTGCACCCCACTTTCCTCACACACTAAACTACAGCCGCTAACACCGCACCCCACCCCCCCCTGCCCAGCCCACATTACAATGCCCCCCTTTCCAGCACACATTACATTGTCGACCTCCAAGTACACATTTTACATGGCATCCCCCCAGCACAATTACAATGCCCTCCCCAGAACACATTAACACCCCTCCCAGCACACATCACATACCTGACTCTGTGCTGGTGTGGCTGGTTGTAGGGCTGGCTCCTCTCTCCATGCCTATGGGCTCCTCCAGTGAGTGCACATGTGCACCATGCTCAGTAGTGGAGCATCGAGAGGAGTCACTTCCATCCGGGCTGCTGCTATAGGGGAGGGGGTAGCAGAGGGGAGATAGTTGTGGTGCAGACTGCAGAGCAGAGACTGCTCTCTATACTCACAGGGGAGGGGAGGGGGAGGGGGGGCGCGCGCGATGCTATCGCTGACCGACAAAAGCAGGAGTGGGGAGAGGCAGAAGGGACATAAAACATCCCATGCTGCCAGCACCGCTGTCAGGCACAGGCAGTGGCTGCTGGCAGTAATGGTATAGACCAGCAGGGAATCGGGATGCAGGGCAGTACCTCCCTGCTTTGCTACCGCCCGGCACCCTCTCACACATCCGCTCGGAGCTGGGACAGGAGCAGTGTACGGGGAACAGTGGGCGGAGCCGTGAGCCGTCACTCACGAGCTCCGCAAAGGAGCATGGGAGGAGCTGCACGCCCGCGCATGCGCAGCAGCTCTCCCGCCGCCATCTTGGGCTAGGGCAAACACACAGCCGCGGCCGCTAACCGTGCTGAGACTGCGGTCCGCGGCCAGCCAGAGGGGAGAGTGCCCGGCCCAATTCTAATGTTTTATGGTGCGGCCCACCGGGAAGTGGCCCGGTTTCCCGGTGGGCCAATCCGCCCCTGCTTGTCCCCATGCACCGATGCACGGCATACAGTGGTGATATATGTTCTCTGCTGCTGCCACTGGCTGGTGGTGCGGGGACCAGGCCAATGAGCAGAGTGCAGCACGGCCCGGGGAGAGACCGCTGCCCGGTGGCTGCAAGATGGAGGAGATGTCCCGGGTGGCCGCTGTGCTCACGGGGTCCACAAGAGAAGGCTTAGGTAAGGGGAATGGTGAAGTAGAGTTATGGCTGCCTATAACATTTGTACAATGGTTGGTTCATGTTTCATGTCTTCACTGGCCACCTCTCTCCTCATTACGGCGGTTCTGCCCCACTGGATGCTGCGCAGAACCCTCAGCCACCAGCACTGCTTTGTTGGTAGCTATACACACACATGGGTAGGGGAAGGTTAGGGTTAGGATGTGGGGAGGGGTTTAGGGTTTGTCACTTTCAAGGGGGGGGGGGGGGGTTGATTGAGGCAGTGGAGTACGGGGTTAGACACTAGTGGGAGGGTTAGGGTCAGGCTGCAGGGGTGGTGCTTGTGGAGGATTAGGGTTAGGCTGCAAGTAGGGAGGAAGCTCTGTTAGGATTCTCCATATTGGCATTCCGGGGTAGGACTTTTGGACCAGGATATCATATGTATCCCCCTTCCATGAGTATGTCTAGTCCATGCCTTGTTTTTCTTGTCTCTTTGCTACATGTAGATTGTCAGTTCTCAAGTTCATATAGACCATTTATTGCACTTTTTCAGGCATATGACCTAAAATTATTGGTAGTTTATAAATAAATATTATTTCTTAATAATTGCTGACTCTCCCGGAATCCTAGGACATCTCACGGATTTCTGGCAGAGGACACCTTTCTCCCCCTTCTGCCGCTAGATAATGGCAATGACGCCGCCAACACCCACTGCCGATGCAAGGACCACCCCCTGGTGACACCAGGCTCGCCCCCTGGCAATGCAAGGCCCGCCCCTTGGCTTTTACTTTTCTCCTTGAAATGGTTTTTCAAAAGTAGGCAACCCTGACATATGTATAATATATGTGTTTCCTAGAGCAGGAGACAGGCTCGTGCTTTGGGCATCAGGGGCAAACGCAGGATTTTCAGAAGGGGGTTTCCAGAGGGGCGGAGCAAAGCACGGAGATGGACACTTAGGTGATAAAGTATATGCCGGGTTAGTTAAAGTATTATAGATAGACCAAATGTATATAAGAATATAATAATAATAACAACATAATAAAATAATAATAATAAAAAATATATATATATATATATATACATACATACATACATACATATACATACATATATACAGTATACATACAGGGTCATCAACAGCAGTGTAGACCCCTGGGCATAGTAATATATTGGGGCCCCTACAGATCCTCCAGTGGTAGGGGTGGGGGAAGCTTTGATGTCCCACGGGTGGTAGGGGGTATTATATCAACCACTCAGCATGTAGGGCCTGATACATAACTTCCAGGGTGGTAGAGGATGTTTAATATGCAGAGGAGGGGTGTATAGTGGAGTGGGCTTATTATTCATAATTTTCTGGTGGGAGGACAGCTTGCTTGACTGCAGATATCTCCAGTTCCCGGAAATAGATTTTTTAGATGTTAATGGAATTAAAAACTAGAGAATCCCACCTACCAAATGGTATTGGGACTAGGGGATCAGGAGGCAGAGCAATCTGCCAACGAGTATATAAAATTACATTCCAGGTGTGTGGAGCTGGAGCCGTAATCAGCTGCTTGAAGGCTGATATCTCTGGTTCTGGGAAGCTTAGAGACAAGGTACTAGTGTCAATCAAAGAGGTAGAGTCCCAGCTTTTGGAATATATCCTCAGAAAAACTCTAAGTCAGACAGAACCTGAAATATTGGACTGGGAAGAGCAATTAACAGGCTTGGATGGGGACCACTGCTTTGAAGTCAGATATCTCCGGTTCCCAAGGGCCGATTTTTACAATTCTTGTATCCATGGAAAGAGGTGACCCTCAGCTTCCAGCCTAGGGCCCTTAGACTCCTAGGGGGGTTTCTGGGTACTCAGAACCCCCCCTGCGTGCGCTACTGTGGGGACATGATGTAACTGGCACTAATGGGGACATGATATGTAACTGGCACTAATGGGGACATGATATGTAATTGGCACTACTGAGGACATGATATGTAACTGGCACTACTAAAGACACAATATGTAATTGGCACTCCTGGGGACATCTGTAACAGCACTACTGAGGACATGATATGTAACTGGCACTAAATATGTGCAAGAAAATTAAATTATTGCTTGGCATTTAAATTCAGTATTGGAGATAGTACACAAACTTTGTTTCATGTATTGAAATCTTGTTTTTTTGCACAAATAAAATGTATTTGTTTGTATTTAATATGTTTGATGTGTTTGTACAACATAAATGCAAGATACTTCAAGACACATCACTGAAATATAAAAATATTCTGAAATACGGAATAATCAGTTATCCAAAATTCTTCTGGTCCCGAGCATTTTGGATAAGGGATACTCAACCTGTATATATTTCTTTCTTTCAAATTTATGCGCTAAAAATCTGCCTGGTAGTTACCAGGTTCGGACTCCCATGTATCACACCCCATGTCATTTTTAGCTGACCTTTACCCACTATTCCTCAACCCAGGATGCTCCAGCAGTAATCAAGGTCAAAAGTTTGGTGGAAAAGGGGTATTACAGAAATAGGATATACCAGTAAAATACACCCAATATAAAGTATCAAAACAAAACCATAACTGTTATTAAAATTTCAAAACACAACATATAGGCCCTGATTCCGACCTGACCCCTTATGTGAGAATTTGCAGTGTGTAAGCCACCCAGACAGAAGGAAAATGGCGAGAGAATTATGAATGGATCGCTAATAGTTGTCCACTTACAAATCTATTTGCAATTCAAGAACCATGAAAAGGATTTACGTATGGCAGTGATTTTCAACCTTTTTACCTTGTGGCACACTAAATAATACTTTAAAATTGCCAAGGCACACCCTAAGATCCCCACAGGGCAAAACACATTCGCCACCACAGGAAAAAAAACAAACCTATTGGCCCCACATTAAAAACAATCACACTGATCCCCACAGGTACCAAAAATAAAATACATTGGCACTTTACATGAAAAGAAGAGACCAGTAAATAACATTTGAACTGGTGGTGGCTGTAAATGGGTTTGGGCATCTCTAGATCTGGGGGCACACTTGAGAACAGCTCAAGGCACACTAGTGTGCCACGGCACACTGGTTGAAAAACACTGACCTATGGTCTGTGCAAATGTAGGTTTGAGGCTTCCACTAATCTGCGACTGAGGCTGGAAGTGGTCTTTGCTGACATCACAGACATCTAAAAATTGCCTGGGCACCAGTGTTCCCTCTAAGCTGTGCGCACGTGCGCGCGCACACAACTCGACGAGCGTGCGCACAGACATTACAACAGAGCGCACAAAGCAGCAGTGGTCCCTTTTTGCAGTTGTGGACTCAATTAATGTGTGTTTCACCCATTAACTACATTGTGTGCTGTGTTTTGAATGTTTAAATGTTTAATATCATTTTAAAGTAAAGTTAACACAAATGCTGAACGTCATTTTCCAGTTATATATAAGTGACGCACAAATTTTTTAATTTCCTTCCAAAGTTGCACAGCCAAAATCTTTTGCCGCACATAGCCTTCGTAAAATTAGAGGGAACATTGCTGGGCACATCTACGTTTTAGTCCGTAACACCCAGAAAATGCCAGGTTACCACCCCTAAACACCGGCTTCCTTTCAAACTGCGAGAGGCTTCCATTTACGATTCATAAGCATTTTCAGTCGCTAATTAACCAAAACCCACCATTATGATATCACAAAGCTGTCAAATTCAACATCTAGAAATTACCTTTAAGACATCACAATGCATAGATAACCACTATTTTGAGCAAAATGCTTAGAAAACATCTATGACATCCCAAAGCATTGAAAACTAATCACCTAGAAGGGCCCATTGTGACATCACAATGCATCAAAAACCACCATTATGACATCACAAAGTCCGGAATTCCCCAAACAGAGGTTATAAATAGAACCTCAAAAGGAAACATGAACATTCTTACACTTGACAGAGCAGACGACAAGTCATGGCAAACTTTTCTGGCTGGTTTAGCTGTCTTAAGTGTTTAAACTGTTTCAACAGTTGCAAAACGAATGATGAAAATGATGACATTTATACTCCTGAGCCACTGCAGGAGGACACCCATTCCCTGCAGGAGGACACCAATTCCATGAAGGAGGACAAAAATTCCCTGAAGGAGGACAAAAATTCCCTGAAGGAAGACACAAATTCCCTGAAGGAAGACACAAATTCCCTGCAGGAAGACATCAATTCCCTGAAGGAGGACACCAATTCCCTGAAGGAGGAAACACATTCCCTGAAGGAGGAAACACATTCCCTGAAGGAGGAAACAAATTCCCTGCAGGAGGACGCCACTTCCCTGCAGGAGGCTGAGAGCCGGGAAACACTATATGAGACCGAAAGTTTTCCAGATGAAACAGAGGACGAATTAAAGGTCCTGGTGGAGTCCAAAGATGACTCGGAGTCAGAAGTAATTTATAAGGATGATGAAGTTATGCCTTTTGTTATATGGCGCAAAGAAATTACAGTCCTTATTATTAACCATCCTGAAGTGAAGATCTGCTTCTATTTACGATAGGACTTCTGCTAAAAAAAAACACCTTAAAAATAATAATAATAATAAAAAAAAATCATAGGAGGGTAACTATGCTATTCTATGCTATGCTTAGCTATGCTGTGGATATGGTCTTAGTATAGTTATGTTTAGCATTGCTAAGCATAGCTATACTAAGACCATAGACATAGCATAGCTAAGCATAGCTTAGAATAGCATAGTTACCCTCCGCCAACCCACCTGATGAGGTCACCTTGACGTGGTAGGCGGGCTCACATTTTTGTGCTAAGAACCTCAATGTCACCCATGTTAATGTAGTGATAAATCTCCTAAATGATGACTATACTGAGTAACAGAACAGAGATATCCATTGGTAACTACAAAAAGCCCTTGCACACTGGATAATGTAGAAGCTCTGAGAACACTCAGGGGCAGATGTATTAAACCTGTTAAAGTGATAAAGTGGTGATAAATTGGAAGGTGATAACGCACCAGTAAATCAACTCCTAACTGTCATTTTTTAAACACAGCTGATTGGCTGGTGCCTTATCACCTTCCACTTTATCACTTTACCAGGCTTAATACATCTACCCCTTAGATACAGATAGAAATCAACAGGGTCCAAAATGATTATTTACAACAGATTCTATGTAGCAGTGCAAATAATGGTGTACATACGTTTGTTATTGCTGCTAGTGCTATCGGCATTTACCAATACTCTACTGTCCATTGGTAGTTAGGGGACTACCTGAGACGGCATTACATTATAAGACACAGATTGTTATTACCTCCAGGTGAATTTCACTGTATTATGATATAATATGTTGTAAATCTAATATATATTGATTAATAAAACCGTCTATTGTGCCAATAAAAGAAAAGTAATGTATTTTTTTGTGATTCCTTGTATGGTGAGCGCTTTTCACTACCTCCGTGCATCGGCAGATTTTAAATGCATAAATTGGAAAGAAGCGCAACAATAAGAGGTGTCATATATAACATTCTGAGGAACCAATATGGCTTTGAATTTCTTATGGAGATCTTTCTCAATTCTTTTTTAACTTTACCAGAAATAGCTGTGTTCTCTGACACAGTCCAAACTATCCAAAAAAAGCCTGATCTCACACAATTGCTGCTCCATCAAGTGAATTCCGAATTCTACTGGTATGCTAAATGTACCATTTAAATTAGATACTGTTGGCGAACCAGGGGCGGATTGGGGACTAAAAGTGGCCGTGGAAAATATCTGGAAGTGGCCTCATGTGGGCGGCAGCAAATCATTGATGGGCGGAGCCAGCATAACAGTAGGTGGAGCCACATCCAGCAGCGCTGGGACTTATATTTATTGAATTGTTTTGGGAGAAGGAGGTGGGGTGGGAGGAAATGGGGCAGTGGCCAGGAACGGGCAGAGAGGAGGACAGCGGGCGGTAGAAGATGGGACTGCATCCAGCAGCAGGGCCCTTTTGTGGCGTTGCCGCCACTGATACATTGCCCGGCTGGGGTAGATCCAGAACTAAATGACAGAGGGGCACCATAACAGGGAAGGGAGGGGGTTTATTTATGCATATTACCAAAACAGTTGGCATTGCTTTAAAACAAGGGCATCCCAGAATACGGAAGACTGGAAACGCCTCCGGGAGGGTTGCCACCAAAGACGGGAGAATCCCGGTAATGGCCAGCACTGTGTAAGCGGGAGAGGTGGCAACCCTATATGCAAAATGAATTGTAAAGGGAGACCAAATACTTATAATAAGCAGAAACACTCACTGAGCTTCCCATATACTGTACAGTACACATGTACCATTGTGGGCAAGTTCATCATACAAAGCAATACTACAGTCTCTTTACTAAACCTTGCTGGACTTTAGCAGAAAATGAGATGTGGGGCAGCCCCATTGTACCATTGTACCATGGGACCACACATGGGCTGGCTGTCAACTTTTAGCCTGGGGCAAATGTATGCAAGTGGCCCTGGTGTTTCTATATGGGCACAGTAATAGGAAAACGGGTGTCAACTAAGTATACTCAACTATAAGACATGCAGAGCTGTACGCATTTGAAATGCAACTCCACTTATGACTGAAGGGGTATAACTAGGCTGTAATGGGTAATCAACCATATGTACTGTAAGTGAGGGTGTGTTGTCTTTACTGTGGCCACAGAGTTGGTCACAAGCATAAATATTCTTGTTTCCAGTTGTGTCTTCTGCTGCAAGTGCTAGCTCTTGGGTGGCTCATTTGGCCGGGCAAATACGCCAGGTAAATACACTTTTTTCCTGTCGTATTTGGCAGAAGCCTGCACGGATCAGTCAGATCCGTGCAGGCTTCAGTGTGTAAAAAATAGAAAATAAATAAATTAAAAAAAACGGCGTGGGGTCTCCCCCACAGCCGTAAGCAGCACCAGGCTGGAAGAGCCGGGGCTGGTAATAAAAAATCAGGGAACCCGGCAAATAGGGGATCCCCGATTTTTTAAAACCAGCACCAGGTCCGGCTCCCAAAATACGGGGGACAAAATGACTAGGGGTCCCCCGTATTTTACGAACCAGCCCCAGGCCAAACCAGCCAGCAGTGTAATGTCACAGCCAGGGGACACTTATTAGATAAGGTCCCGCGGCCAAAACATTCACCCTACCGACCAGTCAGCCTGGCCAAGGGCCCAGGGGGAGTGGGGACCCCCCCTCCAGGACTTACCTGACCAGGCTGAAGCCTGGTGCTGTACTCGATGCCCCTGGGCGGTGGGCATCGAGCTGATTCAGTGTAAAAGATTTAACTATTGTTTAATACTGTGGAACTATGAGTCCCAGCAAGCCTCCCCCGCAAGCTGGGACTTGGAGAACCACAAGTCCCAGCATGAGGGGCATTAAAGGGCCAGCTGGCACAGTATGAACAATAGTAAAATAAACACACGGACACACAAGAAAAGTAAAAGTTTAATACATCCAAAGCCCACACATACTGAAACTTACCTATCTTGAGCTCGTCAGTAGGTCCCTAGGTCCGGTGCTCCTGGGTCCGGGCCTCCATGGTCCAGGTCCGGGGCTCCAGGGTCCGGGGTCCAGGTCTCCAGGGTCCGTTGCCTTGGTTCCTGGGTCCGGGGCTGCAGAGTCCGGGGTCTGGGGCCTTGGTTAAGGGGGCTTGTCCGGAGTCCTGGATCCGAAGGAATCCATAGGGGGACCTGTGGAAGGAAATCCAACTTACCAAGGTCCTCCGGCGAAGATCATGTCCTCTTCTGTCCGAAGTAGTCCTGGTCTTCTGAAAATAAGAAACACCGGCGATTCCGGCGGTACCCGACACGGACTGAGGAGAGGCGCAGAGATGTTTCATCTTCCGCGCCTCCCCTCCGAATGATTCTTTTGGCTGCCTAGCGGCCAATCAGGAGCTGGCTTTCTCGGCTCCTGATTGGCCACTAAGCGGCCAATAAAATTCTGCACGAATTCGTATTAGCGACCGCAATACGGCCGCTAATACGAATCATTACGCCATCGGAGGATTAAAAAGCAGTCGTATTTGACTGCTTCGTAAATTCCCCTCCGTAACACGACTTTGCATACGGCTGAAACAGCCGTATGCAGTCGTAGTCATTCGTATCTGTCATACACACACACACACACACACACACACACACACACTGTATATGTCATATACCAATCACCCCATACACCCCTTATATACCATATACTAATAACCCCTTATGTACTATATACCTATCACCCAAGACACACACAGCCCTTATATACTATATGTCTATCACACCCACCCAACACCCCATATATACATAAATGCCCACCCTACACACACCTATTATGTACTATATGACTATCACCCCCCATACACCCCAAATATACAGTACCATATACCTATCACTGCCACAAACCCCATATATATATATATATACCCCCTCACACATCCTATACCCTTACATACTATATACCCAGCCTCCCCCTCCCCACCCCTTATATAACATATACCCATTACCTCCCCCAATACCCATTAATATACATAAATGCCTACCACCCTCGCCCACACCTCATACTACTGTATATACCTAACAACCCCATTACCCTTTCCTCCTCTCACCCACACACAGTCCTTATTTATTATTTACCTTAACCACCCCACATACACCCCTTATATATTTGTAGATTACGAGGCCATGCAGTTTTTACCTACAGTACGTTTGCAGGCTCTGGTGTGGCCGGAGGTTGTTCCTCCTTAATTCAATGCTGATTTCTATGTCTGCAGGGCCCAGGGCTGGAGGAGGAGCCAGGCCATTGTGATGCACATGAGCCAGGGTCCCAGGGACAGCTTGGGCTGAGCGTGGCTCAGCTGACTTCTGGCAACCATCGGTGGCTGGCTGAGAAAGCATCCATGCCACCCGTCACACAGCTATGTGGAGTCACAGACCGCGGCAAGCTATAAGTGCGGTGCGCCACTCCACTGTACTTGCCGCGGGTATCACACCTCTCCATTAGCGCTGCGGTCACAAGTCGTCCGCCTCCCAGGAAACTTCCCGGTGGTTATAATGGCCAATCCGCCCCTGGTGGGAACAGCAAGTAACCCCCTTCACCCTGCATTAAAATCCCCCCCCAATACTCTTGAGATTTTTTTTTATCAATATCTTTTTTTCAGTTGTCATTAGCTTCCCAAAAACAAAGGATACAAACAAACCCAGCATTGATGTATTATTTTATAATTACAGGTTTAGTATCCCTTATCCAAATTATTCCAAAAACCAAACATTGCAGAAAGTGAATATATATATATATATATATATATATATATTTTTTTTTTTTTTTTTTTTTTTAAAGCACTAATGGGGACATCTGTAACAGCACTACTGAGAACATGATATGTAACTGGCACTACTGGAGACATGATATGTAACTGGCACTCCTGGGGACATGATATGTAATTGGCACTCCTGGGGACATGATATGTAATTGGCACTCCTGGGGACATGATATGTAACAGTACTACTGAGGACACATACCCTCCAACATCTGAAGGCAAGAAATCGGTACGCATCCAAAAAGTGGGCGTGGCCACAGGCAAAGGGGGCGTGGTCCCACACCCTTTCCGAATGTGTACTGATATATAGAAATTTCATTTTTCCCATATTTACAGTTATTTTACATGCTGTAGATATGGAATCAGGCACCTGGGGCAACATAATTGATTAGCTTATTGTGACCCTAATTAATATCAACATGCATTAAATGCATAAATAACTTAGTTTAATATAAATAAATTACCCTAGTTGTCAATTGAGAGTGATTCTAGTGCTGCGGCCGGCCACTCCGAATCCCGCTACAGACGTGGCTCTGCTGCACTGTCCGGCTATATCGGCGGTGCATGCACCGGCCTGGCGTCCTTTACCGCGTCATAATGGACAGCGACAACAGCCCTGCGGGAGGAGGTCTGCGAGCCACGTGCGCGAGCTGCTGCTGTGACAGTGACACATGCTGCTGGCTGCCGTGCCCGGACCGCACAGCAGCGGGTACAGGTTCTTCACTGCTGGGCAGTATTAACTCCTTACACCCCCGCTGGGCCCAATCCGACCAGTGGAGCGGCTGCCATGTTAACATCAAAATTATCAGAATTGGGGGAAATCGGTACAATCGGTACATTTATTTTTAGCCGGTACAGACCGTTAAAAAACGGTACTGTACCGGCTAAATCGGTACACTTGGAGGGTATGGAGGACATGATATGTAACTGGCACTACTGGGGACATGATATGTAACTGGCACTACTAGGGACATGATATGTAACTGGCACTCCTGGGGACATGATATGTAACAGCACTACTGAGGACATGATATTTAACTGTCACTACTGGGGCAGGGGGAAACGCAGGATTTTCAGAAGGGGGTTTCCAGAGGGGCAGAGCAAAGCACGGAGATGGACACTTAGGTGATCCAGTATATGCCGGGTTAGTTAAAGTATTATAGATAGACCAAATGTATATAAGAATATAATAATAATAACAACATAATATAATAATAATAATAATAATAATAATAATAAAAAAAAAAATATATATATATATATATACATACATACATATACATACATATATATACATACAGGGTCATCAACAGCAGTGTAGACCCCTGGGCATAGTAATATATTGGGGCCCCTACAGATCCTCCAGTGGTAGGGGTGGGGGAAGCTTTGATGTCCCGCGGGTGGTAGGGGGTATTATATCAACCACTCAGCATATAGGGCCTGATACATAACTTCCAGGGTGGTAGAGGATGTTTAATATGCAGAGGAGGGGTGTATAATGAAGTGGGCTTATTATTCATAATTTTCTGGTGGGAGGACAGCTTGCTTGACTGCAGATATCTCCAGTTCCCGGAAATAGATTTTTTAGATTTTAATGGAATTAAAAACTAGAGAATCCCACCTACCAAATGGTATTGGGGACTAGGGGATCAGGAGGCAGAGCAATCTGCCAACGAGTATATAAAAAAAAAAAACATTCCAGGTGTGTGGAGCTGGAGCCGTAATCAGCTGCTTGAAGGCTTATATCTCTGGTTCTGGGAAGCTTAGAGACAAGGTACTAGTGTCAATCAAAGGGGGAGAGTCCCCACTTTTGGAATATATCGTCAGAAAAACTCTAAATCAGACAGAACCTGAAATATTGGACTGGGAAGAGCAATTAACAGGCTTGGATGGGGACCACTGCTTTGAAGTCAGATATCTCCGGTTCCCAAGGGCCGATTTTTACAATTCTTGTATCCATGGAAAAAGGTGACCCTCAGCTTCCAGCCTAGGGCCCTTAGACTCCTAGGGGGGTTTCCCCCCCTGCGTGCGCTACTGGGCATGGTGCTGAGCAAATTATATTATATCCCTACTCCACCAAGTGGACGTGAACCAAAAGACGAAAAACATGTGTCGACTTTGCTACTGTTGACCAGGTTCCCATCGATGCTTACCGCAAATTTACCCGTGAGAAGTATCAGCAATGAGAATTGAATACTTTCATGATAATATAAAAATCTACTTGTATGCTTCTTCTTTTTTAACAAATTCCCTTCCCCAGCCAAATAATTCTTGCTTCTGAAATCAGTGAGCTTTATGCCCTAGGACAAATACAAACCTATTGTAAATGTAAGAGAGCATTCAGAAACAGCTACGAAACAATAATTTTCGCATTAGCTTCCTGATGACCAGCGGGCCTTCATCCCTTCGTGACAATAACATTTTTAGTAGTGTTGGGGTTTACTTTATTCAGATATGGATTTGTAGGCAGAAATGAAAGCATTGGGGAATAAGATGACCATGAACTGATTACACATTGGTGACAGCCTAGTTCTAGTGGCATCATGCTTAAACAATGTACTGTTGCTGTATTATTAGAGAAAGTTTATCACTGACTTTAGCATATGCATTTCTAGTGCGTTTGCCAAGATAGCTAAAATGAAGATTCTAACCCATCAAGCCACCCACATACATACCTGCCTGTACTGCCTAAAGGCAATTTTGTAATGTTTCATGCAAGATATATCATGTTATGTATTGTTTGAGCTGATGATGGTAAGATTATATTAACTGGTGATTGAAGAATTAATTTCTTAATGCTTTTTGAAGATCCTTCAATGAACATATATTTCTTTATCATTTTAAAGCCACAGCTCTTTCAAAACAATTAAAAAGCAATGGAATCTCCCCCAAGGCTGGCAGTACATATTCTCAAGGGGGACCTTCAACAACCCCTTGGCTCATGGGCACACCCTGCTCCCATAGTTGTGCTGGCATTGGGGCGGATGGCCACAGTCTCAAAATGGCAGGTTGTAGTTTTGTGGGGGCAGGCCATATTCAATGAGGGGGTTAAAGAGAGTGGATCACCGAAAACAAGCGACCCTCGCCGTTTAACACCCCCCCCGCTGGCTGCTCACCCTATTCCTCTGCTATATAATGCTGAAATCACAAACATTATAAAGCCAAGATGCAATTAAGCAAGAATTACATTGCTGGTCACCCAGAATGCCCACATTACTTACAAAGTGGGTGGCCAGGTTCTGGGGGTGCATAAGTGGGGAGACTTGCATACACTTTCATTGGTCTTGAAGGGTTACCCAATTTTCAGGAGCATTCTGGCTGATACTGCAAGTATGCCTCACACTGCTATCTCAATTTACCCCTGCATTACCTGATGGGGGATTACGGGGTCTATGTACTAAGAATTGGAGAGAGATAAAGTGTTCTCCGATAAAGTACCAGCCAATAAGCTCCTTACTGTCATGTTACAAGCTGGGTTTGAAAAGTGACAGGAGATTTTTGGTTACTAAGCCATGGTAGTCCGTCCATGCCTTTGTTCCATTTTACATAGCTCTTAAACCACCCTGCATTACCCGATGGAATAAAGGCCAGAATGCTGCATACTACTACATAGCTCACACTACTCTCCGTGATGTGGTGAATTGTACATAACACCAACAATATCCCCATTGAGTCTGCAGAGAGACACTCATTTTATATGGTTGGTATTTCACTGCAGGGAAGCAGCTGTGCCATTCCATATAAAAAAAAGTAGTCTAATGCTAAATGAGGTGTCTTGGAAAAAGGCACATACAGGAAGCATCTGTGCTCCAAGTGCAGCGTCCTCAAACTTAGCACCAGATCACCACTGCAACCATAAGACTGTCTGTCGAAACTGACTCAGGCTAGCTGTCTATGGGCCACATTTAACAAACCATAAATCCATGAAAACTTTGCCGCAAATTTTAAGTATCATTGGAATGTACCAAAGGGGGACTGCAGCAGAAATCTCCGATCCCTGCTGCAATCCCCCCAGCAGTGCCGCCGGCGGCATCCTCCATAGGTTTCTATTGGGGATGCAAAGCTGCCCAATGTATCAACATCGGGCAGCCCGGTTTCACATCCCCGGTCTATCGCCATTCTGAAATGGCGACAGCCCATTGTAGCCTATGGCTACGGGATTGCACTGCTGCCGGGGCAGTGTGGTTATCAGGGTCATCGCTAACCATGCATGTGCAGACTCCCTGGCTTCTGGCTCAGGACTTCACAGGGACGTGCTCCTTTTGGAGCCCTGTTCCTGTAGGCATGGGGATAATACATCCCAGCTCTAGCATCGCATTTTACAATGTGATCCTGGGCAATAATATTCCACCCAGATCGCATTGTAAATCCAATAATGGATAAATGGGCTCCTATATCACATAGCAATATTACACAGGCTAATACACAAATGTTTCAGATTTAGTAACGTAGTCTACTGTATTTTATTGTATATAGTCAGCCACACAAGTGATACAAATTTGAATAACGTGGTTATGCAGACAACTGGGTTGATTTAGTAACATTATTTTCACTCAAATATTGTGAAAATCGGTGTATTTGCCCCATTTTCACAAAATTTTAGTTTAGTTTCACATAAACATAATGCAGAGGCATTAGAGGAAAACATGAATCCTGGAAATGTACAGTATATTAAGATCCTGTAAATGGTTTGTATTTGTGATCCTGGAAATTGCTGGATTTCAGATAATCTAAAACTTTCTTTTAAGAGTGTTTCCATAAATTGCCTTATTACAGATGAACAGCTCACTGGTCGGTAGTTGCATACGTCTTCCTTGCTTCCACTTTTGTGCAGTGGTATAATGTTCACTCTTTTAAAGTACTCTGTAATTACTCCTGTAACTAGTGATTGGTTGAATAATGCTGTTAATGGTGCTACCAGCACCCCTTTATGTTCTTTTAGTATCATTGGATCAATCTCATCTGGTCCACTTGGTTTATCCACTTTTTAGCTTTGAGAGTTCTGTTAGGACCTGGTCATGTCTATGCAGAGTGTGCAGCAGATTATTCACCAGAATCCCTGGTGCAAGCCTTTGCTAGTTGCAAAGTTACTGAGCTGGAGGCTATGACATGCTTGCCAGATACAGAAAAAGTTAAACCTCCTTGCGGGGATCCCTGTTACATCTATGCTATAAAGACTTATTAATAAAAACAATAATAATCATACAGAATTTTTAATAATTTTATTTCTATAGAACTCTTTCTCCAACAGGGCACGTCTAGCTGTTCTGGGCCCACAGGGGAGGCCCTACCCAGTATCTAATAAAGTGACCATTTAATGAATATATTATATTCTTAGTGCAACATCACATGGTCAAGGTAGATGACATGGTGTTCCCGAGCATTTTGGATAAGGGATACTCAACCTGTATTAATACCCCCTTTTATGTAAGAGTGATCCAGAGAATGATTATGCATAAATTGCTGTCATTACAAACAAGTTTTTTCGGTTTTTGTACAATGATACGTTATGGGAGTGCGTTATCCAGTCCCAACCCCGCGATGAACGTGAACCCGAAGCGTGGCGAGCGCAGCGAGTCCGCGAGGGGCGGCGTTACGCGTCCTCCGACCTTTTCATACCCCCACTATCCACTAGGGCGTGGAGTGAGAATAGAATAGTGTGGCGAGCGCAGCGAGCCACTGAGCCCGAAGCGTGGCGAGCGCAGCGAGCCCCGCGAGGGGACGCGGATACCTTCACAGGTAAACGCGTCCCTTCGCGGGCTTCACAGGTATCCGCCTCCCCTCGCGGGGCTCGCTGCGCTCGCCACGCTTCGGGCTCGGTGGCTCGCTGCGCTCGCCACACTATTCTATTCTCAACTCCACGCCCTAATGGATAGTAGGGGTATGAAAAGGTCGGAGGACGCGTACCACTGCGCTCGCCACGCTTCGGGTTCACGTTGATCATGTGGTGGCGTAAACTACTTTTGGGGGGACATTTTAATGTTCAGGGGTGTTTTTGGCCCATTTACCATTGTTCCTATGATAATTTGGGTAAATTGAGCCATTTCACATTGTTTCCTATGGGAAATCGTGGTCATCGCGGGTAAATTGAGGCATTTAACATTGTTCTCTATGGGGAAATCGCGGGCATCGCGTCTGGCCCATCGCACCCGATATTTTTGCGCATGCGATGCCCGCGATGGCCCCGATTTTACCCCCGATGACCGCGATTATGATCGTTGTGGCCGTGCTAGGAAACAAGTACCAGTGTTTTTCTGAATTTCTCGATAAGAAGCATTTGGCCTAGGGGTGCCATGAAAATATTTTGATGCTCTAGGGCGCCATGATTCAAAAAAGTTTGGGAACCCCTGCATTAGACTGTTTACACTGTTACTTGTAATACTTATGCCCCTTTCCCACTGCAGCTAAAAAACGTTAAATTGCCGATTTTCAGCGCAATTTACCGTTTTAAGGCTGCAGTGGGAAAGTGCCAGAGTTGAAATACCGTTTAAAGTTAAATGGTATTTCAACCCGTTTTTAAAGCAGAGTCCTACACGTTAAAATAACGTTTAAGAGGCAGTGGGAATGCCTCTTAAACGTTATTTAGCCTCCAGGCAGTCCCAGTGCCTGATGAGACCTAGAAGTTCTCACTTTGTGCATGTGTAATGAGTGCACGTGCATAATAAAGAGCTGCTCATTACATATGCGCATATGTAATTAGCGGCTCATTAGTATGCACGTGCACTCATTACATATGCGCAAAGTGAGAACTACTAGTTCTCATCAGGCACTGGGACTGCCTGTACCCTGATTGGACCCTGCATGGACCCCCGCTGCCTCCCCACTGCCCTGCATCCCCATGCAGGTAAGTACAAGGGGAGGGGAGGTGGGGGCACAGGGCAGGTACGGGGGGTTAGGCACTCTTTACACTTGGTGGGGGAGGGATTAGGCACTCTTTACACTGGGGGGGGGGGGGTTAAGCACTCTACATTTTACACGGTTCACTGCAATGGGAATGGTACTTAAATGGTATTTAAAACGGTAATCTGCTGGAGTGGGAATGCTAATACCGTTTTAAATACCATTTAAGATTAGCAGTACTTTAAACTGGTCTGCAGTGGGAAAGCAGCATTATTGTAACAGTTACTGTTTTTCAATAACAGACTGCAACAGTTATTTCTTATTTACACAGGATTGTCTATCTTTGAATATGCACTGCAAAGAGAGCAGCATAAATCTAATTTCATGTATATCAGTGACACTGTGTGAAATACTGTATAACACTGCATAATGGCCCTTAATCAGACCTGATCGCAGTACAAATTTGTTCTCAAAATGGGCTAAAAATGCTGCACTGCAGGTGGGGCAGATGTAACATTTGCAGAGAGAGTTAAGCTGGCCATACATCTACAGATCTATTGTCAGAATGGGCTAGTTAGAACAAAATCCTTGTAATGGATGAGAGCAAATGACAGTTGACCATTTGCTTTGAAATGATGGAAAACTGCCAAAAACTGTCATTCAGATATTACCAGGTATTTGTTCCAACCGGCCCAATCTGACAATCGCTCTGTAGATGTATGGCCACCTTTAGATTTGTGTGAGTTATTTTGTTTCTGTGCAGGGTAAATACTGGCTGCATTATTTTTACACTGCAATTTAGATTTCAGTTTCAACACACCCCACCCAAATTTAACTCTCTCTGCACGTTACATCTGCCCCACCTGCAGTGCAGCATTTTTTTTGCCCATTTTGAGAACAAATTTTTACTGCGATCAGGTCTGATTAAGGGCCATTATGCAGTGTTATATTTCACACAGTGTCACTGAAATTCCATTTAGAGTATTTGTGCTTCTTCTATTATAAATAAATTCAGGAGAAAACATACAATATTCACAATTGTGACCATGAAAATGGGTCAATTATTAGGGATTTTCTCCCGCCAAAGTCAGTCACTTTGCACAAGGACAAGGTCGTACTGTTTTTTACTATGCTAAATTATATTATTGAACCACTCGAAGACGTTGTGACAAAATTTTAACTAGATCGGAGCATCTTCATAGTTTTCGTCATTTGCACCTAAAAAGTGAAACTTTAGGCCTCTTGCCAGAACAGAAGATGTTGACTCAGTTCAAAAAGCTTTTGCACATTTCTTATTCAGGTCAAGTCACAACTTTTCCACACTAGCCGATTTTGAATTTCTCAATTTCAGCTTTTCACTCCGCCCTAGTGCACGCATATGTAAGTGACTTAAAAGTCACTTTTATATGCGTGCACGCACCACATCTTTCGATGGTCGCCGACCATCGAAAGATGTGGGCGGTTACCCGAGGCATACAAATGGATGTTTATGCAAGACATCCATTCGCAGCCTGCGCGGGCGAACCCGCACTTCCAGGGGGGGACGGGTGGGAGTATATTTGCCGGGCGGGGTTTGGTGGACTCACAAGGCTGCAAATTTGCAGATTTGCGAATCACCCAGAATAACCCCCTATATGTGGTTGATCCAGTACAAGAAGCATGGCGCACATCGGTGAGTGTATGAACCTTCAGTTCTCTGCATTGGTCACTGTCTCTGAAAGCAGTTTTTGCAGACTACAAAAATCAAGTGAAGATAAAATGATTGCATTAATTCCCTCATACACAAAAACCTCAGGCAAACTCTCTCTACATGTCAAACTACTTCCAAGCTCACACACCCATGCTGCAACCTGCTCCCACCTTTTTAAATAACACTATTCAAGGATGTCTTCCACCCAGCAGAACATAGTCTACGCCCCAGATTCATCCTTTTTAAACTTTGGAATAGTATGACATGCGAGTGACAGACAGTCATGTAAAATGTAACTGCAATTATATAACAAGTGATTCATATGGCAGTTGAGAATAGTGGATTTCTTTAACAAATGCTAATTTGTTATGTTAATATATGTTTTTTTTTATACAGCATGGGCCTGATTCAGATTTGTATGCAAATGAATTGTTATATGACGAGTGCATTCGCAGGAGCCACACTGCATGTATGGACATGTTTCAATGATGTTACTCAAACACAGCACCCAATCACAGAACCCTGCACTAGATGGTTTTTAACCTAAGATGCTTCCGGTGGCTGTTACACAGAGTAGACGGCTCTGAGCACTGGGGCATGGAAGTTCTGGGGCCCTTCAGATTGCAGGGTCCCATCTAACTTGTCCCCCTTGATACCCCCCCCCCCCGTAGCCGGCCCTGCCCTTATTTGGCCTCATCACACACTAACCTACT
The DNA here is from genome assembly GCF_055691185.1 of Crinia signifera. Classification (NCBI taxonomy): domain Eukaryota; kingdom Metazoa; phylum Chordata; class Amphibia; order Anura; family Myobatrachidae; genus Crinia; species Crinia signifera. The sequence continues at coordinate 106,597,943 of NC_139221.1, read as the reverse complement.
TGTATTAATATTGCAAGTTTGAGAATTGGTTTAGAATCAATTTAAACATTTGCACTAACACTGTATGTGCCCATTTAAAAAAAAAACACGCACACTACAGCTACATGTATGCATTAATCACCACTTTCATGCACAGATATAAATACTAATAAACATTTTTAACTACCCTTCCTACATTTTGTGCAATGTTTGTATAAAAACAGACACTTTTCAAATGAACATAAATTTATTTTTAACAACATAACATTTTAAACCAAAACAAAATTAGTTTAAAATAGAGATGTGCAGACTCGGATTCCAGATCCGAGCCCCCACGGACGTCATCATTCCGAGCCCGGTTCCGAGCAGTGCACGGAGATTCCTGCCTGACTCTGGTTCGTCCGCGTGGGCAGAACATCATCGCCAGGCGCCGGATTTCGCGAGGCTTTAAATAGCGGCTGCTGCACCCGCCATCTTCACTCCAGTCTAGTAGTGGGTTGGGAGAGGGTGTGTTGGTGCTGCTGCTGGGGCTTAAACTTGAGCTTGAGCTTGAACGCAATAATTTTTATTCGCTGGGGCTGTCTCTCTCAGTGCTGCTGTGTACTCTGTTCTCCTCTCTGCTTAGGTTGGGATCTCCCTAGCAAAGAGGACAGTCTAACTGTGTACTTATAGTGCGGTCTACCTCTGGTGTGCTGTGCTGTAATTATTTTATTTGCTGGGGCTGTCTCCCTCAGTGCTGCTGTGTACTCTGTTCTCCTCTCTGCTTAGGTTGGGATCTCCCTAGCAAAGAGGACAGTCTAACTGTGTACTTATAGTACTACTGTCTCCTATGTGTACCTTGAAAAAGGAGCACGTTTGCTCCGAAACGTTGGAGATACTGTTTTTGATATAAAGAAATTTTCACTAAGTCCGCTGAGTGCCGCCTCTGCTTCCAGTCGACATCTATATATATATATATATATATATATATATATATATAGTCCACTGGTGCTGCATGCACTGAATCTGCCAGTATTATTTACTCAGTCCACTGTTGCCACAGGCAGTGCTACTGTCTAAGTGTACCTACCTAGTACATACTAGGCTGCTATATATAATTTAATTAAAAAATAATACCTGTGCTGCGTGTGACTGTAAAAAATAATTCCATGCTGCTGGTGCACTGACGTGTGCCACTGAGTGCCACTGCCGAGCAGTACCTAATAATAAAATTAATTATTATAAAGTCTGCTGGTGCACTGCATGAAGCTACTGGTGGTGTGTAACTACCTTTTGTGGTGGCCACTGGCAGTGCTACTGCCTACCTACCTAGTAGTTTAGTTTCTCTACCTACTAGGCTGCTATATTATTAATACTTAATTAATTTAATTATATATAGTCCACTGGTGCTGCCTGCACTGAATATTGTGAATAGAGGTTGCCAGTTTTATTTACTCAGTCCACTGCTGCCACTGGCAGTGCTACTGCCTAAGTGTACCTACCTAGTACAACTACATACTAGGCTGCTATATATAATTTAATAAAAAAAATAATACTTGTGCTGCGTGGGACATTCAATTCAATTATTCAATGCTGCTGGTGCACTGACGTGTACCACTGGGCAGTATTCAATGAGAATATTCTCTGTGCATGGCGAGAGGTTTTTTTCTCTCGCCATGCACTTGCCGTGTTTTTACGGAGATTCTCCATGTTTGGAGATTCTCCGTCACGGGTCTTTAGACACTATTCAATGTCGCAGGGGCTCGTTGCCCCTCGCAGCGAATCTTAACCCCTGCAGCGGACGAGCGTCCGCTGCAGGGAGCCGTGGGACAGTGGCAGGCAGGGAGATTGAAGTCACCCTGCCTGCCCCAGAATGTATGTGGAGGGGAGGAGGGCTCCCCGGGACCCAGGCAGTACAAGCTGTCCACCCAGAGCCAGCAGGGGACCGGGTATATTCACTGCTCCCGATCATGCATATGTAATGATCGGGTGCAGTGAATATATGAATATCTAATGAGCGGCTCTTGGCTCCGGCCCCCTGCTGGCTGTTACGTGCAAAAAAAAAAAAAAATTTAAATTAAATATATATTCATAAAAAGTTCACATTCCACTTCTCCATGAAAAGATGGAGAATTGCTACATGGAGAGACAAGGCAAAAATCACTTAGAAAGACGGCGAAAATATCACATTGAATAGGGTGGTTCACTTTTTGAGACCAAAATTCTCCGTCCAACGCGAAAAAAGCACAAATTCGCCATAAAACACTGCAAATTTTTCTCATTGAATACTGCCCTCTGAGTGCCAAGCAGTACCTAATAATAAAATTAATTATTATAAATTCTGCTGGTGCACATACTAGTATTGCTGACGTATCTACCTGTCTTGTGCCTAGTACTGCCTTATCTACCTGTCTGGTGCCTAGTACTGCCTTATCTACCTGTCTGGTGCCTAGTACTGCCTTATCTACCTGTCTGGTGCTAAGTACTGCTGCATCAACCGCTGCAGTGCCACTCTTACATGAGCCACGTGTTTGTGCCGCACACTTGTGTGGCTTAGCATAGTTATCCAGCTACCTCACTGCAACCTTTTGCCCTAAAAACAATATTTTGAGGTGCGAGGTGTTCAGAATAGACTGGAAATGAGTGGAAGTTTATGTTATTGAGGTATTTTATAGGGTTTTTATAAAAAAAATCTGCGATTTTAGCAGTTTTTATGCTTTTTTAACAAAAAATCAGAACCCAAAACCTAAAAAATCCAAACACAAAACATTTAGGAGGTGTTTTGGCAAAACCCATTAGAACCCAAAACCTCAAGGTAATCAGAACCCAAAACCCGAAAAGTGGCCGGTGCACATCCCTAGTTTAAAAGTGTTCTTAGATGGGCCACGCTGTTTGCAGCGTTCAGGAGGTGGCTCTACAAATCTTCAAGAACCATCTGTATGGCCTCTGCCCTGGTGTACAGGCGTGATGCTGTAGGGATTTAAAATGTGGTTTAGAATTTTTATATGAAAACTTTTCACAAGTCTTTTTACTTAGTACAAAGGATAGTATGAGGGAAATGTGAAGAGTAGAGCAATCACAACAAGAGGGAAGAGGCCTCTACTGTGAAGAGGTTACAACAGGGTGGCGCCACTAGGCAGCTTTAGGCATTTGCCTAGGGCGCTGGCCACTGCAGGGCGGAAGATGGAGCAGGTCTCCCCCCTTGATGATATGGAGGTGAGCGGTAAGGTAACTGTCTCGCCCCCGTAGAGCAACTTTGATGAGTGTCTCATCAATCACTGCGTACACTGTCTCCTGCAGTGCACGCACACACCCCCGCGTCCTGACTCCTGCCATGTCCTGGATGGTATGGAGGGGTGAGTGCTAACTCTCTTCTCCTGACTCCACCCCCCCACGCGCCGCATCACCCGGTCCCCAACACCCCCCCAGCCACGCCGAAACTCCCGGCACATCCCCCCCTGCGCGACACATCGGCCGGTCCCCCCCCCAGCCGCACCGCAACTCCCGGCACCCCTTCCCCCTGGAGCGGGTGAGCGCCTGGGAGACAGACAGATTACATGATGTGAAACCGGGTGGGAGGTGTCTTGATAGCAGGATGTTTGCAGCCAGAGATGGTCAAGGCATGTGGCAGAGGTTGGAGGACAAGCTTCAGGACTGTTATACAGCAGAAGGCCACGTTTGGTTGAATGGTTTATTTCTCAATGGCTGTTTATAGGTGTAAAAAGTTGGAAACAGTGTAATGGAGAAGGGAGTGTACTGATGGGTTGCATCACGGGACAAGGCCACTAGTGTACTATGGTAATCAGGTTGGAGGAAATACCGCTGTCGTTGGGCCAGCATAGAGGGCGGTAGGGGTTAGGAATGGAGATGAGGTTGTACATACTGCGAGCACAGCTTACATGTAATCCGCATCCCCTCGCGGGTATACCTTACATGTAATCCACGTCCGCTCTCCACTTTATATGTTATCCGCTCGCCACTTTACATGTTATCCGCATCCCCTCGCGGGGCTCGCTGTGCTCGCCATGCTTCGGGCTCAGTGACTCGCTGTGCTCTCAACACTGTACAAATTCAAACCCCGCACACGTGAACAGTGGGGGTATGAAAAGGTCGGGAGGGCGTGTAAGCACTACAAGTGTTCACACAGTTTTGCGTAGCTACCACCCAGCACTGGTAGTCACTACCCTTGTGTATGCCCCGGTTTACACCCATTTTTGCCCACTTTTCTTGCAGCACCCATAGAAACTCCCACATGACGCCTACATTGGTAGAGCTTGCTCGCAAGCGTATTTCTGTTCGCATGCGCATAGTAAGCAGCCACATGCACTCCATTTGAATTTGCATGCAAGCGTGGCAACTTGAAAAAGGGCCAGTGGATGACTATGAATCAGCCCTTATGTGAGCTGTGTTTTCCATGGGTGTGGATTACTAGATAGACAGTGTCTAGATAGACAGTCAATAGGGCAACCCCAAAAGGTCCACTGGGTCAAAAAGTTCTCATGGAAAAATTTGACAGGGACAAAATGTTGACGGGGTATAAAAGGTCGACATGAAAAGGCTTCAAACTGCATTTGCATCCAGGAAGTATGCAGTCACAGTTTTCATAGCAGCAAAACAGGATGGGGGGGGGCTGGACTATTTTTGGGGCAGCCCGCATGCAGCTGCTGTGAGACAGAAAATGGCTTCACAGACAAGGAGCTAACCTAGAAATGCAGCGAAAATGCATTTCTGCAATGCCACTGCAATTACATTGCAATCGCATTGCGGGAAAGGGACTTTGCATGCTGGGCAACCTTGCCCTGTGCTGGGTGGCCCCAGTATGTGAGAGACAGCAGCTGCAGTTTTGCTCTTTTAGTAAAACAGAAGCTGTATGGTCCAATTGGAATTTGTAGTCCCAAACTGGCACGCCATGGGTTACTCAGAAATACAGTCATCCACATAAGACATTAAACATTGAATTTCCAGCATATTCATAGTACCTAAGACTACCTAAAAGAGAATGGCCATAGCTCATGCAGTATGTGCTGTGTGCTCACTCCCAGGTATGTACACAGTATTTTGCCATATTTATGCCCTCTCCTGTGATTCAATAACATACTGGGGGGATGTAGCCATGAGAGGCGCTCTACCTGCTCTGCCATGTTACTGCAAGCATGTATACATGTATACACCACCACCCTCATACATGCTTACATTTATACACCACCACCATCATACATACATTTATACACTACCACCACATGCATACATTTACACCACCCTCATACATACATACCATATATACTCGAGTATAAGTCGACCCAAATATAAGCTGAGGCACCTAATTTTACAACAAAAAAACTGGGAAAACTTATTGACGCAAGTGGGACCCTCACTCGAGTATAAGCCGAGGGGGGATTTTTTAGCATAAAAAATGTTCTGAAAAAGAAGGCTTATATTTGAGTATATATGGTACACTTATACACCGCCACCCTCATACATACATTTAAACACCGCCACCATCATACATACATACATTTACACCACCCTCATACATACATACATACATACATTTATACACCGCCACCCTCATAATACATACATACATTTATACACAGCCACCCTCATACATACATTTATACACCGCCACCATCATACATACATACATTTACACCACCCTCATACATACATTTATACATTGCCACCCTCATACATGCATACATTTACACCACCCTCATACATACATTTATACATTGCCACCCTCATACATACATACATACATACATACATACATACATTTACACCACAATCATACATACATTTATACATTGCCACCCTCATACATGCATACATTTACACCACCCTCATACATACATTTATACATTGCCACCCTCATACATACTGTACATACATTTACACCACCCTCATACATACATTTATACATTGCCACCCTCATACATGCATACATTTACACCACCCTCATACATACATTTATACATTGCCACCCTCATACATACATACATTTATACACCGCCACAATTATACATACATACATTTATACACCGCTACCCTGATACATACATTTTTACAACACCACCATCATACATACTGTACATTTATACACCACCACCATCATAGATGCATACATTTATACACCACCACCCTGATACATACATTTATACACCACCACCCCCTTACATACATACATTTATACACCGCCACACTAATACATACATGTATACACCGCCACCCTCATACATACATACTGTACATACATACATACATACATACATACATTTATACACCGCCACCCTGATACATACATTTATGCACCGCCACCCTCATACATACAGTACACACATACCACCACTCTCATCCATCCATCCATACACTGCCTCCTTTATACATGCATACATATATCATACATACACTGTCTCTCTCATATACATCCATGCACTGCCTCCACCAACACAACATAGTGCAGCTACATAGATATGTCCCCCCAATGCAGCTTTCATGCCGCTCCATAGATGTTTAAAATTCTCCCCTTCCCCCTAACACGACCCCTGGCTGCCCCCCCAACAAGGTCACTGCACCTTCCCCGGGTAACTAACTGAGTAGTTGACTGCACACTGGCTGCACGCTGTGAAGGGAGGGGGATGATGCCGGGCGTCCTTCCACGGACCACGGCCAGCCCGCTAAGCAGCCGATCAGTGTGCCCACAGCTTCTGCGACAAGGGGGGGGGGGGAGCTGCAAAGAGCCGGCTAACCCCGCCTCCGCTGACTGGATAGAGCAGCGGTGACAACCTCCGGCTCATTAAGGAGAGAGCCGCAGGTTGGCCATCCCTGCTCTATGCAGTCAGAGGAGGCGGAGGCTGTCTGGTGACACGGGCTCGGGCTGCCGTCTGCCAATAAAATGCACTACACAAAGTATAATGAGGGTCCTGGCCGCAATTCGGCCTCAATGTAAACAGCCTCCCGGGAAACTTCCTGGTCAATTTAATGGCCAATCTGCCCCTGCATACATACATTTAGATAATACTTAATATTTGCGGCTAACCCCTGAAAAAAGGTGTTTCGGGGGATTTAGCTGCAAATATTGATTGATAAATGTGGCCCTTAATCTCTTATCCATGCACTCATTATATCCGCATTGATTATTGCAATAGTCTCCTAACATGTCTTCCTAAGAACAGACTCTCACCACTGCAATTCATTCTACATGCTGCTGCTAGGCTGATCTTCCAAGCAAGATGCTCTTCGTCTGCTGATCCGCTCTGCCAGTCCCTCCATTGGTTGCCTGTATTTTACCGTATTCAATATAAAACACTTCTACTCGCATACAAAGCTATTAACCATACTTTACCAGCATATATCTCTTTACTTATCACAAAATATCTCCCATCTCGGCCACTCTGTTCTGCGCAAGATCTGTGTCTCTCTTCTGCACTGATCTCTAGCTCCCATTCACTATTACAGGACTTTCATTGGGCTGCTCCTACCCTATGGAATGCCCTTCCACGCACAATAAGACTCTCCTCTAGCCTCTAAACTTTCAAGTGTTCCCTGAAACTCACCTCTTCAGGCAAGCCTATCACATTTAAGTATTACACTCATAACCCTCTGAGGCACTTCTGTATTATATAGCTTCCCTTCTGGACTTGTAACTTGGTGGGACTGCTATGCTCTTACTGGTGCCTGTCCTTGTGTTTCCCTCCTATGTCCCAATAGATTGTAAGCATGCAGCAGGGCTCTCTAACCTCCAAGTCACTCTGTTGTTACCCAGTTTATTTTATCACTGTCTACAATTGTAGAGCGCAACGTAATCTGCAGCGCTATATAAGTAACTGTAAATAAATAAATAAATAAATAAGTGTTTGGAGATGGAAAATGGGATCTACGGCAGTACCCTCTGGTATTGTATGATCCACCCAGCATATAACCTTCCCCTCATTAGCTCTGTCTGCTGTGCTGCTTCTTTACACCATCCCTCATTCACTGCCTCCCCAGGTGATGAGAGTGTAGGTGAGGCTCATTATGGGTATGGGTTTCTTCTGTGGGCATTATGTGTAAGGGGCACTGTTGTGGGCATTATGTGTAAGGGGCACTGTTGTAGGCATTATGTGTAAGCAGCACTACTGTGTGCGTTATGTGCAAGTGGCACTACTCTGTGCATTATGTGAAAGCGGAACTACAGTACTCTGGTTGAGGCTCATTATGTGTAAGGGTTTCTACTGTGGGCATTATATGTAAATGGCACTATGTCTACATAGTTACATAGTAGGTGACCAGAAAAAAACACAAAATAGAACTGCGCAGTAAAGGGGGAAATAGTACATGCAATTTAATTATACCAATATAAAACACAAATAAATCATACACAAACAAAATTAAAACACAATTTATGGGCACAACCGGTTGTGTCAAAATTAATAGATTTAAAACCAAATAGACTTTGCTTCCCTTAGTTTATCATGGTCGTTTTAGTATGTTAGTTGTGAAAGATACTGATTGAGTCACGGTCTTTGTATGGATTAGTAGATATTACTGTCCAGGTTTTATTATGTCTGGCCAGACAGTATTGTGTTAGGGGTACCTTACAGCTGCCACCTGTAGTTCCTCCGGCCTCCCAGTGGATGGTGCTGAATCACCTGTGTTTGTCCAACTATGTCTGGAGTCACCTTCGGACTTGTGGGCTGATAGTAAGCCTGTATGGATTCCCCTATGGTGCAAAAAAGAAGTTTTTTGTAAATATCCAATATCCAACGCGTTTCCCCGCCTCCGTTCACGGTCTCAGCGGCTTTATCAAGGAAAGAAAATGGAAGGTAGCAAGTGAATGTCTCTTAATCAGGTCTTATATTTATACCTCAGGATGGTCCGAGCGGCGTGGCTTACCGCCGTCTTGCCGCTTCCGGCTGCGCGGCGGCTTAGCGTTGTTTGTTGCTTAGTTTCCGGTCCGTGCGTTCCACCGGACCGGAAGCGCGTCATTTTGCGTTCCATTTTGCCGTCATTGAGGTGTCCGTCGTTTATATTCCCTTGGTTTCGGCTGCGTAAGTTGTAGCGGCCATTTTTGATAAGGGAATATGCCATTTCTATATGCAATTACATCTGTTTTATGTATTACAAAGTCTGCAGCGGCCTTTATTGTTTAGGGAAGTTAGGGAAGCAATCTCAGTTTTTTAATCAACATACTTTCGACTTTATGCATTCCAAAAACTCTCTTATACAAATCCAGTCCATTTTGGGTATATCGCGTTTTTATAGATAGCCTTTATACAATAGGCTACAGATGTTTTTATGTATATTCTCTATCCCCACCGCATCTTAACAGATTAATGATATATCGATAGACACTCAATAAACATTTTATCCTAATAGCAGCAACATAAATATATCGCGTTTTTATAGATAGCCATTATGCAATAGGCTGCGGTTATTTTTGTGCATTCTATCCCAACCACATTTTATCAAATAAACGATATATCGATAGACACTAAATGAACATTTTGCCCTAATGGCAGCAACATAAGTATATCATATATCCAAAGACATTCATTTTACATCCACCTACTAGTTTCTAATAATATATATGGAGGAGTCCATATCTCAAGGGCGAGATCGCTAAACACATAATATACTGCAATGGGTAATAACAAAACCTTTTTTCTAGAAAAAAAGGGGCAAAAAATAGGAAAGAGGAAAAAAAGGAGAAAAAGGGGGGGGGGGGGAAAGGGGGAGAACAAACCAATTTTGATAATGCACACATCCACATATATATGTCTCTTTTTTGTATGTGTTCTTTTTATATTATTTATTTCTATATACATATACATTTGCATATACATGCACATACAGCTAAATCTGAATACACATATATTTTAAGGCGAGACAAATATTACTATAGGTCTCAACATAGATAAATCCATATATCGATATATCCAGATTCCATGGATCTAGGTATCTTAGCAGGATAGAGATGTTGGTACAACACTTAGAGAGAATTGTGTTCATTCCAGTAATGAATTCATGTCGACCATTTCTCTGTGTGACAAAGGACCAGAAAAAAGCCACACAGAGTGGTTGAAATGAATTACTAACACATATAGGTAAAATTACCCACATATGGGTGCATAGTGTGCACCATAGTTGTTCCGAAGGAGGACCGCACAGAACCAAAAAACCATCAGTCCTATACAACCATAGAGTTTTCTTTTAACTTTTTTTTTTTTTTTTTTTTTTTTTTTATTATTATTTATTTATGGTTTGTTAACCATATAAACAGTGATACATATAAAGACTCATATTTCTCATCAGATTATTCCATTATAACTATATCATAGCTTCAGACATATTTTCAAATCAGGACCAAAGGTTGTCTGGTTGGTTTTTGTCCTGACATCTTCTGTGCCTCCGCACATATGGTCCAGATGGACCTCCGGTACCACACGTGCAGAGGTCTCAGATTTGATGCCCCGACAATCCATACCACCTATATTCCGGTATTACCAGCGTAATTCATATCATTATCGTGAAGAGGAAAGGCCCAACAAGAAAACGGAGTAGAGAGGGCGGAGAGGGAAAAAAATGAAGAGGATGAAGAACCTGATGTAAAAATGGTATATTACAATTTCAATTTATAATTACTGCTAATTCAAAAATAGAGTAGAAACGTGGGGTGAAGGGAGGGGAAAGGGATGTTAAATCCTCTAAACACAGTCACCTGTTCTTCCTTCTTTGATGTTTATACATAAAAAGGTTAAAAAATAGATAATTGAAAAGATAATAGTACCAATAGAAAAAATGGATGTAACACCCGATAGATAGGTTATAACTAAATGTTGTTTAATTCTATTGCATCATTTAAGCCGTTCGGCATCAAAGAGTCCATTCTGTAGATCCAGAATGCTTCACGGCGACATAATCTACCAAATCTGTCGCCACCTCTATTTGTACTCTTTATGATTTCAATCCCAATTATTGTAACATCATCTATTCTTCCTCCCTGGCATCTATGTATATGGCTTGAAACTGAGTGTGTTTTTACTCCATTAAGTATATTTCTCCTATGTTCCATTCCTCTCACATGTAGTGTTCTAGTCGTTCTACCTATGTACTGCTTTCCGCACCCGCAGGAGAGCAGATAGATCACATAGGTAGAGCCACAATTTATGAAATTTTCTATTTGGAACACTTCGCCATTGGTGGTAGATTTATAGCTAGTTGTTTTTCTAGGTGCCATTCGGCATATTAAGCATTTTTCTTTACCACATCGATGGTATCCATTTGGCTTTGGAGGTAACCAATTTAATTCACTATTCATGTCCTCTCTTTTCCCTTTTTTATCTGTGTTTAGAAAATGACTGTGTATTAATTTCGATTTTAAGTTATCTGCTTTACGAAAGATCATTCTGCCATCATGCTGAATCTCATCTTTCAAGAGAGGGTCTTGTAATAGCATGGTTGTATTATTTTTTATTATATTTCTAATCTCTTTTGCACATCCATTATATTGGGTTATAAAAAGGCCTGTCATTCTATCGCCACTCTCTTTTGTTAAGCTTTGTTTTGTTTTAGTTTCATTTCTACCCAGTAAATTCGTTCTATCCATTCTTTCCACTTCTTGTTTTGCTTGGTTGCAAAAGAGATTAGAAATATAATAAAAAATAATACAACCATGCTATTACAAGACCCTCTCTTGAAAGATGAGATTCAGCATGATGGCAGAATGATCTTTCGTAAAGCAGATAACTTAAAATCGAAATTAATACACAGTCATTTTCTAAACACAGATAAAAAAGGGAAAAGAGAGGACATGAATAGTGAATTAAATTGGTTACCTCCAAAGCCAAATGGATACCATCGATGTGGTAAAGAAAAATGCTTAATATGCCGAATGGCACCTAGAAAAACAACTAGCTATAAATCTACCACCAATGGCGAAGTGTTCCAAATAGAAAATTTCATAAATTGTGGCTCTACCTATGTGATCTATCTGCTCTCCTGCGGGTGCGGAAAGCAGTACATAGGTAGAACGACTAGAACACTACATGTGAGAGGAATGGAACATAGGAGAAATATACTTAATGGAGTAAAAACACACTCAGTTTCAAGCCATATACATAGATGCCAGGGAGGAAGAATAGATGATGTTACAATAATTGGGATTGAAATCATAAAGAGTACAAATAGAGGTGGCGACAGATTTGGTAGATTATGTCGCCGTGAAGCATTCTGGATCTACAGAATGGACTCTTTGATGCCGAACGGCTTAAATGATGCAATAGAATTAAACAACATTTAGTTATAACCTATCTATCGGGTGTTACATCCATTTTTTCTATTGGTACTATTATCTTTTCAATTATCTATTTTTTAACCTTTTTATGTATAAACATCAAAGAAGGAAGAACAGGTGACTGTGTTTAGAGGATTTAACATCCCTTTCCCCTCCCTTCACCCCACGTTTCTACTCTATTTTTGAATTAGCAGTAATTATAAATTGAAATTGTAATATACCATTTTTACATCAGGTTCTTCATCCTCTTCATTTTTTTCCCTCTCCGCCCTCTCTACTCCGTTTTCTTGTTGGGCCTTTCCTCTTCACGATAATGATATGAATTACGCTGGTAATACCGGAATATAGGTGGTATGGATTGTCGGGGCATCAAATCTGAGACCTCTGCACGTGTGGTACCGGAGGTCCATCTGGACCATATGTGCGGAGGCACAGAAGATGTCAGGACAAAAACCAACCAGACAACCTTTGGTCCTGATTTGAAAATATGTCTGAAGCTATGATATAGTTATAATGGAATAATCTGATGAGAAATATGAGTCTTTATATGTATCACTGTTTATATGGTTAACAAACCATAAATAAATAATAATAATAAAAAAAAAAAAAAAAAAAAAAAAGTTAAAAGAAAACTCTATGGTTGTATAGGACTGATGGTTTTTTGGTTCTGTGCGGTCCTCCTTCGGAACAACTATGGTGCACACTATGCACCCATATGTGGGTAATTTTACCTATATGTGTTAGTAATTCATTTCAACCACTCTGTGTGGCTTTTTTCTGGTCCTTTGTCACACAGAGAAATGGTCGACATGAATTCATTACTGGAATGAACACAATTCTCTCTAAGTGTTGTACCAACATCTCTATCCTGCTAAGATACCTAGATCCATGGAATCTGGATATATCGATATATGGATTTATCTATGTTGAGACCTATAGTAATATTTGTCTCGCCTTAAAATATATGTGTATTCAGATTTAGCTGTATGTGCATGTATATGCAAATGTATATGTATATAGAAATAAATAATATAAAAAGAACACATACAAAAAAGAGACATATATATGTGGATGTGTGCATTATCAAAATTGGTTTGTTCTCCCCCTTTCCCCCCCCCCCCCCTTTTTCTCCTTTTTTTCCTCTTTCCTATTTTTTGCCCCCTTTTTTTCTAGAAAAAAGGTTTTGTTATTACCCATTGCAGTATATTATGTGTTTAGCGATCTCGCCCTTGAGATATGGACTCCTCCATATATATTATTAGAAACTAGTAGGTGGATGTAAAATGAATGTCTTTGGATATATGATATACTTATGTTGCTGCCATTAGGGCAAAATGTTCATTTAGTGTCTATCGATATATCGTTTATTTGATAAAATGTGGTTGGGATAGAATGCACAAAAATAACCGCAGCCTATTGCATAATGGCTATCTATAAAAACGCGATATATTTATGTTGCTGCTATTAGGATAAAATGTTTATTGAGTGTCTATCGATATATCATTAATCTGTTAAGATGCGGTGGGGATAGAGAATATACATAAAAACATCTGTAGCCTATTGTATAAAGGCTATCTATAAAAACGCGATATACCCAAAATGGACTGGATTTGTATAAGAGAGTTTTTGGAATGCATAAAGTCGAAAGTATGTTGATTAAAAAACTGAGATTGCTTCCCTAACTTCCCTAAACAATAAAGGCCGCTGCAGACTTTGTAATACATAAAACAGATGTAATTGCATATAGAAATGGCATATTCCCTTATCAAAAATGGCCGCTACAACTTACGCAGCCGAAACCAAGGGAATATAAACGACGGACACCTCAATGACGGCAAAATGGAACGCAAAATGACGCGCTTCCGGTCCGGTGGAACGCACGGACCGGAAACTAAGCAACAAACAACGCTAAGCCGCCGCGCAGCCGGAAGCGGCAAGACGGCGGTAAGCCACGCCGCTCGGACCATCCTGAGGTATAAATATAAGACCTGATTAAGAGACATTCACTTGCTACCTTCCATTTTCTTTCCTTGATAAAGCCGCTGAGACCGTGAACGGAGGCGGGGAAACGCGTTGGATATTGGATATTTACAAAAAACTTCTTTTTTGCACCATAGGGGAATCCATACAGGCTTACTATCAGCCCACAAGTCCGAAGGTGACTCCAGACATAGTTGGACAAACACAGGTGATTCAGCACCATCCACTGGGAGGCCGAAGGAACTACAGGTGGCAGCTGTAAGGTACCCCTAACACAATACTGTCTGGCCAGACATAATAAAACCTGGACAGTAATATCTACTAATCCATACAAAGACCGTGACTCAATCAGTATCTTTCACAACTAACATACTAAAACGACCATGATAAACTAAGGGAAGCAAAATCTATTTGGTTTTAAATCTATTAATTTTGACACAACCGGTTGTGCCCATAAATTGTGTTTTAATTTTGTTTGTGTATGTTTTATATGTGTTTTATATTGGTATAATTAAATTGCATGTACTATTTCCCCCTTTACTGCGCAGTTCTATTTTGTGTTTTTTTCTGGTAACTAACTTGGGGAATTGAGCTGTCCCCCACAGAACAGCAGCAGTTTATGAGGTGTGATAGTCCGTGCTATATTACGGATTAGGTGTGTCAAACCACCCGCAGCGCAGGACTTAACCAAAATTCCTCTTCTGTCTATCTACTAGCTCAAATAAGCCCAGCTGCAGCGAGTGGTTTGAACTATATAATTATATAATTATATATTTATAAATAATTGATTTAATTTTTTAATTAAAAGAAATGGCCTCCCTTAGGTGCATTTCTGAAAGAATAGAAAGGAGGAGTCTATATCTGAAGGGCAAATCGGACGGTGCATCATCTAATGTAAGGGATGATGGCGGTCCGACGGATATGCATAGGGTTTTTAATGAAATGGAAGATCTCTGTTTAGCGGAGACAAGACACTGGTGGGACCAGGTCACTCTCCAGAAATATCTGGACAGTGACATGATACCACGAGGGTTGAGAGTAAATAAATCTCCCACTTTTGGCGATGATCAGACTTTTACAGAGGAATGGAATAACATCTTAAAAAATTGCTCTAGAAGTCTGATCAAACTATTAATTAAATATAGAGAGGAACAAGTAAAAGTAATACAGGAAAAAATTGAACAAACACATCTTGCTTTAAAAAAATTTGAAAATAATCAGGAGTTTAAGGAACGAGACAATAAGGTAAATGAAAAAATAGAAAGATTTGAGCAGGAATTGATTGCACGTAAAGACAACAAAATGGATAGGGACAGCAGAGATTATGAAAGAAATGAGGTTTATACGTATAATAAAAAATTCCAAGAAAAAAAGAGATCTAATTCATATAGAACAAGAGAAGGACCACAATCAGCAAAAAAAGTAAGATTCCAACAAAATACTAATAATAAAAATCAGTACCAGACGAACTATAGAGAATTTAATAAAGGACCGAGAAGAGAAAGAAATAATTCTTATAACCATAGAGAGGATTACACAAATAGATACTCAAGTCTGAGTGACTATGAGTCTCCAAGGAGGCCCTATTATAAACAAAGAAGAAACAGATTCAATAGCGGCCCATCTGAAACTGAGGATGAATATGAAGCACCCCTAAGAGAAAGAGTTTTTTTAGGCCAGGGCAAAACCAGCCTGAGGCCTACAAAAACTCCATTAAAAAGAAATCGAGAAAAAGACGAAGGGGATGCAGAGGAGGCAGAAGAGTCCAGATTAAAAAAGACTCTGAGCATAAGATAGCCCCTAGTGGAAAAGGAATATATAACCTTTCATCCAAAAAATTAACAGAGAATGAGGTCAGACTATTAGAAAAGGGTCTAAATTTTGCCCCTGTCAGCAAACCTAATATCTTTAAACTCTTTGTGGATCTAAATAGGTACACAAGAACTTTGAGCCGTAAAAGGTTTTTCGCTAATAAAGCACTAAAGGATACAAATAATACTGGCTGTTCCCCTATCTTTTTAGATCAGGGAGACAACGAGGCACTCGAAATATTAGAGGGCTTGCAAAATGAATCCACAATAACTAACGGCAAAACTGAGAGTGAAATTAAAATATATGATACAAAAAGATTCAAAAACAAATCAGAATTCTACCCCCTTCAACACAAAGGCCCATTTGTAGACTGCTTTTATAATACAACATTAAGGCAGTTTAAGGAAATGTGCGATAAGGCTGATAAAAAACCCATTAGGGACAATTTAAGTAAAGGAGAACGAGAAGCCATAACACAGCTTTGTAAGGACGACACAGTTACTATTAAACCTGCTGATAAGGGCGGTGGGATCGTGATGCTGAACACTGCGGACTATATAGCCGAAAGTCTGAGACAACTGAATGACAGGGTCTTCTACAGTGTTCTGGGTCATGATCCCACCGTCCTTTATCAGAAAAAGCTGCATCTGATGTTGGATGAGGCACTTGCAGAAGGTGCGATATCCAGGGAAACTGCACAATTTTTATTTGTTAAATTTCCTATCACACCCACGTTTTATTATTTGCCCAAAATTCACAAGTCACTAAGCACCCCACCCGGTCGTCCCATTATTTCTGGTGTAGGGTCACTCACTAATAATTTGTCCTCTTTTGTTGATTTTTATTTACAAAAGTACGTAGTGGATCTGAAATCGTATATTAAAGATACTAAACACTTTCTAAATATAATCAACGATATTGAGTGGAAAGAAACATACCATCTGGTAACCTGCGATGTGGAGGCATTATACTCCAATATCCCACACAAACTAGGGATAGACGCAGTAGATTATTACCTCTCAAAAGATGAGGAGATATCGGATCCCCTACGTGCTTTTGTATTACACTCTATTCAGTTTATTCTTGAGCACAATTATTTTCTGTTTGATTCACGATATTATTTACAAACACGGGGGACCGCTATGGGGACTAGGTTCGCCCCGAGCTTCGCCAACCTATACATGGGAGTGGTCGAGGACCGACATGTGTGGGGAAGCGGGTTCGGGACGAGCCTAGTCCTATACGGACGTTACATAGATGATTTGTTTATTATTTGGGATGGGGATTTAGAATCACTTCAAAACTTCACTGATCAATTAAATTGTAATAATTTCGGGCTTAAATTCACTAGTAATCACAGCACTAGTCACATTAGTTTCCTGGATGTCGCCCTTCGTATAAACAATAATACGCTGACAACTGAAACTTATGTAAAGCCAGTTGATCAGAATAGATATCTGGACTACCAAAGTTCACATGCAGATAGTTGGAAAAAAAATATCCCGAAGGGACAGCTAGTTCGCATAAAAAGAAACTGTTCGACGAACGAGGCCTATTCCAAACAGGCAGACATGTTGTTAGAATCATTTCGAGAACAAGGATACCCAGAAACTATCCTCAACCAAGCAAAACAAGAAGTGGATAGAATGGATAGAACGAATTTACTGGGTAGAAATGAAACTAAAACAAAACAAAGCTTAACAAAAGAGAGTGGCGATAGAATGACAGGCCTTTTTATAACCCAATATAATGGATGTGCAAAAGAGATTAGAAATATAATAAAAAATAATACAACCATGCTATTACAAGACCCTCTCTTGAAAGATGAGATTCAGCATGATGGCAGAATGATCTTTCGTAAAGCAGATAACTTAAAATCGAAATTAATACACAGTCATTTTCTAAACACAGATAAAAAAGGGAAAAGAGAGGACATGAATAGTGAA